>NW_004443944.1:5703614-5739379 GCF_000243295.1 Trichechus manatus latirostris
GAATGGGTGCTATTCATACAGATGAAGGGGTTCTGTCACACTGAATGGGTGCTGTTCATACAGGTGTAGGGGTTCAGTCATGCTGAATGGGTGCTATTCATAAAAGTGAAGGGGTTCAGTCATGCTGAATGGGTGCTGCTCCCACACAGGTGAAGGGGTTCAATCATGATTAATGGGTGCTATTCATACAGGTGAAGGGGTTCTGTCACGCTGAATGGGTGCTGTTTATACAGATGAAGGGGTTCAGTCATGCTGAATGGGTGCTGTTCACACACAGGGTGAAGGGATTAATAATGTTTGTGCCAATAATGGTTTCATCATCATTACTCTATGATAATTTTTTAAGTTGCCCCCCTGAAAAATGAAATAAAGATATCACAGTAACAGACATTCAAAGAGAGTGAGCTTTTAAATCAGCAGGAATTCAAGAGTAAGAGCACTGGCAGAAGTTTTTTTAAAAAAAAAAATCTATTTCCCTGATTGAATTGTTAGCTCACACATTAAATCAATGCTTTGGAAACAAAAATAAAACTCTGCAACCAATGTGTTTTTAATGGCAGACATTGTATTCCAATATTTCAACAGAAAGCTTAATTGAATAGCTCTTATTCTGAAATAACCTTACACGTAGACACATAACTTTTCTGAAGAAATCTTAGAATGCAAAATGTTCTAAATTAATAAAGTAACCTCCCTGATATCCTGGGGAGACAGCCAGCTGCTGAGAAATATCACACCCATTACAACAGCAAGAGAAACCAACAGCAAGGACACTGGCTGCCCATACCATCAAATGCACGCCAGAGCCAGCATGATTCAAACAGATTATGCCAACCTTGCAGGCTCCTTGTTCAACTCACTCGTTTCCCAGCTCCCTTGGAGCAGGAAAAATTCAAACACAGCCTGCCACCAGCTCCACTGATGGGAAAAGGAGACCACGAAGGACTCTGTTGTGGCATAAGAATTCAAGAGAAGCAAGTACCAAGAGAAGCCCCAAGATCAAACTCCAGAAAGCTACCTGAAAAAGATATAAGGCTGGACAGGGACAGCCTACAACACGGAGAGATCATCTGTAGCTTATATAATGGATACGTGATTAGTATTCAAGATATATAAAGAATCTTACTCGTAACAAATGTGCTAAATTCTCATGAAGGAGTACTACACAACAGTTTAAAAGAATGAACTAGATCTATATTTCAACAATAGACAGGTTTGAAAAATATGTTAGGTGATATACCCAGCATGATACTCTGTTAGTGATATAGAAAAAATGGAAATAGTTCACACTACATTCCTCTGGGGTGTAAGGAAAAGAGGGCAGAGACGGAAGGAAGAAATGTCTTCAAATTATTAGTGAGGTTTTATTTGCTTTATTAAAGAAAGATCTGAAGCAAGTATAACAAATTATTAATATTTATTCTCTACTTAGGTACTTATCTGTGTTTTTCTATATTTAAATTGTTTTGCACAGTAAAAAAGCTATCAGTAGTTTATCTAAGATCCAGACAATGTTCTTTTGAGATAAATTTTCTTCTTGCCCAGAACGCATTGTACATACAAAAATACTACAATCCTGAATTGTGGAGTTGTTGAAAACCAATATTCCTACATTAACAGCTATTTCTGTGTAATTTGTAAAAATGAAGGTTATCACTTAAAACATGTTTAGAATAGTAGCAGTCTCATTAATTCAAGACAAAAACCAACATCTGCAATTCTGACAAAAGCTATTCCATGAACTTGGAGAACTAGAAGCCTTCACTCATCCAAGAGATAAATACAGCACTATGACTACTTTTCTTTAATGCACTAGTGTTGTTTTTTTTTTTAAATAAGTAGAAAAATAACTAAAAGTTCTTTATAAGAGCTAAGGCTTCATACATTCTATCTATACCCAGGACTAAGATACAGTTTAGTACACAGATAGCTGAAGATTATTTTAAGGCAACAGCATTGGTATGAATTTTATCCATCAGTTCTAAAAGGATCTGAGACAATTTAATAAACTGAATTTCCAATGCACAATCTTTATCCTATTGACTATGAACATCTAGTAATATTTCGCTACTTAAAAGCCCAAAATTCTTGATTACAGTGATCACAAAAATAAAAAGGTATGTGGTATTCCACTCCCAAATAAAATTCTACCTGAAGAGGGAGTGGCAAAACATGATTTGTTTTTTTACATAAAGCAGGGTGAGGCAGGGTGTTTTTTCACACAATGTGCCCCAGTTAGGGGTGTGAGGGAGAAAAGAGCAAGAGCCCCCCCATGTCTCGTGGTTGGAACTGTTGTTTAAACTCCCCACCCCACCCCACACCCCCGTGTTGAATCTTTAGTGGAGAGGACAGCATGTGAAAAGCCTCCCACCAAAATCCACACACCCCAGTCTACACAGGACACACGGGAGACTGGAGCACACCGTTTAGAACCCTCGTCTTCACAGTCCACCTTAAATTCTCAGTTTGTGAACAACAAGGAAAGGCAGCACGTGGTTGACCGGTTAGCATGTCATGTGGGCTGCTTTCCTTTTCAACCGAGAGCCTAAGTGGCTACACAGGTGAAAGATTATCTACCAGGTCAGCAGCTTTTTAAACAAATTCAACGAGAAGCCTGGGAAAAAAAGGCTGTGTGACTTGGATGAAAAATATCTATTTTCCCCTTTCTCTGCCTCTAGAAATCATACTCATTCTTCAAACTCCTGCAAATGCCTTCTCTTTCAGAAAGGTTTGCCTAATCTCTCCAGTCAGAAGAAATTATTCCTTCCTATACCATGCTCCAACAATAAGGTGATAATTGCCAACTTTATATCAGCAGCATGGGCCTCTCCCCTGAACTCCAGATTCTACTACCTATTTAACATCTCTGCTTGCAGTGGTAATAGGCATCTCAGGTTTACCATTTATCAGTCCAAATAGAACTCGTGATTCCCGTACCTCCCTCCACAAACAAACAAACCTTGCTTCCCCAGTGTTTCCCACCTCAGTAAAAGAAACCACCATTCACCCAACTGCTTGGGCCAAAAGCCTCTTGGAGTTACCTTCATCCCCCACCACCTCCAATCCACATTCAGTCCACCAGCAAATTCTGTCAGCTCAACTTTCAAAACAGACTTGGAATAGAACAATTCTCACCACCTCCAATGCCACCACCCTGGGCCAAGCCACCATCTCTCTGGCACTCTTAACCTGGATTGCTGTAGCAGCTTCCAGCCTCCAACCGTACCTCCATACACACACCTCCCACATCGCCAGAATGGGCTGTTAGAAACAGACTCCCGCTCCATGGCTTCCCATCTCAATCACAACAAATCTCCAAGTCTTCCCTGTGGCCCACCTACAAACCCAGCTGCTGCCCTCCTCTGAGTCCACCTCTACCCTGCCCCTCCATCTCTCCACTGCAGGCTGACGACTTGCTGCCCGCCCCTCCAGCACACCAAGCTGGTCGCCACCTCGGTGCCTCGCACGTGTCCTTCCTCTTTCTGCAACGCTCTTCCCTCAAATATCTGCAAGGCTCGCACACTCATTTTACACAGGTCTCTGTTCAAATATCACCTTCTCAGGGAGGTGGTCCTCCCCAGCTTGCCCAATGAAAATACTCATTCCCAAATCCCTTTATCCTGTGGTTTGGCTTTTTTTTTTTTCCCCACACCATTAACTGACCCACCACATGTCTGTCAGCTTGTCATACTGCAGTGGCTTGCGTGTTCCTGTGATGCTGGCAGCTTTGCCAAAGCAGTTATTTTAAGTAACAGCAGGGTCACCCATGGCGTACAGCTCTCAGCAAAGCTTCCAGAATAAGACAGATTAGGAAGAAGGACCTGGTGGTCTACTTCTGAAAAAACTGGCCTGTGAAAACTTTATGAATAGCAGTAGGACATTGTCGGATATAGCGCCATAAGATGAGCCCCTTAGGTTAGAAGGCAATCAAAATACGACTGGGAAGAGCTGCCGCCTCAAAGTAGAGTTGACCTTAATAACGTGGATAGAGTCAAGCTTCTGGGGCCTTCATTTGCTGATGTGGCACAACTCAAAATGTGGAGATATAGCTGGAAACACCCACTAATAATCGGAATATGGAATGTATGAAGTATGAATCTAGGAAAATTGGAAGTTGTCAAAAATGAAATGGAATGCATAAAGATCGATATCCTAGGCATTAGTGAGCTGAAATAGACTGGTATTGGCCGTTTTGAATCGGACAATCATGTGGTCATATACTACGCCAGGAATGACAAACTGAGGAGGAATGGCATCACACTCATCATCAAAAAGCACATTTCAAGATCTACTCTGAAGTACAATGCTGTCAGTGATAGGATAATATCCATACGCCTACAAGGAAAACAAGTTAATACGACTATTATTCAAATTTACTCCCCAACCACTAAGACCAAAGATGAAGAAACTGAAGATTCTTACCAACCTCTGCAGTCTAAAATTGATCATACATGCAATCAAGATGCACTGATAATTACTGGCAACTGGAATGCAAAAGTTGGAAACAAAGGTTTGGTAATTGGAAAATGGCCTTGGTCACTGAAATGCTGGAGACTGCATGACAGAATTCTGCAAGACCAATGACTTATTCATGGCAAATTATCTTTTTTCAACAACATAAAGAGACACTATACACACAGACCTTGCCAGATGGAATACACAGGAATCAAATTGACTACATCTGTGGAAAGAGACGATGGAAAAGCTCAGTATCATCAATCCGAACAAAGCCAGGGGCTGGCTGTGGAACAGACCATTAATTGCTTATATGCAAGTTCAAGTTGAAGCTGAAGAAAATTAGAACAATTCCACGAGAGCCAAAGTACAACCTTGAGTATATCCTACCTGAATTTGGAAATCATCTCAAGAATAGATTTGACGCATTGAACACTAATGACTGAAGAAGAGACAAGTTGTGGAATGGCTTCAAGGACATCATACACGAAGAAAGCCAAGAGGTCATTAAAAAGACAAGAAAGAAAAGAACAAAATGGATGTCAGAAAAGACTGTGAAAGTTGCCCTTGAACGTAGAGTAGCTAAAGCAAAAGGAAGAAATGACAGAGTCAAATAGCTAATCAAAGATTTTAAAGGGCAGCTGGAGAAGACAAAGAAAAGTATTAAAATGACATGTGCAAAAATCTGAAGTTAGAAAACCAAAAGGGAAGAACATGCTCAGCATTTCTCAAGCTGGAAGAACTAAAAAGAAAATTCAAAGCCTCGAACTGCAATATTGAAGGATTCATGGGGAAAATTTTGAGGGATGCAGAAAGCATCAAAAGATGGAAGGAATACACAGAGTCATTGTACCAGAAAGAACTGGTCAACCTTCAACCATTTCAAGAGGTAGCATATGATCAAGAACCAAGGGTTACTGAAGGAAGAGGTCCAAGATGCATTGAAGGCACTGACGATAAACAAGCCTCCAGGAATTGATGGAATACCAACTGAAATGGTATGCAACAAACGGATGCAGTGCTGGAAGTGCTCACTCATCTATGCCAAGAAATTTGGAAGACAGCTACCTGGCCAACCAACTGGAAGAGATCCATACTTGTACTCATTCCAAAGAAAGGTGATCCAGTAGAATGTGGAAATTATCAAACAATATCATTAATATCACACACAAGTAAAATTTTGCTGAAGATCATTCAAAATCAGTTACAGCAATACATCAACAGAGAACTGCCAGAAATTTAAGCTGGATTCAGAACAGGATGTGAAACGAGGGATATCTTCGCTGATGTCAGATGGATCATGGCTGAAAGCAGAGAATACCAGAAAGATGTTTACCTGTGTTTTATTGACTATGCAAAGGCATTCAACTGTGTATGGATCATAACAAATTATGGATAACACAGCGAAGAATGGGAATTCCAGAACACTTAATTGTGCTCATGAGGAACCTGTACTTAGACCAAGAGGCAGTCGTTCCAACAGAACAAGGGGATACTGTGTGGTATAAAATCAAGAAAGGTGTGTGTCAAGGTTGTATCCTTTCACCATACTTATACTCAATCTCTGTGCTGAGCAAATAATCCAAGAAGCTGAACTATATGAAGAATGTGGCATCAGGACTGGAGGAAGACTCATTAACAACCTGCATTATGCAGATGACATAACCTTGCTTGCTGAAAGTGAAGAGGACTTGAAGCAGTTACTGATAAAAGACCACAGCCTTCAGTATAGATTACACCTCAACATAAAGAAAACAAAAATCCTCACAACTGGACCAATAAGCCACATCATGGTAAATGGAGAAAAGACTGAAGTTGTCAAGAATTTCCTTTTACTTGGATCCACAGTCAATGTCCATGGAAGCAGCAGTCAAGAAATCAAACGATGCATTGCTCTGGGCAAATCTGCTGCAAAAGACTTCTTTAAAGTGTTCAAAAGCAAAGACATCATTTTGAGAACTAAGGCGCGCCTGACCCAAGCCATGATATTTTCAATGGCCTCACAGGCATGTGAAAGCTGGACAATGAATAAAGAAAACTGAAGAATTGATGCCTTTGAATTACGGTGTTGGCAAAGAATACTGAATATACCATGGACTGCCAGAAGAACGAACAAATCTGTCTTGGAAGAAGTACAGCCAGAATCCTCATTAGACGCAAGGATGGCAAGACTTTGTCTAACATACTTTAGATATGTTATCAAAAGGGACTAGTCCCTGGAAAAGGACATCATGCCTGGCAAAGGAAAGGGTCAGGGAAAGAGAGCAAACTCTCAGTGAGATGGACTAACACAGTGGCTGCAAAAATGGGCTCAAGCGTAACGACTGTAATGATGGCACAGCACCTGGCAGTGTTTCGTTCTATTGTACACAGGGTGGCTATGAGTCAGAACTGATGTGACAGCACCTAACAACAACATTACCTGACACCAAATTATTTACATTTTGTTTATTTAGTGTTCATGTCCCCCAGGAGTAGACGAACTCCATAAAGGCAAAGATTTTGTCAATTTGTTCACCTCTGCTGGTCTCTAAAGTACCTAGAACAGTGCTTTGCACACTGTAAGCACTCAGTAGTAGTAAGTGAATGAGTGATCCAGGCTTTGTGTCAGGCACTCAAGCTGGAGAGAGGACAGGACATTGTTGTTACCACTTGGGACCCTGGGAAGACAGAGTAAACATACTTACGGACCCATCCCAGGGCCTCCACCTAGAACTAATGAGAATCTCTGGGAGGATGCTGGTTAACATTTAACAGTGCCAGGTCTAGTCTGGGCACTTTACACGCGCTAACTCATTTAATCCTTTTAGCATACCCCATAATGAAGAAACTGAGGCACACAGAGGTTAAGTAAGTTATCCAGGGTCACATGCCTTTTAGGTGGAAGATCCAGAATTGAAGCCCACGCAGTCTGGCCCCAGAGCTCACTTGTTTAGCTGCTGATTGTCTACTACTTCTCACTGTATTAAACACTGCATTAAAGGTAATTTATAAAGTGTTATGTAAACACAGAAGAAGGTAGAAAAGTGGGATTTGAACATGGAGAGAAACCCTGGAGTCTGAAAAGCCGATGAAGAAACATGCATTCCGAGAACAGAATTTATGAAAGTGCAGGGTGTATTTAGAAGACAGTAGTTAATACTCTAACACGGCTAGAAAAGAAGGGGCATGAGGGAGTTGAATTAAGATGAAGCTGGGAAGACCCAGTGTGGTCCGATTTTGAAGGGCTTTGATGCTGGGCTAAGAATTTTGGACGTAAGCCTGTAAGATCTAGGGAGCCAATCAATGTTTTAAGAGTAATGACATGATAGTTTGAAGGGTGAGGGAAGCAGGGAGAGAAATCAGAGACAGAGAGTGGTGACATGGTGCTATTGTAACAATCCTGAAGAGCGAGGGCCTACGCTCAGGCTATGGCTGTGAGGTTAGAAAGCAGCAAAGGAGCAGGAGAAAGGTGGGGTGCAGAACTCAAATTCTAGTAAGAAGACCAGCATTAATGGTCTGACTGAGACTGGAGGAAACCCGGAAAGCATGGCCCCTGGATTCTCTAACAGCCTAGAACTAAAACAATTTCCAAGGCCAACTCTTCAGTCAGGGATTGGAATGGACTGTGGGACATAAAGTGATACTCATGAGGAGTGTGCCTCTTAGCTCAAGTACATACAAGAGACTAAACGGGCAGCTTCTGTCCGGAGGTGAGATGGGAAGGCAGAAAGGGTTAGGAGCTGGTTGAATGGACATGGGGAATCAGGGGTGGAAAGGAGGAGCGTGCTGTCACAGTATGGGGAGAGCAATTAGAGTCACGTAACAATGTATGCATAAATTTTTGTATGGGAAAAAATTTAAAAAGCAGCAAAGGGATAGAAGAGATGTTTTGATCACAGAGATGTAAGAAATGTGGAAGACAGGAGAGATGAGTTTAGGATTTGTGGCTTGTCCAACTTGGTGCAAGGGCTACTCCTCAGACACGGGAGATATAGCCCATGGGCACGAGAGGGCACTCACACCTCCAGTGTGGAACACGTTGAGTCTGAGGTGCTTTCATGACAACCAGGCAGGCAGGAATGTCTGGTAGGCAGACAGTCTACAGACCAACAGATCTGCTTGGAGACACAGATTTAGAAGTTCTCTGTGGAGGTGAAGGCATTACTGATGAGATAACACACAGAGAATGGTTACTGGGGAAGACTGAGCCCAGAGCCTGGGAATATCAACATTCAGTTAAAGAGGCGGGCAGTTCACCAGAAAAGTCAAAGACAAATGTCCACAGAGAAACCGGGTGAACTGAGAAGAGTTTCAGTGGAGGGTGAGGCCTGAGAATTGAAAAGAAACTGAAGATATAAAAGAGTAATTGAGATTCCTTGCTTCCAAAAATGTAGTTGTTAAGGAAGACTGGTGCAGTGCAATGAATCACTTTTATACAGCCTTTCTCACCATGGTCTTGTGACTCCTACAAAATGATTGGGTGGGACTATGCAAATAAGGTGCTTATACCCCACCAAGAGAACTGGACAGCATTGCTAATAATGCAGATAAGGTGCATGGCACCCTTGTGGAGGTGGGACCATGCAAATAAGGTGTTTGGAACTTGAACAAGGGGAATGGCCAGTTTTGCCATCCTGCTAAGCTTAAAATTAGACATCCCAGAGGTGGGAAGGGAGGATCTCATCATCACCAAGAAAGAGGCAGGAGTGGAGCACATACTTTGGACCTGGAATCCCTGCGCTGAGAACCTCCTAGACCGAGGAGACAGAGAGCTTTAACACCAGAGACAGTGAGAACTAGTGGCAGAGAAGCAGCAACAGCAGAACCAGGAGACCAATATGAGATGGCTGTGGTGGGCTTCCTGTCCCACCGAGCAAGGCAGCTACAGTGGTTGTGTCAACCCACAGAGTGAGAGAGCTGAGCATCTTCAGGCAGGAGGCTTGCTGGTGGAATAGAGTGCCTCTGGGCACTTATTGGCGGAGCTAAAGGAGCTTTGTAACACTTGCCTGAGCAGGGAAGAGGCCAGACCGAGGGCTGAGAGGGGAGGCCTGTCCACAGGAGGACAAGAGAGGAGGCATGTCCTGAGGGGGCTGAGAGAAGCCTGTCCTGGGGGCGCTGAGGAGCCTGTCCTGAGGGGACTGAGAGAAGCTAAGAGAGCTGTCCTGCACTGAAGAAGGGAGACTCTGCCTACATGCTTCCTGATTCTGCTCTGAAGTTACAGCATGCTGATTCTGATCCTGAGTTGTAACCTGTTACTTCCCTAATAAACTCCGTAATCGTGAGTATTGTCTGTGAGTTCTGTACGAACCCAGGAGAGAAGTAGAGATTACCATGGGAGGGACGGCTGGAGTCAGACTTGCTAAAAAGGTTAGAGAGCGGAGGTATGTCTGACCTCCACCTCATAAGAACGAGCCTTGGGCTGATGATGATGGTGATTCTCTCTCCTACCCCTTCTGAAGTTAAACGAGGAGGTCTGACACCCCACCACGCCATTTTTTACAACTGGGCATTTGCTTAAGAGAAGGAAGATCTAGAATGGTACTATACATAGAAAACCCTAAGGACTCCACAAGAAAACTACTGGAACTAATAGATTTAGCAGAGTAGCAGGATACAAGATAAACATACAAAAATCAGTTGGATTCCTATACACCAATAAAGAAAACAATGAACAGGAAATCAGGAAAATAATACCATTTATAATAGCCCCTAAAAAAATAAATTACTTAGGAATAAATCTAACCAGGGATGTAAAAAGACCTATACAAACAAAACTACAAAATACTACTGCAAGAAACCCAAAGGAATCTACATAAACGCAAAAACATACCATACCTACGGACACGTAGACTCAACATTGTGAAAATGACAATTCTACCCAAAGCAATTTACAAAAACAATGCAGTCCTGATCCAAATACCAACAACATTCTTTAAAGAGATGGAAAGGGAAGAAGCCCTGGATAAGTAAAGCACCACTGAAGAAGAAGAACAAAGTAGAACTCACACTACCTGACGTCAGAACCTGCTATACAGTTACGGTAGTCAAAACAGCCTGGTACCGGTACAATGACAGATATGTTGACCAATGGAAAAAAACTGAGAACCCAGATGTAAATCCATCCACCTACAGTCACCTGATCTTCAACAAGGGCCCAAAGTCCATCCAATGGGGAAAAGACAGTCTTTTTAACAAACAGTGTTGGCAAAACTAGATGCCAATCTGCAAAAAAATGAAACAGGACCCATACTTCATACCATATACAAAAACTAATTCAAAATGGATCAAAGACCTAAATATAAAGCCAAAAACTATGAAGTTCATAGAAGAAAAACTAGGATCAACACTAGAGGCCCTAATACACAGCATTAACAGCATACAAACCATAACCAACAACACACAAACGCCAGAAGATAAGCTAGATAACTGGTATCTTCTAAAAATTAAACACTTATGCACATCAAAAGACTTCACCAAAAGAGTAAAAAGAGGTTGTTAACCAATATCATAAAACAACATGTGTACTACTGTTTCATGAGAAACTATTTGTTCTGTAAGCCTTCACCTGAAGTACAATAAAATATAAAAAAAAAGAAAAAAAAAAGAGTAAAAAGAGAACCTACAGACTAGGAAAAAATTTTTGGGCATTACAAATCAGACAAAGGTCTAATCTCTAAAATCTACAAGAAAATCCAACACCTCTACAACAAAAAGACAAATAATCCAATTAAAAAATGGGCAAAGGAAATGAACAGACACTTCACCAAAGACATTCCAGCGGCCAAAAGACACAAGAGGAAATGCTCACAATCACTAGACATTAGAGAAATGCAAATTAAAACCACAATGAGATACCATCTCACCCCAGCATTACTGGCATGAATCAAAAAAACTGGAAATACCAAATGTTGGAGACGCTGCAGGGAGATTGGAACTCTTACGCACTGCTGGTGGGAATGCAAAATGGTACAACCATTTTGGAAAACGATATGGCACTTCCTTAGAAAGCTAGAAATAGAAATATCATATGATCCAGCAATCCCACTCCTAGGAATATATCCTAGAGAAATAAGAGCCGTCACACGAATAGACATATGCACACCCATGTTCATTGCAGCATTGTTCACAATAGCAAAAAGATGGAAACAACCTAGATGTCCATCAACAGATGAATGGATAAACTATGATACATACACACAATGGAGTATTATACAACAATAAAGAAAAATCATGAATCTGTGAAGCATCTCATAACATGGATGAAACTGGAGGACATTATGCTGAGTGAAATAAATCAATCACAAAAGGACAAACATTGTATGAGACCACTACTGTAAAAACTCATGAAAAAGTTTACACACAAAAAGAAATAATCTTTGATGGTTATGGGGGGGTGGGGAAATACCAAATAGACAACAGGTAACTTTGGTGAAGGGAAAGACAGTACATAATACTGGGGAAGCCAGCACCGCTTGTACAAGGAAAGGTTATGGAAGCTCCATAGACATATCCAAACTCCCTGACGGACCGAATTGTTGGGCAAAGGGCTGTGGAGACCATGGTCTCAGGGAACATCTACCTCAACTGGCGTAACACAGTGTATAATGACAATGTTCTACATTCTACCTTGGTGAGTAGCGTCCAGGGTCTTAAAAGCCTGTGAGCAGCCATCGAAGATACTCCACTGGTCCCACCACTTCAGAAGCAAGGGAGAATGAAGAAAACAAGATACAAGGAAAAGATTAGTCCAAACGACTAATGGACCACAACTACCACAGCCTCCACCAGACTGAGTCCAGTACAGATAGATGGTGCCCGGCTACCACCACTGACTGCTCTGACAAGGGTAACAACCGAGGGCCCCAGACAGAGCTGGAAAAAGATATAGAACAAAATTCTAACTCACAAGAAAAAAGACCAGACTTACTGGCCTGACAGAGACTGGAGAAACCCTGAGAGTATGTCCCCGGACACCCTTTTATCTCGCTAATGAAGTCACTCCCGCGGTTCACCCTTCAGCCAAAGATTAGACAGGCCCATAAAACAAAATGAGACTAATGGGGCACAACAGCCTGGGGACAAGGACTAGAAGGCAGGAAGGGACAGGAAAGCTGGTAACAGGGAAGCCAAGGTTGAGAAGGGGCAGTGTTGACATGTTAGGGGTTGTTAACCATTGTCATCAAACAATATGTGTACTAACTGTTTAATAAGAAACTATGCTGTAAACCTTCATCTGGAAAAAAAAGAGAAACGGAAGATCTAGAGAAGGAGGTTTCTTTTTAGGAAAGGGAAAATGTAAGCAGGTCTGTGGGCCCTGGGAGGGAATCAAGCAGAAGAGAAATTTGAGACACTGACTAATGGAGCAATATACCAGGAGGGCCAGGTAATGGAGCAATATACCAGGAGGGCCAGGCAAGGAACAGGGTAGAGACACAGGTCAGGGAGGTAGCTTTGACCTGCGGGGGGCGGGCGGTTAGGTGAAAACTTAAGTTTGTAGAAGGGAGAAAAGTCACCAGCATTTGTTAGAAAACTTTTAAATATTTTTTGCGTGAAGTGATTATGACCACACCGATCTGCTGCACACGCAGGCCTTGCTTACAGCTTCCACTACGTCTTACCGCAGAAGGCTCCCTTCTCTCCTTTCTAAGGATTCTTCTCATCCCCAGCCCCCATCCTTGCCAAGGCCTCAGACTCAGAAACCATGAACTGCCAGAAAACCTGTCGTGTGTCCTGCACTGTGCTAGGCACTGGGATCCAGCTAAAAGACACAGTGCAAAGGAGCAAAGGGCTTGTGGACTGATGGGGAAGGGTCAAGTCACCAAATACACACTCAGTGCTAAGTTTGGGAGCCCAGGGGACAGGCACAAGGTGAGAGAAGACAGTGTCAGGACAGCGGTCTCTAGGAGCTGAGGCCTGTGCCAAGCCAGCCTTGCGGGTGAGCAGGAGAGAGCAGTCAAACAGCAGGAGGATGAGCGACTTCTCAGGGGCCAGATAGGAACAACTTTCAGACATCAGGGTGGGAAGACGAGAGGAACTCAGAAAGAGGGCAGTGAGGT
Organism: Trichechus manatus latirostris; assembly: GCF_000243295.1. Classification (NCBI taxonomy): domain Eukaryota; kingdom Metazoa; phylum Chordata; class Mammalia; order Sirenia; family Trichechidae; genus Trichechus; species Trichechus manatus. The sequence continues at coordinate 5,717,108 of NW_004443944.1, forward strand.
GACTATGACAGTCATCCATGGGAGAATGAGGCAGCAATGGAGGGGCAGGAAGAAGTGTGCGACTGTGGGCGCCATCCACGAGATGCCTGTAGGAAGGGGAGATGTGGAGCCGAAGGAAGGGCAGTGGCATCTGAGGTACCTGCAGCCTCAGAGGTGGGCCTGGGTTAGGCCTGGGATCTATGTAAGAAGCCAAGGGTAGTGACAGAAGAGCTCCCCAAGGGAAAGTGAGGAAGAGGGGGATGGAGGGAAGGAAAAGGGAAAGCGAGGGAGGGAGATGAGCCAGAGAAGAGGGGAGCGATGAGAGGGAGAGGGAGAAGCTGAAACCCTGAGCATTATCTACAGGACTCCCCTGAGAAGTGGGCACAAGGGGCCACATGCGTGTGGAAGACGACCAGGAGAGAGTGACAAAGGAGGTCGAAGAAGAGTGTCAAGAAGCAGGGATTGCAAAAGGCATCAAGCTACAGAGAGCCCACTACAGAGCGAACAGAAATGCAGCAACAGATGTGGTGATGTAGGCCTAAGGAAGCTCCTAGGACTTCAGGAGTGAATGGGCAGCATGAAAATGGAGATTCAGACCACTCTTTCCAGAAACTGAAACAAGGAGGACGGTGAAAGGAGCAGCCAGAGAAGGCCAACACGACCGAGAAAGCAATGTTTCTTCCTTGAAGGTGGGAGAGACAACGCTTAGATGTTTACTATAAATGACTAATTGCTAAGCCCTATGCTCAGTGCTAAGTATACGAAGAAAGAAAAAGAAACAACCAGGCTTTGAAGAGGAAAAGCCACAAAGGCATTCATTTAAGCAAACAAACAAGATCAAAATGAGCTGACTTTTCCCTGGCCTTCTTTAGCTGACCCCTCTGGTTTCCACCACTCTGAGCTACACGAGATTCTCTACAGTCAAGCCTGTTCCCCTGCTCCCAGATGACACCAAGGGTTCTGCACATGCACACGTGCAGATTCCCTAAGGCGTGATCCACAGCTTTCCTTCTTCCATTTAATAAAGCAGAGCCTGACTTTAAAAAGGTCAAAAGGCACCCATTCAGATTTCCAGGGCAGTCCATCAGGATACGTTTATATACCAACAAAGCAATTCCACAAACAGATTGAGAATTCGACAATCCCACTAAGACAAACCTTTGGTTTTTCAGCAAATCCCTCTTTCTATTTTGTGTATGCTACTATAAGGAGCCCTGGTGGCGCAGTGGTTACGTACTCGGCTGCTAACCAAGAGGTTGGCGTTGGCACCCACTGGCCGCTCTGCAGGAGAAAGAGGTGGCAGTCAGCTTTCGTAAAGATTATAGCCTTGGAAACCTATAGGGTAGTTCCACTCCGTCCTATATACAGGGTCTCTACAAGTCAAATCAACTCAACAGCAGCGAGTTTGGTATGCTTCTATTTCAATGATTATACCAAACACTGAAAAGGTGACCAAGTTCTGGGTTGTATCCCTTCTTTGGGGTACTAGGAGAAGAAAACAGCGGTAAGAGTGCATTCAGTCAGTCACTACTGGGAACTACTAAAGAACCAGAGACCTATAGAAGGTCACATCCTAGCGGGGAGACAAAGGGAAGAGCCGATGAACACGTGGAAAGTAACTGTAAGACACCAACCAAAACCTGCACGCGACAAATACTTTGCACAATCGGAGGGCAGATAGAAAATTGGGTCAGATGATCACGAAAGGTTAGCAGGAGTAGTGAGCCTTGGAACTCCAACAAGAGGGTTCATGAATTAAACATTCGGCAGCTCACTAACACAAAGCACTGGTTGGTGCTGTGGGAAGTATTAAGCCCAGGTTTCTGCCCTCAAGACGCTTCCTATCTTTCTTCTTCAGTTAAAATAATTTGAATCTCATGTTCACACGGTGAGAGCTAGAAGTAACACTAGGTGTTGACTTTAAGCCTCCTGAGCGGACAGCAAGCTCAGGAGGCTGGCTGGTGCCTCCACGACAGCAGGGCAGGAGTCAGGCCTGCCTTTGTCAGTAAAGCGCAGGAGCTCCAGATGCTGCAACACCTGGGTGCAAACTCAATTCTGCCAAGTGCTGGGCCTCAGTGTTCTATCCCTAAGGTGGAGATGAGGACAATGCTGACTTCTCAGGTGAGCATTGTTCCTTTCATTTTTCTACTACACATCATGTTGAATGATAGAACTAAAAGGCTGAACTAGTACCCAATGAACTCAGAACGCAACGTCTGTGATGAGAGGCTTCGAGGAAGTAAAAGGCATATAGAGCAGAGGAACAGGGTGGTGTAAGGGAAGGCAGAGCAACAGTGTCCGCACATCATTTTCAACACTAATGAGTGAACAACTCCCAACGAGAGGTGTGATCAAGTTAGGACTCAAGTTCTTAGGGGCAAAAATACAACTCGGAGAATTGGCAGAAAGGGTTTTTAACTCAGCCAGTCACTGCAATGCCCCCCAGCAACTCTGTACTGTACGTAAAAGGTGCCATAAGGCAAGTACAATTACAACGGAGCACCTTTCCTCGTTCAGCCCTTTTCTTCTTCAATCCCCTTTCTATTCTCATTGTCCTATATCCAATACTCCTCCCATCTTCCTAACAACACAGAAGAAAACGGAGGGCCTTCCTAGTCAGCCAGACTCCCGCTCACCTTTGACGGGAAGAAACATAACAAGCATGACGATTAACAACCCGGGCTTTGCAGTCAGGTGGATCCTGGTCAAATCCCAGCTCAACCCCAACTCAGGTTCATAACAAACCCAGGAATCTGGGTTATGAACCTGAGGATCATAACAGTATGCACTTTCTAGGCCTGCTGTTTTAAGAATTAAATAAATGAGCACTTACAAAAATGCTTAGCACGCAGTAAGCATGCCAAGTCACAATCTCAAATGCCACCTTCCCTGCGAAATCCAAACCCCAAAGTAGAATTAACACAGCTTTTTCTAAGCTTCCAATGGAGGACAGCCTAGAAGTGTCCCATCCCCAGAGTGCCCCCCCCCCACCTTGTCCTCCCACCACCTAGAGGCTAGAAACTTCCTCCTCAGTCCCCAAGCCAACCCAGGGTCTGGCGCGCAAGAACCTTGCAGTGCGCCATGACCAAGCCAGCCTCAGAGCAGTCACGTTCCATCCCACCAGTCAGGAAGCAGTCGTCAGTCCATGAGGAAAGCCTCAAGGATGGGTGTGGAAAAGGAAGAACCCTGGACAATGACATATTACGCACATGGTCACTACACTATGCGTGTCTCTAAACCCTCTCTGACCCTACTCAGAGGCTTGGAGAACGAATTCCTAAAGTATACCTCATACAGAATGAAATGGCATTTTTTGTTATTCACCTTAAGTTCTACCTCTTTCAACATCTGAGAAGTTTCTAGTTATATGTTCTTGTTGCTGTTAGGAGCCCTGGTGGTGCAGTGGTTAAGCACTTGGCTGCGAACCAAAAGGTTGGCCGTTCAAACCCACCCCACCCACTCTGCGGGAGAAAGATTGCAGCCTGGGAAACCCTGTGGGGTAGTTCTACTCTGAGTCAGCACTGACTCAGTGGCAATGGGTTGGGTTGGGTTTTGGTGGTTGTTAGCTGCTATCATGCCCCCGACTCATGGCGACCCAGTGCACAACAGATCAAAACAGTGCCTGGTCCTGTGGCTGCAGACTGGGCCATCATGATCCATAGGGTTTTTACTGACTCATTTTCAGAAGTGGATCACCAGGCCTTTCTTCCTAGTCTGTCTTAGTCTGGAAGCTCTGCTGAAACCTGTTCAGCATCACAGCAACACATGAGCCTCCACTGACAGACGGTGGTGGTGTCCATAAGGTGAGTCAGCCAGGCACTGAACGCAGGTCTCCCATCTGGAAGGCGAGAATTCTACCTTGGAACTGCCCCTACCTGCTTCGTGGGCTATCAGGAGCACTCGGGACTAAAGGCTTTGTAGCTCCACGTGTAAAGTTTAAGGTGGCACCTCGAGACGTCATTTGTTTTAGAAATTCCTATATTAATAAGCACCCTTCAGAACGCCTCTAACTCCCACTTCACAAACCCGCAAAACTGTGAAATCTCTCACACGAGCTTCAGTCTACTTTCCAAAGACTCAGAAGCAGAATCTCAAATGACTCAAAAGACCATCAATGTTTTCTAAATATACAGGATCATGAAACACTTACCAAAATCTGATATAAAAAATGGAACATACGCAGGGTAAATAAAAGCATGCTTTGAGTCATCAATCTGAACTTTTCTTAAAGTATGGTAAGAAATCCCTCCTAAAAAAATCCTAAAAAAAGATAATTTTTAATGAATTGATTATTCTGATAGGTACTAACAGTTCATTAATGGTTATAAATTCCTGGCCTCCTTCCCCCGAGAATGAGCCCTTCTTTGTGCTAACTCTATAGATCAGGGAGTCGAGAGCGATGTACTGGAAAGCACGTGAGCTTCCGTGCTGGACAAACCTAGTTTCAAATGCCCCCACCATCACTTACTATTGTGGCCGTTGGGGGCAAGTCGCCTAACTAGTCAGTACGCCGCGTCCTAGGATTGCTATGGAGACTAAACAATAAGAGAGCAAACACTAAACACCAACCACCACAGTCTCTAGCACAGTCTTTGTCTTCTACAAATGTTCCTTCCTCCCCCCTCCTTTCTGAGCCCTTAGATAGCAAAATGTGGGAAGGCACGCTATGGCCCTGCTTTGTACTCCAGACCTAACCCAGTGGAGTGGGGGCAGATGGAAATCTAGCATATCCACGCCTTGTAAATATGCTCCCTATGTTCTGTTTTCTGTTCCCCTCCATTCTCTCAGCACCCAAGGAATCTGGAGTCTTTAAAGACAACCCTAGGGTTGTTAACTAACGTCATAAAATGTGTACTGTTTAATGAGAAACTAGTTTGTTCTGTAAACCTTCATCTATAGTACAATTTAAAAAAAAAAAAAAAAGACAACCCAAGGAATTTGGAGTCCTAAAGGTTCCAAGCCACATCCCAAGTAATTCAAATCTAAGTAAACAGTCCAGGGGTACCTTTCATTGTCTTAAAGCACAGCCTAAAAGACGCAGCAGCAGAGGGAGACGGGTACTGTCTCCATCTGCCCCTCCCCAGAAAGACTTCTTTACCTCACCCCCTTCCCAAATAGACTAAGGTTGAAGGAGACTGTTGAAATGTCTACTATGTACGATACAACATGTCACAGCTATCGGTTAACATGTGTGCCGACCATCCCCACATGGGCGGGTGCACACACGTTCATTCATACACACACACACACACACACACACACACACACACGCACGCAACAGGGCTTCGAACTGGAACAGAAGCAAAAACCAAAACTGAAAAAAATTGAAATTTCTGCCAGAGTGAAATCAAAATCCAAATTAGTGTTTTTCTGACCCCAGACTGAAATAGAAAACCATTATTTTTTTCACTCCGCTATTTTCAGTTCAACAATATATATATATTTTTTAATTGTGCTTTAGGTTAAAGTTTACAGAGCAATATTAGTTTCTCACTCAAAAATTTATACACAAATTGTTTCGTGACATTGGTTGCAATCCCTGCAATGCGTGAGCACCCTCCCCCTCCCCTCCCCACCCCAGGGTCCCCGTGTCCATTTGTCCAGGTTTCCTGTCCCGTCCTGCCTTCTCTTCTTTGCTTTTGGGCAGCTGTTGCCCATTGGGTCTCTTGACTGATCTAAGAAGCACGTTCCTACCTGTGTTATTGTTTGTTTTATAGGCCTGTCTAATCTTTGACCGAAAGGTGAACTTCAGGAGTGGCTTCAGTTCTGAGTTAGAAGGGTGTCCAGGGGCCATAGTTTCAGGGGTTCAACGATAATTTTTAAGTTGTAAGCAAGACCACTGGACCATCTGTTTGATCTGCATCTAGCACCCATGTATGCCAAATGCATCTCTGGCACATGGCTGGTAAGAGCACAGTTCACTGTTTTGGCAAGCAACATGGCACAGCCGCAGCTGTAGGTGATAACTATTACAAAGGGCGATTCACAGGCCAGTCAAGAGTTCGCCGTTTCCACTCCGTGCTTGACCTCTCTCACAGTAATGCGAGCTGTGCCGACTGAAGATGTGAGAACCGCTCGGCCACTGAGAACCCTTGTAGTCAGAAATCCGAAAGAGCTGGTAAACTGCATCAAGTTCTGAACAGAGTTTCAAGTGAACGGAAATTTGTTAGGTGAGTGTAAACATTTTAAACATACATTATTCACATTTTTAAATATGATATTTAAATTCAAGAAATAAAAAATAGCATATAATTTCTTGATGATTTCATTCCTGTATTCAATCTCAATTTAAATGTACTATCACACATTTCAAGTTGAAGTTGAAGAAAATTAGAAGTCCACGAGAGCCGAACTACAACCTGAGTATATTCCACCTGAATTTAGAGACCATCTCAAGAACAGACTTGACACACTGAACACTAATGAGTGAAGATCAGACGAGTTGTGGAATGACATCAAGGACATCACACATGAAGAAAGCAAGAAGGGATTAAAAGGACAGGAAAGAAAGAAAAGCACAAAACAGATGTCAGAAGAGACTCTGAAAGTTGCTCTTCAACATACAGTAGCTAAAGTGAAAGGAAGAAATGATGAAGTCAAAGAGCTGAACAGAAGATTTCATAGGATGGCTCAAGAAGACAAAGTATTATAATGAAATGTGCAAATGTCTGGAATTAGAAAACCAAAAGGGAAGAACACACTTGGCATTTTTCAAGCTGAAAGAATCGAAGAAAAATTCAAGCCTCAAGTAGCAATATTGAGGATTCTACAGGGAAAATATTAAATGACACAGGAAGCATCAACAAAAGATGCGAAGAATACACAGAGTACTCAAAAGAACTGGTCGACCTTCAGCCATTTCAGGAGGTAGCATACGGTCAAGAATTGATGGTACTGAAGGAAGAGGTCCAAGCTGCACCAAAAGCACTGGCGAAAAACAAGGCTCCAGGTATTGATGGAATACCAACTAAGATGTTTCAACCAACAGATGCAGCGCTGAAAGTGCTCACTCGTCTATGCCAAGAAGTTTGGAAGACAGCTACCTGGTAAACCAACTGGAAGAGATCCATATTTGTACCCCTGCCAAAGAAAGGTACTCTAACAGAATGCGGAAATTATCAAACAATATCACTAATACCACACACAAGTAGAATTCTGCTGAAGATCACTCAAAAGCGGTTGCAGGAATACATCGACAGGGGACTGTCAGAAATTCAAGCTGGATTCAGAAGAGGACATGGAACGAGGGATATCATTGCGGATGTCAGATGAATGATGGCTGAAAGCAGAGAATACAAAAAGATATTTACCTGTGTTTTATTGACTACACAAAGGCATTCAGATGTGTGGACCAGAACAAATTATGGATAACACTGTGAAGAATGGGAATTCCAGAACACTTAATTGTGCTCATGAGGAACCTGTACTTAGACCAAGAGGCAGTCGTTCCAACAGAACAAGGGGATACTGCGTGGTTTAAAGTCAACATAGGTGTGCATCAGGGTTGTATCCTTTCACCATACTTATTCAATCTGTATGCTGAACAAATAATACCAGAAGCTGGACTATATGAGGAAGAACAGGGCATCAGGATTGGAGGAAGACTCAATAACAACCTGCATTATGCAGATGACACAACCTTGCTTGCTGAAAGTGAAGAGGACTTGAAACATTCACTGATGAAGATCAAAGACTACAGCCTTCAGTATGGATTACACCTCAATATAAAGAAAACAAAAATCCTCCAACTGGACCAATAAGCAACATCATGATAAACGGAGAAAAGATTGAAGTTATCAAGGATTTCATTTTACTTGGATCAATAATCAACGCCCATTGAAGCAGCAGTCAAGAAATGAAACAATGCATTTACACTGGGCAAATGTGCTGCAAAAGATCTCTTTAAAGCGTTCAAAAAGCAAAGACGTCACCTTGAAGACTAAGGTGCGCCTGACCCAAGCCATGGTGTTTTCAACCGCTTCATATGCATGTGAGAGCTGGAAAATGAGTAAGAAAGACCAAAGAATTGATGCCTTTGAATCATGGTGTTGGCAAAGAATACTGAACATACCATATACTGCCAGAAGAATGAACAAATCTGTCTTGGAAGAAGTAGAATCAGAATGCTCCTTAGAGGCAAGGATGGCAAGACTTCATCTCATATACTTCGGACATATTAGCAGGAAGGACCAGTCCCTAGAGAAGGATATCATGCTTGGTAGAGGGTCAGCAAAAAAGAGGAAGACCTTCAACGAGATGGAGTGACACCATGGCTCCAACAATGGGCTCAAACATAACAATAACTGTGAGGATGGCGCAGGATCGGGCAGTGCTTCCTTCTTTGGTACATAGGGTTGCTATGAGTCAGAATCGACTCAGCACCTAACAACATCACACATTGTTTGCACTTACATGTTTAATGTGATATTTATCTCACAAATCGAAATGTGAACAAATATCAGCAACTAGCAGGAAAAGAACTAGTATTTCAACGGAGATGTACTGTTATATTACTTAAAACAATGGCATCACTATGAAGTGGGATTTTTTTCCTTCAAAAGGTGGTGAATAAGTGTACAAGAATGTTGTAAAGTGGGACTCTGAATGGAAGAAATCAGCAAACCCTATGAATATAAAATCATAGTTATCCCAGTTTTTCTAATATACTGACGATGCATGGCTAGAACCATTTTAATACCTTCTGGCTCTAATTCATTTCTACAAATGTATTTATGCATTCTACTCTCTTTATGTTATCAAAGTCTAAGACTCGTTTTTACTGTAACGTAATATACCCATTGCTGTCGAGTTGATTCCAACTCAGAGTGACCCCATAGGGCTTCCAAGGCTGTAAATCTCTACGGAAGCAGACTGCCACATGTTTCTCTTGCAGAGCAGAGCGGCTGGTGGTTTCTAACCACCGACCTTTCGGTTAGCAGTCCAGTGCCTTAACCACTGTGCCACCAGGGCTCCTTATGTAATATAAGACAGTGACTATAAAATATGCCCTAATATTAGTATTATTTCGTATCCCCTGAATTCTTGTATGGGATGGACGACCCAGAGAAAATCCATGTTGAGAATTTTTCAAGTACAAAAAGACTGAAAATAAAAGCACATATAATATGTGCAACATAGATATGGTTGGAAACCATGCAGCGAATTTAGGAAGACACCTGAAATGTCACCATATGGATGACTACAATGCAGTGCAAAGTAAGAAGACAAAGGAGATTGAAGAAAGTGTCAGAAGTGTCCTAAATAAGCAACAAAAAAACATTAGACAAGTTTGCCGTTCCAGAATGTTTTAAGGTGAAATTAGATAAACAATTGACTCTATGGCAGTGGGTCAGAAACCTTACTAGGATGCAAAAATCTCTGCAATGTATTAGCTAAGAATAATATGAAATATTACTTTTCTAATAACAAATAAGCATGTCTAATTTTGGAAACTTTAAAACCTTTAAAGAAAGTTATGGTAAGACTGCAAAGTGAACAATTAACCATGAGTGCTGTTTTTGGCATGCGGATGGAAGCTAACCGAAAATTAAGAACTCTTAATAATACATCTGGAGCCCTGGTGGCGATGTGGTTAAGAGCTGCAGACGCTAACCAAAAGGTCGGCAGTTCCAATCCACCAGCTGCTCCTTGGGAACCCTGTAGGGCAGCTCTGCTATCTCCTATAGTGTGGCTCTGAGTTGGAATTGACTCCCCAGCAGTGAGCTTTTCTTGTTTGTTATTTTTAATAGTACATTTGGAAATACACTGATGGAAAAATTTAATGTCAAGAAAAAGTTATCACTGAAAATGATAGCGTATTAGAAGCAGTTTTTCTAGATCCTCATTATCAAATTCTGATTAGTTCTGAACTTAATGTGAAGGCCATATTGCATTTCAAAAGCATCTGGGAAATGAGAGAAAATCTGAAAAGGAGCAATAGTGACAGCGTAACAGGAAAGCAATTCAGGGAATACTCTCGTTTCGAACGAAGATGTTGAGATGGAATTATTTCTCAAAATGAAAGAAAAAAGTTAAACTGAGATCAAATGACTGTACTGTAAATACTGACTCTATATAAACAAGCTTTGATGATTTACAAAGAGTTGAGGGGAAAAAAAGTATTCTTGAATACGGGGGAGAAAACCATTCACAGTCTCTCCAGTTACATGAACCTGCTATGGCAGCTTTGGGTGCACCAGCTACTCAGGCCAGTGTTGCGAGAGCTTTCTCAGGTTTGAAATTCAAGACGACAGGGGTGGCTTAAACGAAAAAATATTACAGAACCTTCTTTTAACTAGGTGTAACTATGGTTTATTACAGTGATGTTTTCTAAATGAACTGAATTAACTGTGTAAGAATTAAATCTGTATTTGCAATGTTTATTTTATGTAATGTTACAGCAATTCTTCAGCTTAGAACTGGGGTGAATATAAAAGTATTAAATATTTTATTGCACTTTGCCTTTTTGCATTGATGTATTAGGTATCATAGCACACTTTATATTTCTAGTATTTCATGAATAAATTCTTACCAATTTTAAGTGACAATTAAGTGTTAGGAGTGAAATGTCACCTACATCAAAATTAAGTTTGTTTTCAGTGTATTTCATAGTACTAAGTTGAGAATTTCCTACTAAATAAAGTATTTTGAATCTTCAATTTAATATTTATACAGTGTGTTAGGAGTGTTTTTATCACTTTTTTTAAACTGTGCTTTAGGTGAAGGTTTACAGAGTAAATTAATTTCTCATTAAACAATTAATATACATATTGTTTTGTGACCTTGGTTGCCAACCCCACCACATGTCAACACTCTCCCCTTCTCAACCTTGGGTTCCTCATTTCCATTCGTCCAGCTTTCCTGTCCCCTCCTGCCTTCTTGTCCTTGCCCCCGGGCTGGTGTGCCCATTTACTCTCATAGACATGGGTGAGCTATGTGTATTATTGCTTATTTTATCAGCCTGTCTAATCTTTGGCTGAAGGGTGAACCTCAGGAGTGATTTCAGTACTGAGTTAAAAGAGCGTCCGGGGGCCATGCTCTCAGGATTTCCCCAGTCTCCGATGGACCAATAAGTCTGGTCTTTTTTAATGAGTTAGAATTTTGTTCTACATTTCTCTCCAGCTCTGTCCAGGACCCTCTATTGTGATCCCTGTCAGAGCAGTCAGTGGTGGCAGCCAGGCATCATTTAGTTGTGCTGGACTCAGTCTGGAGGAGGCTGTGGTAGTTGTGGTCCATTAGTCCTTTGGACTAACCTTTCCCTTGTGTCTGTGGTTTTCTTTATCCTCCCTTGCTCCAGACAGGATGGGACCAGTAGACATAGACAGCCGCTCACAAGCTTTTAAGATCCCAGACACTACTCACCAAAGTAGGATGTAGAACATTTTCCTTACAAACTATGTTATACTAATTGAGCTAGATGTTCCCTGAGACCACGGTCCCCAGCCCTCAGCTCAATGACTCAATCCCTACGGGAGTTTGGATGTGTTTATGAAGCTTCTCTGACTTTGCCTTGGTCAAGTTGTGTTGGCTTCCCCAGTATTCACAATACTATTTTTAAAGTGACTCAGTGCTGCAGTGAATTCTAGTGTATTTTTAAAAATAGAATTAAAAAAATATATATTTTACATCATGTTCTTTGTATTAAAATGTTTTGAGACTGTAATTAAAACTGAACATCACTGACACTTGAGATTTAATTATTAACGAATGTGTAGAAAGAAATAGTTTAATATTGCTACTTTCAAAAGTAACTACAAAATCTTGGGATGAGCAAAATTTGGGTTAATATAAAAATGCAATATTATTTGCAATATAAGGAACAAATCTAGTAGTCATACTTCTTCAGATGAAATTTCTCCAGGTTACCCATTTGCAGGATATAAACTGGGTATCAGAGAGTTAAAAAAACAGGTTCGAACCAGTTTGAACCGGTTCATTCATGGTCGAGGAAGTGAAACTGGAACAGAACTGAATTTTTAAAATGTTGGTGAACCAGAATGATAACCAGAATGGAAAAAATTATGGTTTGAAGCCGTGACATGCGTGCACACACCCCAAATCCAGAGGGAAGTCACTACTTGACACGGATGAAGAGAAATACTATCCTGCTAATCAAGAATTGATAGTCATCCTTCTGAAAAGATGAAGGGAAACTCTAGGGGGGTATTTCTATAGCTTTACAGTTCTGTACAGTTCACGCTAAAAAGTTATTAAAAGAAAGCATTTCAAGATGTTGCCTGAGAATCAGGCCATTTTCTCAGTCTCCCTCTACTCCCCCTCCATGCAAGGGGGTAAAAAACCCTAAAGCACAGTAAGGCACTGTGTCTAACATCAACAGCTTCGGTTAAAACAACGTATTTAACATTCTGAAGAATCATTACTCTAGAAATACTATTCTGCCATATTGGTATTTTAAAAAATACTCTCTTAAAAATGACTGTCAAGCTTGGTAACTTTGTTTCCATAACATAGCTCTTTAAACAACTTCTGTTTTTGTAAAGCTAGCAGCCCAGGTCTGTCAGGTAAAAACCTCAAAGAGTACACATCCCTACTGAGCATAGGCCAAAGCAATCCTGGCTAGGCTGTGCTGCTGATGGCCTGAAAGGGACTAAAAATGAGAGAAAACGAGGGAGCCAGCTTGGAACCCATAATGCAACTTTGTTTTTAACACAATCCTTGGGCAAAATAGCTGTATAGAAGGCTTTTATTTTATTAAAGACACTCTGTGGCAAGCTTGTCTTGACTAATAGAGCCCAGCGCTCTTTACATTCATCTTTCTTGTCATCTTGCTGAAAGCTGTGCTCATTTGTCCCAAATCATGGTCATCCTTTAGATGGCAAATTTTTCAAATACAAATTGAAGAAGTAAGAGTCAATGTTGGCAATAACTCCTTATGTAAAAATTAAAGTTCTGGGTTCTCAAAATTGAGCTTCGGGGTTGTATTTGAGTGATGGCCAATGTAATTTACTTCCCTGACCCCTCAACTACTTAGTGGTAATACTGCAGGGTCTAAGTTCTCAGTATTTTGCCGCCAGCATTTAAAGGGAAGATGCTATGTAACTGTCATAAATAAAAGACAGTGTTAACAATGTCTAAGAGTTCATCTCCTTAATAAGCAACAATTCAGACTAATTATTTTAATAAATCCACACTTAGATGAAAAGCTCCCAGGTAATTAAGATAACTGTGACACATGTTACAACCACACACACCAAGGAAAGATCACCACTTTCCAAATAAGAGCACATGGCCAACAACTATCCATGTTTTTTCCCTAAGGAGTTACTGTGAAGAAGTGAACAAATGGTTAGAAGAGAGTTAACATTTTTCTCCCAGCAACAAGAACTCAGAAGTGAACACTACAATCTATGAAGATTCAAGTTTGACTCGAGCTTAGTAAATTTAATGCCACTTGCTTTGATGAGTACGCTGGTAATAATTAAATAAATGAAGACAATCTATTCAGGATGGACCGAAACCACTATCATAAAGAATCTTAAGCACACTGCTGACATTTTGTTGTGCTGTAAAACACGGTCTGCTCTATGTGATCATGAAATGTTAAGGAGATCAGTGCTATACTAAAGCTGAAGAATTAACGCTATACTTACCGTCTGAAAGATAATTACTGCATTGTACTGACTATATCCACAGGGTTTTATACTTCTTAACTTCCTAAACAATCTTAAATTACACATCAACTTGAAGGGTGAAGTAGTGATTCTAAGCATGCTTTCCTTATACAAAAGACAGTCACCTACCATCTATGGTGCCCAAATTCCTTTCTTCTTCCAAAAGCAGTGACCAACAGAGACTCTGAGATGTCCTGAAGGCCAATGGAAGTTTCAGAATAAGGCAAAAGTAAATAGGTCCACAGTAGGTTTAAACCTTAACTAATCAGCTCATGAAGACGGTCAACGGAGCACTCTCATGTGACGGTATCATCGCCGGGGAGTGTACTAGGATGTGAAGAAGGATTAAGAGTCTTGGACATTGACCAAATAAAATACAAGGCGTACTATTTACAGCAGATGGAATCTGATGGAGGGGGAGGGAGAGGAGAAGAAAGAAAAGAAGTGATACAAATGCCCTGAAAGTGACTCATTCAGAAAGCTGGGCAACAAGTGGGACCTCAGAGGAGGCAGCAAAGGTTTGGCCTGGGAAGAACTGAGATCAACAGAAAGAGGGGCAATGCAAAAGGCACCCATTCTACAGGCTTCCAAAGACCTTTAACTCTCAGAACATCTCCCTGGTCTGGGAGAGCTTCTCATGTTGCTGACTTCTTAAACACATCTCATGAAAATCAACCTCAAATCTAGGCAAATCCCACTGTGTCTTCTTCTTTCAGGAAGACATTGGTCTTTCTCCTTTTGCTACTTAGCACTCTCCAGTGTACTATTTTGTACAAGACTGAACAAGGTCACAGAAATCCGTGTCCTCTTTTCTTCTATAACGGCCTTAAATTTAACATAGCCACACAAAATTCCAGAGTTTAAAAACAATTTAATGATATACAATCCCATTCCATCATCTTAGCCGGCACTTAAAAGATGATTAACGTTTTCCCTTCAGGTGACAGGCGTTTTAATTATAACTTTCCTAAACAAAGTTAGCTCAGACGTTTGATCCTTCTTAAAAGTAAACCACCAGAAGTCAGAGTCATCACCCTGAGTAACCTGGAAGAGGTCAATTAAATGTGCCAGTTTTCATCCTGAAATGAATTCTCTCTATCCAGCAAGCCACAGCATTGAGCCTCTATTCTAATGTCACTGTCTTAGTGTTCACCTTTAAAAACAAAACAAAAACCACTTCGTAATGTGGTTTACACATGCCTGCATATGCCTCTTTTGAAGCTGTGAGCCAACAGTCTTCAACAATTTGACACCAGGCCTTCTCCTGGGCCACTTCCCTAGGAAAAACATCCAGTAAATTTGGCCATCGCTGCTTTGGACAACTCAGGGCCAGGCAGATCATTCTTCTCTGCCACGCCTTTCAAGTAGAGAAAAGTTGAAGTGATGACACCAGCTGTCTAGATACAACCACCAACGTATATGTTCACAAAGCACTGAACAGCCATAATACCCCTGAAAAGCTGAAGCCATGAGACCAGCTGTCTAGATACAACCACCAACATATATGTTTACAAAGTACTGAACAGTCATAATATCACTGAAAAGCTGAAGTCATGAAACCAGTTGTCTAGATGCAACCACCAATCTCTGTATTTACAAAGCATTGAACAGCCATAGATCACTGTTTCTAAACAACAACAAAGCTTTCTGAAGGAGGCAAATAGGACATGAGCGTCATCCCTAACGACCCAAGTAGTTCGAGATTTTGGAGAGTGAAGAGGTCCACTCAAGGTAACACGTCTTTAAGTGAATGAACTGGTACTTATATTTTCTCAAATCGGTGCCTCTTTCTGTGTAACATCATGTTGGAGCAGTGCTGGTACTGGGATGGGGACCTGGAACTGCTGGGGTCAACCCAGGGAGGACCGTCTGATAAGCGGCCCACGAGGTTAACTGGGACACTGCTGTGTCCGACTTCTACTCTCCATCCTCATCTCCACTTGGCCCTGTACCCCCAACAAACGCTCTCTGCAGATGTCACCCAGAACTACTAGCAGCACCCCAAAGAGGTCCCATCATCCCAACCTTTGCACCTCGTACACGCAATTCCCTCCGCCTCAAATGTCCCCACCCGTTTCTTCTTTTAGGCTACCTCCATTCGGCCTTTGTAACTCAGCTCAAATGATACCTCTTCTAGGAGTTGACCTCCTTATCAAATTGCTTAGCTGCCCCCTTCCCTAAACTTAAGTACTGGGGTGGGGGGCTGGGGGCCAATGCAGAAAGTACACCTCATGTGACTCAGCTTCTCCTGGCATCTGACACATAGTAGGCACTCAGTAAATGTTTGTGGCCTAAATGAATGAATGCACCAAGCCACAGGAGTAACCAGAGTCAGGCTTCCCGGACAGAGAATTCAAGATGACTCAAG
The DNA here is from genome assembly GCF_000243295.1 of Trichechus manatus latirostris. Taxonomy (NCBI): domain Eukaryota; kingdom Metazoa; phylum Chordata; class Mammalia; order Sirenia; family Trichechidae; genus Trichechus; species Trichechus manatus. Next base: position 5,733,086 of record NW_004443944.1, read on the forward strand.
GGGAAACCATCTCTCACCACATTCACTCAGTGACTTGGATTCCTTCCCCAGCCTGGCTCCTCCAGGAGAAAGCCATGAGAACATCACACAAACCAAAGTACTGTCACAGAATTATGATCTGTGCTAGGTTTTAGCACTTCGTTTTGTTGCTTGTTCTAATCTTAACTGGAAAACCTTCAGTTCCATTTGGAGTCATTTCAGATTATGTACCTAGGAGGCAATGTGACAGTCACAGTTCTGGAGTATTTCCCAGAGGTCACACAGCATAATGGTTAAAAGTGCAGGCTTTGAAGTCTGCGTTCAGATGTGCCACTTGCCAACTGGGTAACTCTGGGCAAGTCACCCGACACTGCTTCCTAACAGTGCATATTCACTGGGTGCCCCTGGCCAGCATTCATTCCAAAAATACCTATGGAGTACCTACTGTGGGCCATGTGCTGGGAATACAGTGGTGCCTGGCCGTCCAGTCTGAAGTGTACCTCCACCACATCAGCCTGTTTTATGTCCTTCACAGCACTTAACATTATCTGCAGTGATCCCGTGAGTTTGTTCACTGGTCTGTTTGTCTCCTCTCTTTGGAATGTAAGCTCTCTGAGACCAGGGATCTTGTTCGTCTTGTTTACCGCTGTCTCCGGGTGCCAAGCACATGCCTACTGCACAGTTAAATGCTCAACACATGTGGAAAGAATGAATGAGCAAGTTAGACAAGGTCCCTGTTGGCTCACATGCTTATATTTTGGTGGAGAACACAGACCAAAAAAAAAAAAAAAAAAGTTAAGAAACATAAAGGTACAAGCGACTCAGGTGGGAGGTTCACCCGGGAACCAAGGCCCTGGCTTGTCACAAACTCATGTACTGCTTGGCTCCAGCTCCAGGCAGCTCTGGGGACAAATCGGATCCTACCATCCTGTCAGCTGCAGAACATGAGTAAGAAGACACTAGAAGGAAAGTTGGGCCATGTCCCATCACAACTCCTGTGGAAGTTTCTTTCATTCATTTGCTCAACATGGACTGGCCGCCTAATGGGTGCACAGCGGAATGACACGTCCTGTCCTCATGGAGTTTCCCTTCTAGCATGGAAAGACAGTAAACAAGTTAGTTAGTGGGTAGTCTGAGGTCGTGACAAGCGTCTTGCAGACCACAGAACAAAGGGCGGTGGCAGGACGTGACGGGTGTCCACTGGATCACAGGGTGGTGACATCTGAGCTGAGACCTGGGGAGGTCAACCTTGGGAAGAGCTGGGGAAGAACCTTCTAGGTGACCGGAGCAGCCAGTTCGCACACTCCAGAACACAAGGCTACAAACCAGGCGACAACAGTGGCAATACCAACTGTGACAAAGTCCCTTGAAGGCGAGGCGCCCCGGTAGGCCGGGGGCATCCGAGCAGCCCCCGCACGCGGCCTCTCCGGCCCAGGCGGCTCCTGACAGCTGCGGGGGCACAGGGCGGGCGCGGGGCGACGTCACCCGGCGCCGGGCCTGTCCCCACAGAACTCGGGTGGGGCCGCGCGGCCCAGGCGCCAGCCGGGCCTGGCCGGAACATGGCGGCCCGGGCGGGGGCCTCCGCGGCTTACCTCGGAATTTGAGCTCGTGCTGCGGCTCGAGGCTCAGGACCTGCTCCACCTTCGCCATGTTCCTCGGCGGCGCGGCACCTTTGGCTGGGAGACCCCTGAGAAGTCACCTGAGGCGGGAAGTGTGAATGCTACGCCCCCTTTAAATTTAAAAAAAAAAAAAAAAAGCCAGAGGGGCGCGGGCGGGGGTCGCGGCGGAGTGCGTGGGGGCGGGGGCACCCTACGCGGTGCAGGCGCAGGGGCGGAGGGCGAGGGCGAGGCCGCGGTGCCCGGCGAGCTCGCGGCACGCACGCACACACGCACGCACGCACGCAGCGACGCACGCACGCGGCAGGAAGCGGCGCCCTGCACCGCCTCCAGGGGCGGGAGGGGGAAGCAGCGCGCGCGGAGCCCTTCTTGATGGCAGTGCGCAGGCGCGGGGGGCGGGGCTGCCGGGCAGGCGCGGGGGGCGGGGCTGCCGGGCAGTCGCGGGGCGGGGCTTCTCAAAGCTCGGGAGGCGGGGCGGCTCCAGGCTGCCCAGAAATGGTAACAGTCTCCGCCGAGACTATTCATTTATTAAGGGCCTTTTGGGGGCCGGCCATTGCATTAAATGCTCTATTCCATGATAATAATTAATAAGAATAAACTCCATTTTTCCCTTGCCTATTTAGTGCCAGGCACTGTTAGGGGCTTTGAGCAATAACAAAAGTACTATTTATTCATCTTCTTATAAACATGATGTTTATAATGTGAATGCATGATGTGGGCTAGGCACTGTAACGGATCGTAACTAATAATTATAATAAACGAGCAATTATTGCTTGCTTATTTTGTGCCAGACACTCAGCTGAATGCTTTCAATAATAACAACAGCCACTTTAATAAGTAAAAGCTACTATACATTGAATGTTTACAACGTCACAAGCGCTGTGCTGAATCTTTGCTAATACGTACCATTTGTTTATGTAACAAATATTTAGAGATACAAAGGTCAGGAAAGTTGACATAGTTCCTACCGTCTTGCTTCCTAGTACAGCCTAGTGGAGCAACATCCTTTCACTAAATAACCATACACATAAATACAGGTTTAAAAATTGCTGGGATTGGCTTGACCTCAAAATGGAGCATTCTACATCATTATTACTATCTAACTTTTGTTTTATTTTATTTTACTATAGAATGTTTGCTACATAAAATGTGTGTTCTTAATACTCTCCTATACATACATATTCAGAAGAAAGGCCTGGTGATCTATTTCTGAAAAATCAGCCATTGAAAACCCTATGGAGCACAGTTCTACTCGGACACACATAGAGTCGCTGTTAGTCAAAGTCAACTCATGGCAAGTGGTATCTGGTATACATACATACAGATGACAATGGTTGAACCTACACAGCACGTACACGGGTGTTCTTTGTACTATTCTTCCTACTTTCCTGTATGCTTGAAATTTTTCATAAGGACAAAGTTGTTTGTTCTGTTTTTTAAAGATAATCTTTATCTTTTAACTGGAGTTCTTAGTCCATTTACACTTATTATGTTTACTGATATATATGGATTTGTTTCTATCATCTTATTTTATGCTTTCTATTTGCCCTGCCTGTTTTTTTCTTTTTCCTCTCCTTTCTTGCTTCTTTGGGGTTGACTTTTTTTGTTATTATTCTATTATTCTTCCTTTTATACACACTATTTCTATCATTTTAGTAATTACCATCTTACCTGTTGCCATCGAGTTGATTCCGACTCATAGCAACCCAATAGGACAGAGTAGAACTGCCCCGTAGGGTTTACAAGGAGGGGCTGGTGGATTTGAACTGCTGACCTTTTGGTTAGCAGTTGTAGCTCTTAACCACTGTGCCACCAGGGCCCCTTACCCATCTTATGAAAGTCTAATTTTAATAAATAAACCTTTACCCTTATCCCTTAAAATACAATGAAGAAACACTTTAACGCTGATCACGTCTCCCCTAATTTATATGTTTTCACCGTAGTATATTGGAGGTTTAATCTTTTCCTTTATAACCCCATGAAACATTATTAAATTACTGTATACAGTCAGTGTTAAGATTAACTGTGGTTACGCAGTTACCAGTTTGTTTGCTCATCTTTTCTTCTAGCATCTCAGAACTTACAACTGGAGTCACTTTCCTTGTACCTGAAGTACATCCTTTAAACTTTATTTCCATGAGAGTTTGTTCGTTTGTCTGAAAATGTCTTTGTTTTGCCCTTGCTCTTGGAAGACGTTTTGACTGGCTTGCTAGATTGACAGTTATTGTCAGCACTTTGAGGATAATATCCACTGTTTTCCAGCTTCCATTGCCATCATTCCTTTGACGATTATCTACGTTTTCTCCCCTCTGTTCTAGTGTTCTGCAGTTTCACCATGATGTATCTTTTTATTTATCTTGCCTTGAATTCTTTAGGGTTCCTGAGTTTGTTGATTGGTGTCTTCCATCAGTTTTGGAAAATTCTGAGACAATATTTCTTTTAAATATTACCTCTGCCCCATTCTCTCTCTCTCTTCTTTTGGAACTCTGATTAGTGGCTTATTAGACTGGTGATTTTCATACTGTAGGTTGTTTCCCAACAGTGGATTATGGCATTACCTGATCAGGTGGTCACCTGCATTGGGAAAGAAAGAAAGGGAAAGAAGAAAAAGAAAATATTGGGAGTGTGTCGTATTATTTCATGATAATTTTGTATCATTTGTATTTATTAACATAACTATACACGTCTTTGTAGTAAGTCACAAGTAAAAAGCATTTCTTACTGTGGTTCATGGTAATAAATGAATGATTTCTTTTATAAGGATCAGCAAGAAGCTGATTCCTATGAGGCAGAAGTTAAAGATGTCCCAAATGTCAATTTTTTCCAAATTGCTGTACCACTCCATCATCTGTAACAGCAACTACTCTTCCCCTCCCTCAGTATTCTCCCTCCCATCTTTGGGTTTTGTAATTCGCTGCAATGTCTCACACAACTCATGAACTGTATCAAGGAAATGACTCACATGGTTGTGGAGGGTGAGAAGTCCCAAATCTGTGGGTCAGGTGGAGGCTTCTCCTGACTCACGTGGCCACAGGGGCCAAAGAACCCAAATCAGCAGGTGAGACGACAGGCTGCTGGCTCACAAGATTGCATGTTATGGATTGAATTGTGTTCCCCCAAAATGTGTGTCAACTTGGCTAGGCTGTATTGTGTGGCTGTCCACTATTTTGTGATCTGATGTGATTATCCTGTATGTTGTAAATTCTAACCTCTATGATGTTAATAAGGCAGGATTAGAGGCAGTTATGTTAATGAGCCAGGTCTCAATCTACAGGATTAGGTTGTATCTTGAGTCCATCTCTGTTGAGCATAAAGGAGAGAAGTGAGCAGAGAGGAGAGGGACCTCATACTACCAACAAAGAAGTGCCAGGAGCAGAGCACGTCCTTTGCACCTGAGGTCCCTGTGCTGAGAAGCTCCTGGACCAGGGGAAGATTGAAGACAAGCACCTTCCCTCAGAACCGACAGGGAGATAAAGCCTTCTGCTAGAGCTGGCACCCCAAATTCAGACTTCTAGCCTCCTAAACTGTGAGAGAATAAACTTCTGTTTGTTAAAGCCATCTACTTGTGGTACTTCTGTTATAGCAGCACTAGATAACTAAGACACTGTGGAAGCTGGCAAATTAGATCAGACGATAGGCTGCTGGCCCACAGGGCTGCAGAAGCTGGTGAATCCCAGAATCGGCAGGTCAGACAGCAGGCCACTGGCTCAAGTTCCAAGAACCAGAGGTCAGATGATGACAAGCCAGATGCAGGATTCAGATGGAGAAAGAGAGCCCTCCCAGAGCACCCACACATATACATTAGATGTAGGCCACACCCCAGGGAATGGTGTGACTTGAGTAAGGGTGGGACTTGAGTCATACTCTCCTGCAAGGTTGTGACTCAAGATATACCCCACACTAATCCTGCCTCATTAATATATAGAGGTTAGGATTTACAACACATAAAATGGAGGATAATTAGGATAATTACATCAGATCACAAAATGGAAGACAGCCACACGATACTAGGAATCATGGCCTAGCCAAGCCGACATACAACACCAACCACCATACCTCATTAGGATTCCATACACCTTATTTGCATGGTCCCACTCAATCATTGTGTGAGAATCACAAAGACTGTGGCTAGAAGGACCATATTAAGTAATTTACTGCACCGCAGTTAAAAATTTGTAAAGCCTTAAGATTTCTCATACCATCCTCCATGTCTCTCAATGTCTCTGCCATATTTATATTTTTTAACCTCTCATATTTATGTCCCGCATTCTGGAAATTTCTTCAAACCTCTCTCAGTCACCAATTCTCTCTGCTGAGAAACCTATTCCAGAAGTTTTTTGTTTCAATTATTATATTTTTTTAAATCTGTAAATTCTATTTTGTTCTTTCACATATCTATGTGGTCACTTTTATAGTTTTTCTATATATATTTTATGTTTTTATTGTACTTTAGATAAAGGTTTACAGAACAAATAGTTTCTCATTAAACAGTTAGCATACATATTATTTTATGACAATGGTTAACAACCCCATGACATGTCAACACTGTCCCTTCTCAACCTTGGGTTCCCTATTACCAGCTTTCCTGTTCCCTCCTGCCTTCTAGTCCTCGTTCCTTGACTGTTGTGCCCCATTAGTCTCATTTTGTTTTATGGGCCTGTCTAATCTTTGGCTGAATGGTGAACCTCAGGAGTGACTT
>NW_004443944.1:5740638-5765632 GCF_000243295.1 Trichechus manatus latirostris
TATCTTAGATGGCCTCTCACAGGCTTTTAAGACCCCAGGCACTACTCACCAAGGTAGAATGTAGAACATTGTCTTTGTAAACTGTGTTATGCCAGTTGAGCTAGAAGTTCCCCAAGACCATGGTCCCCACAGCCCTCTGCCCAGCAATTCAGTCCCTCAGGGAGTTTGGATGTGTCTATGGAGCTTCCATAACCTTTCCTTGTACAAGCTGTGCTCGCTTCCCCAGTATTGTGTACTCTCTTATCCTTCACCAAAGTTACCACTTATCTATTGTCTATTTAGTATCCCCCCCATCTCTCCCATCCCTCATAACCAGCAAAGATTGTTTCCTTTTGTGAGTAAACTTTTTCTTGAGTTTTTACAGTAGAGGTCTCATACAATATTTGTCCTTTTGTGATTGACTTATTTCACTCAGCGTAATGTCCTCCAGTTTCATCCATATTATGAGATGCTTCACAGATTCATCATTGTTCTTTATCATTGCATAATACTCCATTGTATGTATGTACCATAGTTTATCAATTCTTCTGTTGGTGGGCATCGAGGTTGTTTCCATCTTTTTGCTATTGTGAACAATGCTGCAATGAACATGGGTGTGCATATGTCTATTCGTGTGATGGCTCTTCTTTGTCTGGGATATATTCCTAGGAGTGGGATTGCTGGATTGTATGGTATTTCTATTTCTAGCTTTCTAAGGAAGCGCCATATCATTTTCCAAAATGCTCGTATCATTTTGCATTCCCACCAGCAGTGCGTAAGAGTTCCGATCTCCCTGCAGCGCTTTTATAGGTTTTTAAACATTGATTCTAAGCCTTGCCCACTGGGGAATGGTGCCATGTCAGAGATTTAGTGTTGGTCTCTGTTGTTGGTGGCAACCACGTCAGCTGGGGGAGGAGAAATCCATGTTCTTGATCCCATGCAGAGTCTCTACACCTGCCACCATGGTCACTTTGTAAATAAGCCATCAAGCCAGCAGTGGCACAGCTGGGAAAAAAGACCGACTGACATTAAGGGAGTGTCACCTTGTTCACTTGATTGTGAGAGCATCTCTATGGCAGTGGGTGGGGCGCCCTTGGATGGGCATTCACATGGGACACGAACATCTTCACCATGTGCCCATTCTCAGAGGTATTCAGATACCTCCTCCCCAGACCTCCTTGTCACCTATCATTCAGTTCTGCTCTCTCTGTTCCTGGTCATCCAGCCAAACTACAGGCCACTGCCCATGAGTTAGGACTGATTTGTGTTTCTAGTAATCTCTCAGCCAGACAAAGTAGACAATGAAATGTACTGGCTGAGATTGTGGCGAATCTATGAATTCTATTTATGTTGTAATTCTGTCACACACCCGTTATGGGTTGAATTGAGTCCTCCCAAAAGATATGTTCAAGTCTTAACCCTTGGTACCTGTGAATGTGACCTGATTTGGAAATAAGGTCTTTGCAGATGTAATTAGTTAATGTGAGGTCATACTGGAGTGGGGTGGGCCCTAATCCAATATGACTGACGTCCTTATAAAAAAAGAACACATACACATGCAGAGGGAAGAAGAGCACATGAGGACAAAGGCAGAGATTGGAGTGATGCACACGTAAGCCAAGGAATGCTTGGGACCATCAGAAGCTGGAAGAGGTAAGGAAGGATACTCCCCTAAAGCCTTCAGAGACAACATTGTCCTGCCGACACTTTAAGTTTGGACTTGTAGCCTCCAGAGGGAGCCCTGGTGGTGCAGTGGTTAAGAGCTCAGGCTGCTAACCAAAAGATTGGCAGTTGAAATCCACCCGCTGCTCCTTGGAAACCCTATGGGGCAGTTCTCTTCTGTCCTATAGGGTCGCTATGAGTCGTAATCAACTCGATGGCAATGGATTTGGTTCAGCCTCCGAAACTATGAGAGAATAACTTTTTGTTTTGTTTTAAGCCACCCCGTTTGTGATGCTTTGTTATGTCAGTTCTAGAAAAATAATACACCACCTGATTAACTTTGGGTATGACTTTCAGCAAGGTTGAAAACCTACAGCTACAAGAAATGAGAGATTATTTTACGGCCTCCATAGAAGCTCTCTGGTTCTCTGACTGTGGCTTAAGCTGAGAGTTTGAAGACCTGAACGTGTACTTTTCTTTCCGTGATTGCTCTAGTGAACTCAGAAGCAGCTATCCCACCCCACAGTCCTTGTAGCCATCATCACTACCGTAAGTGCAGCAGCCGCTCGGCTCTCCAAGGCTCTTCAAGTGATAATGTAATTAGTAGTGATACCACCACATGACATAGATTGCTAGTATCCAGCAGTGTATGATCAACTGCTCTCTGGAGAGAAAGAACTCTGATCTGTAGGTTTTTCCTTTTCTTTTAAGATTTCTGCAGTGCAGCTACGCCCACCATGACTGATTATAAGCTGCCAAGGGGGCGTCACTGAACACAGAGGCAAAGAGAAGTGCACAATCGGCTCTGAGGAACCGGTCCGAGTCCACCCAGTCACCACTGCTTGTTTTCCATATCATGTTGGCACTGCATTCAGGCGGGAGGGTGTGACCAAATCAATCCCAGAATCCTATCTGTCTATTTATTTCGTTTTTTGTGGTCAAATATATATACCCAGAGTCCCTTCTTGAGGACCTGTTTCTTTGAACCACTCTTGGTACCAAGAATTCTATCAGTCAGCAAAGCAGAAACCACACCAATTCTTTTAACAGAGACAATAGTTTATTTGGTGAAAATATACACAACAAAACATCCACTCATTCAACAATTTTCACATGTACAGTGGATGGAACCAAGGCCATTGGTGACATTCTTCACATCCGTCACCGTTCTCATTCTCTCTACCCATATTGTTTCACCACCAGTAACTTTTACTCTCTCTGTCCCTTCAAGTTCTCATCCGTGCTTTGGAGTTAGTGTGGTCAATTTGATCACAGATAGATCATTCTTTAAAAGAGCGAAATGTTCCAGGCCAACATTCTTTATTAATTGAACTAAACTGATGTTTTGTTTACAGATGACTTCGTGGGATAGTTGTTATTCAAGGATTAAAGATTATTTCAGGATCATAGATTTGGGGATTCTCCCAGTCTCAACGGATCCAGTAAGTCTGGTTTCCATAGGAATTTGATGTTCTGGTCCAGATTTTTTAACAGAGGTTTTTTTTTTTTTTTTTTTGAATAATATTTTATTGTGTTTTTGGTGGTTTACACAGCAGATTGTCACCATTCAACCTTAATTTCCATTCAACAATTTCTGCACAAGTTGTTCAGTGACATTGGTTACCTTCTTCACAATGTGCGAACATTCTCATTATTTCCGTTCTGGTTGTTCCATTTCCATTAAGCTGGTTTCCCTGCCTTCTGACCTTCTCACCTTTGTTTTAAAATAATTGTTGACCGTTTGGTCTCATATAGGTGATTTTTTAAAGGAGCACAGTACTTACAGGTGACATTCATTACGTTTTGAGACAATTTGCTATTTAGCTACAAGGACCTCAGGGGTTAGTTTCAGTTCAAGGTTTGAAAAGTATCTCAGGGCAATAGTCTCAGGGAGTCCTCCAGTCTCAACCAGTTTAGTAGGTCTGTTTTTGTTTGCTTGTTTGTTTTTTTAGGAATTTGAGGTTCTGTTCCACATTTTTCTCCCATTCTGTCAGGATCCATCTATTGTGGCCTTGATTAGATTGGTTGGTAGTGGTAGCCGGGCACCATCTAGTTCTTCTGGTCTCGGAGTAGATGAGGCCATGGTTCCTGTAGACTGTCCTAACAGAGAAAATTTAATATAAGGAAATGGTTAAGCACTAACAGAGAACTGTAAAAGCAAAAAGAGGAAGACACTGAGGTATCATGAAAGTAGTAACTGCAAGAAGCAGCTCCCATTCCCTGTGTGGGGGAGCACAGGGAAGGTGTAGGGGGCTAGCAGACCTCTCAGAGGAGGGGCCTCATGGAGCTGAGACACAGTTCTCTGGGGAGGGAGCACTGACTAGCCAGTGCAGGATACCTCAATGAGACTGCTTCTGGGATTGCCAGGAAAAAAAAGGTAGAGACCAGAACAACTGCTGCTGTCAGGGTGAAGGGTCATTGCTGAGGTCACCGACAGGAACAAGAAGCAGTCAGGAAGGCGCTAGTCCCTTCTCCCTTCCTGCTTTCTGGGCTTCCGCAAGTGCCTCTACCAATGGGATCTAACGGGAACCCTGCTGACTGAGGAGAAATGAGGTACACAGAATGTCAGCCCTGGCAGCGCACAGCAGTATGTAGAAAGGTTGGCGTGGAGCTGAGAGACAACAGCTTCATAACTGCCATGCCCTCTTTCATTCCTTTAAACGAATTAGACATGCTTGTTTTATAGTATCTGAAGTGTGGGCAGTGCTGATGCTGTGGTCTCTGTTAGCTCTCACTCAGGGTGTCTTGTTTCCTTGTGTGTTTTATGGTCTTTGACCTTCTCTGGGGGACTTCTTTGAGGCGTGGTGTTCTAGTTATCTATTACCATGTAACCAATCATTGCTAATGTCAGATGGATCCTGGCTGAAAGCAGAGGATGCCAGAAAGATGTTTACCTGTGTTTTATTGACTACGCAAAGGCATTCGACTGTGTGGATCATAACAAATTATGGATAACATTGCGAAGAATGGGAATTCCAGAACACTTAATTGTGCTCATGAGGAACTGGTACATAGACCAAAAGGCAGTCGTTCAAACAGAGCAAGGGGATACTGTGTGGCTTAAAGTCAGGAAAGGTGTGCATCAGGGTTGTATCCTTTCACCATACCTATTCAATCTTTGGAAACCCTGGTGGCGTAGTGTTTAAGAGCTACGGCTACTAACCAAAAGGCTGGCAGCTCAAATCCACCAGGTGCTCCTTGGAAACCATATAGGCAGTTCTACTCTGTCCTGTAGGGCTGCTTGGAATTGACTCGACGACAATGGGTTTGGTTTTTGGTTTTTGTTCAGTCTTCATGCTGAGCTAATAATCCAAGAAGCTGGACTATATGAAGAAGAACAGGGCATCAAGATTGGAGGAAGACTCATTAACAATCTGCATTATGCAGATGACACAACCTCGCTTGCTGAAAGTGAGGAGGACTTGAAGCACTTACTGATGAAGATCAAAGACTACAGCCTTCAGTATGGATTAGACTAAAACATAAAAAAGATAAAAATCCTCACAACTGGACCAATAAGCAACATCATGATAAACGGAGAAAAGACTGAAGTTGTCAAGGATTTCATTTTACTTGGATCCACACTCAACACCCATGGAAGCAGCAGTCAAGAAATTAAACGACGCATTGCATTCGGCAAATCTGTTGCAAAAAAACCTCTTTAAGGTCTTGAAAAGCAAAGATGTCGCCTTGAAGACTAAGGAGGACCTGACCCAAGCCAAAGTGTTTTCAATAGCCTCATATGCACGTGAAAGCTAGATAAAAAAAAAATTGATGCCTTTGAATTGTGGTGTTTACGAAGAATATTGAATATACCATGGACTGCCAAAAGAACGAACAAATCTGTCTTGCAAGAAGTACAACCAGAGTGCTCCTCAGAAGCCAGGATGGCGAGACTACGTCTCACATACTTTGGACATGTTATCAGGAGGGATCAGTCCCTGGAGAGGGACATCATGCTTGGTAAAGTAGAGGGTCAGCAAAAAAGAGGAAGACCCTCAACGAGATGGATTGACACAGTGGCTGCAACAATGGGCTCAAGCATAACAATGATTGTTAGGATGGCGCAGGACTGGGCAGTGTTTCATTCTGTTGTACATGGGGTCACTATGAGTTGGAACTGACTTGACAGCACCTAACAACAACAAAAATCACACTAAAACTTTGTAGCTTCAGGCATAAACAATCATTTTTCATTATTATCTCTCATACATTTGGGTGTCGACTGGGCTCAGCTGGGCAGTTCTCACTTAGGGTCTCTCAGGTGGTCAAAGGGGACTGGGGCTGGAGTCACCAGAAAGCTCTCTGGTGTGCGCAATTGGCCTCTGGCCTTGGAGGATCAGTTAGCTGGGAGCTGGAACATCTGGCGCTCTTGGTCACTTTTTCTCAGGCTATGTGTTTGTTCATGGGCTCTTTCCTGCATGGACTCTTCAGGTAGCAGGATTTCCTATGTGGCAGCTCCGGGTTCCAAGCTCATGTCTTTAAGAGACACAGCGTGTGAGGTGTGTAGTGAAATGAGTTCCTCTATATGGCCTTTTGTGTTGGTTCTTTGGAAAAACAGCTTGAGAGATTTTTCCCCTAAGCCCTGAGGAGTTGCCTTTGCCCTAGTTTTCTGCCCCAGAGGGTTTGTTACTTTTGTCCAGGTTGATTGACATTTCCCGAGTAAGTTGTAAACAATCTGAGGTTTGATACTTTTTATCTGGCCCTGGGCTACAGCCTGCCCTGTGATTGGTATGCACCTTGCAGGGACTGGTCAATAGACTATGCAAATGAAGTATCTGTGGCCTACTCGAGAGGGGATTGGTCAGTTTGTGGCCCCCTGGTGGGAGGGCCATACCTTGAAATTGACCAGAAGCTTGCTTATCTATGCAGCCAGGGCCACAGAGAGTGGCAGGTAGAAGAAGGAAGCAGAAAGAGGAAAAGGTAAGAAAGGCAAGAAGAGAGAAAAAGCAGAGAGAGAGAGATGAAGCAGCTCTTAAAGAGCTGTAACATGGGTCAAGGGATGTCACACTGAAGACTGAGAGATGCCTGGAAGTGACCCTGTGGCAGAGTCAGTGGTGACAGCAGAAATCTGCTATTAGGAGTGCCGCTAAGCGAGCTGAACAAAGCGCTAGAGCTGCTATAACTATGGCCAGTTAGCGGGGGCGAGGCCAGCGGCAGGGAGGCCTAAGGCAGAGAGGCTTGTCCTCAGGGGTCCAAGAGGAGCCCCGTCTTCAGGGGGCAAGAGAAACGAGCCTGTCCTGAGGGGGCTGAGAGGGGGCATGCATGGCAAGCCTGCTTGCTTGCACAGCCTAGAGAAGCTGAAAGAGCCGTCCTATACTGAAGAAGGGAGGATGTGCTTTCTACTTCAGAGGAGCCTTCCAGAATTCCTGATCCTGAGTTGCAGCCTATTGATTCCGATCCAGAGTTGTACCCTGTTAGTTAACTGTTTAAGTATGGTCTGAAGGACATCATGCTTGGTAGAGGGTCAGTGAAGAAGACGAAGACCCTCAGGGAGATGGACTGACACAGTGGCAGCAACAACGGTCTCAAGCATAACAGTGACTGTGAGGATGGTGCAGGACTGGGCAGTGTTTCGTTCTGTTGTACACAGGGTTGCTATGAGTTGGAACCAACTCGATGGTACCTAACAACCAAATGATCTGTGAGTTCTGTGGCCATTGCAAGGGATTATCGAATGCAGCAGAGGAGTAGAGAGTGCCGTGGGAGGGACATCTGGTGTCAGAATTGGTAAAAAAAGTTGGAGAATGGAGGTATGTCTGACCCCCACCTCATAGAGATCAGCCTTGGGCTGATCTTGATTCGCTTTATGCCCCCTGAAGTTAGACAGGTTCTGATGCTACTCCTACCAGTAACCATCCTAGCCCCAGAAATGTGCAGTATCATTTCCGCCACATTCTAGTCTTCGAGGCCATCACAGAGGCCTGTCCAGGTCCAAGAAGAGACAGAGACTCTACCTTGTGATGGGGAAGTGGCAAGGTTCTAGAAGAGCATGGCGGATAAAAACCATTGTTGCAGCCTTGTGAGCTCTGTCACATCTGGGTGACGGTGGCTCTTCCACCTTTCCTTCTGCCAAGTAAGGGGGGTGTGGGCACTCGCCAGGGTAACTTACAATTGTCAGTTTAAGGTTACCCAGGTAGTAGGAATTCAGGATGCACACCTTTGGGAAGGCACCCCATGTTCCTGATTCTCAGGGGAAATGGGCTTCTCCCTACTCCCCCTCACCAAGTGCCTACACCCAACAGTTTTCCTTTGGGGATGGGGCAGTATTAGTGGTTCACTGTACGTTGAAGGACCAGCTAGACTCCCCAACGTGAGTGGCCCTGACCTTCATCTTCTGTCCCATGAAACCCAAGACTGAGAAAACCGAAGCTCTTGTCCACAAGCATGACAAGGGCTTACTAAACAGCAGCTGGATGAGTGAGGAAAGAAATGAGAGAAGGAATGAATGAATGGCATTTCCCCGTAAGGTATGCAAGGAGCCAGGGTCAACAGGGGTTGGCGTTTCAGAACTGACTTCCACGCGGAACCAGCAGCTCAGAACTACCAGGCAGTGAGGTCACAGAGTCTAATGAACCCCATACCTCTGCAAAAAGGGATGCAGGCGTGTGGCCCAACCCTTGCCCAAAGAGGAGGCCCTTCCAGTCTGGGGCAAGACAATAGGGGTCCACTTCCTCTGTCAAGGGTCTCAATGACCTAAGTGGATGTTGGGAGGTCTTGGGGGGCTGTGGGAGAAGAGTGATGCTTTCGCCTGCTCTCCCTGAAGAATCTCTCCCCACCGACCCAGACACCCTGGGTCTTCACTGCTGTCTTTTGATTAGACTTCCTCAGGCCTGTTCTCATCTCTCCTCCCAGTGAGCTACCAGGGGCTGGATTCCTGGTCCCCATCTCAGCACCTGGCGCCTAAACAGCGCCCAATAAATGTTTGATAAGTAAACGAAATAATGTAATTAAGAATTTGAGGGGGCGGGGTGGGGGAACAGAATCTTTCCCCGTTAGGACTTGTCCCCAAGCACCCAGAAGGCCACATTTGCATACAAATAATTCATATTCTAATTACAAATCATTCGTATTGATTTATTAAGCAGTTCCCCTAAGGATCTCTGGAAGATAATTAGATTCCACGCTCCTCAGGGGTAAGGACGGGTATTTACCTCATTGTTCCCTCTCAGCAGTGTGAGGCAGAGGAACTACGCTGTAAATGTTTGATGAGGCAACAAGTCAGCGTGGTCTTCACTGTGGGGAGAGTTTGTAGGGTCCTCGCAGATCATTTCCAATGCACTGGGGAGGGGCTGGGATGGTGTACACTCGTGTGTGTGTGCGCGTGCACGCGCGCTCGTAAACTATGCAGACCCCTCTTCTCCCTAAGTTCTGGTGACCTTCCATGGAGTGAACTTCACTCGTGGAGCAGATGTTTGTGGAGGAACACACTGGCCAAGCACTGGGGACCCAGATACAAAAGACAGCAGCCTCCAGCCCCTTCTTAGCCAGCCAGGAGACAAAGCAAAGCAAGACAGAGTCTCCAGTGGCCCTGCCGGGGTGTGGACCCCCAGCCCATCATCTCTATCTGCCTCTCCCCCAGCCAACTCAAACAAATAAAAATAATTCCAAAAAAAAAAAGATTATGCAAACTGTAAGTAAAAGCATGGTTAGAAGACTATGCTATTTTCATTGATCAACCAAAAACCGTGCTTGCTCTGTGAACGCAGCTTAGAGTCCCCACCCCCAAACTGTCTTTTTGATCGTCAGCCGCCCCCTAGGTCCTCCTAGAATACAAATCATGTGGCCTCCCCTGGCCATGGCATCAGAAGAGAAGATGAATCCCCTGCCACCTAACCTTGGCAGCAGGGGGTGGGGGGCAGGGCTGGAGGGAGGGAGGCGGGGGGAGGAGGGAGCGTGGGGCAGGGCAGCTGTGCACGGGCATTTCAAAGGAGTTTGGTTTCTCTATTTCCATTTTCCTGCCCCCACTCCCGGGAAAGCTTCGGGCCACGGATTCTCAAGTGATTGTCACGACTTTGCTTTCTGAGCTGGGGAAAAACACAAACCAGCAGTTAAAATATGTAAAGTAAATGCAGTGTTCTCATGAAATCCAAATTGTGGCCGTCGGCTCTGCCTTTTGACGCTGGGGAACAGGAACACGTGCTTTGGCTATTACCCTGTCTAGGGCAGTGGGGGCGCGGGAACCGGATGGGGGTGCTGCCTGCCTGAGCCACAAGCTGCCCGTAGCGGCTCGGTGACTCACCAGGTGTGGGAGCTGGGCGAGCTCCTGACGCTGCTGTCTGTCCCCTCCAGCCAGAGACCACTGGGAACACACCTGTTGTGGGACACCTGGTTTATCATCACTGCAGCGAGGGAGACCGCATACCGGGGGTGGGGGTCAGTTTGAAAGGACTTCGGATGGGATTTGGGCTGCGGTAGGTGATTTGGGGGAGGGTTAAGGACAAGGGGCTTTGCTCTGGACCTGATGCTGCCAGGACGCGGGGTACTTCTACCATTGGGTATATAAGGAGACTAGAGGAAGGCTCCACCCCTCCCCGCCAGTCAGTCTGTCTTCCTGGGGCGGTGGCTTGGAGGCTGCTATGCGGCAGGAAGCTGTGCCACCAGTAGTTCAAATACCAGCAGGGTCAACCATGATGGACAGGCTTCAGCAGAGCTTCCAGACTAAGACAGACTAGGAAGAAAGGCCTGGAGATCTACTTCTGAAAATCAGCCAGTGAAAATCCTATGGAGCACAGTGGTCTGATCCCACGGTGCATGGGGTCATCATGAGTGAGAGCCGACTTGACAGCAAGGAACCACAGGGCAAGGCTGAAGCTGTGATCGGTAGGGAGCAGCCGTCAGTCCAGTTAGCCAGGAGGGGCGATGTTTGATTATTTGGGGGGTTCGGGTCTGATGTGGATGTCTGTGACATTGCTTCTGTTCAACAGGAGAGAGAACACCGTGGCCCTGCGAAGAGCGCCAGGCCAGCTCCTGTGCCCCAGAGGCTGGTTTTGTCTGTCTTCCAGTCTGTGCCTTCGTTTCTTAGTTTCTGCTTCTTGCGTTTGGGGAGGACTCAGTGGAAGAAGGCAAGTAAAGTGCTTGGTGAGCCCTCAGTAAAATGCTAGCTGGTGGAGACTCATTACCTTACTAGAGAGGCCTGACCTTCACCTCGGGCACTGGGAGGTGATCTCTGTTGTGCTTAGTGGCGGTCATTTTGGCCCCTGACTCACGGCACTTCCCGGCCAATGCACCTCACGGGCAGCCACCACCTGTCCGTTGGTGGAGGACTCCGTGTTGCTATCATGCTGAGCAGACATCAGCAGAGCTTCCAGACTAAGATGGACTAGGAAGAAAGGCCTGGTGATCTCTTCTATAAATCAGCCAATGAAAACCCTGCGGATCACAAAGGTACGATCCCCAGTGATCGTGGGGATGGCGCAGGGCTGGGCAGCATTGTGTTCCCTTGCGCATGGTGTCGCTGTGAGTCGGGCTGACTCAATGACAGCTCACGACAAGAAGAACAGAAACTGGAAAGTGCAGTGAAGACCTTCTTATTCGTGCTGTGGAGAAGGTCTCACAAAGATCGTCCTCCCCTCTCTCAGAAGATTGATTTCCTCCTCGGGCCTGTACTGACTTGTGCTGTGATGATGCCTGGAGTCCGATAACCCCACTGCTGTCAACTCCATTCTCACCATAGTGACCCCATGTGACAGAGCAGAACTGCCCCATAGGGTTTTCTAGGCTGTGGCCTTTACAGGAGCAGGTTGCCAGGTGTTTCTCCTGTGGAGCCGCTGGGTAGGTTCGAACCACCAACCTTTCAGTTAGCAGCTGAGTGCTTAACCACATATATGTATGGGTGTTTTTTTTTTTTTTTAACAACACCATTATTAAAAGAAAAGACAAGCTTTGTGTAGTTTTTTAGGCTGTAATGTAAAAACAGGAGTCCCTGGGTGGTGCAGAGGGCTAAGCGCTGGGCTACTAACCAAAAGGCTGGTGGTTCAAACTCACCCAAAGGCACCTCAGAAGAAAGGCCTGGCCATCTGTTTCTGAAAGGTGACAGCCACTGAAAACCCTATGTAGCCCAGTTCTGTTCTCACACACGTGTGGCCGCCATGAGCCTGAATCGACTTGATGGCAACTGGTTAATATAGAAACAATAAAGAAGTCCCAAGCGAGCCACACGGAGTTAAAAAGGAAGCTGTCAATGGTGTGGCTTTGTAACAGGTAACTGTATGGTAGGGCCAAGAGTGGACTCTGTTTATTATGGGTGCAATGAATAATACTGATCTATATAGCCTGACTGCTTGCAATCACCAGCTGGTCACGGTTGCTGTTGCTAGGGGTAGCCATGTAAAATCTGCATCATTACCATTTAGCAAACAAACTCTCACACGAGCTCACAAAGGAGGTAGCCAGAGTTCAACCACATCCACTAACGCAGCCAAATATGAAGCGGTGTCTTCAGGCTGCCCTTGGAGCTCTCTTTAAAAAATGAGTCCTGATACCCTGAGATCAGAAGGACTAAATGGTGCCCGGCTACCACCACTGACCGTTCTGATCAAGGCCGCGACAGATGGAGCCTGACAGAAGGGGAGAAAAATGTGGAACAGAACTCAAATCTTAAAAAGTCCAGACTTACTGGACCAGTTGAGACTAGAGGACTCCCTGAGACTATCACCCTGAGATACTCCATAAACCTTAAGCTGAAGCTACCCCCCGAGGTCATCTTTTAGCTAAGTAACAGATTGGCTCATAAAATAAAGAATATCACCCATGAGTACGGCGCTCCTTTAAAAAGTCATCTGTATGAGACCAAATGGTCAACAGTTACTCTCAAGCAAACATGAGAAGGTAAAGGGGCAGGGAAACGAGACTGCTGGAAACAAGAACCAGAAGTAATGAGAATGTTGGCACATTACAAAAAGTGTAACCAATGTCACTGAACAATTTGTGTAGAAGTTGTTAAATGGGAACCTAGTTGGCTGTGTAAATGTTCACCAAAAACATAATAAAATATTATTAAAAAAAAGAGTGCCATCTTGTTCATTTCAGAGGCAATCCCAATATCATTTCATCCCACGTCTTGAAATGTTCAGGATTTCTCCATCACTGACATCGGCACAGCACTGAACCCAGCCCATGCCAAAGAACAGGCAGGCAGAGTTCTTCCTCCCTCAAGACGGCCATGTCTTTTGGGGGAGGATTTGATATACACAATACCTATTGCCATCGAACTGATTCCTGCTCACAGTGACCTCGTGTATTACTAGTAGAACTGCTCCATAGAGATTTTTGAAATCTTTTACAGAAGCAGTTCACCAGGCCTTTCTTCCACAGCACCGCTGGGTGGGTTTGAACCACAACTTTTCGGATAGTAGCTGAGCACACATCATTTGTGCCACCCAGGGACCTCGATATACACAGTAATCTTCAAATACTTTCTATAAGAAACTTGCTGTCCTCTGCACTCCCACCAGGTCATAAACAAGTCATTTATAAAAGCTGCCACTTGGACACTGACACCCGTCTCCTGTCACGTTCTGGTGGAGATTTGTTTGGAGAGAATAAATTTAAGAATAAGGAGCCCTGGTGGCACAGTGGTTAAGTGCTTGGCTGCTAACTGAAAGTCGGTGCTTGGACCCCCCCTGCCGCTCCATGGGAGAAGGATGTGGCAGTCTGCTTCCATAAAGATTACAGCCTTGGAAACCCTATAGGGCAGTTCCACTCTGTTATATAGGGTCACTGTGAGTTGGCATTGACTCAACAGCAACGGGTTTGGTTTGGTTCTTTTAATTTAAGAACAAGGAGCCCTGATGGCAAAATGGTTAAGCACTCGGCTGCTAACCGAAAGGTTGAAGGTTCGAACCCACTCAGCAGCTCTGCAGGAGAAAAGACCTGGCAATCTGCTCCCGTGAAGATTACAGCCTAGGAAACTGTATGGGGCAGTTCTACTCTATCACGTGGGGTCGCTATGAGTCAGAATCGACTCGACAGCACCCAGCAACAGCAATTTAAGAACAGGGAAAGGAAACCCACAGGGATCCTACTTCCCTAACACAGGTTTATCACCTTTGAAATAGAAAAACAAATTCAAGGAAAACGTTCTTGGGGGGGCGTTTTATAAGTCGATGCCCTGAGTTTGAAAAACCAACTGGCTGAGTAGCAATCCACCCTGTTGGCGAAGAGTGAATTGTACATGCTGCAGTCGGCGTCTGCGTTTTGGTTTTTCTTTTTTTTTGCCTTAAACTATGATGTGTTCTCATTTATATGCAGAGAAGACACGATCTGACCCATCACCCAAGCAGCTTACTGAAATTCTAATGCTGATGACTGCGTACCGTTGGGTGCAGGTTCTGGGCCCTAATACGGTGCATTAACCTCAATTTTACACTGACGACCTCACAATTTTCTTCTTAAAAATGCCCTTTTCCTAATGGAGTGGAGTCCTTGTAGCTTTCCCATTCTAGTTTTCAGAGATTTTCTTTAGCCCAGGCCTGACTGTACGTTCTACGCTGAATGTTAATAAAGAGAAACTGGATCCCCACCCCCTTCACACTAGCACCCGAGGTTACGTAATCTTCATGTGAACTCCCTGAAAGGTGGTCTCTGGGTTCTTACACAGCTTCCTGGGAAACCCTGAAAGATGATGCTGAAAATAAAAATCCCCATGATTAAAATCATAATTGACAAACTGATTCATTTCGACAAGGAAAAAGAATTTTTTTTTTTTTTTCCCTCTGACAAGCTCTGCTAGTGATCCTTCTGAAAGGGTAAAAAGAGAAGTGATAACCTAATGCTGGAAGGTGGGCGGTTCAAACCTACCCAGAGGCGCCTCGGGAGACAGGCCTGACAATGTACTTCTGAAAGGTCACAGTCTTGACAACCCCATGGAATGGTTCTATTCCGCACACATGGGGGCCGCCATGAGTCAGAATCCACTTGAGGGCAATTACCAACAACAACAAAGCTAATGCTCTCGGTGGGTGAGTCCTAGAAGGCTCAGCTGTTTGGTCTCCCAACCGACAGGGACACGTTAAATGGAGAATCATACTGTAGGCCAGTATTATTACAAGCCAAACAACTAAAACTTTCAAAGGCGCAACATGTTATTTTCTAATTTACCGTCTCAGTGGAAATCTGGCTGTTAAAAGCTAATGGAGGAAAAATCTGCCGTAAGCTTTGAGGTGGTTTCAAAACCTGGATCTATAATTTAGTTCTTTATATGCTTGAAAGCAAGCAGCTGGTTGCTTGTGGAAAAACAAAGCAAAGTTGTTGTGTGTGTGCACGTAGAACATCCCTGTTTGTTTGAGTGTGCACTAATTCATTTCTTCCTTTTTGGCACATCGTCCTGTTCTTTATCTTGGCATCTATAAACGAGACTGGCTTTCTCAATAGGACTGTTTTGACAGGCTGTGGACTGATATTATCCTCTTTAACATATCTTTCTTTACACCTCTTTCTTCCAAGAGGATTTAGGGCAGCTTAAGAAGATTTGACAAATAAAAAACAAAACAAAAACTAAACCCATTGCTGTCACGTTGATTTTGACTTGTGGCGACCCACTGGGTTACAGAGTAGGACTACTCCATAGGGTTTTCTTATTTATAGTGTATTTTATTTTTGTTGTTGTTAAGAACATACACGAATTCAGCAATTTCTGCTTGTACAATTCAGTGACGTTGATGACATTCTTCGACTTATGCAACCATTCTCACCCTCCTTTTCCGTGCTGTTTCTCCACCATTAACATAAACCCACTGCCCCCTGTGCTTCCTGTCTAGCCTTTGGAGATGCTGTTGTCAATTTGATCCTATATCGATAGTTCTTAAAAGAGCATAATGCTCAAGGCAGACATTCTTTTTTTTTCTTTTTATTGTGCTTTAGGTGAAAGTGTACAGCTCAAGTTAATTTCTCATCCAAATATTTATACACATATTGTTTTGTGACAGTTGCAATCCCCACAATGTGACAGCATACTCACCCTTTCCTCCCCGGGTTCCGTGTGTCCATTGAACCAGTTCCTGTCCCTTCCTGCCTTCTCATCCTGCCTCTCCGGACAGGAGCCGCCCATTTGGTCTCCTATATTTGATTGAACTAAGAAGCACACTCTGCACGCATATTATTTTTGTTTTACAGCCCTGTCTGATCTTTGTCTGAAGAGTGGGCTTCAGGAATGGTTTCAGTTCTGAGTTAACAGAGCCTCCGAGAGCCATAGTTTCAGGGGTTCCTCCAGTCTCTGTCAGACCATTAAGTCAGGTCTTTTTACGTGAATTTGAGTTCTGCTCCACACTTTTCTCCTGCTCCGTCAGGGACTCTCTGTTGTGTTCCCTGTCAGGGCGGTCATTGTGGTAGCCGGGCACCATCTAGTTCTTCTGGTTTCAGGCTGGTGGAGTCTCTGGTTTGTGTGGCCCTTCAGTCTCCTGGGCTAGTATTTTCCTTTAGTTTCTTGGGCTAATATTTTCCTTGTGTCTTTGGGTTTCTTCATTCCCCTTTGCTCCAAGTGGGTTGGGACCAATTGATGCATCTTAGATGGCTGCTCCCAAGCTTTTAAGACCCCAGACTGCCACTCACCAAAGTACGATGTAGAATTAATAAACTTTGCAATGCCAATTGACCTAGATGTCCCCCCAAAACTATGGTCCCCAGTCCCCAGCCCCATCTACTCTGTCCCTCAGTGTTTGGATGTGTCCAGAAAACTTCTTACCTTTTGCTTTATCCAGTTTTGCTGACTTCCCCTGTATTGTGTGTTGTCCTTCCCTTCACCGAAGTTGATCCTTGTCTACTATCTAGTTAGTGAATTCCCCTCTCCCTCCCTCCCCACCCTTGTAACCATCAAAGAATGCTTTTTTCTGTGTTTAAGCCTCTTCTTGAGTTCTTATAATAGTGGTCTCAAACAATATTTGTCCTTTTGTGACTGACTAATTGCACTCAGCATAATGCCCTCCAGATTCATCCATGTTGTGAGAAGTGTCCTGGATTCATCATTGTTATCATTGCGTAGTATTCCACTGTGTGTATGTACCATAATTTGTTTATCCATTCGTCTGTTGATGGGCACCTAGATTGTTTCCATCTTTTTGCTATTATGAACAGTGCTGCAGTAAACATGAATGTGCGTGTATCTATTCGTGTGATGGCGCTTATTTCTCTAGGATATAATCCTAGCAGTGGGAATGCTGAATCATATGGTACTTTTATTTCTACCTTTTTAAGGAAGCACCAGATTGTTTTCCAAAGTGGTCATACCATTTTACATTCCCACCAGCAGTGCTTAAGTGTTCCAATCTCTCCACAACTTCTCCAACATTTATTATTTTGTATTTTTTGGATTAGTGCCAGCCTTGTTGGGTGAGATGGTATCGCATTGTAGTTTTGATTTGCATTTCTGTAATGGCTAATGATCGTGAGCATTTCCTCATGTGTCTGTTGGCCCCTGAATGTCTTCTTTGATGAAGTGTCTGTTCATATCCTTTGCCCATTTTTTAATTGGGTTATTTGTCCTTTTGTTGTTGAGGTGTTGCTGTATCTTGCAGATTTTAGAGATTAAACCCTTATCCATTATGTTGTAGCCAAAAATTTTTTCCCAGTCTGTAGGTTCTCTTTTTATTCTTCTGGGGAAGTCTTCTGATGACCGTAAGTGTTTGATTTTTAGGGGCTCCCAGTTATCTAGTTTCTCTTCTAGGTGTTTGTGCATTGTTAGTTATGGTTTGTATACTATTTACACCATGTATTAGGGCTCCTAGTGTTGTCCCTATTTTTTCTTCCATGATCTTTATAGTTTTTGATTTTATATTTAGGTCTTTGATCCATTTTGAGTTAGTTTTTGTGTATGGTGTGAGGTATGGGTCCTGTTTCATTTTTTTGTAGATGGACATCCAGTTATGCCAGCACCATTCGTTAAAGAGACTGTCATTTCCCCGTTTAACAGACTTTGGGCCTTTGTCAAATATCAGCTGCTCATAGGTGGATAGATTTATGTCTGGGTTCTCAATTCTATTCCATTGGTCTATGTATCTGTTGTTGTAGCAGTACCAGGCTGTTTTGACTACCGTGGCGGTATAATAGGTTCTAAAAATCAGGTAGTGTGAGGCCTCCCACTTTGTTCTTCTTCTTCAGTAATGCTGTACTTATTTGGGGCCTCCATGAAGTTGGTGATTTGTTTCTCCATCTCATTAAAAATACTGTCGGAATTTGGATTGGGATTGTATTGTATCTGTAGATCGCTTTGGGTAGAACTGACATTTTCACAATGTTGAGTCTTCCTATCCATAAGCATGGTATGTTTTTTCACTTATGTAGGTCTCTTTTGGTTTCTTGCAGTAGTGTTTTGTAGTTTTCACTGTATAGGTCTTCTATGTCTCTGGTTAGATTTATTCCTAAGTACTTTATCTTGGGGGGGGTTGTCTATTGTAAACGTTATTGATTTGGTGGTTTCCTTTTTGAAGTTCTCTTTGTTGGTATAGAGGAATTCAACTGATTTTTGTATGTTTATCTTGTATCCTGATATTTTGCTGCAATCTTCTATTAGTTCCAATAGTTTTCTTCTCGATTCTTTGGGGTTTTCTGTGTAAGGCAGACATTCTTTACCAGTTAATCTACTGCTTGGTTTTAAGAAAACTGTAGGGGATATTTTTGGTTTAAGGTTTAAAGATTTTCTCAGGACAATAGTTTCAGGGGCTCATCCAGCCTCCATGGCTCCAGAAAGTCTAGATTCCACGAGAATTTGAAATTCTGTGCTGCATGTTCTCCTTTTTGATCAGGATTCTTCCCTAGAATCTTTGATTAAAATGTTCATTAATGGTAGCCAGGCACCACCCAGTTCTTCTGTTCTCAAGGCAATGGGGGCAGCTGTTCTTGGAGGCAATTAGCTACGCGTTCCATTCCCTCCTCCAGTTCCTGACTCTCCTTCTTCCTTTGTTGCTCCAGGTGTATAGAGACCAACTGTTGTGCCTTGGCTGGCCACTGGCAAGCTTTTAAGACCCCAGGCACTATGCAGTGAACTAGGAGGTAGAACAGAAGCACTAAACACATTATTAGGCCAATTAACTGGGGATGTCCTATGAAACCATCAGCCTAATCCTCCAAACCAAGGAACCAAATCCCACGAGGTGTTTGCTTGTACATAAGCAGCCTCAGCAGCTACTCTCTTTTTGTCGTCGTAAATGTATCACAGAACTTTCGCCAGTTTAATTTTTAATAGGTGTACAACTTATTGACAGAAATTACATTAATCAGCTGTGCAACCCTACTCTTATTCAATGGGAATTTTCCATCACCATAAACAGAAACTCAGTACTCCATAAGCAATAATCCCTTTTCCCCTCCCTCCCATGCCTGGTAACCACTAATAAACTTTGGTTTGTTCTTGTCTTTTTATATAAGTGAGGTCATACAACATTTGTCCTTTTGTGATTTGACTTATTTCACTTGGTATAATGTCTTCAAGCTTTATTCTTCCTGTAGCATGTATGAAGACTTCATTTCTCTTACTAATATTCCATTGTATGTATGTACCACATTGTGTTTATCCATTCATCCACTGATGGGCATTTAGGTTGTTTCCACCTTTTGGCTATTGTGAATAGTGCGGCAATGAACATTCATGTACTAGCATCTGTTCGAGTCTCTGCTTTCAAGTCTTTTGGGTATATACCTAGGGTATATATGCTGGGTCATGTGGTAGTTCAATTTTTTGAGGATCTATAGGGTTTTCTTGACTGTAATCTTTACAGAGCATGGAGCCCTGGTGGCACAGTGGTTAAGAGCTCTTAATAAGAAAAGACAAAACAAAACAAAAACAAACCACACACGCTTATGGCAAAAATGTCTAAAAGTATGGAAATATATATAATAATGTAGAAAGTGAAAAAACACTGACAGTCGTGTCAAGTCTCTCTCCTCAGAGATAACCACTAACAGAGTGTGTACTTCCAGACGTCAAAAACACACGTATGTGTATGTGCAGTCCCTTCTGTCTGAATGCAATCATACTATACATACCTGTTGTTGTTGTTGGGTGCTGTCAATTCTGACTCACAGCAACCCCATGTGACAGAGTAGAACTGCCCATAGGGTTTCCTAGGCTGTCATCTTTATGGAAACAGACTGCCAAGTCTTTTCTCCCACAGAGCCGCTGGGTGGGCTTGAACCACCAACCTTTCGGTTAGCAGTTGAGCGCTCAACCATTGCACCGCCAGGGCTCCTTACACAGTACATACATACTGATGTATGATACTCCTTTTTTCATTCAGCCACATAATGTGCACATCTTTCCCTGTTAATTTGTACGAGTGTGTTTCATTTTGGTTTTCTTCCAGACGTTATAAACAAGGCTGCCGTGAGTATCCTTGACATGCACGAGTTCTTCTACAGCATCTCCACAGGGTGATTCCTCTGCAGGAGGTTCAAGGGCAAGTGTGTCCTCCACAAGGCTGGCTGTGCTCACACCCTTACAAAAGGGGCTTTAGGTAAGTGCTCACTTCCTTGAGCTCACACCAACCATGTTAAGTGTGTTTTGTCTATTTGTTTCTTTTGGAGCTCTGGTGGCATAGTGGTTAAGATCTTGGCTACTAACCAAAAAGTCGGCAGCTCGAATCCACCAGCCGCTCCTTGGAAACCCTATGGGGCAGTTCGGCTCTGTCTTATAGGGTCGCTATGAGTCAGAATCGCTCGACGGCAACAGGTTAGGTTTTTTCTGATTTGTTTCTATTAGTGTAATTCAGCCTCTTTTGTTAGTTATTTGTATTTTTTTTTAGGATGATATATACGTAAACTCATTTTTTAAACTGTATTTTCTTTTCTGTGAATTGCCTCTTCATGTAATGGGTCCTTTTATTTTCCTTTTTGAGGACTGTTTTTTTTTGTTTTGTAGTCATTCTTCATAGACTATGGACAGTAATCTGCTTTGCTGTGTGTGTAGCAAACATTTCCCCCCAGTCTTGGGTTTATTGTTTCAACTTCATTTATGGTCTTAGTTGGATTTGGTCTTATCTTTTAAATTCTCATGTAGCCAAATATGCCAATGTTTTCCTGTGTGGCTTCTATGCCTATTCTCAACACAGGAGCTGTAGTGATCCTTTCAAAACATTAGGCCCCACTCAGTAGAAGCCAAGGTCCTTAAGTAGTGGTAGACTCTCATTGGGCTCTGCCTCTCATCTGGAGCTCCCTTTCATGGGGACCTCGTTGGGCTCTCCGTCTCATTGGGGGCTCCCTCTCATGGGGATCTTGTTGGCATCTCTCTCTCATAGGGACCTCACTGGGCTCTCCCTCTCACTGGGAGCCCCCTCTCATGGGCATCTTCCTCTCACTGGGAGTTTCCTTTCATTGGGACCTCACTGGCACCTGTGCTCAGTGGGCGCTCTCCTGGCACCCAGCAAGCACATTCCTGCCTCAAGGTGTCTGCAACGCTGTTCCCTCTGCCTGGGATGCTCTTCCATCAGATTGGACTCGTCTGAAAAGCTGGACTGATTTCTCACATCACTAGCAGGACCTGGAGAATAGGTACTCTCCTGTGTGAAGCGGTCTTGAAGCAATCACAGGACCTCACACCTTCCTGTGGTCCCAGCCCTCTTCTGCTGTCCTCTGCCCTCAGGACCTCTGGCCACTCCCCCCCAACCCCCCGATGTTAACAACGCACTAAGAAAAACAGGGACTTTCCTCCCTCCCAATCGGTCAGTTTGTGAAGAATTTAAAGAGCAGGGCTGTGGCACCTTCTATCATTTTCTCCCGTCCTCCCTCTTTCCCTTCTTCCTTCCCACTAGTCTCTACTTGTTACTGGCACAGGCTTGTCCGTGGCTCCCGTGGACCCGCCTGAAACATGGCTGCAGTTCCTGTTCAGGGCTCAGCCAGCGTCTTGTTCTCTCACACAGGCTTGCGGTTCCAGCGCACTGTGGCATTTGGAATAGCATGTTTGCCGGCTGTGCTTTCGTGCACATGAATGGCAGCTGCCATTTCTGACTTCTTTACGTCATGAACGGCACTGTGGGGTTCCAGGGTTGAGGTCAACACTAGGATGGAAATCCCGGCATCTTTGGCAAAATTCCCAAAATAATGGGTGATGAGAAGTTTTTCTTCCATGAACTACGACACCTCGCTGCTCCTTTCTTATGGGGGAAGCAGCAGTCTCTCGGGACAGTCATTGATGGCACGGTTCCCCATCTTAAATATTGAATAGTACAAAGAGGAATGTCATGGATTGAACTGTGCCTCTCAAAAATGTGTCAACTTGGCTAGGCCATGATTCCCAGTATTGTATGATTGTCCACCATTTTGTCATCTGATGTGATTTTTCTATGTGCTGTAAATCATACCTCTATGATGTTAATGAGGCAGGATTAGTGGCAGTTATGTTAATGAGGCAGGACTCAGTCTGTAATACCAGGTTGTGTCCTAAGCCAATCTCTTTTGAGATATAAAAGAGAGAAGCGACCAGAGAGACATGGGGACCTCACACCACCAAGAAAGCAGCGCCAGGAGAAGAGTGTGTCCTTTGGACCCGGGTTTCCTGCACTGAGAAGCTCCTAGTCCAGGGGAAAATGGATGACAAGGACCTTCCTTCAGAGCTGACAGAGAAAGAAAGCCTTCCCCTGGAACTGACGCCCTGAATTTGGACTTCTAGCCTTCTAGACTGTGAGAGAATAAACTTCTGTTTGTTGAAGCCACCCACTCGTGGTATTTCTGTTAGAGCAGCACTAGATGACTAAGACAGGGAAGAAGGAGCTGTGTGAGATAAAGATAAAGTTGAGAAGGTTGGTTCAACCGATACAAACACCACGCTACTCACCAGAATCTACAGCTATCAAAGCTCTGCTACTTCACTTTCCAAAACTCATTGTGAAATGACTTCAGAATACTGGGTTAAGGAAAACGTGCCGAAGAATATCACAAAGAGAAACCATCAGAGAGGCCAAGCCATGTATCTGTAAACATAGCATTTTATTAATAAAATGTTTACACCCCTTCTTACAGTACCACAAATTTTGTAGTGATTTAGCACGTTATACTCTATAAAAGTTTACTATAGAATATTCAGCCTAAAACAATGTAGTTTAAAGTATGCCAAATCAATCTTCATTTGCAAACTATCTATAATCAGCATAAGTATAAAAAGAAAAATCTTCAAAGACTCAAAAGGTCTAGTTTTCTTCCGTCAGCATCTACGAACGATACAGGTATCATGATTTACAGAGACTTAGGTCCAGCCCAAGGTTAAGACTGCAAAAATAACGTCTTCAAACATCCATATAAGCTTGGCAAACCATCATGACAATATTTCAGCATAGGGAATCAGGCGATGTGTCATGCAGGGAAGCCATGGCTATAAATCTGGGCTGTTTATAGTGTTACAAAGCGGCCAAAACTGTAAGCAAGTTCATTTTATTTTTTCAATAACAGATGCTATTATCAAAAGGCACAAACGTCTTACTCCTTGCATCAGATCTTGAAAAGGCATGAGAAATAAGAACTGCTGGTACGACAGCTTAGCTTTCTTAATGTCGAGGCTCACCTCCATAGCCGTTTCTCTCTAAGACTTCTGATTTGGGTTTTTACCCACTGGAACAAATTCTCTGTCACAAGCTAAGTGAAGTTGTGACACTTATGTCAACAGACAAAAACTGTTCTATGAGTCAGGCATGTTTCCACCATGACCTCGTGCTTCCCGTCCCCCCTGTGGAACTCTGGGAACGCCTCACCTAAACATTGTCCTTCTGCTTTCTGACGATGCTTGTGCGCCCTGACTTCCTAGCTGGGTGTAGTGGGCAAACCCTAAGGCTGGGACGCGTGTAGGGCAGCATGGGAGGAAGGTTGCAGTCACCGAGGAGGTGGCTGGTGCCAGGCATCTCTAAGGGGTGTCCGCTGTGAATGTGAGGAATGGGGCAACAAGGCAAGAAGCTGGCTTTGCTCAAAGAGGAAGCGAGACATAAATTCTCACAAAGGTCAGAGGAATGATGGACAATTCTGTGCATGACTCACAAAGGGAAATGAGGGAGCCCGAGCTGAGTGGGAGTGCAAAAGAATCTTCCAGGGCAACACGGCTCTGCCCACACAACACAACAAGCGGTTTGCAAACAGAACCACCGATCAGCAGCTCTGACGAGTCGGCGGCCGCTCTCTGTCCCTCCTTGAGTTGACGGGCCAAGAGAACACTCCGAAACCTTCCATCTATGTGTGGGGCGACCCACGTTAAGAAGAAGATCTGTCAATCCTGTAGTAACCTCCTCTGCAAAAGAAGCTGAGGTAAGCAAACCCAAGAGCTGCTCTCACATTTCCTAGGGAGTCAAACTGGTTGTTGAAGTAGACATTTCATTACGAATTAATAATGGACAAATGACACTAGGATTCAAGGGCAAAGGAGAGGCGGACACAGCTGTGGGCAGAGAGGGCTGACAATGCTCCCATGTGGGAGTGGGGCGCAGGGCTGCCCGCAGGTCGCTCCTGTCAGTGAGAGACACCCCACTACTCCAGCTGGGTGGCCGGTGGGCTTGGGACTCGCCTTGGGGAAGAGACAAGGCATGCCCAGCTTTACACAGCATGACAGAAGATGCTGTGAGAGTTTCCTGAAAATTCCAGTTCTTGGTGAAGGTTATTGGCCCTGTGCATAAACCGCTATTTGAAAGGTGGTTTCCCCCAAGCCCTGCATGAAGCAATCTGATTTACAGGGTTAAGGCCCTGGATCAAGAAGCGGCGTCGCTGAAACTGGCCTGCATGTTTGGTGCGTGATTCAGGGGCACTAAGGTCTACGGTCTAAAACTGTCAATTAAGAGCCCCCTTCAAAAAAATCATTACTGTCCTAGGACTGCCCATGGATTGGCTGACAGACCTCGGCACTTGGACTCCTGTTCACGGAAAGCTACCCAGAATTTTGTTTGTTCCAATTATGCAGTATTTTGATAAGGCGCCGGGCACCACACAGATCTAAAAACAAACAAAAGCTTTGTGGTTGTATTTGTCAGACACCCTGGCTTTAATTTCAGCATCTGGTGATGGCATAGCCTAATCTTCCTACTCTCTAAAAAGTATCATAAAAGGAGAGATGGAAGGGTTCAGATTCTTCTCTGTATTAAACTTCCCAATCCTTTTGTTTTGAAGCCAAGAGTATTATTCCAGCATGTTTCCAATCGACTATACTCTACAAGGAAAGCGCCCAGATAGGAGTTCTCTCTGAGGGTTCAAACCATCAAATTACGCTTGATCTATGCTACTGCAAGTCCTTCTAGAATCGGAGAGTCAGCCACTTCCCTGTGAGCTAAGAGAATCCTAGAGAACGAACAGAAACGGGCTGAGTCCTGCTTCTCTTCACTCACTTCCCTCATCATGTCTAATGAAGCTTCATCGCAACAGGCTTTTCTCAGTCAGTCCTCTTACACTGAAAAAA
>NW_004443944.1:5766334-5769171 GCF_000243295.1 Trichechus manatus latirostris
ATGGAGTTGCTGGTGGGTTCGAACCACCAACCTTTTAGTTAGCAGCCGAGTGCTTAACCATTGCGCCACCAGGGCTCCTTAACTTTTCCTTCTAGAGCTAAGCATTTCCTACGGAGCTAAGTATTTACGGCCCAGTGGGTCTGGAGAAGAGCACCAACCTGGGCTTGTGGGCTGACAATCCCCCCACAATGCTCTCAAGCAGGTACGTTGGATAGATTAGCAGCAAGGGACTTGCGATCACTTTTCGCCGGAGGGAAGGGCTCAGCGCATCACTCACACAGGCTCCCACAAAGGCATATGGATGTTGAAGAGGCTCATCTGTCATCTATCTGCCATACTGTGCGCCCATCTCATGCTAAGGGCCCACAAGTCAGGTTCTCGTGTGTTCTGAAGAACAGAGGGGAAAAACGCTACGAAGAATTTATATATCACTTCCTTTGCAACTCAGGCTCAGAATATAGAACAGCAATGAACAAATGCCTTTCCTAGCTCTGAGGCTGATGTGCCAGTTAGTACAGAATAATCTGAATTATCCTGCCAATGGAAGAGCCCGCTGGAACACAATGCAGAAAGACATCTCCAAAACGGCCATGGAATCGTTAGCCTAGGATGCTTCCATCACCACTCCCGGGGTTTAACAGATACTCCTAGACCTGTTTTCCTCCTTGAGAACAGAAAAGACAGAAATGGTGAGACTTAAGAGGATTTCTGAAATTAAATGTGGTTTTCTTTCCCTTTATGTGTTTATAAATACTAAGAACCAACAAGCAAAGAAGGCCACCAGCTCGTGTCAAGGAAATCAAGCGTCTGACACCCAAGCATGGGTTCAGGGACACGGGTGGCTTTCAGGAAGTGTGAGGACAGTGGGTAGTCACTTCATACAAAATCATCAACGAGTAACAAGGAGGCAGATTATTTAAAAAGGAACTGAATCTTCCAGCCCCCATGCGTGGGTCGTGTCCTGCTGAGGGAGAGAAGCAGGTGATGGCGGTTCTGTTTGGAGCCAGAAGGGCTGGCAGTAGGTACTTCTCCCCAATCACTTCTTAAAGAGAGTGTAAAATGAAGGGTGCTTAATCATACTCTTACTTTATGTTCTTTAAATCACTAAATTATAGTTAATTAGTTAACACATAATCAGAAAACACTTGGGTGAAAGGAGAGTTCTGGAGACCGATGGTTTCTGGGATTAGACACCTACAAAGAGCTTATTTCAATTTCTCTAAAAGGAATCAATACACACTTGCGGCCAATTAATGATTTTTCTCTTTTCCGTCCCAAAAGTTGTATTAAAAATGGCCCTGCATCACGAGGGAACCAAAAGATGATTTTGTAAAAGAAACTTCTTGAAAATCTATTCCTTTGAAATCTAACTTTCTCTTATAATAAAAAATAAGAAAAACATGAAACGTGTACTAGATCACGGCTAAGTCAAGTTAATAATCCAAAGTATGTTCAAAATAAAACACTACTTCTGACTTGAACATTCAGCTTTGTATTTTAGAAGCAAACAAAATAAATGAAAACATCTTCGGCCCTGTTTCCAATGACGATGGGATTATGGAACTGAGGTGGCGATATTTTTTGTTAAGCACTGAAACGATAATCCACGGGAAGCTGTGCCATGTTAACGTGGCTGATGAAAATGCGGGGAGGACAGACAGGCCACAGAATGCGTGAGGAATGGTGGCGTGGCGCAAGCTATAGGGCACCCATTCTGCTGAAAACACCCGTGGCCATGACAGAACAGGGTCACTGTCTGCCTGTGGAGGGAGTGTGAGGGACCCTGGAGAGCAACCAACCACCTGCAATCGGCTAAGGACATCTGCCCGGGTTGGGGGGGACGCAGTACGAATGTCACAGTAAAATGAGACAGAATCAGATGTGCTCCCGCGGAGATGAGCCCTGAAGGCGCCTTGCCCTTCCCTGTACAACCAAGACACCTGGAAGCCAGCATCAGCGGTGTGTTTGGTGGGAAAAACGTGAAGGTCACAAGCCGGCATCCTCTTTTGGTGAAATAAGACAGAAAGGGCCACACTGGCATCCCCTCTGCGGCCACCTTTGTCTGTGTCCTGTTGTGGCGACGGAGGCCCCGTACTGGGCGTGCTAGGGGCATCCCAGGGTGGCGGAGCCCCATGCACCTCCATGTAATGAAAGAGAGTCAAACCGCCTCAGGTCCTCGGAATCGTATCGCTTTCCCCCTCAAGCGTGCTCACGGAATGTCGGGACGGAAACAAGGTGCTGGGGGTACGGAGTCCACGTGTGTTTTAAACATAACGACATTAGAACCCTCACTAACTACATTCCTTCCGTATGACTTCAGTAAGAGAACACAACAATTTCAAGTGCTTGAGATATACAACAGGGAAATGGGAATGTGTTTTATTTAATTTGAGTTATAATTTTCCCATTAAAATCTATCCCCATCAAGGGGGGGGGGGCGCGCGGAGAAATAACACTTATTTGTGAAAGTTTTGACTGTTCAGTTTAAGGATAGCTCTGAAAACCCGATTTAGTTTGAAATTCAAGCTGTTTCATTTCCTATTTAATCTTGTAAATTTCCTTCCCTTACAATACTCAGGTTGGAAGGGTGCCAGATTAGACCAGGAACAAATTTTCACCAACTTCACTTCAGTGCTTTATTTTCAGATTATATTAAAACCCTCATTAGGCTCCCTGAGGGAAAAGAGAGTTAGCCACTGGCAGGCAGGAGAAAATAAAGGAAACCGAAAGATAAGCTCAGCTGGTAACAAGGAAAGACCCCTTAAAACAGTCGGCCTGAGGTAAGCGTGAGAGAGAAAAGAAACTTAGGACCAAGACCAGGGAAATGACTTGAGCTG
>NW_004443944.1:5769723-5779089 GCF_000243295.1 Trichechus manatus latirostris
GCAAACCTAGGCTGAGCTGCGAGGGTGGAGCTGTGGTTCACTGCCTGTCTGCATTGTTGGCCAGTATTTTCAATGAAAAGTGCGTTAGAGATGGCAGGGGGGTGAAATCTTTTCCATCAATCCTATACATGACTCGTTTTAGCTTCAAATAGTAATCGCCATCCCGCCACTTTTGATAGCCGACCACATTTTAAATAGTGCAGCTCCCTAAAACAGTGGCAATGGGAAACCGAGGAAATCACCATCTCCACAAGGTCTTTTTCTCCCCCTCAAGAACCATGAAAGTGCTAATTTTCCCTTTACAAATGGTACATAAAATCTTGATTACAAAACTACTCAACAATTTAATCCTATCATCCATACAATGATATGTTCCTTTTCAGCAAAGTCAAAAACCAGTGATGTAGTCCTTTGCACACCAGAGGTTCTTCACATAACAGAGTCCAGAGACTGAAATTTCATTGCTGCAGTTGTCGAGAGAACACAACTGGTCCATTTCTGTGAATCCTTTTTGCACGAAGAAGACCCAAGACCGGCCAGGTGAAAACCTGTGGCAGGGACCCCAACCCTCCTGCTAAGGACCACCTACTTCATCACCAAGTCTGAGTGGCTGAGGCTCGGTCAACAGCAGCTTCGCTTCGGCTCTGAAGCCTGTCTTCGGAGTTTGAAGCCCTTACTGCCAGGCGGTGGGCTGGCGTCAGTGGATGGAATTCTTCGACCTAAACCAAGATGAGACGGGGAAGGCAGTGAATTTTAACTTTCCAAATCTGTTCACTCTCAGGCACAACAATTCTGTATGTACAGTTCAACACGTTTCATTAAAATAAAAATAAATAAACTTTTTATTTTGGAATAATTTTCAGATTCACAGGGAAGTTGCAAAGGTAATTTAGAGAGCTCCTGTGTACCCCTGACCCAGCTCCCCCTCATGTTAGTAACTTGTTTCCATGGGACAGCCGTTGAAATGAAGAATTTAACCCTGGCACATTACTCTCATCTGAGCTCCAGACTTTATTCGATGTCACCAGTTTTTCCATCAATGTCTTGTTTCTGTCCCAGGATTACATTGCATTTCATAAAAACATTTTAATTAAAAAAACACGTTAGAAACATTTCGTTTTGAATAGGTAACACGTACACATGTTAAAAACAAATTCACCTGCCTTCTCTGCCATGAGACCAGAAGAACTGGATGGTGTCCAGCTACCATTATTGAATGTTAAAATCAAAGACTCTATAGAAGAATTTTTGATCAAAAGGGAGAAAATGTGGAACAGAATTTCAAATTCTCATGGAATCCAGACTTTCTGGAGCCAGGGAGGCTAGATGAACCCTCAAAACTACTGCCCTGAGATTATCTTTAAATCTGAAACCTTCAACCAAAAATAGCCACTGAAGTCTTCTTTAAACCAAACAATAGTTTAGCTTAATTGTAAAACAATGTCTGCCTTCAGCATTGTGCTCTTTTAAGATCTATCTACATGGGATCAAATTGACAACAGCAACTCGAAAGGCTAGATAGGAAACTTAGGGGACAGTGAGTTTATGTTAATGAGGGAGGAACAATTTGGAAAAGGAGGGTGAGAAATGGTCGCACAACTTGATGAACGTAATCAATATCACTGAATTGTACATGCAGAAATTGTTGAACTGGTGTATGTTCTGCTATGTGTGTTCTCAACAACAACAAAAACAAACAAAAAACCAAATTCAAGCAGCATGTGCCTGTCTCTGTCACAGGCAACCACTGGGGCCCACTTCTCGAGCAGCCTTCTAGAGGGAGGCATGCAGACACACACACGTGCACACAGATCCCCACCCCGCTTTTTGAAACCCAAATGGAAGCGAACTCCAGGTACGGCTCTCTGCCTTGTTGTTTTCATGTAACATCTTGGGATTGGTTCCCTGTAAGTACATCGAGAGCCGCCATGTTCTTTTTACTAGTTCTATAATACGGCTGTATAGCTCACCATAATCTACTCGACACTTCCCTTGTTGACGGGTATTCAGTCTGTCTCGATACTCTGACGTTACGAACAATGATGCAAACAACAGCCCTGGCCGTCTGTCTTTGTGACCCTGCAAGTGTGTGTGTGCAGGATAAACGAGCAGAGTAGAGTAGCTGGTCACACTATGCTACTCCTGGGTGTTTATCTGACCCACACGGTACTCCCAGGGTCTGTCTAGCACAAATGCAAGGAGGACGGGCAATTTAAACTTTGAAAGATGCTGCCAAATGGCACTCTGAAGAAGTTGTGCCACTTTATTCTCTAACCAACAATGCACGAGAATGAACAGGTTTCACTTTACTGCTCTGAGAAGCATAATGTCAATTTCGAGAGGAACCTTAAATCACCCATCCACCTACCAGGCTGATGACTCAAGAACTGCTTCTCCTGAAAGGCTCTCTGACCCTTCTACTTCCTGGCTCTCTCCAGCATCTCTGACACTGCAACCAGCCAGGGCACCATAGCCCGCGGTTACACACTTGTTTATAAGACTGTCTCCCTTGCATCAACCACACGCTCTTGGAGGGGAGATCCGGCCTCTCCATCCCTGTGTTTTCAGTACCCACTGAGCACAGTACCTGGCACGGAGGTATTTCATAAACATTAAATGACATGACACATACATCTTTGAAATGACCAAGGCTAGGATGGCATCTCTGCTGACTCTCAGGCCCTTGACCTCTGACCTCTGCCCCCACCATCTGAGCAGTCTGCAAATCCTTGTGGGTCGTGCAAAGCCTGGTTTCTAGAGAGACTAGAAACATGCTCCCTAGTAGGTCCTACAACTAGTTTTCCAACGCCAGGAGATGCTGCTGTGAACACTGAAGCTTTCTCGTCATTACAAATTTCTCAATACATGGATATTGCAAACATAGCTGGTATCACAGAGACACCGCTGGAATGTGACTTAAAAAAGCTGGCAACTACTGAAGCTTTCCGAAGAAAGATGAGAAGAACTTCCTCAAAACTTGGGCGTAGGCCCTGCTTTCTTAAACAGGATTAAGAATGCTAACCCCAAGGGGGAACAGGGATAAACTGGACTATTTAAGATGAAAAGCTTCAGTTCATCATAGGAGTTGTTTAAAAACTGAAAGTCAAGTCACAGAGTAGAAGATATTTGTAATCCACACGATCCACAAGGGACTCACTTCTAAACTATGCAAAAAACTAGAAAACATTAAGAAAAAGGCATATAACCCAAGAGGAAAACAGGCAAAAGACAGAATAGGCACTTCACAAAGGAGGAGATCCAGGTACCTATCCATGTAAATGAATGCATGGAGAGGCACTCAGCCTCAGGAGCTGGGCGCTGGATCCACTACTTCCTACCCACCAGAGATGGGGCGCGGCCGGCATTCTCCCACACCACTGGGCGAGTGGGAACTGGTATAACCACCTGGAAAACTGTGTGGTAATACTCCTGGGTATAACTATACCTAACAAAAGTGTGTTCGTATGTTCACAAAGGACACGAACCGGAATGTTCAGGGCAGTACTATTTTTAACAGCTCCAAACTGGAAACAACCACCCAAAGGCTTATCCCCAGCAGAATATGGATAAATACATGGTGGATAAAGTCCCCCTGTCCCTTGGGTTGTGTGTATGTGGGTGTGTGTCTGTCTCTCACACACACACTTTACAGCTATATGCAATGATATGAAACTCACAATGTAAGGTAGTACGAAAGCAGCCAGACACAAAAGGGTTAAATACAGTTATGTTTTTAAAAACTATAAAGTACAAAAACAGGCAGAACCGATCTGCAGAGTGAGCAGTCAGGACGGCAGTGACCCTTGGGGGGCGGTAACTGGAATGGGGCACAAGGGAGGCTCCTGAAGGCGTGGTTAGAGGCGGGTACTCAGTTTGTGAAAGTTCATCAACCTTTGTATTTTTGATATGTGCACTTTTCTGCAAGTATATTAGTTACACTTCAATAAAAAGTGAGTGAGTCAGACACTGTGCGGACGGCACCTTGACAACGCCCAGTGAAGAGCAAACGCTATCTGCATTTCTAAACCGTTCTCATCTTCGCTAATACCGGTTTTTTTACATCAGGAGTCTCGGTGGTGGTGTGTTCACTACCCGCCTGTTTTTCACACCGCTGTTGTGAAGAACACAGTCTTTAGTTAACAGTGAGGACTCTAACACACTCGCGACATGGCACACTTTGGTACCGTAACTTGACCTGGGATCAGTTCCCAACTGGCCTTCATAGGCGGCCTTTCAAGAATGCATCTGGGTAACTCCAATTTACCATCTAGCAAGACAGTAACTATCATGACTTTTTAATATTGAAACAAAGGGGTCAGACTAGAGTTTGCAAACCTGCCGCCCACCTGGCCGGCAGATGGGTTCGTCACGCCTGCACAGGACTCTGAGGATGTCTAAATTAGCGGCTACATCTAAACAATGGGGACATGGCACAGAAACATCCAGATTTCTGGTTTCCCTGAACAAACGAACTAAAAACATCAAATAAAACAAAACCAACCACCCTCCAGCAATTGGACCACCAGGGGTGCATGTTCCACTGGGGCCGCGATGGCTGGAGCTGGGCGTGCACCTGCAGGCGTCAGGGTCCCCAGTGCGGTCTGCCGACCCCGATTTCCGGTGCTCCCCCAGGCCAGCTCCACTCATGGTCCCCTGCCTGGCCCTGGTGGGCATCAAGCTTGTGCCCCCTTGTCTACGTGGTGGCCAACGGCCCTTCCGGCTGCAATAATCTCCACTCTCAGCCGAACAGTGCATCCCAAGGGGCAAGCGCACCACGCTCTGCCGGCACCTCCCTTCCCACAGGGGCAGCCTGAATTCTGGGTAACTTAAACCCGGAGTCCCTGCGTGTCCTGCTCTACCGAGTCTCAGCTCTGCAGAGGGACCCCCCGCCAGCCTGCAGACACTCTCCACCCCGATGCCTCCCTTCAGTCCTCAGTACTATCTGAAACGACCTTTGTCGCTGAGCTTCCTGTCTGTCTCCACAGTCGAGTGTGCGCTCCGAGCGCCGGGCCACGTCTAACTGGTTCATGACCATCTCTCCTGAGCCTGGAACCGATCTCAGTAAACATTCTGATGAATTTGCATGCAATGAATAAACACAAATACACTCCGCAGAGGATCCCAAAGGTGCGCGGTGGCCCCCTCCCACCTGTCTCATCACACTCACACGCCAGCTGGAAAGGGGAGGGGAAGAGAAAGGAGGGCTGACCTTTCGACTTGCCTCGTGCTGACAGCTGAGGCTTTCCTGCCAGCAGAATCACACGTGCACGTATTTCTCTTTATTTATCTGGCTCATTGTCAATGACCCTGGAAAACTAACTGAAGCACATTTAAAGGGAGAAAGAGGGAGAAACGGCAGCTTCTGTGACCTCAAGGCCTTGTGAACTATTTACCTAGCAGTCTTCATGGAAGGGCTACGTTGCCAGCCAGCAGCTCGCCAGCAATGATACCATGACAGGCAAGCGGCTGTCACTCTTATGTTCTCACATCTCATTCCACTGAGGACAGTAGCAGACTAGCCTCCTCTGAGGAAGGTGAGAATTCTAACCAGCAAGACAGTGGCTCTGCACAGAGGACACCCGCCAGGCACAGAGATACTCACTAATTTCTATAAAGAGTTCATTTATGTTTATGGCGTTTTTTGCGCTGGTCTCTACAAACACTGCGTGGATGGAGTCGGCGTAGTCCTTAGCGTCTCTCTCCATGACTTCTCTGGAATGCAACAATTGCAAATCAGAAACTCCACCTGCCAAGACCTTAAGATTATCCCCACCTTCCTAGTAATTAACCAGATATACGATGGACGGCAAAGGAGGCCCTCCCAGTCACACCACTTCCACCGTTAACCTGAACACGTGGCCCGACCAGCAAGGTGGTCAACGAATGAATAGAAAAGGGAAGGGGTTTCTTTCCCTCCAGATGTATTCTCTCTCCCGACTTAGTCTGTGTCTACTATCTAGTTAGCGGTTTTCCCTTACCCACCCCCCTCTCTGGTAACCATCAAAGAAGGTTTCTGTCTGTGTGCAAACCTTTCCTTGACTTTTTCAATAGAGGTCTCATACAATATTTGTCCTTTCGTGATGGACTTATTTCACTCAGCATAATGTCCTCCAGGTTCATCCGTGTTGTGAGATTCCTCCAAAAGTAAAGCTCTTGCTTTGAGAACCATGTAGGTGATCCTGGGAAACTGCCAAGAAATCTCCTTTCCCCATTGAAGCATCCTGTCACCAGAGGCTAGGGTGACACTATCTTGACAGCGTCAAGTATTTGGAGACCAGGGTTTGAACAAACCACACGCCTCTCCAAGGACGCGGTGTCATCAGCCCCAAATTCCTGGAATCTTCATTTTAGTTTGAAAACTTCCGGACTCGAATCGCCCAACGAAAAGGAATTTTTCAACGTCGGAGATAAAATAAAAGCAAGACGCTCCTATTGGGTCTTTCCCAGGGAGAGAAGGAACACCTAATCGGCACTGTCCTCGCCCGCTCTAATAACTCACCTGACGTCGATCAGATCGCACTTATTTCCGGCAATGGCGACCACAATATTAGGCGGGCCGTGCTGCCGGAGCTCCTTTACCCAGTTCTTTAAGGTGGAAAATGTTTCCTGTAACACAGCAGAGGAAACGAGCTGCAGATACACGCAACCAAGGGAGGCTTTTCAGAACAGCCTAAGAAAACTCTGGATAGCTTACTTCTTTTGTGATGTCATAGACGATTATAGCTGCCGCTGACCCTCGGTAATACATCGGCGCTAAGGCACGAAACTGCAGAGAAGGGCGAAAATAAACAACGAGATTAGGAAAACGGGTTAAATATGTTTTTCACTCGACTTTGAAGCCCATTATCTCCAAACAAGAAGGTAATGTTTCTCTTAATCCGAAGAAGATGACGCGATGGTCGGAAGCAAATGAAGCAGTCATTACCAAAGGCCAAACTTCGAATGTACCACTGCAATGTCTCTCAGAAGGAGTTTAGAATACAGTTTTATAGGAATTAAATATGGTGCTATTAACAATTGTTTCAGCTAAAAAGGCTTTTAAATTGAACTCAATGTTATAATTTCCGAATTCATTTGTTCAATAGGACTTTAAACTTTGGCTTCCCCAACTATCCCTGAGATAAAAATAATGCCGCAAATAGCTCTCCAGAGAAGTGGCTGCATCTGGGTGTCGTAAAGATAACCTTGTAATCTAAGTGCTGATTGTACTACAGAAATGAACACACATTTACATCCACTACTTGGATGGGTTTGCAACTTGCTTTTCTGATATCTCCTTGAGTGCAGCAATTCCCAAATGCTGGGTGCACAGCTCATTCCATTTATGTGAATTTAACTCTGTTTACCCAGCTCCTTCCCAATCAATCACCTATGCCCCTCACCCCTGCCCCAACACACACAAAAGGGAGGGACAAGAAAGAAAGGCAGAGAACAAAACAATTTTAGTAGCGAGGGTGATTTAGTGGGCCATTGCTCTGGACAATGGTATGAGATGGAAAATGGAAGCTCTTTGCCTAGTCAGCCTCAGTTCCTGGGTACCTATCACAGTGTGAGCCCCTTACCCACCAAATGTGGAGCCAACGTTGAAAGGCGAGGACTTTATCTACCCTTGATCTTTGTCTTACACACCCACTTTGAAAGCTACTCCTATGTATACGTGACATGCTGTACTCCTATCCTGATCTCAGTCAGCTCCTGTGGCTTACCCCTAAACTCAGGTCAGAACTGTCACATGGGTGAGCATTTGGTCCACGGTACAGCCAGTGTGCTTCTTACCCAGAGAGCTTTACCTTTTGGCTTTTAGACATCCATGTTCATCTGAGCTTCACAAAAGACAGGGAAATGAGCACGAGTGCCATGAGGGGAAACAGCGTATGGTTTAGCCCGCCACTGTATCCCAGGGCCTAGCTCCGGACCTGGCACACCGAGGTATTCGTTCTGTATGTGGTGAATAAATGGAGAAGAACTGTGGAAGCATGGGGTGATGTCAAACCAAATGCCAGATTCACACATCTGATTGGATTTTGTGAGAAAAATCCCGACTTCTGAGGTGAAAGCCTGCCAACTTCCAATAACATGATGTTAGGTTTAAGAGAAAAGAAAACAATAAAGACTGTAAGCAAGACAGAGCACTCCAGAAAAGGAGCTACATCATCAAGAGAAAAAGACTTAAAATGCTGGATTATAGGCTTCCACAGGGTAAGAGAAAATGAGACAGGAGTATACAGACAGAATAAAGGTTATGGTATTAGATTTCATTTTGATGAACTTACACTGGCAATGCCCTTTACAAGGTCTTGGATTTTTTTTTCTTTAAACATTCAGATTCGTAAGGTGAAATTCAGAGAGAAATGCAAAGGTCTTTAAGTCTACAACTTGATAAGGTGACAAATGTACACACACATCCATGTAATTGCCATCCCACCAGGATGTAAAACACTTCCCTCACATGGTATGCAACATCAATACAGTAATTTATATTCATATACAAGACATTTCCATCCTCACGCTGCCTGTATCATTATGCACCTCGTTATCTTTGATAACAGTCCTTGTCTTCAAGTCTAAGTTAATAACCACAACAGCTTTCTTTTGCTTACCACTTGCCTAGAATACCTTTTTCCATTTTCCTATTGTCAACTTCTCTGTTTTTATATTTAAGATGATCCTTTTATAACCAGCATATAGTTGGGTCTTGCTTTTTGATCCAATCTGACCATCTCTGCCTTTTAAGTGGGATGTTCATTTCATTAACACTTAGCGTAGTTACTGGTATATATGGGTTAGGTTACCATGTGGCTACTGTTCCTTTTTTTTTTAAATTTATTGCTCTGTTCTTCCTTTCCTCTCCTGAATTAATTGAATATTGTTTAGTGTTCACTGTCCTCTACGGGCTTTGTAGCTATCGTTCTAGTATTACTTCCCAAGTGGTGGCCTTTGTATCTACAACATGCGTTCTTATCAGTCTCCTTTGAGTTTATGTTAAACCACTTGATGTAAAATATAAGAACTTTGCAAGAATCAAATTCTGTCCTTTGTACTACTGTTGTCATGTACTTTAAACCTATATACACTATACAAAACCCCAAACCAAACCCACGGCCGTCGAGCTGATGCCGACTCAGAGTGACCCTATAAACTCTATAACCCAATGTTAGAATCTTTGTATTAGCCAGTTGTGTTTCAAATGAGAAGGAAAAAATATAGTTTTTCATATTTACCGTTTCCAGTGGTTATTACTCCTTCCTATGGATCTGAGTTACCACCTGGTGTCACTTCCCTTTGGAGCCCTGGTGGTGCAGTGGTTAAGTGCTGGGCTGCTAACCAAAAGGTTGACAGTTCAAATCCACCAGCTGTTCCTTGGAA
>NW_004443944.1:5779662-5782609 GCF_000243295.1 Trichechus manatus latirostris
TATGTGTTAAGACTCTGAATTTGTCCCTATGGTACTGAGGCTCTGTTCATATTTTTCCACTTTTTTTCTCTATGTTCTTCTGATTGGTTAATTTGTTCTGTCAGATATCCAGTGAAATTTTCATTTTAGATATTGTAGCTTTTAGTTTCAGCATTTCCATTTGATTCTATTAGTTTCCACTTCTCTGAGTGATTCTCCATCTGTTCATTTGTTAAGACTGCTTTTCCTTTAAATTTCTGAACATATTTAAAACTTTTGTTTTAAATTCTTTTGAGTCTGCCAAGTCCAATATCTGGGTCACCTTGAGGTTTGTTTCTATTCACTGGGTCACATTTTCCTTTCTCTATATGTGTAGTTAATTTTGATTACAAACTGGCCATTGTGGATGATATACTGTAGACTCTGGTTTCTGTTATCTTCTCTGAAGAGTGTTAAATTACAGACTAATCACCCTGAAGACAGGTTTTACACATTTTTAGGGTAAG
The DNA here is from genome assembly GCF_000243295.1 of Trichechus manatus latirostris. Lineage (NCBI taxonomy): Eukaryota > Metazoa > Chordata > Mammalia > Sirenia > Trichechidae > Trichechus > Trichechus manatus. Next base: position 5,780,148 of record NW_004443944.1, read on the forward strand.
TCTATTTAGGTTTGCCCTTAGTCCTAGGACATGGTCTCTACTCCTAACGCGTGGCCCTTTGGAGGTTTTAATGGAATGCCCAAGGTGACCCAATCCCCCTAATATGGCAGGATTCAAGCTCCAAACTCCATCCCTCCTATAGTGAGCGGCAGCTAAAATCCCTGGCCAGTTGTTGCTTTCTCCTGGGTTCCTGAAAATCTCCCCCGTGCATGTGCAATTTAGGAGTAAGCCAAAGACTTGAGGGGGATGTACAGATTTTGGCGGCCTTTCCTCGCTAGCTCCCACCTTTCTTGGAGTTGCCTCTTTTTTTTTTCCAGATGCTCTAGCAGCCCCAAACTCTGTTCTAAAACACCTACAGCTAGAAAGACAGGCTTTCTTCTTGAGTTCTAGTGGCCTGAGCCACACATCCTGGGGTGTGCCCACTGAGGAAAAGCTGTGTAAACGTGGGTCTCACACACTGTAATTCCTTCCTTTAGTCCCCAACTACACCTGCTTGTTCAGCAGTGCCTTCAAATAGTGTTTTAATCTTTTAATCAGTTTATATATAATTGTCATCTACGGGTGGGTTAGTCTGTTATAAGTTACTGCCATTTCTGGCACTGGAACTCTTCCCACGTCTTTTTGGCAAAAAGAAAGGAGGTGGCAGCATATGAAGAGACTCCAAGGATGTCAGCACATCTCTGCTCCAAACGTAGCTCTCAATCAGGGCTTCGCAAACATTTTCTGCAAAATGCCCTAAAAACCAAACCTGTTGCTGTCGAGTTGATTCTGACTCACAGTGACCCTACAGGACAGAGCAGAACTGCCCCACAGGGTTTCCAATGCTGAAATCTTTATGAAAGCAGACTGCCATATCTTTCTCTCATGGAGCGGCTGGTCGGTGCAAACCACCAACCTTTCGGTTAGCAGCTGAGCACTTACCCATTGTTCCACCAGGGCTCCTTTGTAAAAGGCCAAGTAGTAAATATTTTAATATTGTGAACAAATCTGTCTTGGAAGATGCACAGCCAGAATGCTCCTTAGAAGCGAAGATGGCGAGACTTCGTCTCACTTACTGTGGACATGTTATCAGGAGGGACCAGTCCCTGGAGAAGGACATCATGCTTGGTAAAGCAGAGGGTCAGGAAAAAAAGAAGACCCTCAGTGGGAGGGACCAGGCAGCATGTCATTCTGTTGTACATAGGGTTGCTACAAGTCGGAACTGACTAGACGGAACCTAACAACAATAGTAAGTATTTTAGGCTTTGTGGGTCACACGGTCTTAGTTTCAACTACTTCATCGTATTAACTGCTATAGTACTTAACTGCCATGGTAGAGTGAAAGCAGTCACAGACAGTATGTGAACAAGTAAGCGTGGCCGCAGTCCAATAAAACATTACTTACCCGAACAGGCAATGGGCTGGATTTGGCCTGTGGGCCACAGTTTGCCAAGCTCAGCTTTCAAAGATACTAAGCTACTACTTGTTTCCGATTTTAGAAATGAGAACAATTCCTCACGTGACTACTGTGACAGTAAATGCGTCTGTGCTGTCCTGGTGTTCTGGCCTCTGTGGAGACAGTCATGAAGAGAAACCACATGAAGACCCAGGGACAGACATCTTTGAGGACCAGACGCAGTATCTAGTGGACTGTGCTTACGAAGCCTTCTGTAGATCACCATGTACATGTGGGGAGTACTGGAAATGCTTTTTGCTACATTTACGGTGTATTTCTGGCGCTTATTTATGCACACACAGTGCTGTATCTGACTCAACACTGCTGCAGGAGGTCCTTGTTAGTGAAGGAGAACTGCTGGTGGAAAAAGGTCACTTCAAATGCATTCATTTAGGATAGCAAATCATAGGGACCAAAAGGTCTGACAAAGGCTCGATCTTGAGAAAATAAATGTAAAATTATGAAAACAAGTTTCATTTTATCTGGGATTTGAAAAAACAAACAAACAAACCACAGAGGTTTATAATTGCAAGCAGGAACTAGTTCTTGGAATGAACACTGAATCAAAGCTGACTAGTACGTTGGCTATGATCCTTCTGATGGCGCTGTATGCCAGCACAACGCGACATCTCTCATCTCCTCTTTGACTTGCACAGCCCTATCATAAAAAGGGCCATTTTTACACAAATATTTGAGGACTTTATCATTTTCCTTAGGTCACTCTTCACCCTTCGATCCGCAGACCGTCCTCTTCTAAAGCACTTATGCCATCACTCTGCTGATACCAGGATCCTACCAGCAACGGCTTCACAGGACATCTGAGAAGTTCTCCAAAATCACTTCCAGCAACTTAATGACTTCACTTTGCAATCAACTGTAACTTGACCATCGGAAAGGCAATCCACCTGTTGAAACTATAAGCAGCAACAGACGCGAGGGTTGAACAGGGAGTAGGCTGAAAAAAAGTTCATCAAAAAGGGTTTTCATTTTACGATGATGACCTTTGGCTCCACAATAAATCTCCTAC
>NW_004443944.1:5783449-5784751 GCF_000243295.1 Trichechus manatus latirostris
TGACATTCTGGAGCTGGGAGGAGGGAGGGCAGGGAGCACAGTTCAAAGGCTAAAGGAGTGAGAGTTAAGGGTGGCCAGAAGCAGGATGGTGGCAGTGGAGACAGAGAGGAGGGGACGTAGCTGCAATAGATTTGGAAAGGAGAGCGAGGGCTCAGGGTGAGGGAGCTGTCAAAGCCGACCTCTGCATCCAGGGGTGGCAGTGTGGTCCCCTATCTAAGAACAACAGGGATGGCTAGGAAAGCCCCCTTTGACTCCATCAGAGGTGGGCTCTGAAGTCTGCATATAAGTTTTCTAGGCTAAAGGAAGGATCGGGGGTGGGAGGGCATTCCAGGCTGAGGGGACAATACGTACCAGGGCACGAGGGTGAGAAAATGTACGGACTGCTTGAGGAACAATCGGCAGGTTAGCACGAGAGAACAAGCTGGGGCTAGGTGGGACAAATGGAGAGGCTGGCCGAGGCCTGCACGCTCAGGGCCTTGAATGCTGCACCCAAGACACACTGGTGGTCCTTGAACCAGGACGGGCTCACAGCTGCATCTTGTACGGGCCTCGCGGCATTTCAAACACTTTGTGATTAGCTGTCAGATTTAAAATGTGGAGCGTTCACTGAAATCCAGGCCTTGAGCTTTTCTTAAACGCTGCGCTCTGGCAGCCCCGGGCGTGTGCCTGGCAACAAGAGGCGGTGGTGAGTGCTCCCCAGCTGATGCTCCCGTCCCGTCGGCCCCCACCCTCCCCACAGGGCCTCCGGGCAGTTCTCATCTGGCCCACGCTGCCACCTCTCTCGGCTCCCTGCTGGCCCGTAGGCATCTCCCCTGCCAGCCCTGTGCTAAGTGCGCTGCTCTGAGGAGGGGGAGGCGGATTTGCATCTTAGAACGAGTCCTGTTGCAGAATCGATCAGAAGTGGGGAAGCAAGAGGCAGCCAACCCGTTAATTACAAAACTTAACAGGCTCCTACTAGTCTGCTGCAGTAAGGGAGAGGCATAAACCCTGGGGTCGTTATTCTTTTCTCATGTTCCCGAAAAACGCTGTTATACATCACCGTGTATCTGGCGAACGGCCCTGCTTCCGAGTGTAGTGGACTGTATCTCACAGCTGGATTCTTTAGGATGCGCGTGTCACGGTATCAGCCGCTATGTGTTGGGGGGGGGTAACTGAAACTCGGGATTTAGTGGGAGGGGACATATATTACTGGCCTAAGAGCCACACGAGTTCTCGGCCAACAGGGCAGACCCCAGGGCTGCAGCTACAGATACATTCAGGACGACTCTGTAGGGAGTGACACTTTTGAAGGACAAACAGCCA
>NW_004443944.1:5785608-5786811 GCF_000243295.1 Trichechus manatus latirostris
ATTGGAAAGAAAAAGGCTGGCCTATGCAGGTGGAAATAACTGCGTCTCTGGCGCCCAGGACAGGAGTGAGTAACGGAAAGACGCCAGGGATGCTGACAGCTCAGCTGGAGCCTTAATTGGGGCCTCAGAAAAACACGTAGTAAATTAAAGAGTGACTTACTCGTTCTTGTCCAGCCGTATCCCAGATTAGGAATTTATGTAGCTCATTTTGGTACTGGACAGTCTTGGTCATAAAAGATGCCCTATAAAGAGAGACCTAAATGATCAGAACACAAGGATTGAAAGCACGCGTCTACCCCAGCTGGAAACATCCCTCACACGTAATGCTCAGGCTCCCAGCTCCATACCACACCCTAACTGTGCTCCGCTGCAGAGAACTGATGGGAGGCTCAGACGTCGGCAGCATATTCCACGCCAACAAAGCAGCAGGTACGTAAGCCCAGTGCCAAGAAGGGAAATTCCTTGGCTTTTGATTGTCTTAAGCTCTGTATCAAAAGAACCAAGAGGTATTCTGGTAATCCAGGCATTATTCTCCCTTGTAAAATTAAAACAAACCAACCCGTTGCTGTTGAGTAGATTCCAACCCATAGCGACCCTATAGGACAGAGCAGAACTACCTCATAGGGTTTCCAAGGCTGTCATCTTTACAGGAGCAGATTGCCACATCTTTCTCCCGTGGAGCAGCTGGTGTGTTCAAACTGCCAACCTTTCGGTTAGCAGCCATCAGGGCTCCTTTTTGTAAAATACAGACGCTGTTATGTGAGAAGGCGTCACCATGGGGAAAGTTTCCAAGCAAGCAGTGTGTCCAGGATTGTGTGCACTGGTGAGAATCACTAAGCCTTTTGCATCTGTCCTCCCTCCACTCCTGAGCCACGTCTACATAAACAGCTGAGGAGGCGCTGGTGTCAGGCTGGATGGAGTCCATACAACTAAGGTTCTAAATGAGGAGGAGGGAGATGGTGGAGAGGCAGTGATGGTGGCCCCAAGGTGAGCTGATTCACTGTTAGCACCCACCTCTGGTCTTCATGAACGGAAAAAGGTCTCTCAGCGGGGGCCCACAGCAGACCCAGGGCCTCACCAAGGTTGGGGGGCAGGAGGGGAGAAGAACGATGGTGCACAGGCCACACTGGTCACTTGGATGGAAGTGTTCGGCGCCCAGGGTGCTTGGAAGGCAGGGTTCCTACGATTTTTTGGGTTCCATAC
>NW_004443944.1:5787541-5789412 GCF_000243295.1 Trichechus manatus latirostris
CTATGTGCACAGAGGTGCTCAGTGAGTGGTTGTTGCATCAAGAACTTATGGCAACTCACCTCTAGGGTTAAATCAGGAAGGGCAACGTGGCTTCTCACTTAGTAAAGACCTAAGCATTCAAACAGCATTGCTTACTGTGAGGACTAAATGGGAAGACGAATGGGAAAGTGCTCTGTAAATTGTAAAGCACTGTACCTATACAAGGTATTATTATTATTATTTAAAAGCAGCCCCAGAAAATGTTCTAGCTTAGACTTTGCAATTAGTCCTAAAAGCTTGCAACTCAACTCTCCATCAATAATGGCTGTGGTGTTACATTTAAGAGTGACAACGGGCATCCAACAGAAGCCTATTAACACAGCCAATGCATTCAGCACATCCATTACGGCTACTCATAGGACAAGAGAAGAAATCTGCCTCAAGAAGACAAAAAGCGGAGGAAGGTGTATGCAACAATTAAAAGGAAATGCTTTGTTAGAGGATTAGAACTCACTCAAGTTCAGCCTACCGGCCAACCATTTCCCCTCTAATGAAAGCAAAGATCATTACTCAGGCAGGAGAAACGAAAACAAAATGGTAGCTGTAATGCAACGACAGTTTCTTTAAGGATTAAACCCGGCTTCCTGTCTCTGACCCTACACCCATCCTTCTGCTTTCCCACCTCATCCCTCTCCCCACACCCCCTTTCTGTCTGCCGCGCCCTCAGCCCTCTCTGGGGTCCGCGTCTATGTCTGCTGGCTTCTTGTCTTTTCATCGCCGGCACAGCTGCCCCCAGAGGCAGCTCGTTAGGAATCCTGTCTGCCTACCCGTCTCACCCACCCAGAAAAGACCCAGCCACTCTTTGACCTGCTTCCCCTACCCAACGGTGGGGTGGCTGCCCTGCTGGGGGGAAGTCACCAAGCTGTGTGGGGTGAAGACGCTGTCCACCCTCGGCTGGGAAGGGCTCTTAGGCCTTCTTCCACTTCACACAGCAATGACTTCACATTCTCACCACTCTTTTCCAGCTCCCTACAGCCTCCCGCTACCATCTTTATGGGGGGAAACAGCTTGTTTCAGTCTTCTCAGAGAAAACAGAGGTTATAAGCCCTAGGTCCCTCAACATGCTCCCCATGCCAACCCCCCCAACTGGACAATAAACAGATTTCCATTCACACTCATCACTGCTGCCCTGGTTGATGACCCCAGCACATACTGCCCAGGCCACTGCAGCAGACAGACTGATCTCCTCCCCGAGTCTCACATCCTTCCAGGTGTATCTGTTGCTGCCGCCACACCCGCTGCCCCTTTCTCTTGGATGCTTTTCTACCGGCTCTCCCCGGGCCAGATGCTCCGCGTTCCTCAGGTCTCAGCTCAAATCTCAACGATCACAGAAGCCTGTGCTGTCCACCCAAGCCAGGCTGCCCGACTTCACTCTAACACATCACCCTGTTTTTGTCTTCAGAGTCCGTCCCACAATGCCTGACTAGCTTATTCATGGCTCACTGGTTCAATGTCTAACTGAAGTATAGAAATGTAAGCTCCTCGAGGGCAGGGACCTTGCTGTACTCATCCTTCGTGAGAAGGTGGCTTCTTCATCTCTCACCTTCTAGCCTACCACTCTTACAAAACATCCACCATGTGGACCCCAAACTACTTCGCTTTCTCTTATTCCAACAGTTCTAGGGTGTCTTGGACAAGCACTTCCCGAAACATGAAGAGAACAACTACAGGAGTGCAGGTCCACAGCTAAGGTCAGAGGGGACCCTAACCCTTTAACTGTAGCCAGGTGTGAGAGATGTGGTTAAATTAGCACAGGGCTGATTATAACCAGGCAATGTCCTTCCTGCCCTCTCCTGCTCAGCTACCAGCTCCAACCTCCACCCCAGCTAACA
>NW_004443944.1:5795390-5802801 GCF_000243295.1 Trichechus manatus latirostris
AGTAGACCATATGATTATCTGATTCAAAATGGCCCATATCAGTCCATTTCAGTTCATGAATGCCTAGGATATCGATCTTTATGCGTTCCGTTTCATTTTCGATGACTTCCAATTTTCTTAGATTCCTACTTCAAACATTCCACATTATTATTAATGGATGTTTGCAGCTGTTTCTTCTCATTTTGAGTTGTGCCACATCAGCAAATGAAGGTCTCGAAAGCTTGACTGTATCCACGTTATTAAGGCTGACTCTACTTTGAGGAGGCAGCTCTTCCCCAGTTCTATTCTGAATGGCTTCCAACCTTAGTGACTCATCTTCTGGCCCTATACCAGGCAATATTCTGCTGCTATTCATACGGTTTTCACTGGCTAATTTTTTCAGAGGTAGACCACCAGGTCCTTCTTCCTAGTCTGGCTTAGTCTGGAAGCTCTGCTGAAACCTGTCCCCCACTGGTGACTCTGCTGGTATTTGAAATACTGGTTGCATAGTGTACAGCATCACAGCAACACACAAGCCACCACAGTATAACAATCTGATAGACATCCCTATAACTTCTAAACAACTCTAAATCCACGCAAGCGACAACTGGATCTCTAGGCTGCATATACCAACGAAAACACCATCTAGTACACCAAGATCGAGAGCTAAAATGAAGAAAGGCACACACATGAAATCTAGTAGTTCTTCTGATGGAGATATGAAGGGGCCTTAGGAGAGTTTGGAATCAGGCAGGGGACTTGACAGCTGGCCAGAGAAAGTTAGACGAAGACAGGGCATATCTGTCTTCTGCTAGAGTGGCTTCAAAAAGCTAGAGAAGACTTGTGAATATCCATAAATCTAGTTACTTATGTGGGCTCCAAAGTCATGTATGTCTTTAACCCTTCTTTTAAACTCTATCATCCCTTAAGCTGATGAGATTCAGAGTTGATTCATTCCTATGTATAGTGCTTTCTTCTAAGCACTCACTACCCACTTAACCGACAGGGTGCACAACAGACTGGCCCATAATAAGAGTCAATAAAATAATAAAGATATTATTTTAAAATAATAAAATAATAAATTTGCATTGTTTTAAGCCACTAAGTTTGTGGCAATTTGTTGCAGCAGCAATAGGAAACTAAGACACCAGGGCAAACTTCAGAGAAGACGTGAAGTGTGGGCTGAACCTAGAAGTTACGGAGGAATTTGCCAAGGGGTCTCACTCCATAAGGAGGAAGAGCAGGAACAAAAGCATACAGCTGTGAATGTGCAAGAGGGATCCCAGTCATTTGAAGGGTTGAGCTGGGGCTGAGTGCAGCTAGGTGGCCATCGGGCTCCAGGCAGGGACAGCTGGCGACGGGTTACGGACTGCAGCACTCAGCCACTGAGGAGTGCCTATGCCGTGTGAAGCCCACATCCTGGAAGCCAGTGCTCCACCATTGCCTTTCTGCCATATCTATGTTGCATCTGGACTATCAACTACTTAATATTTCAAAACATCATTCCCTTTTTTTTTTTTTTTAACTTAGCCTTGTCTAAGCAATAATATTGGCAAAATTAAAAACTGCAAGCTTCATGGACTAGTTTTACTTTTCCTAAAAGACTACGTAATACTTAACAACATAGATTTTAAAATGTTCATCTGTGTACCATCTGAAGTCATCTCACAAATGACGTTTTGGAAAATGCAGTGAAACCTGAAGGGGAGCCACTGAAGGCGGGAAGGAAGGGATGGTGTGATCCTACCCGTCTTTGAATGTGAATTCTGAAAGCAGGTTACAGATTTCAGGGTCCCTTCACCAGACACCAGGCCCTTAATAACCCACTGATGAGTGGATGAGCCTCTAGTTTTAGGACCTTATAGGTCAGGCATGAAGATAGCTATGTCAGCAAAAACAGAGGAATACTAAGGACTGCGAGCACACGGACAAGACGGAGAGAACTGGACGGGAAAAGGAAGCAAGAAGCCCTGAAATGGTCCTGGAGAAAGATGGGGCAGGCAGGAAGGGACAGATTTGAGACCGACACTCCAAAGCCACAGGGTATTGCTGGGCATGTGGGGGAGGAAGAGTCCTAAGCAAGTCTGAGGCAGGCTCCTATTGCTGTTGTTAAGTGCTGTTGAGTCTGTTCGGACTCTTGGCAAAGGTTGGCAAACGTTTTCTGTGAAGGACCAGATAGTAAATATTCTCAGGTTTGTGGGCCATATTGTCTCTATCACCACCACTTGACTTTGCCATTGTAGCATGAAAGCAGCCATAGATATGGAAATGATTAATGTGATTGGATCTGTTCTGTGGTAGGCAGGATTTGGCTCATGGCTTGTCGTGGGCTGACCTTGATCTAGAACCTCCAATTACCGATACAACTTTAATAAGCAATATCTGCAATGCAATACAAAAAACAAAGCAAAACAAAACAATGCATATAAGCAGACAAGTCAATGTGACTGACAATTAAGATAAAAGAGAGACTATGAAAAGAAAAACACAGTTGACCAGAGAATGGACTTATTAGAGACAGACATTATTTATTTCTTGCTTTTAAGTTTTATCATGAAAATATTCACATGAACAGAAGAGCAGGGTACATGGAGAAATGGACAGCCATGAATTCCTCACCCAACTCTACTTCCTCCTATATTCTTGTCATGAGAAGTGGACTTGAAACTAACTATGCCCAATAAGGTTAAGAAAATAAAAAGCAAGATGGTCAATCTCAGCAGAGAAAAAGAAACTAAAACAAACAAAACCAACTGGATATTTTAAACCGAAAAACACAATTGACAGAAGTGAAGAACTTAATGGATAGGTTTAAAATCAGATTAGACTTAGCAGAAAAAACGATGACGGAGATGGATGATAGATCAGAAGAAGGTACCTGGACTGAAGCATGGAGAAAAGAAATGGATGAAAAATACAGAGAGGCATGTAAGAGATATATGAAAGGAAAGGAAGAAATCCTGAACTACATGTAACTGTACTCTGAGAATGCAAGGAGAGGAAATGGAGCAAAAACAATACTGAACAGAGAAAGGTTGAAGATTTTCCGAACTTGAAAGACAGCAAACCACAGGTTCAAGAAATACCGTGAACCCAAGCAAGATAATACAATGCAAATCTCACCTAGGCACGTCAAAGTGAAACTGCTGAAACCTAACGAAGAAAGAAAGTCTCGAAGGTCTCAAAGGCAGTCATAGGAAAAAAATGACACATTAATACCAGGGAGCAACAATAAGACTGACAGTTAACTTCAATAAAAACAGATAAAGCCATAAGACAACGGGGTAAATACTTTCGAAGGGCTGAAAGATAAAAACTGCTAACCAAAAAGTTTAAAACCAATGAAAACAGACTGCAAAAATGAATGACATGCCAAAATAGCTAAAATTACAAACGTGTTGGTGAGCATATGGAGTAAATGAACCACTTGTGCATTGCTGGTGGAAGTGAAAATAGGTTCATAAGCACTTTGGAAAAGAGTGAGCAGTTTCTTATAAAATTAAACATGCTCTTAAACCTACTGTGGTAGCCAGTCTCCAAGATGGCCCCAATGATCCTCACTCCTGGTGTTCATGTCCTTGTACAGGCCCATTCTACACTGAGGGCTCACTTGTGTAACCAACAGGATATTACGGAAATGACTGTGTATGATTTCCAAGATGAGATCATAAAAGGCACTGTGGCTTCCATCTCGGGCTCTCTTGGATCATTCCATGAGGAAGGACAGCTGCCATGTTGTGAGGACACTCAAGCAGCCCTATGGAGAGGTCTATGGGGCAAGAGCCAGAATCATCTGGCTAAGTTGCTCCTGAATTCCTGACTCAAAGAAATTGTGTGAGATAATAGATGTTCATTGTTGTTTTAAGCTGTTAAATTTTAGGGTAACCTGTTACATAGCAACAGATAACAAATACATCTGTTGTTTGTACAACAGAATGAAACACTGCTTGGTTCTGCGCCATCCTCACAATCATTGCTATGTTTGAGCCCATTACTGCAGCCACTGTGTCAATTCATCTTGTTGAAGGTCTTTCTCTTTTTCGCTGACCCTCTACTTTACCAAGCATGATGTCCTTCTCCAGTGAGTGGTCCTTCCTGATAACATCCAAAGCATGTGAGACTACGGGTGAAATATAAATATAAATTCCATCCTTAGGTATATACTCATGAGTAAAAAGTGTTTATGTCCACAAAAATAACTATATACAAAAGGTCACAGCAGCTTTATTCATACTAGCTCAAAACCAGAAATCATTAAAATGTCCATCAACAGGATGCTGGATAAAAAAACTGTGGTATATTCATACAAGGGAATACTACTTAGCAATAAAAAGGAACAAACTACTGATATATGCCACAACATGAATGAATCTCAATAACAGTATGTGGAGTACAAGAAGGCGGCACGAAAGAGTATACATATATATGATCCCATTTATATGAATTAAACAATACATATATTGAATCTATAGAGACAAGTCAGAATGGCGGTTACCAATGAGGTGAGGGTGGATACTGACCAGATGGGAGCTTCCTGAGGTGATGGAAATGTTCAATATCTAGATGACACGTAAATGAGCACAAGGTAAAAAGTCACTGAACTACACACCTTACTGTACGGAAATGAAAGTTCAATTTCCATGAAAGGTGAAATTAAGACATTTTCCAGGCAAACTAAGAGACAGTGTCACCAAAAGACTATATTATAAAAAAAAAATAAAACAAAACCCAGAAACAAAATGGTGTCCTTTGGAAAAAGGAAAATAATACTAGATGGAAAGTCAGAACAGTAGGCAGGAATGCAAAGCAATGGAAAGAGTAAACGTGTGGAGGAAATCAACAGGGACGCTGACTGTATAACAACAGCAATAAATGTCCTAGGAGGTCTAAATTACAGAACAGAAATACACTCTAAGAGCATAAAAGGCAGGATGCAGAGTAATAGAATTTTAAAATCCTTACATTGTTGGAAAGTGGTGAAAGTAATAATTTATACTAGACTTGAGTAAGTCAAGGATGAATAAAGAATAATAAAAGAAGGTATAATTACCAAGATAACAAAACTGGAATATGGAATAATAATTTAAAAAACTCAGTTCAAAAGAATATAGAACACAGGACACAGTAAATAAAAAGCAAAGTATATTTACGTTAATGGTAGTGGAATGATTTGGAAAATGATAGCAAGAATGGTTGCACAACTTGAAGAATGTAATCAACGTTACTGAATTGTACATGCAGAAATCGTTCAGATCGTGTATGTTTTGTTAAATATATTTTCACCATAGTAAAAACAACCAAAGTGTAAAATGGTAAATTTAAATACAAATACAGTAGTACTTAAACACTAAAAGTAAAATAATTAGATACTCAGAAGTCAAACTTTGTGAGTTTTGAATATGGTAATACTGAAGTAGCTTGTATTGAATTAACTCTCACAAAGAAAACAATTACAAACATGTAAAAAATATTTAAAAACCAGGCAATAGGAAATGACCAAAAGAAGGCAAAAAGTGTTAGAGATCTGACATTTCAAAAAAAACCTCAAACAGGAAGAAGTACATTTATAAGGTTTTTCCCTGAGGGCATCACCAGTCCACAGTGCAGGATGGCTAGAATTCAAACAGAAAACCAGTCCAATTGGCCGAAGGTGTCAGAGGATGAGATTCAGGGCTACCAGTGTGGGTGCAAATAGAGGAGGATGTCCTGAAAAGAAGGCGCTTCAGAGAAAAAAATAAAACCAAACCTATTGCTGTTGAGTAGATTCCAACTCATAGTGACCCTATAGGACAGAGTAGAACTGCCCCATAGTTTCCAAGGAGTGCCTGGTGGATTCGAACTGCTGACCCTTTGGTTAGCAGCCGTAGCACTTAACCACTACACCACCAGGGTTTCCTGCCACAGAGAAGGTAGCTGCAAATCTGTATGCAAACTCCTCTCAACTCTATGCCTGACTCCAAAACTGAACATGCCCAGGGGAGACTCCAGGGAGTCCAACAGACAGTAATAGCTGAAAGGCGGAAAAAAGCTGAGCAGATACTTTAGCTTCTGCTAACCAAACGGGACAAAGAGTTGGGAGTTCAAATCCTGACAAGTTACAGTGGCTCAGTGAATATCTTGGGTGAATACCCAGATAGTCATACCTACCTAGTCCCAAGACTAAGACAATATCCTAAGACTAAGGATTTGCCATAAGGCTAAAGGCAACACTCCAACACACCCATCCTAACAATGTGTAACACCAAGCTTCTACAAGTTCAAGGTGATCAGCCTGTAATTTAACTTTTTGTTAAAATATAACTCAGCACTCTTCAGTAACATAAAGAAAACTTAAAATCTCTAAAACATATCATCTGCAGTGTCCAATATAAACAAAAAATGACTAGATATGCAAAGAAATGGGACTCAAGGTGAAAAGAAAAAACAGTACATGGTAACAAATCCCAAGATGACCCAGGATGTTGGAATCAGCAGACCTGGACTTAAAAGTAGCTATTATAAATATGGAGTCTCTGGGTGGTGCAAATGATTAATGTGTTTGGCTGCTAACTGAAAAGTTGGAGGTTCGAGTCCACCCAGAGGCATCTCAGAAGAAAGGCATGGCGATTTATTTCCAAGAAACCAGCCACTGAAAACCCTATGGAGCACAGTTCTATTCTGACACACATGGGGCAGCCATAAATTGGAATACGCTGGATGGTAACTGGCATTATATATATAATCAGGACTTAAAGAAAAAGATGATCATATTGAGTGAACAGATGGGGAATCTAAGCAGAGGAATATAAAATATAAAAAAAGAATCAAATGGAAATTCTAGAAATTAAAAACAGTGCCTAAAGTGAAATAAAAATTTACTAGATGTGCTTAACGGAAGACTAGAGACAGCAGAAGGAAGGGTCAATTGGACTTAAAGACAGATCAATAGCAATTATGAGAGCCTAAGAACAGAGATAGATGGAAGCCATACAAAAAAAAAGACAGACTCAGGATAGTACCTAGTGGTCTAACATATGTGTCTTCCGTGCGTCTGTCAGTTTGTCGTACTGTGGGGGCTTGCATGTTGCTGTGATGCTGGAAGCTATGCCACCAGTATTCAAATACCAGCAGGGCCACCCATGGCGTAAAGGTTTCAGCTGAGCTTCCAGATTAAGACAGACTTGGAAGAAGGACCCAGTGGTTTACTTCTGAAAAGAATTAGCCAGTGAAAACCTTATGAATAGCAGTGGAACACTGTCTGAGACAGTGCCGGAAGATGAGTCCCTGAGGTTGGAAGGAACTCAAAATATGACTGGGGAAGAGCTGCCTCCTCAAAGTGGAGTCGACCTTAATGACGTGGATGGAGTTAAGCTTTTGGGAACTTCATTTGCTGATGTTGCACGACTCAAAATGAGAAGAAACAGCTGCAAACTTCCATTAATAATTGGAATGT
>NW_004443944.1:5803754-5805129 GCF_000243295.1 Trichechus manatus latirostris
ACACAGCTTTGAGTATAGCTCACCTGAATTTGGAGACCATCTCAAGAATAGATTTGAAGTGTTAAACACTAATGACGGAAAACCAGACGAGTTGTGGGATGACATCAAGGACATCATACATGAAGAAAGCAAGACGTCATTAAAAAGACAGGAAAGAAAGAAAAGACCAAAATGCATGTCAGAAGGGACTCTAAAACTTGCTCTTGAACGTTGAGTAGCTAAACTGGCAGGGAGAAATGATGAAGTAAAAGAGCTGAACAGAAGATTTCAAAGGGCGGTTCAAGAAGACAAAGTAAAGTATTATAATGACATGTGCAAAGACCTGGAAATAGAAAACCAAAAGGAAGAACACTCTCAGCATTTCTCAAGCTGAAAGAACTGAAGAAAAACTTCAAACCTTGAGTTACAATAGTGAAGGATTCTATGGGGAAAATATTAAATGATGCAGAAGCATCAAAAGAAGATGGGAGGAATAATCAGAGTCACTATACCAAAAACAATTGGTTGACGTTCGACCATTAAAGGAGGTAGCACATGACCAGGAAACAATGGTACTGAAGAAGTCCAGGCTGCACTGAAAGTACTGGCGAAAAACAGGGCTCCAGGAATTGATGAAATACCAATTGAGACATTTCAACAAACAGATGCAGAGCCGGAAGTGCTCTGCGCCAAGAAATTTGGAAGACAGCTACCTGTCCAACCAACTGCAAGAGATCCATATTTATGCCTATTCCCAAGAAAGATGATCCAACCAAATGCAGAAGTTATCGAACAACATCATTAATATCACACGCAAGTAAAATTTTGCTGAAGATCATTCAAAAGCAGCTGCAGCAATATATCGACAGGGAACTGCCAGAAATTCAAGCTGGATTCAGAAGAGGATGTGGAACCAGGGATATCATGTCAGATGGATCCTGGCTGAAAGCAGCAAATACTAGAAAGATGTTTACCTGTGTTTTAATGACTATACAAAGGCATTTGACTGTATGGATCACAATAAATTATAGTTAACATTACAAAGAATGGGAATTCCAGAACACTTAATTGTGCTCTTAAGGAAACTGTACATAGACTAAAAGGGAGTCATTCGAACACAACAAGGGGATACTGTGTGGTTTAAAGTCAGGAAAAGCATGCGCGTCGGTGTTGTATCCTTTCACCATATCTATTCAATCTGTACGCTGAGCAAATAATTCAAGAAGCTGGACTATATGAAGAAGAATGGGGCATCAGGATTGGTGGCAGACTCACTAACAACCTGCGTTATGCAGATGACACGATTTTGCTTGCTGAAAGTGAAGAGGACTTGAAGCACTTACTGATGAAGATCAAAGACTACAGCCTTCAGTATGGATTACACCTCAACATAAAG
>NW_004443944.1:5806216-5807676 GCF_000243295.1 Trichechus manatus latirostris
GTGGTTGCTCTTAGTGTTGGCGAGTTGTATAATTTTTTTGTATTAAAGCCAGTTGTCTTTTAAAGAAAGTAGGGAAAAAGAGTATTTTACAAGGAGATAACTATCGCCTCTTTTAAAAAACAGTTTTCAATTTACAGAAACATTTACATACGACACAAAGGATTTATTTTCCTCAACCACCTGAAAAAAGCTGCAAATACAAAATTTATTGTTGCCGAACCATTTTATTGTAAGTTGCCAAAACGATCTCATCACCCCTGAAAGGCCATGTGTATTTCCTAAAAGCAAGAACATTCTCCTACATAAGAAGAATAAGATCTATAGAATTTTTGACAAAGGCATCAACGCTATTAAATGAGCCAAGGAAAGTCTTTGACCAAATGATGCTGGGACAACTGGCTAAACACTTGGGAAAATAAGAAACCTTGACCTCTACCTCACGCCACACAGAAAAATTAATTTGAGATGGATCAAAGAAACAAAGGTAAAACTAACACTATGAAGACCTTAGAAGAAAACATAGGAGAACATCTTTGAGACTCTAGGGCAAGCAGACAGTTCTTAGAGAGGACAAAAAGGCGCTGAACAAATTAAGCAAAACAGATTAAAATCGATTTCATTTAATTTAAAACTCCTCTTCATCAAAAGACATCATTAAGAAAATGAAAACGCAGGTCACAGACTAGGAGAAAACACCCACAATATCCATATCTGAAAAAGGACTTATAGATGGAACATGTAAAGAATTCCCACAAATAAGTAAGAAACAAGATCAAATGAAAAAAAAAGAGATTAAAAATTGGCAACTTGAATAGTAACTCCATAAAAGATCTATGAACCAGAAATAAGAATATGCAAAGATACTTAACATTACTAGTCACATGTGAAATGCAAATTAAAAAAAGAAGAGGAGACACTGTTTACGTTTACTAGAATGACAGGAGTTACAAAGACAGAGGAACATATATGGTGAGGACTGTAGAGCAACCAGAACTGTATATGTTGGCCGGCGGAGGCGGGGGGCGGTGGTAAATGATACGACCACTTTGGACAAAGTGTTTGGCTGCTTCTTATTAAGTTATATACACACCTTACCCCATGAACTAGCAATTCTACTCCTAGTTATTTACCTAAAGGAAATAAACACATATGTCCAGAAAATGAGTTGTAAAATTTCACAGCATCTTTATTCATAATAGCCAAATACTGGAAATAACTCAGACGTCCATAACCAGGAAAACGGATAAATGAACAGTGGTATAATCATTTAAGAGAATACTACTCAGCTATTTAAAAAAAAAACAAACCACAACCATGATATATGCAACAACATGGCTGAATCTCCAAAACATGCTTTGTTTTGGAGTATATACAAGAGTATATACTGTATTATTCCATTTACATGAAACTTAGGAATAGGTAAATTAATCTATAGTGATTGAAATCACAGCAGTGACTGC
>NW_004443944.1:5812080-5813633 GCF_000243295.1 Trichechus manatus latirostris
TAGTTGTTGTAACACCGTGAATGTACTAAATGCCTGTGAGTTGTTCATGTTTAAACAGTTAATTTTATATTATATGAGTTTCACCTCAATAAAAAACACACACAGTGGGGATGAGTGTGTGTGTGTGTGTGCGCGCGCGCGCACGTGTGTGCGAAAATGAACAGGATGATTTTTTAACTTTTATATGGAAATACAACAGGTCAAGAACAGCCAAGACACTCTTGAAGAATGACACTGAAGGCTCACATCACTGGACATGAAGACTCATTTAGCACATAAAGAAATAAAGAAATTGTGGTATTGGCACAAGGATAGAGAAAAAAAGACTAACGGTGTCTTTAAAAGACCAATGACTACGTAAAGAAAAAATAAGTATACTGTGGATTTTATAACATACTTCACAGAAGTAAAACAAATGGCAACAATAGCATAAAGGACAGTAGAAGGGAAATGGACACATACTCTTGGAAAGTTCCTACATTCTATATGAAATAGTATACCATTTAGAGGTAGACCGGTAAATTACAGATTACGATTACTGTAAACCCTGGTGTCTTAGTTATCCAGTGCCGCTGTAACAGAAATACCACAAGTGGGTGGCTTTAACAAGCAGATATCTTCTCATAGTGTAGGCTAGAAGTCCAAATTCAGGCTGCTGGCTCTAGCGGAAGGTCTTCTCTCTCTATGCGCCCTGGGGGACGGTCCTTGTCTCTTTGAGCTTCTGCTCCTGGGTGTTCTTCATGTGCCTTGGCATCTCTTTTCCCCCATCTTTGCTTTCCTGCTCATTTGCTAGTTTAATCTCTTTTCTATCTCAAAAGAGATTGACTCCAGACACACCCTACACTAACACCGCCTCCTTAACATCACAAAGAAACCCATCCTCACATGGGATTATAACCACAGGTATAGGGATTAAGATTTACAACACATATTGTGGGGGAACACAATGCAGTGTCTAATACCTGGGGTACCCATTAAAATGACAGAAAAAAGTAGAGCTAACAAGCCAATAGCCAAAGTAAACCCACTGCCATAAAGTCAATTCCAACTTGTAGCGACCCTGTAGGACAGAGTAGAACTGCCCCATAGGGTTTCCAAGGTTGCAAATCTTTACAGAAGCAGACTGCTATACCTTTCTCCTGCAGAGTGGTTGGTCGGCTCAAACTGGCGACTTTTCAGTTAGCAGCTGAGTGCTCTAACCACTGCACCACCAGTGCCCTTAACAAGCCAATAGTAGAGATCAAATGGAATCATTAACATGGGACAAACTAAAAAAAAAAAAAAAAGCTAGATGGTAGATTTAAACCAAACTACATACATAATTATAATAAATAAAAATGGTCGAAACCAGTGCTGTATTTGGAACTTTCTGCAATGAGGATTGAAATGTGGCTAGTGAACTGAGGAATGGAATTTTAAACTATAATTTAAACAGCTATGCATCGCTAGCTGCAACTGTATTGGACAGCATAGGTCTAAACACTCCAATTAAAAGGCAGAGACTGTCAGATCACATCGAAAAGCTGTCTACAAGAAACCCATTTTGAAATATA
>NW_004443944.1:5814481-5816541 GCF_000243295.1 Trichechus manatus latirostris
GAAAAAGAATACATTAAGTCAAAATAAGCAGAAGGAAGGAAATAATAAAGTTAAAATAGAAATCAATGAAACAGAAAACAAATATCAATGAAACCAAACACTTCTTCTTGAAAAGACCAATAAAACAGAAAAACTTATATCCAGACAGAGCAGGAGAAAGAAAAAGACATGAATTACTAATATCAAGAACGGAAGAGGGGCTACCACTACAGATCCTACACACACTGAAAGGATACTAAGGGAATATTATGAATAATTTTATGCTAATAAATTAAACAATGTAGATACAATGGACAAATTCCTCAAAAGGCACAAACTACCAAAGTTTCCTCAAGAAGAAATAGACAGCTGAATGGTCCTGTTAATGACACTGAATCCGTACCTAAAAATTCTCCCACAAGGAAAACTCCCCACTCAGATGGCTTCATCTATGAAATTTATCTAACATTTAAGGAAGAAATAATACCTATGCTACCTAAACTCTTCACAAAAAAAAAAAAGGAAAACAAAATACTTCCCAATTCACTTTACGAGGCCAGCATTACCTTGACACCAAAACTAGACAAAGACGGTACAGAAAACTAGACTAACATGCCTCATGAACATGGAGGCAAAAATCCTTGAGGCACTTTCAGTAAATCAAATCCAGCAATGTGGAAGAAAGATAATACATAATGACAAAGTGAAGATTATCCTAGGAATGCAAGATTGGTTTAATATTTTAATACCAGTCGCAATTCACCATTTTAACAGACTAAAAAAGATACAGCTTATGAATAACTCAAAACACGGAAAAAAAAAAAAAAAACAACCACTTAAAATTCATCATAATTCTACAATTCTTGATTTGTAATCCTTGAATTAATGAAAAAAATCTCATCAGTTTAGGGACAGAAGGGAACATACTCAACCTGATAGAGGGTATCCATGAAAAATCTAGAGCTACCTATCATACTTAAGGGTAAAAACGTAATGCTTTCCCCCTAAGGTTGGGATCAGTCTGCTCTCATCATCTGTCAACACAGTACTGAAGGTCCTAGTGTAATAAGGCAAGGAAAAGAAATAAGAAGCATATGGATTGGAAAGAGAGAAGCAAGTTGTCTATTTGCAGATGACTCAGTTGTGTCCATAGGAAAAGTCCAAGGAATCCACAAAAAGCTACAAGGACTAACTATTTTGCAAAGTCACAGGATACAAAGGTTAATATGTAAAAAATCAACTTTATTTCTATGTACTAGTAACAAAAAATTAAAAAATAAAATAATATAATTTACAACAACATGAAAAACCATGGAATATTTTGGGACAAATTTAACAAAATACATGCAAAGCCTGTGCAGCAAAAACTAAAAACTTTGCTGATAGAAACCAAAGAACACATAAATTAATGGAAAGATATACCGAGTCCGTGGGTCAGAAGACTTAACACTGTTAAAGTGCAACTCTCCCCACTGATCTACAGATTCAATGCCTTCCCAATCAAAATCTCGGCTGGCTTTTTTGAGAAATTGGACAACATGATTCTAGAATTTAAACAGAAATGCAAAGGACTTAGAAGAGCTAAAACAAATATGAAAAAGAAGGATACAGTTGGATGACTTCACTACCTGATTTTAAGACAGTATTGTATTGGCATAAGGACAGACAAATAGGCCAATGAAACAGAATACGGAATCCAGAAATAAACCCACACACATATATATCAATTAATTTTGACAAAGTGCTAAGGTAATTTAGTGGGGAAATGAAAGAGTTTTCAACAAGTGTTGCTGGAATGACTGGATTGACATGTGGAAAAAATGACCCTTCACCCTTACTTCATACACAAAAACTAATAGAAATTGATCACAGACCAAAATTTAAAACATAACAACTTATAAAAATTCTAGAAGAAAATACAGGAGGAAATCTCTGTGACTCTGGCACATAGGACACAAAAAGCATAAACCATAAAAAGAATTGATAAGTTGAACTTTACGAAAATTAAAAACTTTTGCTTTTCAAGACACTGTTAAGAAAATTGAAAGCTATAGACTGGGAGAAACAATATGAAGATAACC
>NW_004443944.1:5817531-5818340 GCF_000243295.1 Trichechus manatus latirostris
CTCTATCTCACAACTCACTCAGCAATCAATTCCAAGGGAATTTTACATCTCAATCTGAAAAGCAAAACAAAGTTTCTATAGCAGGAGAATATTTTCATGACCTTGGTAAGTCAGTTTCTTAAACCAGGACTAAAAAACACTAACCACAAAGGAAACCAACAAAAACAAAAACACACCCAAAACTGGTGCCGTGGAGTCGATTCCGGCTCATAGCGGCCCACAGGACAGAGCAGAACCGCCCCACAGGATTTCCAAGGAACGGCTGGTGGATTCAAACTACCAATCTTTTGGTTAGCAGCCGAGTTCTTAACCACTGTGCCACCAGTGCTCAAATGGACTACATGAAATGTAAGAACTTCTGTTCACTAAAAGACACCTTTAGAAAATGAAAAGGCTAGTGGGAGAAAATATCTGCAATACACAGAATCAGCAAATGACTAGTATTCAGAACGTATAAAGACCGTGCACAAACCAGTAAGAAAAAGAGCAAGATTCTTAAACAGGCACTTTGCAAAAGCGGGTATCCAAATGGCCAATAAACACAAGAAAAAGTGTTCAACAACGGTAGTCATCAGGGAAATGGAAATTAAAACCAGAATGAGCTACTACCACATACCCTCCCCAAAAGGCTAACATTAAGGACTGATAATACTAAATGTCAGAGAGGATATGAAGCAACTGAAACTACAACAAGCCACTGGTGGGAGCGTAAGTTGGCACATTTGGAAGCTATCACTAGAGTTGAGGATACACCCTCCCTCTGACCCAGCAATTCCATCATCAACCACATCTCCAAAAGAAATTCATAC
>NW_004443944.1:5818843-5826703 GCF_000243295.1 Trichechus manatus latirostris
GATGCAACGTGATGGCAACTGGCTTAGTTTTGAATATTCCCAAAGGAGCAAATAAATAATCTGCTCAAGGCTACACAACACTAAGTTACTGGGCTGGGGTGTGAACGCAGGCAGCCTGGCTGGAAAGCTGCCTTCTGAACACTACGCTATACTGACTCTCGACAGTGTAACTTTGACGGAAAGATGGAGGGAGGGCAGGTGAGCAGAGGGAGGTGGGAGGGGAAGGGTGGCCAAATCCCCATCTTCCAAAGAAGGAAGTCAATGTCTAAAATGATGGGGTGGTGGAGCCCTGGTGGCACAACGGTTAAGCGCTTGGCTGCTAACCAAAAGGTCGGCGGTTCGAACCCACCCAGAGGCTCCATCTGGGAAAGATGCTATGGGGCAGTTCTATTCTGTCACATGGGGTCGTTATGAGTTGCTAGTACCTAACAACATACAGTTTCACAGAAATTGAATCACACAGTAAAACAGTAGGGTGATGAGGGGAAAATCAAGAATCAGCAGTATCTGTAGTTATGAAAAAATCTGGAGAAAAGATCAGAAAAAACAGCTAAATGCCATCGGGATAAAGAATCCAAGTGGACTAGGGGACTGCTATACTTAAAATCCCTGTGACACTATTTGCTGTTATAAAAACCACATCTACAAGTTACTTTGCTAAAAATTAAAAAAAAAAAAAATTGTTTTTAAAGACCTAAATATTTAAAAAAGCATAATGGCGACCATTTATTGAGCCCCAGGGGTCCAGAAACTGTGCTAAGCATTTTGCACTTGATCTTCACCCAAAGGCCAAGAAGCCCTGTGCTAAGCATTTTCAATGGATATCTCGTGGAATTCTCCTAACAACATGAAGTCGACCCTATCATTATCCTGACAGGATACTGGTGATGAGGACACAGACTCGGGGGTTCAACTGCCAAGGGGTTACACAGCTAGCAAGTGGCAGAGCCGTGGCCAGTCTGACTCCGGCGTCCTTGTTGTCACCACAAGGGAAGATGAGGCCTAGACGTCAGACAGGGCAATAGGGATGGAGGGATGCTGAGGGGGTGGCCTGACTCACTGCTGGCGGGGGGAGGGGCTGCCCAGGTTTCTGGCTTGGCAACTGAGGGAAGGTTGGCTTTTTTTTCTACAACAGGGTCTATGGAAAGAGGAGTGGGGTTTCGAGCCTCCGAGCGGGAGTCTTGTTCAGTTACAGACATGTGAGTCCCCAGGTGTCGGGGGCACCCATGGGTGCAGGCCCTGTGGGGAGTGGAGTCTACGTGTCGGGTGCTTAGGAGGGAATCTGGCGCTCGCTGTGTGGGATGTAGCCACACACAGGCAGTGACTCTGGCCCAGGCAGTCCGGCTCTTTCCTTCTAAGGGACAGAGTTGGGCCATTGGAGGAGAGTACACATGT
The DNA here is from genome assembly GCF_000243295.1 of Trichechus manatus latirostris. NCBI lineage: Eukaryota > Metazoa > Chordata > Mammalia > Sirenia > Trichechidae > Trichechus > Trichechus manatus. The sequence goes on from NW_004443944.1 coordinate 5,820,239, forward strand.
GGGAGGAGGGACAGACAGACACCTGCAGGTGAGTATGTCCAGGCCCTAGGTTGGCAATGGACCTAAGGAGAAAGGCTGCAGAAGTGGGCTCTGAGTCTATCTTAACCCGGTGAGGCCGAGCAGTGGGAGGAGACGAGAGCACCGGTGTATGACATGGAGGTGAAAACAGCGAAGAAAGATGGCATTTACTAAGTAAGTGGGAGGAGGAGCAGCCAGGAGGGGACAGAGAGAATGGTCATGGACATAGGAAGGGAACCAGGGATGAAGCCATGGGTATGCCCTGCAGAAGTGATGGCGGAGCCACAGCCCATCCCCAGGCCCACGTGGCCTGGTCCCTGCTGCCTCACCGGGCACCCTGCCCGCCACTCACCCTCTGGCTCTCTGTCCTCCAGCCACACCTCCTCCTGCCTGCTACTCTCACAATCTCTGCTGCCCCCCTGCCTGGACCACCTCTCTTCTGCTCATAGCCCCTCCACATCACCAACTAGTTAACTTCCTTCTTCCAACATTTTTTTTTTTAAAACTTTGTTCTTGAGAATACACACACAGAACATAAACCAAGTCAACAGTTTCTACATGTACAATTTAGTGACACTGATTAGTCTTTGACTTGTGCAACTATTCTCACCCTCTTTTTCTGAGGTGTTCCTCCCCCGTTAACATAAATTCACTGCCCCCTTAGGTGCCTATCCTATCTTTAGAGTTGCTGTTGGCAAATTGATCCCAAGTACATAGTTCTCAAAAGAGTGTAATGCTCAAGAAAGACTTTTTTTTTTTTTTTAAACTAGTTAAGCTAAACTATTGCTTGCCTTTCAGAAGATTCCAGGGGATAGTTTTGGTTTAAGGTTTAAAGATTATCTCAGGGCAATAACTTCAGGAGTTCATCCAACCTTCATGGCTCCAGGATGTCTGGAGTCCATGAGAATTTAAATTCTGTTCTGCATTTTCCCCCTTTTGATCAGGATTCTTCTATGGAATCTTTGATCAAAACGTTCAGTAATGCCAGCTGGGCACCATCCAGTTCTTTTCTGGTCTCGTGGCAAAGGAGGCAACTGTTCATAAAGGCAATTAAGAGCACATTCCATATCCTCTTCCTATTCCTGACTCTCCTTCTTCCTCTGTTGCTCCAGGCGAATAAAGACCAATTGTTGCGCCTTGGATGGCTGTTTATAAGCTTCTAAGACCCCAGGCACTACACAATGAACTAGGAAGTAGAACAGAAACACTACATATGTGCTTCTATTCTAGGCCAATTATCTGGGATGTCCCATGAAACCATGTCCCTAAACCTCCAAACCAAGAAACCAAATCCCATGAGGTTTTGGGATGCACAGTCATGTGCTGCATAATGTCTGTCTGGGCAATGTCCGACCACATCTCTGACCGACTCAGTATACAGTGTACCTTTCTATGCATAAAGAAATTAAAGAAACACTTCCAAATGCACTAAAACATCTTTAACATAATAATACAGTAACAATAATGTTTTGATGTGTTGCAAAGTAGCACTCACTTGTTAGTACAAACCATTGTATGTATCTCGAATTTTTAAGTAATAAGCTTTACAAGGGCTAGTTTGCAACTACGGGTTGTACATAAGTTGGACATTCGTAACTTGGGGGCTGCCTGTACATAACATGGTGTTCACACAACATTCAGATCACACAACGTCCTATTTCACAGACTGTATTGTACGTGTTAAGTGACATGTGACTGGACACAAATAGCCTCAGCAGCTACTTTTTTTTTTGTCACTGTTGTAAATATATCTATCACACAACTTTTGCCAATTCGACTTCTTACAGGTGTACAAATTATTGACAGCAATTATAATAATTACCTGTGCAACCCTACCCTTAATGCAATTATTTCCATCACTGTTAATCCCTCCTTCTCCCCTCCCTCCTGCCCCTGCTAACCACTAATAAACTTTGGTGTCTATATATTTGCCTTTTTTTGTCTTTTTATAGAAGTGAGGTCATACAATATTTGTCCTTTCGTGAATGACTTATTTTCCTCAGCATAAAGTCTTCCAGCTCCTCCATACTGCGGCACGTATCAAGACTTCACTTCCCCCACTAGCTGAGGAGTGTTCCACTGCATGTATGCACCACATTTTGTTTATCCACTTGCCTGCTGACGGGAATTTGTTTCTACCTTTTGGCTATTGTGAATAGTATTGCAATGAACACTGGTGTACAAGTGTCTGTTTGAGTCTCTGCTTTCAAGTCTTTCGGGTATATATCTAAAAGGAGAATCGCTGGGTCATATGGTAATTCTATTTTCAGTTTTTTGAGGCAACGCCACACTGTCTTCCAACATTCTTTCTTCTTATTTTTTTTTGAAAAAATTTTTTTATTGTGCTTTAGATGAAGGTTTACAGAGCAGGTTAGTTTCTCATTAAACAATTTCTTAAACTTAAAAAAAAACTAAACTTCTAATAGACTTTTAATCCGCTCATCTTTCAAATGTTTAAATGTCAGTGCTTCCAAGTGCTTCAAACCTTCATTGCTTCCCCTAAGCATAGGTCAGGCCCCTGTAACATGCTCTCACATTTCTCCTTCGTAGCACATAATAGAGTCAATTAAATAATTTCCTGTACATTAGTTATAGAATGTCTCTCTTCCTTGTTGGTAAGGCCCATGAAGCAGGAACCGTGTTTGGCTAACTCAGGGGTCAGCAAACTTTTTCTCAAAAAGGCCAGATAGTAAATATTTTTGGCTTTGTGGGCCATATGGTCCCAGTCACAACTATGCAGCTCTGCCATGGGAGCCCAAAACAGCCTCTGACAAGATGTAAATGAATGGGCGTGGCTGCATTCCAATAAAACTTTATTTACAAAAATAGGTGGTGGGCCAAAGGGTCATACTTTGCTGACCCTTCATCTAAATCACCAGCACTCCGTCTAGCGCCTGGCATATAGAAGGTACTTAATGAATGAATAAGGCTAAAAAAATGCCATCAAGGTTGGCAATCAGATGGAAAGTGGAAGCCAGGGAAGGTGGCTTTAGTGGAATCGCGGGGGTGGGGGGAATAGAGATGACAGCGGGCTGAGGAGTATGCAGAAGTTGAGGAAGTAGGAACTTCTCTTTCAAGAGTTCCACAACTTGCGGGGCAGGGTTGGGGAATGGTATTGTTGCTGTGGCGCGGGGTAGATCATGAGTACGGTTGTGGGTTATGATAAGAAGGCAGGGCTAGGTAGTAAGCAAAGGAAAAATTGATGAAGAGTAGGGTGCGTGGGCTCCAGAGCTCAAGACTGTGCCTGGGGCGGAGAGTGGGTCTTGAAGAAGGAAGACACCTTCCGTCGCTGCGGAAAGAAGACATGGAAAGGTTGTTGTGTGCCACTGAGTTGATTCTGACTCATAAGACCCTATAGGACAGAGTACAAGCGCCGCATAGGGTTTCCTAGGTTGTAATCTTTACCGGAGCAGATCGTCAGGTCTTTCATTCTGCGGAGCTGCTGGGTGGGTTTGAACCACCGACCATTTGGTTAGCAGCTGAGTGCTTAACCATTGTGCCACCAGGGCTCTTTCAAGGAAAGGCAGAAAGAAATGAAAGGGAAGCCTTGTATTTTTGCCTGTGAAACGTGAGGGAAGACATGTGGTGAAGACAGTGCCACCCAGAAGGCTGAGGAACCATGGGTGTCTGGCGGGTCAGGAGCTGTGGGCAAACCAGGTGTGGTGGCAGCCCAGGACAGGGACACAGGCCTCCCCAGTAAGGACAGCACCAGACTTCCTCTTCTTCTGAGTGGAACACGCTGAGAGGAACGCTTCTAACCGAGGTGACACCTGGGTGTTTTGTGGGTTCTGTGCTTCCAGGTCTGACTGAGTGTGAAGTGTGTCACTGAGTCACCAGCGCTACCTGCTGTCCCTTCCTATTGCTCACTTTCCCGTGCAGGCAGTGACAGGCAGGCCCCGAGGAGGATGAGGTCAAGCCTGAAACATGCGGACATACCCAGTTTTTTCTTGGAGGATACCAAAAGGCATTTTAATTTCAGAAATAGCCAGCGGTAGATTTCATCCCCACGTCTTCAGACACGCAGGAGACCCACAGAGTTTAACAAAGCAGTTACCAAAAATAACCAGCACATAAACTGACAACAGGAGCTTGTAATTTCTCAAGGGACAATGCTGTGGCGGTTTCCCTCATCTGCTATAACATACAACTTATCTGCGATTTCTGTTAGGCAGATGATCTGCATAGAGCACAAGAGCACATTTTACCCAAATGATGGATAATATAGAATTCTTCAAATGGAGGAAAACATGTGATTGGGAGCTTAACAATAAAAATACTATACCAGCTACTTAGTTTTACAAGCATAACATAAAATTAAAACCTGTAAGACACAACTTCTCACATAAAACCAAACCAAACCCATTGCCATGGAGTCCATTCTGACTCATAGTGACCCTACAGGACAGAGTAGAACTGCTCTATAGGGTTTCCAAGGAGCGGCTGGTGGACTCGAACTGCCGACGTTTTGGTTAACAGGTAAGCTCTTAACCACTGTGCCACCAGGGCTCAGAGAAGGTATTCGGTATTGTAATACTTAAATACCTTGAAAAGTTTTCTCAGAGTCAAAAAGCTATAAGCTAGTCAATTTCACTTATCCAAAAAGTCAGAGGCCTGAAAAAAATCTTACATTTCAACATTAATTTACTAATTCATTATCACGACCACTGCGGGAATGTGTGAAAAAGATTCGGATTCTGTTCTACTTTTTGGGAAGAACTAAAACCATCTAAAAATCTTTTAATTGACATGCTTGAAAGAATAATATCAGGACTTGTTTTCTTAGAACTCATTTTGAGATATAATTACTGTCGGTATCTATAGACGGAAACATAACTTATTATAGTCTAATAATAAGGAAAACTCTAACTCACATTTTCCTTTTGATGTTTTTCACCCTTCACAAATCAAAAGTACATTTCCTAAAACACAGCAATGCTTTCTGTATTCTTCCAAGCCCTTCCTGAGAAGATAGGAATCAGCATCTCAGAACTCGCTGAGTGTGAAATGGCAACACCTCCACCTGCATGATCTTTTTATTGGGAAGGACTCTCAAGGTACCTTTTGATGTGCATTAAATAAACGTAGTTTCTTACCCTATAGTTGGGTTGATGTTCGGATCAAAACTGTCTTCCACAAATCGCCACACAATACTCGATTTACCTACACCTGTATCCTGAAAGAGAAGGACATGGTCCGTAAGAGAACATTTACCTGCTTGCAGATGCTGAAAACTACCTGTGGCTTAAGTTGCGGACTTTAGAAAAATCACCTCAAATATGCAAATTTTAGAAGTTAAGGGATATAAAGGGGGCTTTCATAAAAATTCAGCAGAGTAACTGTTGTTGTCAGTTGCAGTCAGGCTGATTTTGATTTTGACTCCATATGTGCAGAGCAGAACTGTTCCACAGGGTTTGCAAGGCTGTGACCTTTCAGAAGCAGATTACCAGGCTTGCTGGGAGATTTCTTAAGTTTTAAAAAGACACTTGGACCTTTTGAAAGATCCAAAGTTTCTCCTTAGCGTGAAAAGTGACAAACGAACTTGCTTTTTAACATGTCTACGCAAATTATGAACTGTTGAAATACTTCTGAGTAATCCCTGATAAATTCCCAGCCCCAGCCTATTTAGGGGTGAAAAAAAAACTGACTGGAATTATTTTCAATCTTTAAGGCAGCAACTTGGGAAACAGAGCATCAACCTCAAAAAGAATGCTTTGAAATGGCAGTTACCCTGACAATACAGGAAGCTAAAACTTTCAACTAGTCTTTGGGGTTTCCAACAAGATGGTTAAGTTTCTTAGACTTGACCCACTCCCCTTTAGCCCGCCAGCCCCTTATCCCCCAGCAAAACCATACCTTCACAGAGTAACTCTGCAAGAAGTGTCAGGGCGTCCCACAGGTTCAAAAATAACAGATGGGAAAGGAGGCTAATTAAAACCTAAAGACCTGTTAATGCTTTTACTTTGGAAGACTTGGCTAACTCCCAAGCAGTACCCTGGGAAAGTTATCTGAGAAACTACTTAAGAGTTACTTTTAATCTAGGTGCAATGAAGAGGTCAGCAGGGCTCCTTACACTTTGGGGGCTGAAAGAGTCAGGGTTCAGGGACTCTGGAAGCCCTCCCTGGGCTCCAGGAAGGGAACGGGGGAACGGTCCCTCTGGCCTAAGGACCACCTGGAGGGTGCAGCAAGGTAGGCAGGACAGCCCCAGGGCGAGAAGGAGGGGTCTGCGGGACAAGTGGGCGGTGCCGCCGACAGAGGCTGGGGGTGCAGGGGACGTGGGGACACCGGGGGACACCTGGGTTTCCAGCCCAGCCGGCTTCCCAGCCCAGCCGGCTTCCCGCCCCTGCGGCCCTCCCGGCCCGGCCCGCCACCACTCACCCCCAGCAGACACACTTTGAGCTCTCTCAGCGCCATGGCCCAGGAGCCAGGGGCGCGGGCCCGCCGCCGCCC
>NW_004443944.1:5826962-5829776 GCF_000243295.1 Trichechus manatus latirostris
CTCCCCGCCCACCTCGGCAGCCACCTTCCCCGCGAGGGAGGGGCCCGCCCTGCGCGGAAAAGCTCTCCGGGAGGCGTGGGCCCAGGGGCGGGGCCGGCGGCGCAGGGCGGGGCCCGGTGTTGGAGGCCCCGCCCTGTCCCCGCCCCCTCGGCCACAGGCCCGGCCCCCGGTGCGCCGGCCCCGCCTCCAGGCTTATCCCAAGATGGCGGGTGAGTGGGGCAGGGCTCCAGGGGTCCCTGGGCAGCTGCCCCTCCCCCTCCCGCGACCACCCCGGGAGGCCCCGGGAGCCCCCTGCCTGCCCGACCTGCCTGCCGCAGCCCCCTTGTAACCATTTGTGTGTGTCTTGGTTTTCAGAGATCCCCTTGTACTTTGTGGACTTGCAGGATGACTTAGACGATTGTAAGTAACAGTTGGGGCGCCCCCGCCCCTCCCTGGGTCCCTCTCACAAAATTCGGGGTGCACCGACCGTGAGGGATGGCTACGAACTAGGCCCTCCATGTTGGGTCCAGAACAGCGGGACTCCTAACTGCTTTCCTCCCCATGTGGTGGTCCCTCATCCCTGGGGGGGCCGGGCTGAGGATGGGGAGCCCTCTCCCCTGGGGGGCAGGACTTTTGGTTGTTGTTGGGAGACTTTTGACTTCCTGTCACTTTTTTTCTCTTCCTCCTCCCCCTCCAGCTGCCCCGGGAGGGGCTGCATGGGGCCAGTCCCAGTCCCGTTGATTGGGGAGGGAGCAGGGCGCAGCGACCTGGGTGTGCTGACTTCCGCCCCAGGCCCTCGCCTTTTCCCAGGGGTTTCTCAGAGGGCCCGGGAGTTTGAGAGGTCCGGCTCCGAGTGGCCGGCCACAGAGTTGCAGACTTCTCGAGTGTCCTGGCCACGAGCCCGGCTCCATCTCTGATCCCAAGGAGCTCATTGATGCCTGCATTTCCTTGGTGGGTTTCTTTTCCCGTGGCCCCACCTGCCCTCTCATTTTTTCAGAGTCAGTTTAAGGGCTGATGTCATCCTGGAAATGCAAGTTCCCATTTGTGTTGAATGAAGCATTTCCTTTCTACTCAATAAACATTTCTTGAGCACCTACTTGTGGGTCAGGCCACATTCGGGGTGCTGGACACACAGAGACAAACCAGGAAGACTGCCTACCCTCAAGGAGCTCCCAGGCTGGAGGGCTCCCCTGGGGTGGGCGATGGGGGGGCAGACTTGTAAACAGAAAATTAGCGAACCCTGGGGCTTCCTATGTACCAGCTGTTTGCGTCCTTTCTACTTCCTGCTCCCCATCTGCAAGTTTCCTGCTAGTAAGAGTTGGTGTTTATTGAAAGCTCACCATAGGCCAGGCAGTGTTAAACCCTTTACACACACTGTCTCTTTTAAAGGGGCCACTTTACTAAACCCTCGTATGACACTTGATGAGGCAATCCAAGCTGGTAATTAAGAGCATGGGATCTGGGGTCAGATGGCCGAGGATGAAGTCTAGTGCTGCTGTTTAATGTCTGTGTTCCTGCACAACTCAGTACACTATGAGCCTCATCTGTAAAACGGACATAATACTGGCTCACCTCAGAAGACTTTTGTGAGGGTTCAATGAATAAAGGGTTTAGCGTGAAGCCTTGTACAAAATAAACACTTGGTAAATATTGGCTGCCATTATTGTTATTAATATGATCGTTATGGAACCCTGGTGGTGCAGTGATGAAGAGCTTGACCGCTAACCAAAGGGTCAGCAGTTTGGCTCCACCAGCCGCTCCTTGGAAACCCTATGGGACAGTTCTACTCTGCACTGTAGGCTCGCTATGAGTCGGAATCGACTCAACGGCAACAGGTTTGGATGATTGTTATTTACATTTACTGAACACTGAAGGAGCCTGGTGACCCAGTGGTTTAGGGATCAGCAGCTAACCAAAAGTTCGGTGGTTCTAACCCACCAGCCATTCCATAGGAGAAAGACGTGGCAGTCAGCTTCCGTAAAGATTACAGCCTCGGAAACCCTTTGGGGCGGTCCTACTCTGTCCTGTAGGGTCTCTGAGCTGGAATCGACTTGACGACAATTGGCTTGGTTTTGTTGAGCCAGGTACAACGTAGGCCCCCTGTTTACAAAGCTGAATGTTTCAACTAGTGACCATCCTTGAAAAAGAAGGAATGCAGCCTTCCCATTGATAAACAATGGTGAGCTGCCTTCAGCGTGGTGTCATATTTGATAGTTAGCCTGGCAGGAAAAGCCGATTTCTGGCCGTTTTGGTTATCCAACGAATCACCCCAAAACTAAGTGACTTAAAACCACAGCATTTTTTTATTTCTTAAAATTCTGTGGATTGACTAGACGGTGATTTTGCCTCATGGGGTCTCAGCTGGGACGCCCGGGAAGGCTGGAAGGTCCAAACGGCTTCACTCACTGTCCTGGGTTGTTGTCCTTGCTCTCCTCCAGGGGCCTTTTCCACTTGGCTAGGTGAGGCTTCCCACAGCATGGCAACCACAGGCAGCTGGACGGCTTTCCTGGTCCAATTGTATGTATGGACAAAAAGGGAGTAAAAGATTATATAGGAAAATAGGAACAAATATTCTGTGTTTGAGACCTGTAATAAAGAAGGCTTTAAATACTCTTTAATAGATGGCTGAAGACTTGCCCCCAAAAGGAAGGAAACCACCATTATGGTTCTAAACATACCCATGCCTTGGGTAGGGCAACTTTGGAAGCCTCCTGGGACTTCCCGTTACAGGTGGTGATGGGGGCTGCGGGGGAGGGAGGGGGAGGGAGGAAAGCCTGCACCTTATAACTTTACAATAGAGTTGATCTGATAGCTGTAATAGGAGTTCCTCCCCCC
>NW_004443944.1:5829876-5832615 GCF_000243295.1 Trichechus manatus latirostris
CCCACCCCGCTACTTAAGCTGCTGCCTTGGGTTCCACCCTTCCAAAAAAAGCCAATGCCTGGAGTCCATTCCGACTCATGGCACCCCCATGTGCTACAAAGTAGAACTGTTCCATAGGGTTTCAAGGCTGTGACCTTTCAGAAGCAGATCACAGGCCTTTCTTGGGTCCTGCCCTTCAGCCTTACCATATGGCATTTGGGAGGCCATATCGCGCAAGAGGAGCCCTGGTGGCACAGTGGTTAAGAGCTCAACTGCTAACCAAAAGGTCAGCAGCTCGAATCCACCAGTCGCTCCTTGGAAATGCTATGGAGCAGTTTTGCTCTGTCCGATAGGGTCGCTAGGAGTTGAAATCGACTTGACTGCAACTTTTTTTTTTTTTTATCATGCAAGAACCCTGAAGTCCCGTCACTCACATCCTGTTCTCCTGTGCTGTTTGCTGTGTCCCCTTGAGGCAGATCAGTGACCCACTCTGTTTAATTTCTTCAGCTGGAAAGGGCATAATCACAGAAGTTGCCTCATGGCTTGTGTGAGGATTGGATGGGATGATACATGTGAAACGTTTAGCCCAGTGCCTGGCGTAGTACTGTATCCAATGGCTTCCTCATCATTGTTGCTAGGCTTTTTTTGATGTTTCAACAGTTTCTGTCTGTACAATTCAGTGACACTGATCATTCTTCAAGTTGTCCAACGATTCTCACCCTCCTTTTCTGAGTTGTTCCTCCCCCATGGGCATAAACTCACTGCCCCCTAAGTTTCCCCTCTAATCTTTGGAGTTGCTGTTGTTAATTTGATCTCATTAAAAAACAAAAAACGATGCTGTCGAGTTGATTCTGACTCACAGCAACCCTATATAGATAGATCTTAAAAAAGCATAGGGCTCAAAGCAGATATTCTTTACTAGTTAAGCTTAACTGTTGTTTGGTTTAAAGAAGACTTCAGGGGATATTTTGGGTTGAAGGTTTAAAGACGGTCTCAGGGCAGTAGTTTCAGGGGTTCAGCCATTGTTGCTAGGCTTACATATAAGATGTGCGAATTCAGTGTTAACAACTACTATTGTATGAGGTAGATGGCATTATTCCTAGTTCACAAATGATAAAACCTAGACTCAGAGAGGTAAAGTAACTTCTCAGTGTGGCACAGCTCATAAATGATAGAATTAGCGCTCAAACTCTGTTCCTTCTGTCTCTCGTTCTTTTTATTACACCACACAGACCGACCTCACAAATATTCCTAGCCCAGTGGTTAGGGGCCTGAGTGTCAGCGTGGGCGGTACTATGTTTGTCTGTCCTTCTTGGGTGTTTTTGTCTAAATGGCAGAGTGACATCTGCGTTTAGACTGTAAGTCCGTTCGGGCAGGGATGCGAACCAGGCGTCTTATAACCTAAGGCCCTGCGTGATCTAGGTGTTCAATTAATGTTGTTACTGTTAACGATAATGGATTACGAGGCTTGTCTGATTGACTTTGTGATTCTTGATTAGATTTGGCTGACTTTAGAAAGCAGCTGTAATGAATGGGTGCCTTGTTTTTTAAATCATTCAGAGTCTTCGGGCCATCGCAACACAGAAAAGATTTAATTTTAGAAAATTGGCTTGCTAAAACAATCTAAATTCCTTCTCTGAGAGCAGAAAGTGTCTGGGATGGCTTGGCGTATCGGTCCTGGTGTTGGATCACACATGGAAGGTGGAGCTGTATGGGTCTATTTCTAGGGGCTTAAGGGCCTCTGACTGGGTTAATTTAGAGCGTATGGAGACCCTAGAGATATTACTCTTGGTAAGATAATTGAATTGTGGTGTTGGTGAAGATTATTGAATATACCATGGACTGCCAGAAGAACAAACAGATCTGTCTTAGAAGAAGTGCAGCCAGAGTGCTCCTTAGAAGCGAGGATGACGAGACTTCATCTCGTGTACTTTGGACATGTTTTCAGCAGGGACCATTCCCTGGAAAAGGACACCATGCTTGGTAGACGGTTAGTGAAAAAGAGGAAGACCTTCAACAAGATGGATTGACACAGTGCCTGCAACAGTGGGCTCAAACACAGCAACGATTGTAAGGATGGCACAGGACCTGGCAGCATTTCGTTCTGTTGTACGTAGGGTTGCTATGAATCGAAACCAGCTCGACGGCACCTAAAGACAGCAACAACAAGGTTTACTCGGCCAATTAGAATTTAAATGTGCGCTAGTGGTGGGTGAAAAAAATGATACAGCTTTATAGAGAAAAAGAGACCTAAGTAATCTATCGACAAAATACAGTATGTGTTCATATTTGAATCCTTAGGTGAACAAACCCACTATAAAAAGACATTATTGAGACAGTTGGGGAAAATTGAACTTGACCTTGGTATCAGATACTATTAAGAATTAATTTTGTTGGATGTGGTAATGCTGTCATGGTTTCGTTCCAAGGAGAAGGCCGTTCGTTATCTGTTAGCAATGTCAACAGAAGCATTTATGGGTGAAATGGTTTGATCTGTGAGGTCTGCTTTCAAATACTGCAACAAATGGTTAACGAAGAAGAAGCTGGGAGAGATGGATAGATGGAAAAAAGAATGGCAGAACGCTGATACTCGTGGAAGCTGGTTGCTGGGGGCGTAGGGGTTTATTATACTTTTTATCTCCATTTTTGTGTGTATTTGAAAAATTCCATAATAAAAAGTTTTTTCAAAAAATGAGATAAAGTTTCATATACGGTCAAACATCTGCAGGAATGGCTGGAGGCTGGGTTTCAGTCCTAAAG
>NW_004443944.1:5833429-5835841 GCF_000243295.1 Trichechus manatus latirostris
TGCTCCATAGGGTTTTCGATGGCTGATTCTTCAGAAGTAGATTACCAGACCTTTTTTCTAAGATGCCTCTGGGTGGACTTGAACCTCCAACCTTTTGGTTAGCAGCTGAGCACATTAACTATTTGGCTCACCAAGGGATTCCCCACATGTCAAACTCTTCTCTAAATCAAAGGTAGCCGATTTTATTTTAGGGCCCGAAGGTCGCTGTTGAAACTACTGAACTCTGGTGGTATGGTGTGTCTTAGTTATCTAGTGCTGCTATAACAGAAATACCCCCAGTGGATGCCTTTAACAAGAGAAATTTATTCTCATAGTCTAGAAGTCTGAATTCAGGGTGCTAGCTCCAGGGGAGGACGTTCTCTCTCTGTTGGCTCTGGGGGAAGATCCTTGTCATCAATCTTCGCCAGTCCAGGAGCGTCTCAGCACAGGGACCCTGGGTCCAAAGGACATGCCGTTCTCTTGGCTCTTGTTTCTTGGTGGTATAAGATCCCCATGTCTCTCTGCTCACTTCTTTCTTTTATATCACAAAAGAGATTAACTTAAGACACAACTAATCTTGTAGACTGAGTCTTGCCCTACTAACATAACTGCCGATAACCTCACCTGATTAACATCATAGAGGTAGGATTTACAACACGTAGGAAAATCACATCGGATGACAAAACGGTGGACAATCACACAATGCTGGGAATCACGGCCTGGCCAATTTGACATACATTTTGGGGGAACACAGTTCAATCCATAACATAGTGTGCAAGCAGCCGAAGACAGTAGGTAAATTGAATGGCTATCGCTGTGTTCCAGTAAAACTTTATTTACAAAAACAGGCATTGGGCTGGATTTGGCTGGGTGGGCTGTAGTTTGCCCACTCCTGTTCTAAATCAAACTTGATTTCATTCGGTTATCGTCTCTAATTCTGTCGATTAGCTGAGCCAGCCTGACACTGTGCATTTCATACTGGGCATAGGTAGAACATTCAGGCTTTTTGCTAGAACAACCTCTGTTTTGTTGACTAACCCTTGACAAGCTGCTCAACCTTCACGTCTCATTTTCCCTGTCTGTGTATTGGGGATCAAAACATGTACCTATTTCCTCCCAGCGGGATGAGAGTAGCAAGGAACAAAAGAGTCAGCGTGGTGGAGCCGAATCCACTTCGCTTCCCTCTGATGCACGTAATGCATTTTACTGTTGTTGCTCTGTATTTTCCATTTCCTGTGAAGCAAACAGTTGAACATCAGAAATTCCCAGAAATTGTCTCTGTTAAAAAAAAAAAGGGGTTTGAAATGGCTTTCTTCATCTCAAATTAAGATCTTCTAAACAGAAATTTTGCAGCAAAAACCCAGCGAATGAAAGAGAAAGGGTTTGGGCTTTAGTCTCAACCCTGCTGGGAAAAAAATCAGAAGTGAGGACAAGTGGTTAGTTTCCATGACTGGAAAATCATTTGTCCATGTAACAGATATTTCTCCAGCTTCTCCAAGGTGCCAGCCCTGCGCCAGGTGCTAGGGATAGCAGGATGAGTAAGAAAGATGGCTTGTCAAGGGCTCCAGCAGCAGCATGAACAAAGAGCTGGGGTACTCAGAAGACAGCAACTCAGTCTGCCAGGTGCAGGGCGAGCAGGCTCCCGCGTAGGTTCAGGGGAAGGTCTTTGCCCGTGCGTGAAGGCAGAGCTGTGAGAGCCTGGTCTTTTTGGGCCTGGTGAGAAGGTGGAGACTTGGGAACATGGGATGTATGGGAGGGAAGGGGTGTACAGGCTGAGAGAGTTGGAGCCCATCAGTGAAGAATCTGTTTCACTCAGCCAGGGGGCTCGGGCTTAATCTGGGAGGCAGCAGGACGTCCCTGTCTGTTTTGTTCAGACTTAGGAAAGCAGTCCAGGCAGTGGTACAGAATCAAAAAACCGAAGTCGTTGCTGTCGAGTCAATTCTAACTCATATTGCCCCTGTAGGACAGAGTAGAATGCCCCCTGGGGGTTCCAAGGCTGACATCTTTACAGAAGCAGACTTCATGTCTTTCTCCTGCAGAGTGGCTGGTGGGTTCTAACTGCTGACCTTTTGGTTGGCAGCCGAGCGCTTTCACTGCGTCACCAGGGCTCCTTGTAGTACACAAGCTACCATGAATTAAGGACTTACACATGAGGTCACCATAAGTTGGAATTGACAGCAACTAACAACGAGAATAATGTGACAAGCTCTGTTCAGAGTGCTCCTAGTATTTAGCTCAAGTACAAAAATCCTACGAGGCAGGTATATTTAACCCCATTTAACAGCTAAGCGAGGCTCACAAAGGGCATAGAAAGGCTAAGTAACTTGCCCAGAATAACACAGCCAGCAAGAGGCAGAGGTGGAATTTAAATCCAGCAGTCTGACTGCAGAATTTATGCTCTTAGCCACTGCTCTTTGGAGGGTGCATCATTCA
>NW_004443944.1:5837527-5838600 GCF_000243295.1 Trichechus manatus latirostris
TAGGAGGCCGTTGACAAGCCCCCTTGATGGGCTCTGGAGCACAGTGAGGACTGGAGATCAGATTCGAGTGTCATTAGTGGTCCATGACAGGAGTCTCTGGTGGCGTGAACAGTTAGTGCCCGACTACTAGCCAAAAGGTTGGCAGTTGGAACCCACCCATAGGCACTTAGGAAGATAGACTTGGCAGTTCTACCCTGCACACAGAGGGTCACCATGAGTTGGAATCAACTCGAGGGCAACAACACCAGCAATGGTCCATGGTAGCTGGAGCCCTGGGAATGGATGAGAACATCAGAAGGTGGGTGTTGGAGAAGAACGTAAGGGGTGGGATACCTGGGTGCTGGCAGCTTCTAGTAGTTCGCTGCAGGAGGGCAAACTCCCTGGAGGTAAGAAACGAGAAGCCCTTGAAGCCAAGGGTTTTGTGTAGGATGATCATGTATGTCAGAGGGGTCAGGTAAGAAGAGGACAGAAGACAGGCCATGGGATTTGGTGGGTAGGAGGTCTTCAGAGAAGTCAGTAAGAAATTCTAAGGAGCAGAAGCCGGATGGGATGACACTGGGAGTGAGGCAGTGTAGCCTGAGGTTCAGTATTTCAGTGAGCCCCACTGTATTCCAGGTGCTGGCTGGACATCGAGGACTTCGGGGCTCAGAGACTAGTGGGCAGAAGAAATTGGAGGGATTGAGGTCACTTGCTTTTCTTCTTGGATGGAAGAGCTCAGAACACATTTATATTATTTATATCTACTCCGAAAACCTTAAAAAAAAGAAAAAAGAAAAAAAGAATTTGAATGGCCCAGCAATTCCACTCCTGGTTATATGCCCAACAGAAACAAGAACATATGTAGCGTTACTCTTAATAGTCAAAAACTAGATCCTACCCAAATGTCCATCTGGAGTACAGTGGATAATTAACTGTGGCATGTTTGCACAATAGAATACTATGCAGCTCTAAGAACAAGTGATCTACAACTGTACTCAACGATGGGGGTGAATCTCACAAACATGACAACAAGCCAGAGAAACCAAATGCAAAAGGTACATATCGTATAATTTTATTTTTATAAAGTACAAAAC
>NW_004443944.1:5838875-5869744 GCF_000243295.1 Trichechus manatus latirostris
TGATTAAAATCAGGGCAAAGGGGAGACCATAACTGTGGGCAAGGTGAAGGAACCTGCAAAGAGAGCAGAGTGAGAGAGACAATGACTGGTGGGGTTGGATTGTAGCGATATGGAGGCTTTTGCTTCTTTTCTAGAAGGAGGAAGGCGACCTTCCTGGCAGTTTGGTCGAGGTGGTCTGTAGAGAAATGACTTTATTTTGGTCAGCATTGCTTGATTGTTGCAAATATTTTGAACACCGGGAAAATACAGACCCATGTGCACGTACACCCAACCCAAGGATTGTGTTTCTTTTGCAACTTTTTTTTTTCTTTTCAAATCTTCCTCAAGACTGACAGGAGAAGTCCTTGCATTTTTCAGCAATATTGTTCCGTTCTTTAATACTGTGTCAGTTTGTACCACCCTCACCCCCACCTTCTCCATGCCCATCCACCAGTGAACTGGCAGAAGAACTTGAGTCGTGTAATATCAAAATGGAGCATAGGCACTGCTCCGAGCCACGCAGTTCTTTCCTGTCAGGTAACCTGAGCAAATGTTTCTCGTTGACCGTCAGTGGAAAAGGCAGAGTCATAAATCATGACAGGTTTTGGAAGCAGTGATTAAAGCCACAAATCAAAGAGGAATTTCCGTGTATGCGTGGTGTAGAAAGGACGGCCGCTTATGAATTAAGTTGGTCTTTTCAGCCAGCCCATTGCGTAGTGCCAGCAATAACCATCAGTAGTCCTCAAAGATTTGCAATGTAAAAGCATTATGCATTGGACTGATCTGCTCATATGAGACCTAATAAATCAGCCTGGGTCTTGTTAGAGAATGACATTTATACAGACAAAGTTTGCCTGTGCAACTTGCCATTGAAATTTAGTTAAGTCAACGAGAACCTGCAGTGTGTGGCTATCCATTTCCCCCTAAGAGCCAGTGCAGAACCAAGAGCATTCTTTATCTTTTACACAGGTCAGGTTTGTCTAGTCTAGCTGTTAGAAATAGCGCCAACTTAGGAGTCCGCATTGGTAATCGTAAGTCCCTCAGCAAGAAAGAACAAAACTACATTATAGGAATAAACAAAACCAAAAGCTAAACCCATTGCCGTGGAGTCGATTCTGACTCCTAGTGACCCTATAGGGGTCCCTATAGGACACAGTAATCTTTACGGAAACAGACTGTCACATCTTTCTCCCTCGGAGCAGCTGGTAGGTTAGAACTGCCCACCTTTCAGGTAGCAGCGGAGTGCTTAACCACTGTGCCACCAGGGTTCCTTATTATGGGAATAAATCAAACCAAACCAAACCCGTTGCCGTCAAGTCGACTCTGACTTGTGGCGACCCTATAGGACAGAGTAGAACTGCCCCATAGGGTTTCCAAGGAGTGGCTGGTAGATTTGAACTGCAGACCTTTTGGTTAGCAGCCGAGCTCTTAACCATTGTGCCACCATAGTTTAATTCCCTCAGAATCATTTAAGGCCTCCCAAAGACTTAGCTGTTATTCACCAAAGAGTGGCTAATGAGAAGCTGTAAAAAATTATATTGTCAGTTCCTACATTAATACATTCCACTGTTTTTCTTTGTTGTTGTTGTTGTTTTGTTTTTAAAGTACAGATTTTGCAAATAAGGCTCAACTCCCTCTTGATCCCCACCACCAATCTTCTCAGATTTTGAGGTGGACACAGCGGGCTACATCTGTCATGTTCTCCCGTCCATGTCCCCTGGTGCTGTGTCAGAGACAGGATATTGGATTGTAAGGATAATTGGCCTGGCCCAGGGTCACGTATCTCACATAGAGTTACCGTGACAGGATGACATGTCGAACGGAGAATCGTAAATATTGGGAACGCCTGGAGAGCGGGTTCCTAATGAAAACGCTTGCTGGGACAGACGTGCCCTAACATTCTGCCTCCATGTCAGACTCTGTCCTGTCTGGGCCAATAAAGGTATCTCTTTGTGTACGTGTTATTGTGTTTATTTTTTCTCACCTTTCCACTTAAAATCTGTTACAGTGTGGCCACCCGGTCAGGGCCTGGTGGCTTTGTGAAGCAGACAGAGGCGACAGGCACCCAGTCTGTCTCCATCTGCAGTGTTCTTTCCTTCACCTGGGATGATGTCCTTCTTCTCTTTCCCACACCCTCTCTCTCTTCCGGGTACTGAACTCCTGCCTCATCTTCAAGGCCCATCTCAAACATCACTTCTAGGGAAGCCTTCTCTGATATTGTCCATCCTTTTTCAAACAGAACATTGTTTTCTTCTAGCTTATTTGTTCCTGGACTCTGTGGCTCTTACCACAGTGGCATTGTGGGTTATTAAGTATATGACTATCTCATTCCTTTGGGAACTTTTGGAGTCCAGAGGCCGTGTCTTCCTCATCTCTGAATCTCAAATACTTTGTTGAATATTGAATTGTGGTTCACTGTTGTTACCTAAAGGAGCCCCGGTGGCGCAGTGGTTAAGCGCCTGGCTGCTAATCGAAAGAAGGTGGGCGGTGTGAACCCACCAGCCGCTCTGCGGGAGAAAGATGTGGCAGTCTGATTCCATAAAGATTACAGCCATGGAAACCCTATGGGGAAGTTCTGCTTTGTCCTGTAGGGTCACCATGAGTCAGAATTGACTCGATGGCAAGGGATTTGGAGTTTTTTTTTTTTTTTTTTTAAGGATTGTTATCTGAAGAAGCCCTCGTGGTGCAAGTTAAGACCCTGGCAGCTAACCGAAAGTTTGGTGGTTTGAACCCCCCTTCTCTCCGAGGGAGAAAGATGTGGCAGTCGGCTTCCGTAGAGATTGACAGGCTTGGAAACCCTACAGGCAGTTCTGCTTTGTCCTGTAGGGTCGCTGTGAGTTGACATCATGTCCACAGCAATCAGTTTGTTTTGTTTTGGGTTTTTACCTAAAGTTAACCATGGGGAGGAGAGTGTGTTCAAGGTGGGTTTGCCGTTAGCATGCTTTCTGGTTTTGTTACATTACTAGACCTTTTGATTGTTTTCTTGATGCACAATAACCAGTGAAGTTTCTTTCCTTTTTTTTTTTTATTAGATAATATCTACTGTATTTTTAAAAAAGTTTATTTTATTTTTGGTGATAATATACATAGCAGGTCCTATACCCATTCAACAATTTCTACATGTACAGTACCATGACATTGCATTCTTTTTTTTCTTCTTTTCTAAATTGTATTTATTTTGTTGTTGCTGAGAATATACAAGCAAACTATTCATCAATTCAACAGTTTCTATGCATACAATTTGTGACATTGATTACTTTCTTTGAGTTATGCAGCCATTATCACCTTCCTTTTTTGAGTTGTTCTTCCCTCATTGACATAAATGCATGGCTCCCTAAGGTTCCTATCTAATCTTTCGAGTTGCTGTTGTCAGTTTGATCCCATATAGAGAGTTCTTAAAAGAGCATAATGCTCAAGGCAGACCTTTGTTGCTAGTTAAGCTAAACTAGTTGTTCAGTTTTAAGATGACTTCAGCGGATATTTTTGGTTTAAGGTTTAAAGATTATTTCAGGGCAATAGTTTCAGAGGTTCATCCACCCTCCATGACTCCAGAAAGTCTAGAATCCATAAGAACTTGAAATTCTGTTCTGCGTTGCCCCCCTTTTGATCAGGATTCTTCTATGGAATCTTTGATCAAAACGTTCAGTAATGCTAGCTGGTCACCATCCATTTCGTTTCGTCTCATGGCAAAGGAGGCAGTTGTTCACAGAGGCAATTAACCACACATTCCATATCCTCCTCCTGCTCCTGACTCTCCGTCTTCCTCTGTTGCTCCAGGTGAATAGAGACCAGTCTTTGTGCCTTGGATGGCTGCTTGCAAACTTTTCAGATCCCAGGCACTACACAATGAACTAGGAGATAGAAAAGAAACACTAAATACATCACTAGGCCCGTTAACTGAGATGTCCCACGAAACCATGACCCTAAACCTCCAAACCAAGGAAGCAAATCCCGTAAGTTGTTTGGCTGTACAAAAGCAGCCACAGCAGCTACTCTTTTATTCTTGTTGTTGTTATAAATATATCTTATCACACAACTTTTGCCAATTCAACTTTTTACAGGTGTACAACTTATTAACAACAGTTGCAATAATCATCTGTGCAACCCTACCCTTAATCTATGTGATTTTTCCATCACTCTTAAACCCCCTTTTCCCACTCCCTCCCACCCCTGGTAACCACTAATAAATTTGTTCTCTATACATTTGCCTTTTCTTGTCTTTTTATTGAGCCCTGGTGGTGCAATGGTTAAAGTGCTCAGCTGCTACCTGAAAGGTCAGTGGTTTGAACCCATCAGCCACTCCTCGGGAGAAAGATGTAGCGGTCTGCTTCTGTAAAGATGTACAGCCTTGGAAAACCTGTGGGATAGATCTACTCTGTCCTATAGGGTCACTATGAGTCAATGCCAATGGGTTTTTAGTTTGTCTTTTTATATAAGGGAGGTCATACAATATTTATCCTTTTTTGATTAGCTTATTTTGGTCAGCATAATGTCTTCAAGCTCCATCCGTTCTGTAGCATGTATCAAGACTTCATTTCTCCTCCTGGCTGAGTAGTATTCCATTGTATGTACGTACCACATTTTTGTTTATCCATTCATTCACTGATGGGCATTTAGGTTGTTTCCACCTTTTGACTATTGTAAATAGTGCTGCAATGAACATTGATGTACAAGTCTCTTTTTGAGTCTCTGCATTCAAGTCTTTTGGGTATATACCTAGGAGTGGAATTGCTGGGTCATAGGGTAGTTCTGTCTTTAGTTTTTTGACAAACCACCACACTGTTTTCCACAACGACTACCGTTTTGCATTCCCATCAGCAGTGGATAAGAGTTCTAATTTCCCCACATCCTTACCAACATGTGTTATTTTGTGTGTGTGTGTTTTATCTTAGCCATCTTAGTGGGAGTGAAATGGCATCTCATTGTGGTTGCAATTTGCATCTCTCTTATGGCTAATGACTCTGAGCATCTTTTCATGCATTTGGTGGCCATTTGAATGTCCTCTTTGGTGATATGTCTATTCAAATCCTTTGCCCATTTTATGATTGGGTTATTTGTCTTTTCGTTGTTAAGTTGTCGAAATTTCATATATATTTGGGTTATTAGATTCTTGTCAGATATATGGTTTCCGAAGGTATTATCTCCGCTGGTAGCTTGTCTTTTCACTTTTTTGGTAAAGTCTTTTGATAAACAAAAGTTTTTAATTTTTATGAGGCCTCGTTTATTTATTTTGTCTTTTGCTCTTTGTGCTTTTGTTATTATGTTAGATCATCCATTGTTGAAAACTAGGCCTGACATCATTGACCCTGCTTGTTCTTCTAAGAATTTTGTGGTTTCAGTTTGCAGGTTTAGGTCCTTAATCCATTTTCAGTTTGTTTTTGTGTATGGTGTGAGGCATGGATCTTGTTTCATTTTTCTGCATGTATAAAATCCAGCTTTTCTAGTAACAAATAACCCAGTCATAAAATGGGCAAAGAATTTGAGTAGACATTTTACCAAAGAGGACATTCAAATGGCCACCAAATGGATGAAAAGATGCTCAGAGAATACCGGAAAGATGTTTACCTGTGTTTTATTGACTATGCAAAGGCATTCGACTATGCAAAGGATCATAACAAATTATGGATAACATTACGAAGAATGGGAATTCCAGAACACTCAACTGTGCTCGTGCGGAACCTGAACATGGACCAAGAGCCAGTCGTTTGAACAGAACAAGGGGATACTGCATGGTTTAAAATCAGGAAAGGTGTGCGTCAGGGTTGTATCCTTTCACCATACTTATTCAGTCTGTCTGCTGAGAAAATAATCAGAGAAGATGGACTATATGAAGAAAATGCAGCATCAGGATTGGAAGAAGATTCATTAACAACCTGTGATATACAGATGACACAACCTTGCTTGCTGAAAGTGAGGAGGACTTGAAGCACTTATTGATGAAGATCAAAGACTACAGCCTTCAGTATGAATTACACCTTAACATAAAGAAAACCAAATCCTCACAACTGCACCAATAAGCAACATCATGATGAATGGAGAAAAGATTGAAGTTACCAAGGATTTCATTTTACTTGGATCCACGGTGAACACCCATGGAAGCAGCAGTCAAGAAATCAAAGGACGCATTGCACTGGACGAATCTGCTGCAAAAGACCTCTTTAAAGTGTTCAAAAGCAAAGATGTCAGTTTGAGGACTAAGGTATGCCTAACCCAAGCCATGGTGTTTTCAGTTGCCTCCTATGCGTGAGAAAGCTTGATGATAAGTAAAGACCGAAGAAGAATTGATGCCTTTGAATTATGGTGTTGACGAAGAATATTGAATATACCACAGACTGCCAGAAGAAGGAACAAATCTGTCTTGGAAGAAGTACAGCTAGAATGCTCCTTAAAAGCAAGAATGGCAAGACTTTATCTCACTTACTTTGGACATGTTATCAGGACGGCCCAGTCCCTGGAGAAGGATGTCATGCTTGGTAAAGTGGATGGTCAGCAAAAAAGAGGAAGACCTTCAATAAGATGGATTGACACAGTGGCTGCAACAGTGAATGGGCTTAAGCGTAAAAACAACTGTGAAGATGGGGCAGGACCAGATGGTGTTTTGTCCTGTCGTACATAGGGTTGCTATGAGTCAGAACCTAGTTGACGGCACCTAAAAACAACAACATAGTGTGTTTCAAAATCAGGAGGTGTGAGTCTTCCTACTTTGTTCTTCTCTTTCAACATTGCTTTAGTTATTCGGGGTCCTCTTGCCATTCCATATAAAGTTGAGGATGGATTTTTCTATTTCTATAAAGAAGACTGTTAGAATTTTGATAGGGATTGTGTTGAATCTGTAGATTGCTTTGGGTAGTATTGACATCTTAACAGTATTAAGTCCTGCAATCCATAAACATGGAACATCTTTTCATTTATTTAAGTTTTTTAAAATTTTCTTTCTGCAGTGTTTTATAGTTTTCATTGTGTAAGTCCTTCATGTCCCTGGTTAGGTTTATTCCTAGGTTTTTCATTCTTTTATTTGCTATTTTACATGGAATTGTTTCCCTAATTTCTCTATCAGATTTCTCATTGCTGGTGTATAGAAACCCACCTGATTTCTGTTTGTTGACCTTGAACCCTGCAACTTTGCTAAATTCCTGTATTAGCTCTAGAAGTTTTCTTGTAGGCTCTGGGATTTTCTATATATAGGTTCATATTATATGTAAACAGAGATAATTTTACTTCTTTTCCAGTCTGAATACCTTTTATTTCTTGTCTTATTGCTCTGGGTAGGACATCTAATACAGTATTGAATACAAGTTGTGAGAGTGCACAACCTTGTCTTGTTTCTGTTTTCAAATGGAAAGCTCTCAGTCTTTTTCCAGTAAGTGTAGCGTTGGCTGTTGGTTTTTCACGTATTTTCATATATGTTCAGCCCTGAATCATACCGAGGAATTTCCCTTGTATTCCAATCCTCTTTAGGGTTTTCATCAAGAAATGATGCGGTATTTTATCATATGGATTTTCTGCATCCATAGAGATGATCATGTGGTTCTTTTCCTTTGTTCTTTTGATACGGTGTATTACATTGTTTGATTTTCTAACGTTGAGCCATCATGCATTCCTGGAATAAAGCCCACTTGGTCATGGTGTATGACTCTTTTAACATGCTTGCTATTGGATTCTGTTTGCTAGTATTTTGTTGACAATTTTTGCATCTATGTTCATAAGAGATATTGGCCTGTATTTTTATTTTCTTGTAGTGTCTTTCTCTAGTTTTTGTATCTGGGTTATGTTTGCTTCATAGAATGAGTTAGGCAGTATTCCTTCTCTATCTTTTGGAAGAGTTTAAACAGTAGTGGCATCAATTCTTCTCTAAATGTTTGGTAGAATTCCCCAGTGAAGCCATCTGGTCCAGGACTTTTTTTTGTTGGGAAGTTGTTGATCACTGATTCCATCTCTTCACTTGTTATGGGTCTGTTGAGACTTTCTATTTCCTCTTGAGTCAGTTTGGGTAGATTGTGTGCGTCTAAGACTTTGTCCATTTCATCTAGGTTATCCAGTTTGTTGCCATGCAGTTGTTCATAATATTCTTCATAATTTTCTTTATTTCTATTGGGTCAGTTATAATGTCCCCTCTTTCATTTTTTAATTTTCATTATTTGCATCTTTTCTTTGTCAGTCTACCTAAAGGTCTGTCAATTTTACTGATCTTTTCAAAGAACCAACTTCTGGTTTTATTGATTCTCTCTGTTGTTTTTCTGCTTTTGATTTTATTTATTTATGCTCTGAACTTTGTTATTTCCTTTCTTCTTGTAGGTTTAGGCTTAGTTTACTCTTGTCTTCCAAGTTACTGGAGTTGTCAAGTTAGGCGGTGAATTTGAGATCTTTCTTCTTTTTTTATGTAGGCATTTATTGCCATAAGTTTCCCTCTGAGTACTGCCTTTGCTGCATCCCATGAGTTTTGGTGTGTGTGCTTTCGTTTTCATTTGACTCTAAGAAATTCCTGCTTTCTTCCTTGACCATATTGATAGTTTAGTAGCATGTTTAATTAGCATATGTTTGTGTATTTTCCAGGTTTTTTTCAGTTATTAGTTTCTAGCTTCACACCATTGTGGTCAGAGAAAATACCTTGTATGATTTCAATCTTTTAAAATTTATCAGGACTTGCTTTGTGACCTAACATGTGGTCTATCCTGGAGAATGGTTTATGTGCATTGGAGTAGAATGTATATTGTGCTGTTTTTAGGTGGGATGTTGTATATAAGTCTGTTAAGTCTAGTTGGTTCATAGTGTCATTTAGGTCCTCTGTTTCCTTGTTGATCTTTCTAGATGTTCCTTCTAATATTGAAAGTACAGAAGTCTCCAACTATTGTTATAGTACTATTTATTTCCCCCTTTCAATTCTTTCAGTGTCTGTTTTATATATTTAGATGCCTTGATGTTGACTGCATGCATATTTATGATTGTTAAATCTTCTAGATTAATTGACTCTTTTATCACTATATAATGTCCATCTTTATCTCTTCTGACAGGTTTTGTCTTGAAGTCTACTTTTTCTGATATTAAGATTGCCACCCAGCTCTCTTTTGGTTATTATTTGCATGGAATGTTTTCTTCCATCCTTTCACTTTCAAACTATTTGTGTCCTTGGGTCTAAGGTATGTCTCTTGTAAATAGCATATAGTTGGATCATGGTGGTTTTTTTTTTTTAAATCTGTTCTGCCACTTTCTGCCTTTTGATTGGAGCATTTAGTCCATTTGCATTCACTGTAATTACTGATAGAAAGTGACTTACTCCTGCCATTTTTTTTTGTGTGTGTGTGTCTTAAGCCGTCTTTGTCTTTGTCCTTTATTACTGCTTGCTTTTGTGTTTTGTGGATTTATTGTATTGAGCCATTTTGGTTCCCTTCTCCTTTCCTTTTGTGTATGTTTTTTATACATTTTTTTAATGGTTACCACGAACATTTCATTTACCAGCTTGTATTTATAACATTCTAGGGTAAGTTGGTACCAATTTTACTTCAGTAACATACACGAAATTCTATATCTATAACCGTTCCTCCCTTTCCCCTTTTGTTGTTGTTATCACTAATTGTGTCTTTATATTTCATATGCTCTGTAAGCTAATTTTATCCTTGTCTTTTATATGTTTTTTACTGAAAAACGTGAAGGACAAAACGGAGTTATCAAGCATGAATACCTTATTAGTATCTCTTATACTTGTCCATGGAGCCCTGGTGGCACAGTGGTTAAGAGCTCAGCTGCTAACCAAAAGGTCAGCAGTTTGAATCCAGCAGCCACTCCTTGGAAACCCTATGGGGCAGTTCTAGTCTGTCCTGTAGGGTAACTATGAGTTGGAATTGACACGATGGCAACGAGTTTGGTTTATTTATACTTGTTCATGTATTTCCCTTTATTAGGGATCTTTCTTTTTATGTATCGCTTTGAGTTACTTTCTAGTGTCTTTTCCCATCCATCTACAGAGCTTCCATTAGTATTTTTTGTAAGGCTGGTTTGGTAGGCATGAACTCCCTCAGCTTAAGTTTGGGAATGTTTTAATTTCACTCTCAGTCTTGAAGGATAGTTTTGCTGGGTATAGTGTTCTTGGTTGACGGTTTTTTTCTTTTAGCATTTTAAATATATCATTCCATTCCTTTCTGGCCTCCAATGTTTCTGAGAAAAAATTTGGCCCTGAATCTTATTGGGGATCCTTTTATATGTGACTGTTTGCTTCTCTATCATTGCTTTCAGGATTCTCTCTTTATTGTTAGTCTTTGAGAGCCTAACTATGATATGTCTTGGTGTAGATCTCTTTGGGTTTATCGTGCTTGGGGTTCTTTGAACTTCTTGGATTTATAAGTTCATGTCCTTCATTAGACTGGGGAAATTTTCTGTCATTATTTCTTCAAATATTCTTCCTGTCCCTGTTCTCTCTCATCTTCTGAAATTCCCATGATTCGTGTATTAGGTCTCTTGTTGTTGGCCCATAATTCCATTAAATTGTGGTCAGCTTCTTGAGCCTCCATTCTTGTTGCTCTTCAGCATCTGTAATTTTAACTGTCTTATCCTTTACTTCCCTGATTCTTTTTTCTGCCTGATTAAATTTATTGGTAAGTCCTTCTGTTGTGTTTCTCATTCCAGTTTTTGCCCCTTTCAGTTGCAATACCTTTTTTCAGTTCTTTAACTGTTTAGTGTTGTTATAGTATATTTTTCCTTTTATTTATTTTTCATTCTTTGGTCATCCCTAGATGTGCTTTCACTCCCTTCGTCATCTTCATTTGGATTGACTATTGTTTCTCTATTCATTGTGCGTCTTGTGATTTTTTGTTGGGGCATTGGAATTTTTGAGGGCATTAACTTTCTCAGTTTTCCCCAGTGTTTGGTGTTTTTGCCTGCACTACTTTCTGCAAGAAACTCTTAGGTGGGCAGATTCTTCAGCCTTTGCTTACCATTTCCTCTCCCTCTGTGTGATAGCTACTTGTCCCTCCTTGGTTTAATTGGCATTTGGAAGTTCCAGATCTTGTTTTTCAACTTCCAATCTCTCTCAGACGTACCAAAGAATACGCTGTGGTCAGTCTGTCCACCAGCTGTACCACCACTCAGGTGAGTTACCATATGCTAATCAATCTGTCCACCAGGGGCACAATACCCTCTCTCTGATTATTACTCCCTTCTTGTTTCTGCAATCACATTTTTAGTTGGAAAACCCACACCTAGTGAGACCCCTTTAGGGCTGGGTGTTGCCCTCTGTTTTTGCCTACAGTTTCCTTCCTTGCTGTGTGGGGGCTGCTTATATCTGAGCTGGCATTCAGGGACGCGCAAGTAGACTTTCCTCCATTTCAGGAGGAGCAGGGGCTGGCACTCCCCAGAAGGACCACCGAAAGATTTGTCTTGTTGTTTTCAGAGCTGCAGTGGCCCTGTGGTGGTTGGGGGAGCAGCTTCCACACAGGTGACTCACCTCCTGACTCCACTGTATGGAACCCTCTGTGGCAGTTTGTATCAATCCAACAGCCAGCAGTTACTGGTTGGGGAAGGGGTAGTCACACTCTGAATGGACCTCTCGGGATGTCTGCCGTGTTGCTATCAGAGCCTGCCTTGCAGTTTGTTGGCTGTGGGTGTGGCCTCCACTCAAGATCCCTGTTTCTTAGCACACAGCAGCCTCAGTCAGCAGTCCTCAGCGTTGAGTGTCAGGGGGAGCAGATAGACTCAAACTGATCTCTAGGGAGGTCTGTCCTGTTGGGTTCAGAGGCCTGAGCTATGGGTTGCACAGGGAGGCAGATAGAGTGCTGAGTATGGGAGCAGACTCCACTGCAGAGGCCTGTGTAGCAGTTTGCAACAGCCTGGCAACCAACAATGGCCCGGTGGGGGATAGTGTGTTATGCTCTGGTCATATCTCCATGGAGGTCTGCCTTGTTGCTATTAAGAGTCCCCCGGTAGGTTGTTGGCTGTGAGTGCAGCCTCCAGATTCCTTCTTCTAATGCTCAGCAATCCTCATCACCAGCTGGAAGTAGGGGCAGACTGACATTGGTTACATTCTCCATGTTGTGTCACCATTCTCGCTATCTCTCCCCATATCTTTCACCACCACTGAGTTATACTCACTGCCCCATTAATGATTCATCTATGCTTTAAAGTTACTTGGAAACCCTGATGGCATAGTGGTTAAGTGCTATGGCTGCTAACCAGAAGGTCAGCAGTTCAAATCCACCAGGCGCTCCTTGGAAACTCTATGGGGCAGTTCTACTCTGTCCTATAGGGTCACTATGAGTTGGAATCCACTTGACTGCAATGGGTTTTTTTGGTTGTCAGCTTGATCTGAGAAAGATCATTCTTCAAAAGAGCACAATGCTCAAGGTGAACATCCTTCCCTAATTCAGCTAAAATGTTGTTTTGTTTGAAGATGACTTCAGGGGATAGTTTCTGTTCAAGGTTGAAAAATTTTCTCAAGGCAACAGATTCGGGAGTTTCTCCAACACCAGTGGGTCCAGTAAGTCTGGATTCTATAAGAAATTTGAAATTCTGTTCCATATTTTTCTTTCTTTTGCTCAGGGCTCATCTATTGAGTCCTTGGTCAAAACATTCAGTGGTAGTTAGTGGTAGTTAGACACCATCCAGTTCTTCTGGTCATGGCAAAGGAGGCAGTAGTTCCTGGAAGCTATTAGACCTGGTTGCACAATGGTTAAAGCGCTTGGCTGCTAACTGAAAGGTCAGTCTTTCAGACCCACTAGCTGCTCTGTGGGAGAAAGATGTCGCAGTCTGCTTCTGTGAAGATTACAGCCTTGGAAACTCCATGGGGCAGTTCTACTTCATCCTGTAAGGTCTCTGTGAGTGAAAATCGACTCGATGGCAGTGATCTTGGTTTTTTGGGTTTATTAGACCTACAATCCAGTTCCTCTGATTCCTGGGTTTCCTTCTTCCTCTGCTGCTCCAGGCGAGCAGACACCAATTGTCGTATCTTGGATCCTTGCTCGCAAGCGTTTAAGACCCCAGACACTGCTCACCAAGCTGAGGGGTAGAACAGAAACCAAAAACAGTGCTAGGCCAATTGACTGGACAGTCCCACAAAGCCATGGCCCTATGCCTTTGCACCAACAGAACTAATCCCATGCGGTGTTTATAATTTCAGCGACTGCATCCTCCTTTTTTTTTTTCTTTTTTTCTGGTTGCTGCTGTTGTAAAATTACATATAACACATTTACCATTTCATCCTTTTTCTGGTGTACAGCTTAGCAATATCTGTTATAGTAGTCAAGTTGTATAACCATTACCCTTAATTGGTGCCAATTTTCTACATCTACTGTATCTTGAGCCTGTAAAGCACGTTTGCCTGACGTTATATTTAAAACATGAATTCATACTTAGCCTGTTTTAAGACAGCTTGATATCTTGTAAAAAGCATTGATACATAGACAAGTAATCAGGGATCCATGGTTTGTTTTCACTAGAGTATCTTCACCCAATTTATTTTATGTCTTGGCCCGGTTTACATGATGAAGATACTCATGTTGTTCATTATTTTTGGTAGATAACCGGTGAGTAACTAGTTAGTATGTTGTTGTTGTTGGCTGCTGTTAAGTTGGCTCTGACTCATGACGACCTTACGTAGAATACATGAAACCTCACCCAGTCCAGTACCACCTCCACGATCTTTGATGTGTTTGAGCCCATTGTTGCAGCTTGTAGGTCAGTCCGTCTCATGGAGGGGTTCCCTGGTTTTTGCTGACCCTCTACTTTACCAAATATGGTGTCCTTTTCTAGCAATTGGCCTTTCCTGATGATGTGTCCAAAGTAAGCAAGACAGAGTCTTGCCATCCTCGCTTCTAAGGGGTATTCCGGTTGTATTTCTTCTAAGAGTGATTTATTCATTCTTCTGGCAGTCCATGGAATGAATATTTAATATTCAATATTAGTTAGCATACCAAAAAAACCTACTTCTGTTGAGACAATTCCAACTCATAATGACCCTCTATTTCTGAGTAGAACTGCCCCATAGGGTTTCCAAGGCTGTACATCTTTATAGTAGCAGACTGCCGCATCTTTCTCCTGCAGAGCGACCGGTAGGTTTGAACCGCCAACGTTTTGGTTAGCAGCCTAGCACTTTAATCACTATGTCACGGGGCTCCCTTATTATTTAGCATAAAGGAGGGTAAATCTTTTCTGACCCAGAGTTGTAGGTTGTAGAAATGTGGTTTTCTGAGGGGCCTTTTAATCAGAGAAGAGCTCTTTCAGAGTCAGAGGATATTGGATTCTGTTCCTCCTTGCACACTGATCAGGACCTCACTGGAGAGGTGCTGATCCTGCATTTGGGTGTGTGAGCTTGAGGCTGCTGTTTCAGGACCAACCACTCTGTGTTTTGGTTGGATGGTAGAGGTGAGCTGTATGCCTCCTAGCTCTTTAGCTGGGTTTTTAAACTTGGACCGTTTCCCTGGAGGACATGTAGCTGCCACAGGCACTGACTGTGATGCAACAGAGCTGTGGGGACAGTGCTCCCACAGCCCAGGAAGCACGGTGGGCATATGTGTCTGCAGCTGGGGACAGAGTGCTGAGCGTAAGGTATGCTGGGCGGTGCCACCAACTCCTAAGGATCAAAGCAGCGGCTCTTACAGGTTCTGGACTGCCATTCTTTGCTCACTGCAGATTATTAATCATTTCTGGTAAAGCAGTCAGTGATGTCCTGTGTAAACTTGCCAGTAAACCTAATATGTGGCAGGAACTTACGAAGTGGCCGCTGCTCAAAAGCTTTATCAAATCACCATCAGTATTGGTTTATTTTGTATTTTGAATTGGGCCAAGAAGTCTCCAAGATACTAGAAACCACTTTCTTAAGAAAGGTTTGCTTTTCTGCATTATATTAAGCTTTCATAAATGGAGTAGGTAATTTTTTTCCCCCAAATATAAGAAAATACAGTGAAAAAAGTTTGAACAGGGAATTATATATATGCTATGTCATGCTTCATTTCTAATGTGAATACTTAATTAAGGTTACTGATTTTTCCAAGTAGCCTGGGCTTGTTGGGGTACAGAGTCACCTGCCCACAATGTCATCGTATAGACGACTGTCTTAATCACCTAGTGCTGCTGTAACAGAAATACTGCAAGTGGGTGGCTTTAACAAACGGAAATGTATTGTCTCACAGTTTAGGAGGCTGGAAGTTCCCATTCAGGATGCTGGCTCTAGGGGAAGGCTTTCTCTCTCTGTCGGCCTTAGGGAAAGGTCCTTGTCTCTTCAGCTTCTGTTCCTTGGTGATCTCCATGTGGCGTATTATCTTTCTTCCCCATCTCTGCTTGATCGTTTATTCTGTCTGATATCGCAAAAGAGATTGATTCAAGACACACTGTATACTAATACTGCTTCATTAACATAGCAAAGAAAACCCATTCCCAAGTGGGATTATAACCATAAGTATCTGGGTTAGAGTTTACCACACATACTTTGGGGGGACATAATTCAATCCATGGCAACCACTATCCCCTGTTCCTGCAAATTCTCTCCAGGCAGCATGACCTCTTAGCAGTGGCCAGAAACGTAAATTGTAAACGGATGTTCAAAAATGTGACCTTTTATACGCCATTCCCACTGTCGGGACACTGCAAGTTAGCTTGGCAGATCTTTACAATTCATTCAGCAACTTTTTTTGAGTGCCTGCTGTGTGCCAGGAGTCCCTGGGTGGTGCACACGGTTAGCGTGCTCGGCTGCTAACTGAATATCTGGAGGTTCTCATCCACCCAGAGGTGCCTTAGAAGAAAGGCCTGGTAATCTACATCTGAAAAATGAGGCATTGAAAACCCTATGGAGCACGGTTCTACGCTGACACATGATGTTGCCTGCTATGAGTTGAAATTGATTCTGTAGCAGCTGGTTCTTTTTACTATGTGCCAGGCCTGTCAATGAGCCAGTCCAACTAAGATGATGCCCTGGCGGGAGGCACGGTGGAGTGGAGGCAGCAGAGAAATGGTAAGTGTAGAAAGTAAACAGTTTGTATATCAGAAGGTGATGTGTCTCTGGGAAAACAGAAGAGTGCTCAGGGTGAGGGGGGTCCAGGCGGGGCTTGCAGTTTCAGAAGAAGGTGGTCAGGGAGGCGCTCCTTGAGAAGGTGAGGGCTGAGGCAAGATTCAGAGAGGAGAGGAAGTCCCCTGAGAGGACACCTCGGGAGGAGAGCTCCAGGCCAAGGAACCTCCAGTGCAAAGGCTATTAGCCAGAGAAGCGATGGAGTGTTTGGGGACTAGCAGGGAGTGTTTGTGGCCCAAGATGGTGAAGGAGGAAAGAGTAGTTGGAGATGCGGTCAGACGGATCAGGGTGGGCCAGCCCGTATGGGACCACCCACTCCACAGGGGCTGCTCAGGCAACCACACCAGATACATTTCTCTTTTTACGGTGGCTGTCGACCGGGCGATTTGGGCCTCTAGGCGACATCTGGTAATATCTAGAGACGTTTTTGATTGTCACAGCTTAGGGAGAGGGTGGTCTGGGCATCTGGTGGGTAAAGGCGGGGGATGCTGCTAAACATCTCATGATGCACAGCCCCCACAACAGAGAGTTCCCGGGCCCAGGATGTCAGTAGTGCTGAGGTTGAGAAGCCCTGCTCTGTTATTACGTAGTTCATCAGCTGTTGATTGGTTCCGTCTGTCTCTGAAAGCTTAATAAAGAACACACATTAAAACATCATGGCAAGGGGTTGTTAATCACTCTCCCTGGTCAGAATGACTGAACAAGTGACATTGACGCTAATGGTGGCGATTTTCATTCACCTGGAGGGAAGGGGGTCCGGGGCTCCCTTGCATGTCCATTCCAGGGAACCTGACACCCTTACAGAGTAAGTCCAAAAGTCAAATAGAGCATTTACAGGTGAACAGTGATTGATAACGGATAATGTCATTAATTTGGAGTTAGGATTTCCTAACTTTGAATGAGGTCAGAATGTTGATCCACTCGAAGGAAAATGTTTACCTGTATAAAAAACCAAACTGATTTTCAGTACTTGGAGCAAAGGCGCTGTTCTTTGCATCTGAATGCGACCTTATTAGTAGGAATGTTTTCCTTGGAATGTGCTTATCCAATATTTTTCAGAAATCAGTGATTTGTGTACTACTTTTCCTATTTTTACTTCATCAATATGCCACCTGTATTTTTCTTTATGTCAAGTAACTTATTTAAACACATTTTGGAAAGCTTGTTGCTCTAAATGACACTTAACCAAAATGTCATAAAACAAAAATAAAATTAGTATGATTAAATTCTAGGTAGAAACAGTTGCCTGCAGAAGGTCTGAGCCTAAGACCTGCTCTGTGCCAACCAGGAAGATGAACCAGCACTGGGGAAATGTTCCAGATACCCAGCCCCGAAAGGAAGCGTTTGATTTAGTTAGGGAACCGAGAAGGGAAAGCTTTCTCTCTGTGTGATTTAGTGATATTTAATGTACCTGTCCATGTGTCAGGAGCCCTGGTGGTGCAGTGGTTCAAGTGCTTGGCTGCTAAAAAAAATAAAGTGCTTAGCTGCTAAGAGGAAGGTCTGCAGTTGGAACCCACCAGTTGCTCCGTGGGAGAAAGACGTGACAATCTGCTTCTGTAAAGGTTACAACCGTGGAAACCCTATGGGACAGTTCTACTCTGTCCTGTAGGATCACCATGAGTTGGAATTGACTTGACGGCAATGGGTTTTTGGGTTTTGGTCCATGTGCCACCCGTAGGATATCGTGCCCTAAGATGCCCATATTCGGAGACCAGGAGGCCTGGGTGACCAGGCTGTGCATTTGCAACTTGATTCCCTGCGGCGTAGGACCAACCAGTGACATCATGGAGCCAGTTCTCTTTGCCTTTGATGGGCCACCAACAGTCTGTAATGCAAAACTCTCCCAGGAAGGTTTTGACTAGACAACCTAGTTCTTTTTCTGTACAGGACTAAAATTGTAATTCCATTCCTTAAAAACAAAATAAACATCCCTTTAAATTCAGATTTCTTAATATTTCAGATGGATTTCATACATCTTTCCTCTCTGCCCCTCCCTCTACACACTTAGTATGTATTACTAAAATTTAACCGTATGCATTGTTAGGGTGATTGAATCATTTTGATTCCTGTTACTGATGATTTTATTTCAGCAGTTGCATGATGTTATAGTTTCTCTCATTTTTGAACCTAAGATGCCATATTTTTGCAGGCAGAAGTGAATTATTTAATGGCTTTGGTTGCTTGGTAACTCATGTTTCGAGTGCAGCTCCAGGTGGCTTCAGGTTAGGTGCTGTATTGAAGGCTTGTTTTTGTGGAAACTAGATTCTCTCGGCTTTCTCAGGGGCTACCAGGCCCTCCTGAATTGAATCCTGCTAATCAAAGTCACAGGAGACTGATTTCTATAGAAACCAATCTTTATGAAATGCCGCCTATGTGCCAAATATATGACATGGTCCAGCATTTACAGGGCCTCCAAGTCTAGCAGAGGATGTAGAAACTGTCTATTCAGAGTTAAAATTGTACCTGTCTCAACCACTAGTGGTTGTGGTTGCCCTGAACCCTGAAAAGAGAAACATAAATAATATCAGTAATATAATGTGATCAGTGATTAGTAATATAATGTGATCAGTGATTGAGTAATATCAAAGTGCTTATGTGTGTTAAACGCTATATCTCTGTCTTTTTATCTATCTCTATGTCATTTAATCTACCCTACAACAACTGTCTCAGGTAGGCACTGTTGTACCTATTTTAAGTTCAGGAAACAGCCAAGGGGCGATATAATTACTTAAGAGTACACAACTAGTAAGAGGCAGAGCTTGATTTCAGAATCAGGTATTCTGATTCAAGGCATGACCCTCCTAAATGATCACACAGTTATGCTTCTAACATCTTTTAAGTGGGAGACTTGGGATTAAATCTTTAATTTTTCTTCTTTTTTTAAAGAAAATGTTGTTCTTTCCCTTTTATGCGTCTAGATGTGTATTTGTTTTTAACTGTTCATTCAGGATTTGTACTTCGTCAAATTGAATATTCATCTTCTTTTTTCAGTTCTGTAAAATTGTTAGCCATTATCTCTTTGAATATTGCCTCTTCCCCATTTTCATTAATTCTTTCTGGAATTCCTATTGGATTCATATTAAGCCTTAGCATTCTGTTCTTCATCTGTCTTAATTGCTATCTCGTGTTTTCTATCTCTTAGTACTCTGTGCAGCATTCTGAGTGATTTGTCAGATCAGTCTTCCAGCTCACTAACTCTTTCTTGAGCTGTGTCTAAACTGCTATTTAAATCAGCTACTGAATTTTTAATTACTTTGTCTCAATTATTCATTTCTGCTTGGTTCTTTTCCAAACCTGCCTGTTTTCTCTTCTATCATTATGATTCCTGTTTTTTTAAATTCTCCTAGCCACTTTAAGCACAGTTATTTGATAATCTATTCCAGATTTTTCTAATATTTCTAATCTTGAAGTGCAAGTTCTCTTGTTTGTTGTGTCTACTAACTCTTCCTCATGAGAGTTTGTAATCATAAGTAGTGTGGCAGTCTTTCACTGCCCGCTTATCTTCTGCAGGGGTTGTTTTATGAAGTTCCATGTGTTCTGAGTTGTGAATGTGTCCCTTTAGAACAGTTTTCTATTTGTTTCTGCTGGGATGCCTGGGCTTTTAATGACTCTGGACAGCGATCCTGTTAATAGCTCAGCTTGGGGCCCCTAGACTTTGCAGATACTGGACATTTGGCCTCTATACTCACAGGGGTGCCTTCCTGTGCTTTTGATTTCTCAAGAGTGATTACCTTCTTCCCCCACCTTTACTGTTGTCCCTTTTCTACAGCCGTCTTATACTGAAGATTTGGTTTCAGATTCACTACCCATATTTTTTATTCCCATATGGGCATCAGAAATCCAGCCCTTTAGATCTGTATCTAGGTCTTACATGTTGGCCAGTGGGTATCAACTTTGGCTTACGACTCTCACTTTGACTTTTACCTCCCTTTCTGGAACTTGGGGATGTCCTTTTCTTTCCTTTCTTCCTTCCAGTATGTATTTTTAAATATTTTATCCAGTTTCTGTGTGTTTTTTGTGGGAGGGAGTTTCATCCTCTTTAGCTCCACCGTCATGTTGCTGGAAATCCCAGTAACTGGGATTTGAAGCTAGTTGTCCAAAGCCCATGCTCCTTCCGGTATACCACACTGGGTTACGGTAGTGTGGTAGTAGGGTTGGAAAAAAGGGCTAATGTTAGGAAAGAAATCAGAATGTCAATTTATCATCTGTTACAATGAGATGAATATTTACCTAGAAGGCTAAGGTATTCAGGTTGGTAGCTGAGTAGCTTCCCACTGGACAAAGTCTAGAAAGAGTGAGAACTTTACAGAGCTTTTTCAACACCCAAAAAACCAAACCCATTGCCATCGAGTTGCTTCCGACCCATAGCGACCCTAAAGGACAGGGTAGACCTGCTCCATATGGTTTTCCTGGAGCACCTGGTGGATTCGAACTGCCGGCCTTCTGGTTAGCAGCCGCAGCTCTTAACCATTACGCCACCAAGGTTTCCTTTTCAACACCAGTCTGGCGAACAGGGCCTTACTGAAAAATAGAAATAGTCGGGCAATTTTAACATATATTCTTGCATACCTTTAAAATGAAATGAAAGTATCCCTGAAGACTGTGACTCACTGTGGTCTCATTTCGTAAGTACTGAGCATTCTCTGGATTTTAATTGGGATTCTCAAGGAGATTGTTAAAATCACAAGGTCACTTCATAAATATAGAATCAGAGCAAAGAGAGTTAGAAACACTTAAGGGTTGTTTTCATCCCAGCTGTGCTGCAACTTGCCGAATAGATGGGATTGTCATTCTAGCCTCCGTAAGACCAGGCTTGGGAGGAACAGAAGGTTGGACAGATTTTATGTCTTCTGCTCATCTTTGTTTCTGTTCTGTTTGTTTGTTTTAAGTCACCTTTATTGAAAGGTAATTTACATACAGTAAAAGTCACTAATTTTAATTGTACAATTAGATGAGTTTTAACAAATAGCTAAGAGTTGTGTGACCAGAACCACGCAACCACAATTAAGATATAAAATATTTCCAGCACCCCCAAGCCTTCCCTTGTGTCCCTTTGCTGTTGTGCCTTTCACCACCCCTGATCCCAGCAACCACTGACTTGCCTTATATTGCTCTATTTTTGTCTTTTGTAGAATTTCATTGAAGCAGAATCATGCAGTGTGACATCTTCTGTGTTGGGCATCTTTCACTTAGCATAATGTTTTGAGATTCGCCTATGCTGTTGCATATATTAGTAGTTCGTTTCTTTTTTTAATAATATTGTGTTTTTGGTGAAGGTTTACACAGTGGTGTAGGTTCCCATTCAACAGTTTCTACACAAGTTGTTTATTGACATGGGTTACATTCTTCACAATGCATGAACATTCTCATTATTTCCATTCTGGTTGTTGCGTTTCCATTAATTGAGTTTCCCTGCCCCCTTACCTTCTCATCTTTGTTTTAAAGTAATTGTTGACCATTTAGTCTTGGATAGATGATTTTTTTAAAGGAACAGAGTGCTTATGGGTGATATTCATTATTTTGTAAGCCAGTCTCACCAAATATTTAGCTACAAGGTGGCCTCAATGGTTAGTTTCAGTTCAGAGTCTGAAGAGTATCTCAAGGCAGTAATTTTGGGCAGGCTTTCAGTCTCAACCAGTCCAGTAGGTCTGGTTTTCTTGTTTTGTTTTTATTTTTTAGGAATTTGAGGTTCTGTTTCACATTTTTCTTCCATTCTATCAGGGTCCATCTATTGTAGCCCTGATTAGAATGGTTGGTAGCGGTTGTTGGGCACTATGTACTTCTTCTGATCTCATGATAGGTGAGGTCATGGTTCATGTAGACTACTTGTCCTGTAGATTAGTTTCTTCTTTGAGTTAATTCATTCCTTTTTGTTGTTGAGGAGTACTCCATGGTATAGGATACAAAACACTTTGTTTATCTATTTGTCAGTTGTTGGTTATTTTTGTTATTTCCAGCTTTTGGCTATTATGAAGAAAGTTGCATAGTTACATACAAGTACAAATCTTTGTGTAAACATATGTTTTCATTTCTCTTGGGTAAATACCCAGGAGTGGGATTGCTGGGTCATGTGGTAAGTATATATTTAACTTTTGAAGAAACTACCAAACTGTTTTAATTGTTGTACCATTTTACATTCCCACCAGCAATGAATGAGGTTTCCATTTTCTTGATATCCTTGCCAACACTTATTTTTCTTTTTTTTTTAATTAATAGCCATTCTAGTGTATATGTATTGTTATCTCATTGTGGTTTTAATTGGTATTTCTCTAATTATTAATAACGTTGAACATCTTTTCCTGTGTTTAACTGTCATTTGTATATCTTCTTCGGTGAAATGTCTATTAAAATCTTTTGGCTAATAACAGAGTTTATAAAGAAAATGTTCTGCATTCTACTTTGGGGGTCTTAAAAGTGTCTGGGGTCTTAAAAGCTTGTGAGCGGCCATCTAAGATACTCCTCTGGTCTCACCCCATCAGGAACAACAGAAAATGAAGAAAACCAAAGACATAAGGGAAAGATTAATCCAAAGGACTAATGGACCACAACTACCACAGCTTCCACCAGACTGAGTCCAGCACAGCTAAATGGTGTCTGGCTACCACCACTGACTACTCTAACAGGGATCACAGTAGAGGGTCTCAGACAGAGCTGGAGAAAAATGTGGAACAAAATTCTCACTCACAAAAAAAGACCAGACTTACTGGCCTGACAGAGACTGGAGAAACCCTGAGAGATGGCCTCTGGACACCCTTTTAGCTCAGTACTGAAGTCACTCCTGAGGTTCACCCTTCAGCCAAAGATTAGACAGGCCCATAAAACAAAATGAGACTAATAGGGCACACCAGCCCAGGGGCAAGCATGAAAAGACAGGAGGGGACAGGAAAGCTGGTAATAGGGAACCCATGGTCGAGAAGGGAGAGTGTTGACATGTCATGGGGTTGTTAACGGTGTCATAAAACAATATGTGTACTAACTGTTTAATGAGAAGCTAGTTTGTTCTGTAAACCTTCATCTGAAGTACAATAAAAAAAAATCTTTTGCCTAATTTTTAAGTTGACTTGTGTTCTTTTATTGAGTGCTAAGAGTTCTTTATATATTCTGGATACAAATCCTTTATCAGATAAGTGTTTTGCAAGTATTTTCTTCCCAGTCTGTAGCTTGACATTCCATTTTCTTATAGTGTGTTTTGAAGAGCAAAAGTTCTTAATTTTGATGATGTTGAGTTCATCAGTATTTTCTCTTACGACACATACTTTTTGTGCGCCCCTCCAAGGAATCTTTCCTAACTCGAGAGCACATGGGCTGCATTCTGGCGTCCAGGAAGGGTGGTGGCCAGATCATGAGGGGTCAGTTCATTTTTTCAGTCATCTCTTTCACTCGTTAAAGTTTCTCTGGGTGGTGTCATTCCTTCATTTCACTACTTTTTGTTGCACACCTCCGACTTGTCAGGTACTATGCTGGGTGCTTCGTGGAGCTTGCAGGGTGGCTGGAGACAGACTTCAAACAATCACAGAACCCCAGGCCAGCACCGTCATGGCTTGAGGGAGGGAGGGAAGACGAGTCCAGGGCTCCAGGAGAGGTTGCAGCAGGAGACTGGCCTTTTCCAGAGTCAAGGAGCCCCTCTTGGCTCCCAACCCTCAAGGGGGATGGCGGGGGTGTAAGAGGTGAGGGTGTCCCGGGCAGTAGGAGCAGCATGCGCAGAAACACGGAGATGAGGATGTCGGTCTGTTGGGAGAACTAAGGGAGGCAGTGTGCCCGAAGCCCAGGGAGAGAGGTGGAGGGTTGTTTGCAAATTAAAAGCTAAAATTAAAATCGAGGTGTTCTCTCCAGCAGTGTAGCACAATGTCTGGGATCTGACTGTCCGGGTCAAATTCTGACTCTGCCACTCTGTGTGGCCTTAGACAAGTGTCTTAACCTCTCTTCGTTTCCTGTTCCTTGACAGAAACCTGGGGATCCCACGGCTGTGGGAGGGATGAAAGGAACCACCGCTGTACAGAAAGCTCTTTGCACAGTTCCTAGCTTAGAGAAAGTGACCAGGAAGGGTTAGTGATTATCCGATACTTTAAGGCTTACAGCTTTTCTTTCCTTACACAGAGCTAGTGTAGTTTTTGTTATTTTTAATCATTAATATTCTTGAAAAACAACTGTTCTTTTGTGGCACTGATTGCTCGTTTGTTCAGCTCTCTGATCAAGAGTTTCTTGAAGAGCGTCTGGGAATCTTCTGTCACTTTAAAATAGCAGTTTTTAACTCATGAAGTGCATGAGCTGGGCCTCAGAGGGTCTCTGAAGTCCTGAGTGAGAAATTTTCAGCGCACGTGCCTATGAGCATTTTCATTTCTGGAAGTTTCAGGACCACTGCTTCAAATGTTCATGTTTTCACGCCTGCTCTGCTCTGGGCTGAGTCGGCAGGTACTGTGTAAACACCGGTGGGGTGCAGGCGGAAGCTTCCTCCTGCCTGAAGTGCACAGAGCGTCACTCCTACAAGTGCCTGTGGCCGCGGGGCTCAGCTGTGCCGAGCGGGGTCCCGTTCTTCCAGGCAGGGGCTGCGCAGAAAAACAGCGTATTTGATTGTGCCACCTGTATTTTTTCTACAAATACATAATTCTTTACTAAAATTCTCTGAGTGGCTATTATACACTGTAAATTTTTAATAAGCGCTCATTATTAGCCTAAAAAAAATTAGTTGAGAAGAAAACTGCGGTTGGGGTTTCAAAGAAAGTAAGCACCTAGACACACATTAAGTGCTCGGCTGCTAGCGAGCAATTGGTGATTCGAATTCAGCCAGCAGCCTGGCAATCTACCGTAAAGATTACAGCCTAGGAAACCTATGGGGTCAGTCCTGCTCTGTCACATGGGGTCGCTATGAGTCAGAATTGACGCACACTTGCCATCCCCTGATTTAAACTTGGAGCCCTGGTTGCGCAGTGGTTAAGAGCTCGGCTGCTAACCAAAAGGTTAGCAGTTTGAATCCATCAGCCGCTCCTTGGAATCCGTGTGGGGCAGTTCTACTGTGTCCTATGGGGTCACTATGAGTCAGAATCGACTCGACGGCAATGTTTTTTTTTTTTTTTTTTTTAATTTAATTTAAATGTATCAGTTATTGCCCCAATTATCCATGGTCTCCCTGTCTGCCAGGGTTGGAGGGACCTGTTAGACATCCACGTGGATATGTCTGGTTGGCAGTTGCTGGGCCAGAGGTGTGGATGGATGGGAAGTGACGTCACGGAGTAGATGATGTCATAGGGGCATATTAGCGTGAGCCATGATGTGGGGTGGACTGTCAGATTCTTGTTAACAGGACCAAACTTTTTTTTTTTCCCATGAGCTACTTTAACCTGTTTGAATGGAGCTCCATGATGCTCATTTCTTAGAGGTGAGCCTCCTGTTCTCTTGTCTCTGAGTCCCAGACAAGTGGTTGCCAGGCAGATTGATTAGAGGTGACTTGTCATGTGACAGACAGACAGCATTGAGAGAAGAGTGTCCATCTTTTCTGTGAGTCTCTGGTCTTGACCAGCCTTCTCCTGGCTCCTACAACCACTGGCTGCATTTTAGATGCATTCTCAAAGCTGCAGTTCTCAGAAGGCTTCTGTTGGAAAGGGCTGCAGAGGTAGAGAGCGTGCACCCAGGCCACATCTCCCCAAGTGTGACTTTTCACAACTGATGCACACTTATATGTGTGTTTGATTTTTCATTTTTTCCTCCTTCCCTCTAGATGGGTTTGAAGACTGTGCTCCAGACTGTGATAGCATGAGAGTGACCGCCTTCTTGGACATCCCAGGCCAGGATAACCTGCCTCCACTCACTCGCCTGGAAAAGTATGCGTTCAGTGACAACATCTTCAACCGGTAAGCGTGCGAGCCACACACGCAGTCACAGCCCTCTGCTGGGTGGATGATTACTTCTCTGTGACGGCTTCGGGGGGACTCAGGTATGAAGTCGGATTCGGACTGTCTCCAGGATGCTGGCATTCTGTTTGAATGGCCCCATTTTATTAGGTTTTTCCGTTATTTTTGTGACTGTTTTACTGACCACCTGGTAACCCAGGGAGGAAATGGTGATGAAACTTAATGGTGTTTAAATAATAAGGATTGCTAACTGGGTTTCTTTCACGCATACAGTACTTGGGAGAGTGCAGTGCTTCGCTTAACTGAGACGCACGCAGAAGCATCGGTTGGAAGCCTGGTTTGCTCGTTGTGCGTTTTCACCGCAGTGCTGCAGGGACCTTTGTGGCAACCTGTCCTGCCCTCTTGTGTTGTCCCTCCTGATGGTGCTGGCGAGATTCCACTCCAGGCTCAAACTGTGGCTCTTCCTTCTAGCAAATGATCTCGACTAGTTCTTGATGAAGAAAGCAGAAACTAAGGCAGCCCTTTCAATTTATGATCTTCCCATGCATACCTGAATCTGACAGCATGCTTACCCCGTCTCTGAAGGACAGGTGTCTCTCTTCTTGTCTAGCCCTTGTGCCTGGCCCACCATCCCCACCTGATGCCTCACCTCCACAGGTGTGCCCTCTGTCTTCGGCATCTTCCTTCTCTCCTGGTCCACACACGCTTTCCTGGTGCACCTCTCGTTCTGTACAGTCCCCCGAGCTTCTCTAACTACATCCCTCCCTCACGTCTCCGCTTGGCTGCCGCTATTCCTGTAAAGACTAGATGATCCTCATGGATGCTCTTTCCTTACCTTCCAATCACTTGTTGTGTGCCATTGAGTCAATTCCTACTTGGATTCTGTGCCAAGCATAGGCCTGAGTCCTTTACAGCTGTTGACTCAGAAAGCTCCCAACAGGGTTAATGGGTAAGTCGAATTATTATCGCCATTTTACAGATGGAAAATGGAGACACTCTGAATGCTGTCTTTCGATGAACACTTCTTAATTTAAACGTAGCTCACTGTCACTTTTCTTTTCTTTTATGGTTAGCGCTTTACATGTCCTGTATATGAAATGTGTACCTGCTCGAAGACCGCCAAGCTGTTCTCTTGTATTATGTTCTAGAAGTTTTAGTGTTTTCCCTCTCACATTTGGATCTACGATGCACCTAGAATTGCATTTGTTGTTCGTGTCTGATGTGAGGTAGGGGTCAGGTTTTGTTTCCTTCCGTATGGTGTCCAGTTGACCCAGCACCATGTATTAGGAATACTGTGTTTTGCCTACTGCTCTGCAGTGCCACCTTTGTCTTAAATCAAGGGTCCATACATGTGTGGTCTATTTCTGGACTTTCTAGTGTGTTCTTTGGTCTGTTTGTCGTAGCACCAGCACCACAACACATTGTCTTAATCACTGTGACTTTGTGATCAAAAGTCTTGATAGCAGGTAGAGTAAGTCCACCCACTTCGTTCTTCTTCAGAATTGTCTTGGCTATTCTTGGCCCTTTGCATTTCCAAATACATTTTAGCATCAATTCATCAATTTCTAGAAAACACCTGCTAAGATTTTCATTGGGATTGCATTGTATATATAAATCAATTTGGAAAGAATTGACATCTGTACGATATTTAGTCTTCCAATCCTTCCCTTTAATTAGGGTTTCTTTGATTTATACGGTTGTGTCTAAATCTACCATCTTGCTATGTGTTTTCTATTTGTCTCATTCTTGTTCCCTTCTTTCACCCTCTGCCTTTAAAAAGAAATTAAATATTTTTTAAAAATTAAAAAGTATTTTTTATAGTTCCATCTTTACTATATTGACCTATAGTTAAATCTTTTTTCTTTTTAATTTAAAATTTTTATTGGTCTAAGGTTTACAGTATACTTCTTTAACTTATCACAGCAAACCTTCAAATAAAATTATACCATTTTGCATATCGTGTAAAAACCTTATGACAATATAATTCCATTTCCTTCTCCATCTTTTGTGCTCCAGTTATCCTGCATTTTACTTCTATATATGTTACAAACCCCGTGATATACTGTTACTATATTTGCTTTGGATAGTCAGCTATCTTTTAAAATAAAAGTAGGAAAAATATCTTTTATATTTATCATCATTTTTACCGTTTTTGGTGCTTTTTATTTCTTTCTGTAAATGCACATTTCCAGCTGATACCATACACCTTTTGCCTGAAGGAGCCCTGGTGGTGCAGCAGTTAAGGGTTTGGCTGCTAACCCAAAGGTTGGCAGTTCGAACTCACCAGACGCTCTGTGGGAGAAAGACGTGACAATCTGCTTCTGTAAAGATTTACAACCTTGGAAACCCAATGGGGCAATTCTCCTCTGTCCCATAGGGTCGCTATGAGTCAGAATCAACTCGATGGCAATGGGTCTGATTTTGTTTTTTTGCCGGAAGAACTTCCTTTAACAGTTCTTGTTAGTACAAGACTGCTGCCCATGAATTCTCTCAGCTTTGGCTTGTCTGAAAAAGTCTGTATTTCACCTTCATTTTTGAGAGAGATTTTTGCTGGGTATAGAATTGTGAGGTGTTAGTTTTATTTTTAATTTTAGGAATTGAAAGACGTTGCATTATCTTCTGCCTTGTATAGTTTCTGATGAGAAGTCAGCTGTGCTTCTTATTCTGGTTCCTCTGTATGTAGTGTGTCATTTTCTCTGGCTGCCTTAAAGATTTTCTTTTTATCTTTGGCTCTTAGCAGTTTGTCAGTGATACGCTTAGGAGTGTGTGTGTGTGTTTGTGTGTGTGTGTAATTTATCCTGTTTGGGGTTCCAGAGCTTCTTGGATCTATGGTTTATTATCTTTCATTAATTTCGAAAAATTCTCAGCCATTATCTTTTCAAATATTTCTTCTTCCTTATTCTTTCTCTCTTCTCCTTGGACTTGTTTTACATTTCTCTACTGAAATTCCTTAACTGTTCAAAGCATGTCTAACTTTTCCACTAGACCTTTAGCATGTTAATCACACATATTTTAAAGTCCTTGTCTGATGGTTCCAACATCTAGGTCTGATGTTCTCAACCCTTCACAACTCT
Organism: Trichechus manatus latirostris; assembly: GCF_000243295.1. Lineage (NCBI taxonomy): Eukaryota > Metazoa > Chordata > Mammalia > Sirenia > Trichechidae > Trichechus > Trichechus manatus. Next base: position 5,867,765 of record NW_004443944.1, read on the forward strand.
GTGCCTAGTCCTGCTCTTCTTCTCACACTCATCTCTTTGGCTAGCTCTTTTATGTTTTTCTTCTCTGTTCCCGTAGCGCCCTGTAGGCACTCTCTTACGGATCTCATTATGTTAGTCATCACTGATTTTCTTGCCTACCTCCAGGCCTAGATTGTAAGCTCTTCCAGGGCAGGGCCTAGGCCCAGCTTCTCGTACCAGGTTTAGATCTAGTTGGCCTCAACACATTGTTGTAGCTGAATGAGTGGTTGGGGGAAAGAAGGAACAAAGACATTGAAGGGTCACTTCCATGGTTACATTTTCAGGGAAAGTTGGTTACATTGACATATGAAGTTGAACCAGCCTTTTTTTCTTTATATTAAAAAAAAAAAAAAATCACAAAACATTTAGCAATTTCAAGAGTATAAGAGTAAGTACTAAGAGTTCCCCTCTCTCCTCCACTGTAATCTTAGGTGATAGCTGTAAATGGTTTGGTGTATGCCTTTTAGGCTTTTTCCTAAGTGAGTATGTGTGTGTATGAATGTGTATGTGTACACGTATGTTGCACATATGTACATAAATATAACCTCTGTTAAGAAATGCCCTCCTACTATCCATAAAGTTCTTCACCTTGTTTTTGTCACTTAGTGTATCATGGGCATCTTTCTAACTCAGTGCATACCCAGAGGTGCCTTTAAACAATGGCTGTATGGTATTCCAGTGTATAGCTATATCATAATTTATCTCAGTCTTCTTCTGTTGGTAGACATTTTGGTTGTTTTCAGTTCTTTGCTTATACTCGAATGCTAATGGCTGACCCGGCAGAGGAGCTACCATGTGCCAGGTTCTGTGCTGGAGACTTTCTGTGCATCATCTCACTAGCCCTCAGAACACTCTCCAAGGAAGGTGCTCTCACTCTGTCTAGAGGACTTGTCTCTCCTTTCATCCCTTCGACATAGCTGACAGGGAGAAGTGTTGAGTGATGCTTCTGAACTCTGCTTATCTTATCCCCTGTGATCTTTTCAGGTCATTCATATATAAAACAGCCAGGTTTTCCAAAGTGGTATTGCACCGATTTGTAGCTTGCTCCCTTTGTGTATTCACTGTTTGAATTTGTTCCTGCTGCAGGGGACCTCTCTTATCCCTTTCCTCTCTTTCCTTAAGAGGGCAGGTCCCCTGTGACCACTTGAGGCTGGATGCAGATTTGTCTGTCCATTCGATGGCCGTAGAAACAGATTGGAGATCTTGTTGCCTGATTTCCCCTGGGAGGCTGACACGAATGTGGTCCAGTGAAATGTAATCAGTGACTTTCTCTATAGTGAGTGACTTTCCCAAACCTCCTGGCTGCCAGATCTGGACCTTTCATCCCAAGGGTGGTATAAGTCTCTCTCTGTACAGGCTTGAGTTGATGGATTTCTTCTTATAGTGTTCCGGGCCAAAGGACAGCCTCTTTGAAATCCACGTTTCTAGTGTTCTTTTCCTGTAAATCAAGGTGGGTTTTTGACTTCAGCTAATTCTCCTGATGTATGGCCAGAAATGATGTGCATTGCTTCTGGATTGCCAGTTGCTCGGAGGAGCAGAGAAGCAGGCCGAGGCTCCTTTCCCCATGGGCAAAGCAACCTCCAGGGAGCTCCAATTCCTTTTCCTGCACACTCAGTCGTCTAGGCCACCGTAGGCCACTGCTGATCCCATTGACTTTTCCTTGTCAGTGTCCTTTTTTTTTACAGCTTTGTTGAGGTGTATTTTATGAACATTTTTTTTTTGTTTATTGTTGTAGTTTAAATGAAGTTTACATTTCAAGTTAATCTCCCATACAAAAATTTATACATACATTGTTATGTGACCCTAATTGCTCTCCCCATACTATGACAGCACACTCCTTTCCACCCCTGATTCCCCATGTCCATTGAACCAGCTCCTAACCCTCTCTGCCTTCCCATCTCACCTCCAGACAGAAACTGCCCATTTAGTCTCTTGTATCTACTTGAGCTAAGAGGCACACTC
>NW_004443944.1:5876230-5896597 GCF_000243295.1 Trichechus manatus latirostris
TCGTTTTTCTTTATGTATTTTCTTTTCATCTTTTTCATTGTTGATTTTGTATTTGCTGAGTGTTTGTTTTTCTAGTTTTTTATTTTGACTTGTAAGATTGTTAGTTTCCTTTATAGTTACCTTAATTAATATTTACTCCTATTTTTCTAAGTTTATACCAGTCTTTTATTTCTTTATAGCACCTTGACTTCCTCTCCATATGAAAAATCTATGTCTACATTTTTTAAGTCCCTCTTTTTTGTTTTAATGTTGTCATCTTTTACACACTGACATCTGTTTCCCTATTTTCAGTGTTTTAGCTTTGGTTTATTTTTGTAACTTCCCTATCTGGGTTTTATCTGGTTGTTCTGTCCTGTGTTCTAGTCTCGAGTTGTTATCTGATGTTACTGATTTTCTAATCAGAGGACTCCCTTTCGTATTTCTTGTAGTTTTGGTTTGGTTTTTGCAAATTCCCTAAACTTCTGTTTATCTGGAAATGCCCTAATTTCACCATCATATTTCAGAGACAGTTTTGTTGGATATATAATTCTTGGCTGACAGTTTTTTTCCTTCAAGGCTTTATATATGTCATCCCATTGCCTTCTTGCTTGCATGATTTCTGCCTAGTAGTCTCAGCTTATTCTTATTGACTCTCTTTTGTAGATGACTTTTCATTTCTCCCTAGCTGCTCTTAAAATTCTCTCTTTATCTTTGATTTTGGCAAGTTTGTTGGTGACTTTCTTTTGGGATCTACCTTATGTGGGGTTCGATGAGCATCTTGGATAGATATCTTCTCATTTTTCATGATATCAGGGAAGTTTTCTGGCTACGAATATTCAACAATTCTGTCTGTATTTTGTATTATTCCCCCCTGTTGTGGTGCTCCAATCACTTGTAGGTTATTTCTCTTGATAGAATCTCACATAATTCTTAGGGTTTCTTCACTTGTTTAAATCCTTTTATCTGATTTTTCCTCAAATAAGTTGGTGTCAAATGCTTTATATTCAATCTCACTAATTCTGACTTCCATTTGCTCAGTTCTGCTCCTATGACTTTCTATTGAGCTGTCTAATTCTGAAATTTTATTGTTAATCTTCTGGATTCCTGATTGCTGTCTCTCTATGGATTCTTGCAGCCTGTTAAATTTGCCATTATGCTCTTCTCTAATCTTTTTAATTTCCTCTATTTAGTGTCATGTGTTTTGCTTAATTTGCTTCGTAATCCCTTGAAGAGTTCTGTATATTAATCTTTTGTAGTCTGCCTCTGGTAATTCCAAGAAATTTTCTTCCTCTGGAAAATTTCTAGATTCTTTATTTTGGGAGCTTGCTGAAGCCATCCCGGACTGCCTCTTTATGTGATTTGATATTGACTGTTTTCTCTGAGCCATCAGTAAGTTATTATATTTATTTATGTTTTCTTATTGTATCCTAGCTTCTTGATTTGTTTTGACATGCCCAAATAGGCTGCTCGCGTGAGCTAGTTTGATTATTGGCACCTTTGAAGCTCTAATGTCCTATCACCGGGTGGTTAGATCTGTTACTAGGTATGTGAGCTCAGGAGTCTGCCCACTCCTCCTGTATGGATTCAGCTCAGGTGCCCAGGTAGATAGCCACCAAGTACATGGTGTAGGCTCTCACCTACAGTCCTAGACAGGCGTGGGTGATTGGTGTAGGCACAGGCATCTGGCTGTAGCAGGGGGACACACTCTGAGCAAGGCAGGGGGCTGACGGCCACCCCGAGTATCCAGGAGGAAGGCATCTCCCTGTTCCCTAGAGGTTTTGCACCTGGACTATGAGCACCTAATGCTGTTGGCTCTAAGGACTGGGGAGCATCTCTTATTCTTGGGCCTCTATCGCAGGTGGCTAGGTAGCGTGGGTGGAGCCCCCAGTCCTCAGGCCCCTGATGTGGGTAGGTGAAGACCCTGCTTAATGGACAGAGCAGTGTCAAATGTCACTGAAACAGTTGAAGTTAGACTTCAGTTATATACCCTGTTGTACTGCAGTAATGAGGGCCTATGCTGTTGAAATGGGCTCACAGAAGTCTATGCAGGGGAAAGACACTCAAAGGCCGTGGATCCCTTATGCCTGTGCCTAGGCAAAGGAACTGTGCCTACCCTGAATTCCTGGCTTAGGGGAGCCAGCAGGTTTTTTTTCTCCCCCACAGTTTGTTAATTTATTCACCTTCAAGGTTGGGAGCATAGCTCAGGGTGTGTGATGGATCCTACTTCCAGCTCGGGGGACTCGGCAATTGCTGAAGCCAGTCTGGGACCCAGTGCAGAGCAGGGAGTGGGGAGTTAAATGGGAGAGAGGTTTTTCCCTAAGGGGGGTGTTTTTGATCCGTGCGGTAGCTGGACACAAGTACTTATCTTTCGCCGATTGAGGGCTGCTTCTCACTGGTTCTGGGTGGCCAAGTAGACTCTCTGTCTCTGGGTCTCTCCCAGTGTGGAATATGCCTCCCAAGCATGGCTGCTTGCCTGCCTCACCACTCACCCCTGAGCTGATCAGGCCTGAAGGGCTCAGGTTCTTGCTGGGTCAGGTCTGGCAACTCCTCGCTGCTTATGAACTGCCTCTCCCTCCCCCTGCCACTCAGTCCGGTTCCTCAACTTTGCCTTTGATTTTCAGGGCTTCTAAATTGTCACATATAATTGATTCACCTGTTTTTTCGGGTCTTTGTTGTAAGAGGGTCCACCGGAAGTGTCTGACTACTCCACCATCTTGGCACTGCCTCCCTTGAGGTTTATTTGAGATAAAATAAAATTTGCCTATCTTAAGTATACAGTTGGATGAGTTTTGATCAGAGTATACAGTCGTTTCACTACCACCACAACCAGGTTTTGAGCGTTTCCATCACCCCTGTGGATTCCTTTGTTTCCCCTTTGCTGTTGATCCCTGCCCTGTGCCCCTGTCCCAGACAACCACTGTTTTCTGATGCTAAGGTTTTGCCTTTTCTAGAATTCTGTATAAATGGAATCCTATGGTATGTATTCTTTTGTGTTTGGCTGCTTTTACTTAGCGAAATGTGTTTGAGACTCATCACTGTTATCAGTAGTTTGTTTCTTTCTATTGCTGAGCAGTATTCCATCACATGGATAGTTCACATTTCGCTTATCTGTTCATCAGTTGATGAATATTGGGATTTTTCCATTTTGTAGCTATCATGAATAATGCTTCTATGAACGTTTACACACAAGTCTTTGCGTGGAGCTATGTTTTCATTTCTTTTGGGTACATACCGAACGAAGAGTGGAATTGCTGGGTTAATGATAAGTATATATTTAGCTTTTTAAGAAACTGCCAAACTGTCTTCCAAATCACTTTTGCTTTTTACATTCCCACCAACAATGTATGTGGGTTCTTGTTGCTCCGTATCTTCCTGTCTTTGCCAGTACTTTACTCGGATTTCACCAATTTTTCCATCGATGTTCTTTTTCTGTCAGAGGATCCCACATAGGATGCCACATTGCCGTTCACAGTCATGTCTCCTTAATCTCCTCCAGTCTGTGACAGTTTCTTCATTTCTCTTTATCTTTTATGACCTTGACACTTTTGGTGAGTGATGATCAGCTTTTTGTGGAATCTCCCTCAGTTTACGTTCGTCTTATATGTTCTTATGTTTAGACTGAGGCTTTGAATGTTTGGGAAGAATGCCTCAGAGGTGCTGTACCTTTCTTATCACATCATATCCAGGGTTCATGATATCAGCATGACTTACTACTGGTGATGTTCGCCTTGATCACTTGGTTAAGGTAGTATCTATCAGGGTCATTGTGATTTGCATTTTGCTAAAACCCTGGTGGCACAGTGGTGAAGAACTCAGCTGCTAACCAAAAGGTTGGAGTTCGAATCTACTAGCCACTCCTTGGAAACCCTATGCGGCAGTTCTGCTCTGTCCTTTAGGGTCGCTATGAGTCAGAATCGACTGAATGGCAATGGGTTTGGTTTGGTTTTAAAGACCTGGACCACCACTTGTCTGTCAATTTGTCATACTTTGGTGGTTTGTGTGTTGCTGTGATGCTGGAAGCTATGCCACCAGTATTTCAAATACCAGCAGCGTCACCTGTGATGGACAGGTTCCAGTGGAGCTTCCATACTAAGACAGACTAGGAAGAAGGACCTGATGGTCTACATCTGAAAAAAATTGACCAGGGAAAGCCTTATAAATAGCAGCAGAACATTGTCTGATATAGTGCTGGAAGATGAGCCCCTCGGGTTGGAAGGCACTCAAAATACAACTGAGGAAGAGCTGCCCCTCCTCAAAGTAGAGTAGACCTTAATGATATGGGTAGAGTAAAGCTTTCGGGACCTTCATTTGCTTAGGTGGCACAACTCAAAATGAGAAGCAGCAGCTGCAAACATCCATTAATAATCGGAACATGGAATGTAAGTCGGAATCTAGGAAAATTGGAAATCATCAAAAATGAAATGGAACGCATAAAGATCGATATCCTAGGCATTAGTGAGCTGAAATGGACTGGTATTGGCCATTTTGAATCAGACAATAATATGGTCTATATGCTGAGAATGACAACTTGAAGAGGAATGGCATCGCATTCATTGTCAAAAAGAACATTTCAAGATCTATCCTGAAGTACAGTACTGTCAGTGATAGAATGATATCCATGCACCTACAAAGAAGACCGGTTAATATGACTATTCATTCATATTTATACACCAACCACTAAGGTCAGAGTTGAAGAAATTGAAGATTTTTACCAACTTCTGCAGCCTGAAATTGACCAAACATGCAATCAAGATGCATTGATAATTACTGATGATTGGAATGCAAAAGTTGGAAACAAAGAAGAAAGATCAGTAGTTGGAAAATATGGCCTTGGTGATAGAAATGACGTCAGATATTACATGATAAAATTTTGCAAGTCTGACAACTTACTTCTTCATTGCAAATACCTTTTTTCACCAACATAAATGGTGAATAGAACATGGACCTCATCAGATGGATTACACAGGAATCAAATTGACTACATCTGTGGAAATAGACGATGGAGAAGCTCTGTCAGAACAAGGCCAGGGACTGACTGTGTAACAGACCATCAATTGCTCATATGCAAGTTCAAGTTGAAGCTGAAGAAAATTAGAGCAAGGCCATGAGAGCCAAAATACAATCTTGAGTATATCTTGCTTGAATTTAGAGACCATCGCAAGAATGAATAGGATGCACTGAATACTAATAACCAAAGACCAAGAGAGTTGTGGAGTGACATCAGGGACATCATACGTGAAGAAAGCAAGAGGTCATTAAAAAGACAGGAAAGAAAGAAAAGACCAAAATGGACTTCAGAAGATATTCTGAAACTTGCTCTTGAATATAGAGGAGCTAAAACGAAAGGAAGAAATGATGAAGTAAAACAGCTAAACAGAAGATTTCAAAGGGTGGCTCAAGAAGACAAAGTAAAGTATTTTAATGAAATATGCAAAGACCTGGAGTTAGAAAACCAAAAGGGAAGACAAGCTTAGCATTTCTCAAGCTGAAAGAACTGAAGAAAAAAAATTCAAGCCTTGATTTGCAAAATTGAAGGATTCTGTGGGCAAAATGGAGCCCTGGTATAGTGGTTAAGAGCTCAGCCGCTAACCAGAAGTTCGGTAGTTCAAATTCTCCAGCTGCTCCTTGGAAACTCTACGAGGCAGTTCAGCCCTGTCCTGTAGGATCGCTGTGTGTTGGAGCCAGTTCGACGGCAGCTAACAACATAACATGGGCAAAATATTGAACGGCACCGGAAGCAACAAAAGCAGATAGAAGGAGTCACTGTACCAAAAAGATTTGGTTGACTTTCAGCCATTTCAGGAGGTAGCGTATGATCAAGAACTGATAGTTCTGAAGGAAGAAGTTCAAGCTGCACTGAAGGCATTGGCGAAAAACAAGGCTTCAGGAACTGACAGAATACCAATTGAGATGTTTCAACAAACAGATGCAGCACTGGAGGTGTTCACTCATCTATGCCAAGAAATTTGCAGGACAGCTGCCTGGTCAACAGACTGGAAGAGATCCATATTTGTGCCCATTCCAAAGAAAGGTGATCCAACAGAATGTGGAAATTATTGAACAACAAACATCATTAGTATCACACACAAGTAAAATTTTGCTGAAAATTATTCAAAAGCGGTTACAGTAGTACAAGGGCATACTGTGTGGTTTAAAGTCAGGAAAGGTGTGTCTCAGGGTTGTATCCTTTCACCATACTTATTCAATCTGTATGCTGAGCACATAATCTGAGAAGCTGGCATGTATAAAGAACTCGGCATCAGGACTGGAGAAAGACTCATTAACAGCCTGCAATATGCAGATGACACAGCCTTGCTTGCTGAGAGCCGAGAGGACTTGAAGCACTTACTAGTGAAGACAACAGCCTCCAGTCTGGATTACACCTCAAAATAAAACAAAAATCCTCACAAGTGGACCACTAAGCAGCATCATGTTAAATGGAGAAAATATTGAAGTTGTCAAGGATTTCGTTGTACTTAGATGTACAATCAACACCCATGGAAATAGCAGTAAAGAAATCAAACAATGTATTGCATTGGGCAAATCTGCTATAAAAGATGTCTTTAAAGTGTTAACAAGCAAGGATGTCACTTTGAGGACCAAGGTGCGCCTGACCCAAGCCATGGTATTTTCAGTCACCTCATAGGCATTCGAAAGCTGGACAGTGAACAAGGAAGACTAAAGAACTGATGCTTTTAAATTATGGTGCTGGTGAAGAATATTGAATATACCATGGACTGCCAAAAGAACAAACAAATCTGTCTTGGAAGAAGTACAGCCGGAACGCTCCTTGAAGTGAGGATTGCAAGATTTCGTCTCACATACTTTGGCCATGTTATCAGGAGGGACCATTCCCTGGAAAAGGACATCATGCTTGGTAAAGTAGAGGGTCATCAAAAAAAGGAAGACACTCGAGATGAGATGGATTGACAAAGTGGCTACAACAATGGTCTCAGCATAACAATGATTGTGAGGATGGCCCAGGGCCAGATAGCATTTCATTCTGATGCACATAGGGTCATTGTGAGTCAGAACTGATTTGATGGCACCTAACAACTAACAACAGCAAAGACGTGGAATAACGAGCATTTTTTTCTTGTGTTTATTGGCCATTTTTGTATCTCTTTTGGTCATGTTTCTGTTAAAATCTTTTTGCCCCTTATTTTAATTGGGCTGTTTGTCTCATTACTGTGTCATAAAAGTTCTTTATATATTCTGGATGCAAGTCTTTTGTCATATATTTTCTCTGTTCTATGACTTGTTTTGTCATTTTTTTTTTCCAAATTTTATATGTTCTATTTAGTAACATTGGTTACATTCTTCACATTGTGTCACCATTGTTGCTATCTCTACCCATATTGTTTCACCACTATGGACTTAGACTCACTACCCCCTAAACATCTCATGTATGCTTTAGAGTTACTGTTGACTATTTGATTCCATATAGATAATTCTTTAAAAGTTTGCAATTCTCATGACAAACGTTCTCTACTAGTTTAGCTAAATAGTTGTGTAGTTTCAAGATGACTTCATGGGATAATTTTGGTTCATGGTTTGAGGATTTATCAGAGTGACAGATTTGGGGATTCCTCAAGCCTCAGTAAGTCTGGGTTCTGTAAGAATTTCAAATTCTCTTGCACATTTTTTTTTGCCTTTTCATCAGGATTCCTAGATCGAAACATTCAGTAATGATAGCCAGGCACCATCCAGTTTTTCTGATCTCATAGCTAAGGTGTAAATAGTTCATTGAGGCAGTTAGACCTAAGTCCAGTTTCTTGTCTGATTCCTGGGTTTCCTTCTTCTTCTTCTGCTCTAGGCGAATAGAGACTCATATTATATCTTGGATGGCTGCTCAGAAGTTTTTAAGAGGTAGGGTATAGTTTTGAACAAAGTTTTTTGACACCAAATTCCATATATTCTATAGTACCTGGTTGAAATGGCAGCCAGGACTAATGCCTTCGGTTCCTCAAGCCTGCAGGGAATAGGTGGTCACAACTCTGGTTGCCATCAAACCACACCATCAACAAAATGAAGATGAAGGTACATCTACAAGCCAAGGACCATCAAGAAACACCTGGGCTTCCGGAAGCTGGAAGGATCTTCCCTCAGAGGTGACAGAGAGAGAGCATGGTGCAGCTAACACATTGATTTGGATATTCTTCTAGCTTCCAGAACTGTGAGACAAGAACAATAGTGACAAGAATCTCGTATTTAGACATGCTGATGGAGTGGTTTTCTCTACAATTGTGGAAGTTTCCACCAACTTTCCATTTCCCAACAGAATGGGGCTATCTTACTTCATCACATAGTCCAGAGATTCTTAAACTCATCATGGTGCAAGGTAGGACAGTCTGTTCAAAACTCTGAGCTGTTTCTAAAACAGTAGCCACCTAGATCCCCAGATACCAGAACATCTTACTTCTAGTGGGGATATTCAAAAAAGCAAAACTGAAGCAGACTTGAATTTTTACTATTTAGGTGAACTGGAATGATAACCGGAATGGGAAAAATTATGGGTTGAAGCCCTGGAATGGGAGACTCGCAAGAAGCATAGTGAGCCCTTTCAGGATCCTAATGAGTGAAGTTGAATTATTGGCAGGACTGTGGAGAGTGACACACATTTAGAGGGGTGTGGTCGCTGCCATCTTTGAGCAGGTCACTGCTGTTTTTGACTCTGTTCAGAATCCATCGGGCAAGAGATTTGGTTGCTATGCAGTCTGTACGATGCCCTTGTTTTATGAGAGGAAGTTCAGGTTTCTAGCAGGGCTTTGACTGAGACTTTTTCCCATTCCGGTTATAGTTCTGGTTTACCCAAATTTAAAAAATTTGAGTCTGTTCCAGTTTCACTTCCTCGGCCATGACTGAACCAGGAAGAATCGATTTGAAGCTCTGGTTTGGACTCTTACACTGACTTTTATCTGTTTCTCCTCACAGGTGTATCGATTTTTGTGTTATGAATTTTGAAACTGTATTATTAGGTACATAAACATTTAGGATTATTATGCCCTCTTGATAAGTTTACCCCTTTATCATTGACCTTATTTATCCCTGGTGATATTCTTTGCTGTAAAATTTAATTTGTTTGACATTAATATAACCACTCCAGCTTTCTTTTGACTAGTATTAGCATAGTATATATTTTTCTATTCTTTTACTTCTAACCTGTTTACATCTTTATGTTTAAAATGTGTTTGTTGTAAGCAGCATATACTTGGGTCTTGCTTTTTATCCTTTCTGACAATCTCTGCCTTTTAACTGAAATGTTTAAACCATTTATGTTTAATGTGATTATTCAAATGGTTACATTTAAATCTACCATCTTGCTATTTGTTTTCTATTTGTCACATCTCTTCTATTCCCTTTTTACTCTTTATTTGCCTTTTCTTGGATTAATTGAATTTTTTTTATGAATTTATCTTCTTTATTAGCTTATTAGATATAACCCATTGTTCTGTTATTTTGATGGTTGCCTTAGGGTGTATAATATACTTATTTAACTTATCACAGTCTACCTTCAAGTGATATTTTATCTTCACGTATAGTATAAGAGCCTTACAATAATATACCTCCATTTTCCCTCTTCTGGTCTTTATGCTATTTTTGTTATACATTTTACTTATACATATTTTATAAACACACAATACAGTGTAACTATTTTTGTGTAAACTATTTTTGTTCAATTAATTTTCAAAGGGGTCTCAATAAGAAGATAAAAGTCTTGTGTATTTACCCATGTGGTTGCCATTTCCAGTGCTCTTCATTCCCTTATGTAGATCCAGATTCTGTCTGCCGTTATTTTATTTCTGCCTGAAGGACTTCTTTTCTCATTTCTTGTAATGCAGGTCTGTGATGGTTAAGATTGTATGTCAGCTTGGAGCGAACCCAGACTAAGACAAGGTCTGATGGTAATGAATTCTTTAAATGTTTGCATGTCTGAAAAGGTCTTTATTTCACCTTCACTGTTGGTTTTCTGTCTTTGGGTGGTCCAGCCACAGTTCACGTTGGCCTTCTGAGCCTGTGGGTCTGTTCTTGCGGAAGGCCTTAGACCTTCTGGGTACCTCCTCCACTGATCACTAACTTTCAGGGTTGAAGTCTCTCCTTAGTATGTCTGCAGTAGTTAAGATCACGCTTGGTACATGGGATATGGTCACTTGGTCCTGCAGTGATAACCACATTTTCTTCCATTTGGAATGCCCAAAGAGTATTCAGTTCTGCTGTTGCTTGTCATCTTATGGGGGACTGGCCTAGCCTTCGCTGTGCTGAGTCCAGGCCTGCTCCTCAGCCCCAGGCTGGCTCACTGCTCTCCTGTACTTTGCTGCAGGTCCCGGAGCCCGGGGGGCTTCTCTTTCCTCTTGGTGACTCCCACCAGCCACTCACCACCAAACTTGCTGGTGTAATGGGATGTGGTCTCCCATCTCCTCCTTTCCCTTAAAACAGGCATTATAGGCCTTGCTATCTTACAGGTTTTGTAATCAGTATAGGAAGATGTGAGAGTAAAAATGAGAAGCGTGGGGAAATGTCTGAACTTTAACAGTACTCCCTCCCAACTCTTAGACTTCATAGTTCCTCACTGAGTCATCAAGAGGGCCACTGGATGACTCTTAGGGCCTTCTCCTTCTGCCCTTATTGGTTACTTAATCCCCCCTCACCCCGTCTGCTGTGGGGTCTCTCTTCCAAGTCTTTCTAGGCCTGAAGAATCAGTCAGAAAAGGAGAGAAGGGTTTTGTTGCAAGTGAACAGTTTTGACCTCTAACAGCGGTCAGACTGGAGGACACGCTCCCTGTTCCTGTTGGATTTCGAGCCACTTTGGAATGACCATTTTTGGCTGTTTCTTGATTTTCTCTCTCCTCCCTCTAGACAGAGGTTGTTGACTGTCTTTAGCTGTATGGTTGTGTTATCTGCTCTTAGTGCAGTGCCTGCTAGTGTTGTCCAAATAACTGTATGGATCATTTCTTGTTTCCATAGTCAGATTATTGCCAGAGGACTACTCGATATCTTCCGGGACTTCAGTAGCAATGAAGAAGACTTCTTAACAGTAATGGAGATTGTGGTCAGATTATCAGAAGATGCAGGTTTGTATAACGATTATATAATTTAATTTTTCACTTGCACATTTCTAAGAAGTTTTACAAAACCAATGGTAGCTAATTTTTAAAAAACTTTTATAATCCATAAGTTTTTAAGCACTGTCTAACAATGAATGGACTTATCATGAAGAATGGGCCTCTTACTTGAATATGACTCAAATTACCCGTAATTTTAGAAAATTAGAATGACTAATGGTCATGAGTCCTCTTTGCCCTGCAGTCAGGCCTTTCGTGTTTCGTAAGTTTTGTGAGACCGTTGGTTACTGTTGTTGTTGGGTGCCGTCGAGTTGGTCTCGGCTTACGGTGACCCTAGGTACAACCAATGGTCCCGCGCCATCCTCACAGTCATTCTTATGCTTGCGCCCACTGTTGCAGCCACTGTGTCAATCCATCTCGTTGAGGGTCTTCCTGTTTTTCACTGACCCTCTGCCTTACCAAGCATGGTGTCCTTAGCTGGTTGTTAAGAAATAACAAATCAAAAATACCAACTCAAAAGAAGCCCTTTGGATTAGAACAATCCCAGTCATTAACTTTCCTCACCTCTGATCTTCGTCAGCTAATCTTGATTTTTCTTTCTCTTTCTACTTCTCCATGATTGCTATTCGGGAGGAAAAGCACATTGCCGTGTAGTAGACACTGGGACCTTGCCTCCCTCCCCCCAGTACACACCCACACTGAAGATGAGTAAGATGAGTGAGTGGTGGAGCTGCTGGTACTGACAGCTGCTCTGACGTCCCTCTTCCCTGCATCTGTAATGAATGATGGAACAGCTTCAGGAAGTTTCAGGAATCTTAGGCCTGCTTTAGAATTTGATCATTTTAGCTGAAAATAGAAAAATAAGTCTTTCTTCTCTGTATCGCCCATATTAGTTTAAAATATTCATATGAATATGACACAAGGCTTTTAAAAAGGCCCACGTGGATGTTTGGAGTCTTCAAGTGGATTCTCTTTGTAAATGAGTCACCATTTTACGGTGCTGCAGCAATTATATATTTGTGTTAAATTTAATGTGGTATATTGGAGCTAGAGCTGCTCTTTTGTTTAATGCTTTGCCTTGGAAATAATTGGGATGCGTGGATTGTGGGGGAGTGCATTTATGAAAGAATTATTTATAATGTATACATTCTGGCTGGAATTTAAATAAGCACAGCCCATAGGTCTGGCATATAGGCCATTAGTTGTAATGGCTTTTGGAGGCTGGCCCAGAGTGCAGACTTCTCCCTCCTCAGTTTATATATGGCTTATTATAATGGAGTTGTCATTCTCTCTTCTTTTTATGTTTTTATACTGCCGTATAGCTTATTAGCTTTTTAAGCCTGTCTGTAGCATAAATACTCTGAATGAGAAATGATTTTTAAACTGCATTTGTCTAATTCTCTTGATGAAGTATTTTAGTAAGAAAAGCTAGAAACTATCAGCATACACTCTATAAGATGCTTGGCTCACTTGTGATGTGTTTCTTTTTTATTTTTCACTGCTGCAGAGCCTACAGTGCGGACCGAGCTGATGGAACAGATTCCTCCCATTGCCATGTTTTTACAAGAAAACAGATCAAATTTTCCAGTGGTGCTCTCCGAATACCTCATACCTATCGTAGTGAGGTACCTCACAGACCCAAACAATCAGGTTTGAAAACTTGTGGCCTTCAGATCTCTTTGGCAAATCCTCTCTAGTCTTATTTCAGCTTACATTCCTAATTCAGAAAACAGCTTCTTTGAGTTAAGTGATTCAAGAACAAAAGGTCTGTGCCCACTTCTTTTCATCGTGTAGGATCTGTGCCCACTTCCTCTCACACGTAGGGAGATAGCGCTCATTCTGATATTTCATTTTTTAAAACTTTTATTATGGAAATTTTCAGGCTCACAAAGAAGTAGGGAGAATATTGACACAAATGCCCGTGTGCCCGTCACCCAGCTTCAACCATTGTTCCTGTTTGGCTCCTTTCATTTATGTTACCCAGATAAACTCAGGCCAGACGGAAGCAATTTCCAGACAGCATGTCATTTCTATTATAAAAACTTCAGTCTCGCTCTCTAAGAAATAAAGACTCTTTCTAAAAACGTAACGACAATACCATTATCACGCCTGTTAAAATTATCAGTAGCTCCTGAGTATCATCTAATACCTAGTCACTGTTCAGATTTTCTTACTTTTCTCAAAAACGTGTCTTTTGCGGATAGGTTGTTCCAGTCAGAATCCAAACAGAGATGACACATTGCGTTTGGTTGATACAGCTCTTAAATCTCTTTTCGTTTAGAACAGTTCTTCTTCCCCTTCCTACCCCTTGCTATTTATTTGTTGAAGAAGTGAGCTCATTCATCCTATAGAATTTCTCCCATTTTGAATCTGGCTGATTGCATCCCCATGGTGTTGTTTAAGATGTTGCTCTATCCTCAGTATTTCCTATACCAAAACTTACTGCCATCAAGTCGATTCTGACTCAGTGATCCCATGTGACAGAGTAGGACTGCGCCACAGGGTTTCCTAGACTGTAATTTTTATGGAAGCTGTCCGCCACATCTTTCTCCCACCGAGCGGCTGGTGGGTTCAGATTGCCAACCTTTCAGTTAGTAGCCGAGCAGTTAACCACTGTGCCACCAGGGCTCCTGTTTCCTGCACACTGGTAGTTAAATCTAGAGGCTTAATCAGATTCAGATTATCTGTCATAGCAAGAATACGCAGGAGGTGGCGTGGCCCTGGTGGCAACGTGGTTACTCGGTCAGCTGCTAACCAAAGTGTCGGCAGTTTGAATTCACCAGACGCTCCTTGGAAACCCTGTGGGGCAGTTCTCCTTTGCCCTGTAGGGTCGCTAGAAGTCGGAATCCACTCGACGGCAGTGGGTTTTTGGTTTGGGTAGGAGGTGGCGCTGTGTCTTACTGTTGCATCAAATCAGGAAGCACCAAAGCTCAGGGTGGCTGTCTTTTCCTGGGGTTGAGTTTGGTCACTAAATTCGGGTGCTGTCTGCCTGACCCTTTTGTTATAAAGTCTTGTCAGCCGTTTACCTAATGATATGAGCAGCCATTGATGATCCAGGCCTCGATCCAGAGTTTCATTAGAGGCTGGCAAATTGTCATAATTGAACTCCATCATTCCTTCCAAAGTTAATAGCTGAAATTCTTCTATAAAGAACTCCCCCACCTCCATCCACTGTTTGGTAACCCCAAAATCCTGTCTGCATAAGAAAAATAGGATAAATACTTAATTTTTTTCCTTTATTTACCAGCTTCTAGAATCATTAATTGGAACCCTAATGATCTATAAATGTTACCAATTAAGTTTTAAAAACTTGTTTGTTTTGAGTATTATTATCAATTCCTGAATTTTAACCTACTTGCTATGTTCAGCCCATGGTAGTCATTATTCTTTTTGGTGATCAGATTGTCCCAGCTTTGGCCAGTGGGAGCCCTTCCAAAGTGGGCTCCTGAGTCTTTTCAGCATGACCTGGTAGACTTTGATAGCTCACGTCTACCTGGAATCAGCCATTTCTCCAAGGCGCCTGGCTTCTTGAGGGAAATGACTGTAAGAGACCAGAGCGGAGATGCTGAGGTGCTCGCTGTGATGGGGTTCTGTGCTTTAGTGATGGAGCAGTTTCTTTGTTTGACAAGTAGAAATTCCTCTTGAGTTTGTATTGATATTTCCAATTCAGATTTGAGATTATAGGGCTTTTACTTAACTTCCGTCATTTTACATTTGTATCCTTTTCTTATGACACAAAATTTGCTTCTTAATTACATTAATGTGTGTGTGTGTATATATATCCATCCATCTATCCACCTACCCTCCCACCCACTCATCCAACCATCTACCCACCCACCCAAGCATCCACCCACCACCCACCCATCCATCCATCCACCCATCCATTCATCTATCCTTTTCAAAATAAAAATACCAGTATTATTATTACATTATTGCTAACAACGTGATGGGATTAGTGCTGACATTTTAACTGCATTATTACTAGCACTGTGACAAGATTAGCCTTTTAGGATTTTCTGCAGTTCTTTTTGTCTTTAGGCAGTACCCCACCGGAGAGGCATGGTCACCTTCATGTTGCTGTGTTTGAAAGTTGCTGTCATGGACCCTTTTCTTTGTGGTTAAGCTTCCAGCCTGACACACAGGTTCATTTGTTTCCACGTATTTTTTATTTTCGGGAAATGCTTTGGTTTTGACACTTTGATTTATAATTATGTGAAATGTTTCCATGATTCCAAAGTCAAAAGTACGAATACTATGTTTAGGGAAGTCTGACTTTCATCCCTGCCTACCCCCACCAGCCTGTCCTCACCTCCCCCATAGGTAACCATTTTTATTAGGGTTTGGTTTATTTTTATCTTTAAAAAAAAAAGGACACAAACAACTCTAAGAAAATATGTATATGCCCTTGCATTCTCTCCGTGTGGCCTTGCCCCTTGCTCGTTAGGAGATGGTGCCCTTCACCTTTGTACCGTGCGTTGCTTTTCTCGCTGCCTGGTGTGGCCTGGAGACCAGTCAGGGTGGTGTGTGGGCATCTTCCTCATTCTTCTCCACAGCCTGGAGCCCTGCTGGGGCACATAGCGGTTTACTGATGGACCTTGGGCTATTTCTAGTCTTGTGCCACTTTAAAAGCACTGCAGCGACTCACCTTGTCACCTCGCAGCCTTTCTGTGCCAGGTGTGGGCAGCCTGGCCCTTTGATGACAAAGCCCACCTCACATACCAGTCAGTGTATTTGGGGGATGGATTTCCACAAAGGGCAAAGGCGTCTGTAAACTTCATGATCTGCCGTGTTTTCATTATTGTTACTCTCAAGAAATTCTAAAATGTTGGCTTGTCATTCTCCCTTTTGCCAAATGTTC
Source organism: Trichechus manatus latirostris (assembly GCF_000243295.1). NCBI lineage: Eukaryota > Metazoa > Chordata > Mammalia > Sirenia > Trichechidae > Trichechus > Trichechus manatus. The sequence continues at coordinate 5,892,130 of NW_004443944.1, forward strand.
CTAGAAGAGCAAGCACTGACTTTTAACTTGTTAAACGGTGACGGGGTTAAAGGGGTTTCAAATAAGGAAGAGATTGCCCTCGTCCCGCTCTGTGGACATCAGCGCTTTGATGATTTTTGCGTCTTCCTCTCCGAAGTGCACATTTTCCCTCGTGGGCTCATCATGCTGCAGCGCAGCTAGCTTCTCTTGTCGTCTGTTTGTCCAGACAGTCTGTGAGTGCCCGGCCTACGCCAAGCTCGGCACTCGGCACGGGGGATAGAGAGGTGAGAGGACAGGTGTCCCCTCAGATAGCGCGTCGGCTGTGCCAACACTCGCATTTCCTCTGGTCCGTGATCCAGCAGAGGCAGCGACTTTCCTTCTCCTTTGGAGAAGTCCTCGAAAACAAGATTACCCTGGGTCTGGGGACCTGACACCTCCTTGCCCTTTGTCATCTGTTATTGCCGTATATTCTATTCCTGAGGTGGGGTGGAGGCGGGGACTGCGGTCTGGACCCCAGCCTGCGCTTGCAGAGGAGTTATATCCACGGTCAGGAGTAGGCTCCCCACTGTCCACTGAGCTGCTTCTGCACCTCAGCTGTGACCCCCGCCACGGCCGTTCCCGCCCCCACCCCCCCTCGCCTGCTGTGTCTCTGGAACGGCCTTACAGGCCTTCCCCGAGACCCCAAAGGTGGCTTCCCCGACCCCATCGTCCTCCTGCCTTTAACTTCCTGTTCCTCCTCAGCTGCCCCCGCCCCCCGCCTTTCCCAGCCGTCCCTCTACTGGCCTCCATTTTCTGTCCATCTGTTAGTGCTTCTACCCCAGGGCCCCGAAGCTCCTCCACCCCCGCCCGCTGAGCCCCGTGGGGGAGGTGCACGCTGCATTGATTGGTGCCATTGCAGATTTACAGATTCCCTTTTCCTTGTCCCTCATCAGCTGCTTTTCACGTCACCCTTGGCACCTCTCTGAGACCTTTACCACTGTTGTCAAGCCCCCACCCCCGCCTCGCTCCAAGCAGGTGACCTTGCCTTTTACTTCGCGGAGAAAATAGGGGCCTTGAATCTTCATCCCCACCTCAGTGAGCGGAACCACCGTCTGCTCCGTGCAGTTGCCCGGAGCCGCAAGCTGGGAGCCATCGAAATCCTTCCCTCTCTCACCTCCGTCCACTGAGACCCAGCCGTGCCTTCCGGATCTCTGTGATGAATTCCAGTCTCCCGAGTGCGCCCCTCCTCTCCATTCCTGTTGTCTTGAAACACAGAAATGCAATGGGGTCACACCTTCCTCTGACTTCCAGACCCCTAAATGCCCTCAGGTCCAGCCCTGCTCCTCTGTGAGGCTGCCTGCCCCTACCCCACCCTGGACCTTTCCCTGTGGCTCGTTCCTGCCTTCCTGCTCCCCTCAAAGGCCCCTTCCTCCCTCAGTTTGGTGCTGACTCATCCAGGTACCCACAGTGTGGCCCCCAGGAGTGCCCTGTAGGTCCCCGAGGAGTGGGACACTCAATTCAGCAAAAGTACAGACTGTTGTGCATTGTGTCTCAGGCCAGCCCGCTCTTCTCAGGCCAGCCCGCTCTTCTCTGTCCAGCTCCAGGCACTTTTCGTGGTCAGTGGACACCCCTCAGCTCACATGCCGTTCACATATTACCGCCATGACTTCCACCACTTCTAGCAGCTTCCACGTGCTGACTGTGAGGGCCATGCTCCAAGGTAGCTGGATTGGTACACCCACTCTTCCTAAGCCCGTTATGACGTGTGGGAACGCTGATGCGTTCATTCTTGTTTTAGAGATGAGGAAACTGTGGGGCAGGGCCGTGTGGCCAAGTGCTGGGCTGGGGCAGGACCCCGGGGAGTCTGCCCAGTCTCAGGAAGGCCATCTGTTACATGTTCTGGGATTGGCAAGGCTCTACCTGTATTGTAACTGGTAGTTTCTCCCCCATTCTAGACTGTGAGCCCCTGACGGTAGCAGCTGGGTCTTATTCCTCTCGGGACCTAGCACACGGCCTGGCCGCCAGTAGATTTATGGGATGGAATCAGCTGTCACGTCAGCCCTCTCCATCTTGCACCCGAACATGTTTCCTCCGCTGTCCCACCCCTTTTCAAGTCAGTATCTCCGTGTCTGCCTTTGGTCCCATCTCGTTTCCTGCTGAGTTCCCAGCCTCTGGTTAGCTTTTCTCTTCCATGCATCATCCCGCCTAAGGCTGCCTCGTCCTGCCCTTGCCTGGACCCCAGACTCCCCACCCCGACCAACCTGCAGCTCACTGACCTGCGGCTGGCACGCCAGGAAGCCGGCCGGGAGGGCTGTCCCTGAGGTCTGTCTGCTCAGTGTGAAATCCAGTGCTTTTCTCTCTCTTTTTAATAGTTTTAATTTTTTAAATAGTATGAAACATTTTAATGACACAGAAGAGGCTGGTCTGATAAACACACAGTACCTACTGCTCATGTTTGGCAAATGTTAACATTTTGCTTCAACCCTTTTTGTTCTGTGTTTGAGGGTCACAGCTATGGGTAAAATTACATTTGTACCCTTCCTCCGTCCCCTTCTCTTCTCTTTCCACAGGGAGCCACCGTCCTGAGCTTGGTGGGCCTCCTTTCCAGACAGGTTTTCCCATCGCACTAGTATGTGAGTGCCCTGAGTAACCCAGGGTCTCGTCTGGGGCCCTCCCAGCCTTACATCGATGGCATCGTGCTGTCCGGTCCAGGCTGTGCTTGCCCCCCCCCGCCCCCCCCTGCCAAGTTTTAGCTCCGCCCTGTTGATCTGGCTAGCTCTTGCTCGTTTATTTTACCTGTTTTATAGTGTAGCATTTCTTTTTTTTCTCCCCCCACAGTTTATCTATTCAGTGACTCTTCTTTTCTCCTTTGCTTGATCCATTTACACCATTTGTCCCTGCTAACTATTTTCCGGTTTTTGAAGACATTTTTATTGGGTGCCCACCAGGCACTCTGTTTTGTTCTACCCTGGATAATGGGATGTAAAGGTGACAGGGACATGTTCTCTGGTCTTCATGGGGCTCATCGTCAGGCAGATCTAGACGGGGGTCCTCTTAAACGTTCCCCCTGGCTGCTAACAGTGACGCTTTATTCACAGGGGTGCCAGCATCCATCTGGGGCTCACACCTGTTCTAAGCCCTGTTTATGTGTTGGACCATTTTGTCCCCAGAACTGCCTTTTGAGTTAGGTTCTGTTATTTTACAGATGAGAAAAACAATCCTGGTCCAAAGCGGGGGATGAGGAACAGAATTTCAGATTCTCACGGAGCCTTGGAGGCTGGATGAACCCCTGAAGCTATTACGCTGAGATAATCTTTAAACCTTAAACCCAAAATATCCCCTGAGGTCTTCTTAAAACCAAACAGTAGTTTAGCTTAATTAGTAAAGAATGTCGGCATTCAGCATTGTGCTCTTAAAAACCAAAAAAAAAAAAAAACAAAAAACCCAGCTGTTACAGTCGAGTGGATTCCGACTCGTTGCTGTCTTAAAGAGCTGTGTATCTGGGATCACACTGACCATAGCAACCTGAAAGTTTAGACAGGAAGCTTAGGCGGCAGTGAGTTCATGTTAATGGGGGAGGAATAATTGGGAAAAGGAAGGTGAGAATGGTTGCACAACTCGAAGAATGTAATCCGTGTCACTGAATTGCATGTGTAGTAATTGTTGGTGTATGCCCTGCTGTGTATATTCGCAACAACAACAACAACGAATCAAAAAAGAAGGTAAATAAAGATGAGGAAAGTGAAGCTCGCAGAGGCTAAGTCACTTGCTCAAGGTGACTCAGCTAGTAAGTGGCAGGACCCAGATGGGGCACAGCGTGAGACTCCACGGCCGGGGCTCATGACAGCGCGGGGTGCCCTCTTCTGCCTCTCCCCTGACTTCCTGCCTGCGGTTCTACAGTCTCCGCCTCTAGCCCCATAGTTTCTCTCTCATTCTAGACTCTGAGCCCCTGACGGTCGGAACCGGGGCTTACTTACCTCCATGACCTGGTGCCCCCTGGGGCCTGGCACCTGGTAGATGCCTGCCCTCAAGGGGTGGTGTGCTTCAGGGTGTCGTCCTTGGTCCCCAGATGGTCTCACTTGCTCCCGTGGCCCCAGGAGAATGTGTCGGCAAGTGGCCACCAGACCACCCTCTTTCCCAGCCTCTGGAGAGTTGGAATCACTGAGCCTGTTTCACAGCCCACAGGCTCAGAAGTCTTCACCCTCCTCGTCTGGCTTCTTCCTTCTTCTCTATGTCGGTGGTTGGGGATCTGAGGCAGGGACACTGGCATCCTTGATTTTCTGTCCTAGCCCCCAGCACCAGGCCTGGGTCACAGTCCGCAGCTTCTCCATTCAGGAGCCCCTCTCCTGCTGTCCTGGCTTTCGGGACCACTTCTTTGTTTCTAAACTGCCACCCTCACTGACACTCCTCTGCTTTAAACCCACGGTGGTGTCCCATTTCACCTGGAATAGTCACTGGAGTTCTTAGTGGACACTGAAAACCTTATCTGGCCTCAGCTGTCCCCTCAGCC
>NW_004443944.1:5897449-5918217 GCF_000243295.1 Trichechus manatus latirostris
AGGGTGTCTGTCCCCTCAGCCCTGTCTGCCTCAGTCCCGACCTCTGGAATGCCCGATGCTTCTCCAGGGTGTCTGGCCCAGACGTGCCTCTCCCTTTGAACATGCTGTTCTCTGAGCCTGGAAGACCTTCCTGTCTCTTTTTCTTGATTGATGTGTCCGTTTCTTAGTACTGCCTGAAGAGAAATACATTCTCTGTTCTGAAGGCTGGGAGGCTGACATCAAGGTGTGGGCAGGATCATGCTCTCTGAAGGCTCTAGGGGAGGATCCTTCCTTGCCTCTTCCAGCTTCTGCTGGCTGATGCCTTCCTCAGCTTCTTTAATGGCTGCCTCCTCTTTGTCTCTTACAAGGACACTTATCCTTGGATGTAGGGCCCACCTGCATAATCCAGGATGATCTCATCGCAAGACTCCTCATTACATCTGGAAAGACCCTTTTCCCAATTAAGGGAGCATTCATAGGTTCCAGGGATTTAATGAGAACGTACTTTTTTGGGGGGCCATAATTCAGCCCTCCACACTTGGCAAGCTCCTGTCTGCTGACACGTGGCCCCGTGCCCCTGCTCAGGGCCTTTTCCGCCCCACCTGGCGCGTCCTGTCCATCCTGCCGCCCTCCACAGCCTCGGCACCACCTGGGATGGTGTGGCGCAGTGATTGCGGCTGGCGCTTTTTCTTCTCTTGCCTGTGTCTTTGCGTATTCTCAGCTCCCGCCCGAGCCGAGTGGTCTGTCACTGCTCGACACCTGTGTCAGCGCGGGCTTTCGCTCCTTCTCGCTGGCTGTGAGTCCTGTCATTGTGCCTGAGTACTATCGCCGGGGTGCCAGCTCCTCTCTGCAGCGTCAGCCAGGCCAGGCCTCATCCCTCCCACCTGGATTGTTGGGCGCGCTGCCTCGCTGGCCTTTCCGCGTCGCTCTCGCATTGCCTCCAATTACTCTGAGCACCGCTGCCAGACGAGCTTTCTAAAGTGCCATTTTCATCCTGTCACCTGGGCAGGAGCTTTAATAAGTTGGCCTCCCCGACATCAGTCTCACAGACTGGGGACGTGACCCCTGCTGTCTTTTATAACCTGCTGCCACCTCATCATCTGTGGCTCCATCCCCACGCTGCTGGGTCCCACTGGTATTTCCCTGCCTTGCCATTGCGCGCGGGTGACTCAAGTATTTCATTACTTGCTCTATCGGTTGGAATTTCACATGCTTTCATCTCCCCCGGAATGTCTCCTCAGGCTCTTAGCCGCCCCCTGCCCTCGCCCGTTCCCCCCGCCCTCCCCTGCTGCCCCCTCCCCCTCCTGCTCCCCCCCCAACCCTCCCCCGCTCTCCCCCCATGCCCGGGGGCGAACTGCTCTCTGCACGTGACCATGCACACCACAGAGGGGAAGAGCTGCTCGGCCTCGGACTTCTCTGGGCGGAGGAGTCTTCATCTCTGGGGTGGCCCATCCTTCTGGTGGCTCTTTTTTGGGGCCCTGCCCCATGGCCCTCTGTCACACCTGAGATAGCACACGTTCAGGTGTGGTGCGCCATGGTTTCCCAAGTGGGAAGGGAAGGATGCGGTGTTTTACAATCCTTGTGCCTACGGAGGGGAAAGGCACTAAGCCATCCATTCATTCCAGACACTAATTGGAGGCAGAGTTTTGTGCCCGATGCCGCCAGGGCCTGGGGGTGTGCTGGAGAGGAGGTCAGACCTGGTACCACCTCTGGGCTTTGCTCTGCAGCGGGGGAGCAGTGGCAATTACGTGGTCACACAGAACCAAGAACATGCATATACATACACATATGTACACATACAGACATGCACACACACATTTCATACACATGTACACGCACACACACGTTCACATGGAGAAGTCTGGGATAAGAACCGTGAAGGGAATGTGCAGGGTGCTGTTAGAGTGTAGAATGGGGACCTGACCTGACAGGTGAGGGGTTCAGGGAAGGAAGGGACGCTTCGCCTGAGAGCAGAAGAGCGGGTAGGAGTCAGTGAGGCAGAAGGAACGAGGGCGTCCTGGGCCGAGGAGCAGCCTAGTTAGAGGCCTCAGGAGGGAAGTATGAGGAACCGCGAGAAGACCCGTGTGGGTCACAAGCAGTCCACAAGGGGAGGTCAACAGGGAGTCTGGTCTTGCTCCTGAGAGTAGATCTGCTCTTTTTCTGCCTCACCCTTTACCTTGTTTTCCCTTCTAGGTTAGAAAGTCCAGTCAGGAGGTGCTGCTGATTCTTCTGGAACAGGATCTAATTTTCCAGCACGACATTGAGAACAAAGTGTGTCCGATCCTGCTTGATCTCTCTGCCCCCGACAGTGACGATGAATACAAGGCGGAAGCCGTGAACGTGAGTCTGTCAGGGGCCGGCTCCCAACACCTTCGTGAGACTTTCCTGCAGATGACTCTCCTGCTTTAGGTTTTGGTCAGCGCTGTTTCCCTAAACAAGGTAGCCGGTGATGGGCCTCGGGCAAAGAAAGCTCGCAGCTCGACTCTGGCTGTGCTTTGGAAATGATTGTCTTCATATTGCCAGTTGTTTTACGAGGCAGAGCTTGGGAAAGCAGAGCGCTGTGGGCACAGACAGCAGAGGCAGCTGGCTTAGACTTCTGTGGGCGGGGGGTGCTGAGCTGTGTGCTGCAGCCTGCTGGGCCGTGGGCCTCGTTTCCCAGGGTAAGGGACCCAGCATGCTTTGTCAGATGCTTCTAGGTGGCAGTTGGACAATTAAAAAATTTTTTAATAGACATGAGTATCTGTCTACTTTATAGATTCCGACAAGACTTAAGTGTATAAGCAAACACGAAGAAGAGTTTTGAAGAATGCAGACAGGGCAAAAATGTTTACAGCCGTTGAGAAGTACCGTGTTAAAGTATTTGTGCTCCTATCAGTCAAAGATGTACAATTCAAGGAGTCGTATAAATGCTAAATGTCTTCTACACTGAATAAGTAGTATTGTATCCTTGGGTTTATAAGATTCCATGTCCAAAGTGAAACGAATTGTACAACCAGACTTTGTACTTGCTTCTAGAACCCTTGTTGAGCCAGTGCTGGATTTTCTGTACTACGTTTCATGTACCCCTAGTTCTCTGGCCTTTGTCTTTGTGACTCAAGGCAAGGTGCTGTGTCATCAGGGGGCGTCTGGCTTTCTTTAGCTGTGTCTCCTCCATTGACCCGAGTGTAAATGACGCTGTCCAGCCCGGCCCTCCTGTTTGCGTTATAGGAGTAAAAAGTTCCAGGATGATTCTAACTTGTTAGGAAAACTCCTTACCTAAAGGGTTTAAAAACCGTAAGCCTTAATTGTGAGTATAGTAAAAGATACGGAAGGGAGTTGTTTTCTTGGTTGGAAAAGACCAGTGTCAGAGAAAGGCATGTTTTTCAAAGTGCAGAGGCATTACTCACCACGGGGCTAAAAAATTGTATTATGGCATCAGAACATTTGGCAATTACTCTTCATTTATGTAAACGTTTTCCTCAACTGTGCATTAAAGATCTGGCTTTTTAAACTAATTTAATTTTTTGCATATTCCATATGCTTATAAGATGAATCAGGTTGAAGAATAATTGATTATTAAAATTCAAATTCTCCAGGGTTCTTTTATAAATTTCAAGTTTCCCTACAAGAGATTAAATTTATTTTGCAAAATGAACCTGGATAATATCGTTTAGTAGGGGTTTTTGGCAGTTGATCAGTGAACTTTGCCAGCTGGATCCTCTTTTTTGTTTGGAAGTTGGTTACGACTGACAACCAAATATCTTATCCCTGAAGACTGATAATACCGTGAAAAATAACGCTGACGACATCTTTGCTTGATTTTTTTATTTGATTTTGTTTCCAAACACTCCATTCTTGTCAGCCCTATTCTTCTTCTTCTTCTTTTTTTTTTTTTAGTAGAAATATTTGGAAAATATAACAAGCCTTCAAAAAGCTATCTTCACAAATCGCTTGCAGAACAAATTAGTTCACATAAATTGCATTTTTCATTCCAAGTGAGTTGCTGGTATCGTTACTTGAATGTATAAGCTTTCAGCTGTGACTGCAGAGAACAAGAGCGGTCTTGAGACCCTCCCCTGCACACATCTGTGTTCCCTGGGGTGTCCTTGAAGGTGCCCTGCTTCTCTCCCCAGGGGGCTGTGATGGGAGCAGTATTTGGGGTGTCTAGTCTGGCCCATGTATACTCTGATCTGACTCAGAAGCTGTTCTGCCTTCCTCCCTCCCTGGGAGCCTAGAGGCCAAGGGGCCTTGCAGGGGATGTTCCTTTGGTACTTGGGAGCTGTTGTATACAGATGGAGTTGTCTTCTCTTCAGCAAGGAATTGGGACTATAGGTGGAGAGTGGGTTTCCTTATTTGAGGATAAGAAGGCCATATGTGTACTTGATAGAACTCCCCCGAGCACAGGGTTCTGATGTAGCTGGTCTGTGAGCGATATCCCAGATATTACAGGCATCCACGTGTATTTGTTAGCAGATGGTCCAGGGAGCTGTAGGCTTGAAGTGTTGTTGTTAGGTGCCATCAAGTCACCTGCCACTCACAGCAAACCCTATACACAACAGAATGAAATAGGGCGTCGTCCTGCGCCATCCTCACATTTGGTGCTATGTTTGAGCCCATTGTTGCAGCCACTGTGTCAGTCCATCTTGTTGAAGGTCTTCCTCTTTTTCTCTGACCCTCTGCTTTACCAAACGTGATGTCCTTATTCAGGGACTGGTCCCGGCTGATAACAGGTCCAAAGTACGTAAGATGAAGTCTCACCATCCTCACTTCTAAGGAGCATTCTGGCTGTACTTCTTCCAAGACAGACTTATTTGTTCTTCTGGAAATTCATGGTATATTCAATATTCTTCACCAACACCATAATTCAAAGGCATCAACTCTTCATCGGTCTTCCTTATTCATTGTCCTACCTTCGAATGCATATGAGGCGATTGAAAATACCATGGCTTGGGGGCAGGTGCACCTTAGTCCTCAAAGTGAGATTTTTGCTTTTGAATAACACTTTAAAGATGTCTTTTGCAGCAGATTTGCACAGTGCAGTATGTCGTTTGATTTCTTGAATGCTGTTTCCATGGGTGTTGATTGTGGATCCAAGTAAAATGAAATCCTTGACAACTTCACTCTTTTCTCCATTTATATGATGTTGTTTATTGATCCAGTTGTAAGGACTTTTGTTTTCTTTTTGTTAAGGTGTAATCCATAGTGAAGGCTGTAGTCTTTGGTCTTCATCAGTAAGTACTTGAAGTGTAGTTGGTGAGAAAAGAAGCCAGTTGGGCTGCTCTCTGAGCCCCTTGTGTCCAGCTCTCTCTGCAGCCATGTGGTGTGAACTTTGCTGCATCTGTAAGTTCATAAACTCACACACCCAACCCATGCCGCTTTGATGGAATTGCTTCTCAGTCCAGAAGAAACTGCATGCCCACATGGGCAACATGTGTGTCTGTTCATGCAACTTTTCACTCTCAGGAGAAGTTACAATCAGTTGATTCTGATGCTAGCATCTCTAGTGGCTATGTGATTGGGAGAATCACCCAATGGGCCCCAAGCATTTTACAGAGTTGTGCAGCCTGGCTTCATTTTGGAGTATGGGGACGTGGTTCCTAACCCCTGCTGAGAATTTGCATTTCCACCCCCGGATATACTGAATCAGAATCTACAGTTTAACAAGATCCCCAGGTGATTCTCATGTATAATAAATTTTGAGAACCGCTGCTCTACTAGTGGTTCTCAGAATTGGTCCCTAACCAGCAGCATTAGCGCCTCCTGGGAACTTGTTAGAAATGCAAATTCTCAGCAGGGGTTTGAACCAAGAACAAACTGGTTTGAAGAGCTGCTAGCTTCATATGTGAGTGGATGGGTGTATTTACCTCCTTTGTGGAGCCAGCGACGTGGTTCAGGACCTGTCTTCTTTCACTTAGTAGCTGAGTTGTGAAGTTCTGTCCCTTTGTTTATTTCTCCCTCAAGATGGTGACCTGCCTGCACATGGGGCCACATCGCCTTCGCATCATCGGCCCCCAGCACAGTGCCAGGCCCCGAGTCAGTCCTAAGTAAATGTTAGTTGTTGAATGACTGAATCGGTGGGACCAGGGAGAGCTGTATCTTGTAATTATACCCAGACAGGATAAACAAGCCACCAGAGACCAATTGTAACTCCCCTCACCTGCAAGGAGGCCATTAGCATTCTGAGGTTATAACTCATTGCCAGAAGCCTGTTTCTCTCTCCCAGCACGTTTTCCCGTTAAGGCTTCCTTGTTTTTTGCCATCATTCCTATTTTTAAGCTCATTTTTAATTGTGCATGTATTTAAGAAGAACGTTGGGGTTATGTACTGGGAGGGACTCAGTGAAGATCGTCATTCCATACAAGTGGTTCCCAGGGCCGCCGTGATGTCATTGATTGTCATTTGGTGTGTAGACTTCAGATGATTCTGGATTTGGTTTACACTGTGCAGTAATAAGGTCATGTGGGTGTGGCAGGTGGAAACACTGGGAACTTTTTAGTTGCCTGTTACCCTGGCTATGGAAGCCTCCCATCGTCCCTGTTCATTGTGGCCGTCACTTCGCACACCTCTGCGGAGGATCGGACCAGAAAGAGGGGTCCCATCAGTCCTGAAGACACAGCCTTTCCGTGTCTCTGCCACGGGGACCGTCCCCCCCCACCCCCCAGCTTTCTTCCTCTCTTTTCTGCTCGTGTGCAGTTCCGAGTAGTATAGTGGATAGGTTGTTAACCCAGGTCCTTTTCTGCTGTGAAAAGGTGGTGCCGCTTAGTGGCAAGGGCACGGACCTTAGCAAAGGCCAGAACTGCCTTGTCTTCTGTCCTCCCGCCCCTCGCTCCCTTCCTCTCTCTTTCCATCTCTTCCTCCCTCCTTCCTTCCCTCTCTCTCCCTCCCTTCCTTCCCTTTTTTTTTTTTTTGGGTGGAGGTGAGGGAATGGAAGAATTCTTTATAAATTTTTTTTTTAGTAACTTTTTATTTTAATTTTAAACTCACAGGTAAGTTGCAAGAATAATAAAATGAACTCTTGTAAACTGTTTACCCAACTTCTCCAGTAGTTTCCATTTTGTTCCATTTGTTTTATCATATTCTTTCTGTCTGTCTACACACACACACACACACACACACACACACACACGCGCGCACACACACATTTTTTCCTGAACCATGTGAGAGTAAGTTGGAGATATTGTGATTCTTTATTCCTAAATACTTCCGTGTGTATTTCCTAAAGGAGAGTCTCTCTTACACAGCCATAGAACAGTGATCGAAATCCGGAAATTTAATATGGATGCAATATTGGTATCTCATCCACAGCCCATATTCGAATGTTGTCAGTTGTCCCAAGAACGTTCCTGACAAATGTTTTTTCACCCAGTCCAGGATTCAGTCTGGCATCAGGCATTGCATTCAGTTGTCACGTCTCTTCAGTCTCCTTTTATCTGGAATACTTCCTGACTCTTTCTTTGAATCAGAACATTAACATTTTTGAAGAGTCCAGGCCAGTCTGCGTGTCCGGTCCATTTGTAGAACGTCTTCCAGTTTGGGCTTGTCTGACATTTCCTCATGGTTAAATTCACGCTGTGTTTTTCTGGCAAGAACACCCCGCAAGTGGTCTGTGTTCTCAGTGCATCTTGTCAGGAATCACAAGACTTCAGGTTGTCCCAGACTTGGGGATGTTGACTTGGATGGCTCGGCCCCCGTCTGCCGTTCCTATTTCTCCCCCTTGGTTTTGCTGGAGGGGTTATTCTGAGACTCTGTGAGCATGCTCTTCTTCATCAGACTTCCACCTGCTAGCTTTAGCAACCCCTGATGATTCTAGCTGGCATTCTGCTGTGCAGAGGAGTGTGCCTGTCTCCACTATTTGCTAACATTTTGTATAGAATTTTTACATCTATATTCAAGAGCTCTATTGTAGGCAATTTTCTTTTCTATTATGTCTTTGTCAGGTTTTGGAATCAGGGTTATACTGGCCTCAAGAAATGAGTTGGGAAGTATTCCCTCCCGTTCTATTTTCTGAAAGATTTTAAGATTGCTGTTATTTTTCCCTTAATATTTGTTAGAATTTACCAGTAAAACCTCTGGTCCTAGAATTTTCTCTGTGAGATGGTTTTTGATAACAGATTTAATTCAGATATAGGGCTATTCAGATTTGTTATTTTGTCTATGTCATTTTGGTAAAGTCATATTTTTTAGAGAATTTATCAATTTCATCTGAGTTGTCAAATTTATTGAGATAAAGTTGTTTGTAATATTCCCTTATCATCCTTTTAATGTTTATAGGATCTGTAGTGTTAGCTCTTTTCTTTTATGATATTGGCAATTTGTGTTTTCTCTTTTTCTTTCTTGATCGGTCTTGCTAGGGGTTTGTCAATTTTATTAATGTTTTTAAAGAACCAGTTTTTTGCTTTGTTGATTTTCTTATTTTGTTTCCGTTTTCATTGATTTGCACTCTTTATTATTTCCTTCCTTCTACTTACTTGAGTTCAATTTGCTTGTATATTTCTAGCTTCTTAAGATGGAAACTTGTAATTTTAAGCCTGCTTTCTTGTCTTTAAACACATAAGCGTTTGTAAAAATGGCATGGCAGGGCTACATCTGACCTTCAGCTTCACAAGGGGGAAGGAGAATGAAGATTGACAGCCCAAGGCTGATTCCTATGAGGTGGAGATCAGACATGCCTCTTCTCTCTGCCATCTTCACCAATTCTGACACCAACTGTCCCTCCCATGGCACTCTGCTTCTTTGCTGAGTTCAGTAATTCATTGCAATGGCCCCACAGAACTCACAGACAATACTCATGATTATGGGCTATTGGGGAAGTAATAGGTTACAGTTCAGGTTCAGTAATGCTCAGGATACAGTTCTTCCATCAGGACAGCCTCTTCTCAGCCATGCTCACAGGCATGCCTCTTTCTGGCCCTCAGCTTTGCTTGCTCGGGCAAGTGTCACAAAGCTCTTTTAGCTCTTCTAATAAGTACCCCGAGGTACCCTACACTGCCTGTACGCTTCGACCTGAAAATGCTCAGCTCTAGCTCCATGGATCAGCGAAGCTAGCTCCACTAGGTGCCAAGCAGCACCCTGTCTTGCCATCTTTGGTGTTAGAGCTCTCTGTCGCCTGGGTCTAGGAGGGTTTCAGCGCCGGGATCCCAGGTCCAGAGGACGCACTCCACTTCTGGCTTTTCTTCCTTGGTGGTGATGAGATCCTCCTCCTGCTCTAGAACTGGCTTTCTTTTACGCCTAGCAGATGGCAAAACTGACCAATCCCCTTGGTGGGCTACAATTAGCTTATTTGCACAGCCCCACCCAATCACTTGGGTGGGAATTACAAGACCACGGTGAGAAAGCCACACAAAAGTGACCCAACGCATCACAGTGTTTAAAGCTACAAATTTAATTTTTATATCTTCATGATGTATGCTCCAGGAATTGATGAAATACCAGTTGAGATGTTTCAACAAATGGATGCAGTGCTGGAGGTGCTCACTTGTCTCTGCCAAGAAATTTGGAGGACAGTAGCCTGCCAATGGACTGGAAGAGATCAAAGACTACCGCCTTCAGTATGGATTGCACCTCAGCAGAAAGCAAGGTGATCCAAGAGAATGGGGTAATTATTGAGTAGTAATCATTAATAACACACACAAGGAAAATTTCGGTGAACATCATTTAAAAGTGGTTGCAGCAGTACACCGACAGGGAACTGCCAGAAATTCAAGCTAGATTCAGAAGAGGATGTGGAACAAGGGATATCATTGCTGATGTCAGATCTATCTTGGCTAAAAGCAGAGAATACCAGGAAGATGTTTACCTGTGTTTTATTGACTATGAAAGGCATTTGACTACGTGGCTCAAAACAAATTATGAATAACATTGCGAAGAATAGGAATTCCAGAATGCTTAATTGTGCTCATGAGGAGCCTGTACACAGACCAAGAGGCAGTCTTTTGAACAGAACAAGGGGATACTGCATGATTGAAAGTCAGGAAAGGTGTGCGTCAGGGTTGTATCCTTTCACCGTACTTATTCAGTTTGTATGCTGAGCAAATAATTGGAAGAAGCTGGACTACATGAAGAGGAACTCAGCATCAGGATTGGAGGAAGACTCACTAACAACCTGCAATATGCAGATGACACAACCTTGCTTGCTGAAAGTGAAGAGGACTTGAAGCACTTACTGATGAAGATCAAAGACCACAGCCTTCAGTATGGATTACATCTCAACTTAAAGAAAATTCCTCACAACTGGACCAATAAGCAATATCATGATAAACGGGGAAAATACTGAAGTAGTCAAGGATTTCATTTTACTTGGATCCACAATCAGTGCCCATGGAAGCAGCAGTCAAGAAATCAAACAATGTATTGCATCGGGCAAATCGCTGCAGAGGCCTCTTTAAAGTGTTGAAAAGCAATGATGTCACTTTGAGGACTCAGGTACCCCTGACCCCAAGCCATGTTATTTTCAGTCGCCCTATATGCATGTGAAAGCTGGGCAGTGAACAAGGAAGACTGAAGAAGAATTGATGCCTTTGAATTATAGTATTGGCGAAGAATATTGAACATACCATGGACTGCCAAAAGAACAAACAAATCTATCTTGAAAGAAGCACAGCCAGAATGCTCCTTAGAAGCAAGAATGACAAGACTTCATCTCACGTACTTTGGACATGTTATCAGGAGGGACCACTCCCTGGAGAAGGACCTCATGCTTGGTAAAGTAGAGGGTTGGCAAAAAAGAGGAAGACCCTCAGTGAGATGGATTGACACAGTGACTGCAACAGTGGGCTCAAGCATAACAGGAGTGGGCAGTGTTTCGTTCTGTTTTATGTAGGGTCACTGAGTTGGAAACAACTCGATGACACATAACAACAACAAGAATAACATGATGTATTGACCCTTTTATGATTAAGAAACATCTTCTTATCTCTCATAGTAGCATAAATATCTTAGTCTACTTTAGTATTAACCACTCCAGTGTTCTTAATGCTTATTGTTTGTTTAGTGTATTTGTTTGCATCCTTTATTTTCAGCCTATATTTCCTTACATTTAAAATGTTTCTGCTTATGTCAGCATATAGTTGGGTCTTGCTTTCATATCCAGACTGACAGTTTCTGCCTTTTTAATTGCGTGTTTAGTCCATTTATATTTCATGTAATCGTTGATAAGCTTGGATTTATTTCTGCCATTTTGCTGTTTGTTTTCCATTTGTCTCATCTGTTTTTGTTCCTCTGTTCCTTTTTTCCTACCTTCTTTTGGTTTATTATTGTTAGGTGCCGTCGAGTCTATTCTGACTCATAGCAACCCTATAGGACAGAGTAGAACTGCCGCATAGGATTTCCAAGAAGCAGCTGGTGGATTCGAACTGCCAACCTTTTGATTAGCAGCCCAGCTCTTAACCACTGCACCACCAGGGCTCCAAATCCTCTCTAGTGCCCACAAATCATTGTTTAGACTTTGCCAACATGTATAATTGGTATTTGTTTAAGGGGTAGTCCAGTACACCCTTCTTTGCTCTTACTGCATGTCCCACTTTAGCACTATTTGTTTTTGGTCACATTACTCAACCTCTTTGAGCCTGAGATTCCTCATCTGGAAAAATGAAGATAGATAATACACATGTCGTGAGGTTCTTGGGAAGGTAGAATCAGCTAATGCATGCCAATTGTTCCTTTATGTACTGGGCCCACGGTGGGTGCCTGGCAAGCAGTGACTCTTGAGCATCACGAAAACCCTTATCTGAGTAAAAGCTGAAAAATGTTTGGCCTTGCATTGATTATGTAACTTAACAAAAAACTTAAAAGAAGGTGTTCTGTATTTGTACTTCTTGCATATTTTGACAATATGTTGAATGTTTCCTTTTTGAGTATACCTTATTAGTGTTACCTGAGACTCATATACTTTCAAATGATTCTCATTTTCTTATTATTTTAGATCATCTGTAAAATGGCTTCAATGCTGAGCAAGAGCACAGTTGTACGCCTGCTTCTCCCCCGATTCTGTGAACTGTGTGGTGACGGGAAGCTCTTTCAAGTTCGGAAGGTTGGAACATACGGCTTCAAAACTCTTTTTTTTTTTTTACAATTGTACTTTAGATGAAGGTTTACAGAACAAATAGTTTCTCATTAAATAGTACACATATTGTTTTATGATACTGGTTAACAACCCCACGGCATGTCAACACTCTCCCTTCTCGACCTGGGGTTTCCTATTACCGGCTTTCCTGTCCCTTCCTGCCTTCTAGTCCTTGTCCCTGGGCTGTTGTGCCCCATTAGTCTCATTTTGTTTTATGGGCCTGTCTAATCTTTGGCTGAAGTGTGAATCTCCGGAGTGACTTCATTACTGAGCTCAAAGGGTGTCTGGGGGCCATACTCTCGGGGTTTCTTCAGTCTCTGTCAGGCCAGTAAGTCTGGTCTTTTTTTGTGAGTTAGAATTTTGTTCTACATTTTTCTCCAGTTCTGTCTGGGACGCTCTATTGTGATCCCAGTCAGAGCAGTCAGTGGTGGTATCCAGGCACCATCTAGTTGTACTGGACTCAGTCTGGTGGAAGTCATAGTAGTTGTGGTCCATTAGTCCTTTGGACTAATCTTTCCCTTGTGTCTTGTTTTCTTCATTCTCCCTTGCTCCTGAAGGGGTGAGACCAGCGGAGTATCTTAGATGGTCACTCACAGGCTTTTAAGACCCCAGATGCTACTCACCAAGGTAGAATGTAGAACATTTTCTTTATAAACTGTGTTATGCCAGTTGAGCTAGATGTTCCCCAAGACTGTGGTCCCTACAGCCCTCTAGCTTCAAAGCTCTTAAGTTAAAACAAACAAACAAAAAAATTAAAAATCAATTCCTCTAAAGTTTCTGGACTTCTTCAGTAGAACCAGTCTGGAGGGAACAACGTGGCCTGGGCAAACTATGTCAGGAAAATATCTGAACAGTGTTGCCAGTTTTCACTGTGCTGGGGAATACAGAGACCTGTTGGGAAGAGTCTGCCTGAGTCAACCTGTTGCATGAGTCACGGGACCACTGCTGGCTTGTTAGCTGCCTCAGCACCTGACCTTGGAAGTCTCTCATTAGCAGGGTGATTGGCCCCAGAGCCCTCTGTTATCTTTGCAGTCCCACCAGTGCTTCCCTTTTGGTCACTTGCCACTCGGAGTTGAGTTCTTCCTTTGAAGGCCATGGCCGTCTCTCCCTTCACAGCCTCATCTTCCACCTTGCTCCTTGCGGCTCAACTGGCTGACTCCCCACGATGTCTCATCATGATTCAGAGGCAAGACGATTGATCTCGTTTACTGCCCAGAGAACATTAAGGTCTCTTTTGCCCTATTGCTAACTAAATGCATTATGTATCAAGATCAATTTGGAGCAAGAAGGCTCCGGAATCTGGTTCCCCTCTTGTAAATCTCCTGTTTTTGATGCACCAGAGGCACCTGGCGTCGTGCCATGTGGGCGATGGCACGGCCAGTGCTCGTTAGCGGCCCGGCTGCTGGTCAGTGGTGTAACCGCTGTCACGCAGTTGCTCGTTAGTTTCCACAATTTGTTAAAACAAAAAGACAGCCGAGACTAATGAGTATGCCTTTTGCCTTTTTAAGGTGTGTGCTACCCATTTTGGTGATATTTGTCATGCCGTTGGACAAGAAGCCACCGAGAAGTTTTTGGTACGTGAAGTTTTGCCAACTGTAATTGCTGATTCACCTATTAGCGCACTTTCAAAATCAGTAGTAAAGTTTTGCATTTATGATTCTGTTGCTTTGGAATGCCAGCTTGATTTTGCCTTCGTCCGATTCCAATTCCATGGCTCCTGAAGTTCACGTTTTTCATTAGGCAGCTGGTCTGTGGAGTGGAAGGTCTCCCCGTGGACTTTGCTGCTGCCCCTCGCTGGTCGCTCCCCACGAGTCTCTTTTCAGGGTCAAGCTGCCCTCCCTAGCCCCTCTCAACTGGGCTTTCTGGAACACCACTCCACCACCTCACTCCAGGGCTTGAAAACCTTTGGGATTTTTCCTCAGTCTGTAGGTTAAAATCCAGACCCTTAGTGGGAACGCAGGTTCCTTCTCAGCTCCCTTCCCTGCCTCACCTCCAGTCACCTTCCTCAGTTCTGAACCCTACCTGGTCTGGTCTCACCTCTGGCTGTGCATCTGAGTTATGGGTAGGGCTGGGACCCCATTCTTATAGATTCTAAGTCAGCAGGTCAGGGTAGGGCCTGGACATCTGTATTTGTAATAAGGTCCCTTATGATTTGGACAAACCATTTCTCTAGCCACACCAGCTAGCTTTTCAGCCCCCTGGAGTAACCCTGCTCATTCCTGCCCTCTCCCCCAATGGACCCCTACCTGGCGGGACCCTCCCACACTTCAAACCCAGCTTCAGTATACCTCTGCCAAGTTTTTTTCTTGACAAGACTCTCCTGCCTGCTGTGCCAGGGAGAATTAAATTCTCTCTCTTCAGCATTCCCATTGCGTGTTGGTCCGAATACTTGAACGTCCCTTATCACATTTTGTTACAGTCTTGCTAACTTGAGGTCTTCCTCAGGACAGGACCCCATTGTTTTCATCTTTGCATCCCCAGTGTCTAGCCCAGTCCTAGAGAGCTGCATAAACATTTATAACTTTTGTTTGAGAGGATACACTGCTTGTTGGTTGGAAGTTAACCTCAGAAAGTATAATCTTCAAGTTAATTTTTAAGGTTATGTTCAGAAGCTCATTTTATTTTAAGCATAAGCCATGTCAGGCTAGTTCAAACCCAATAACAATTTTTAACGGGCTGTCGCTTCGAATATATGGTGAGTGTTGTCTTCTGGTTAATGAAGAACAGCAGGGGCCAACATGCTGATCTCTCTGTGGACGGACATTTTCATGCTCACATACTATTTCCACGTGTGAAGCATTCTATTCTACTTATTTTTTGTTAGGATGTTAAAAACAAAACTCTTATTAAAGAATAAATTTTAGAAGAGGATATAATCGTGACTTGCATACAGATATAAAATGACTCGTGCCAAAGACTTTATTTCACTCATTTATTGATGAGAGAACCAGTAAGATATTACAGCTGGTTTAATGGAGAAGTGAGTGTCCCACACATTTCTAGTCAGACCAAGGAAAACTGAAATGGGTTCACAAATGGATTCAAAACGGGTCCATACCCAGGGTGCTCATCCGTTTCACCAGGTGAAAACAATTTGCATTTCTGTAGCTAGGAATTGTTTATGTTACTCCCAGTTTATAACCACTTACCTTCAGTCACTACAGACTTGTGAAATCCTCTAGTCAAAGACAGCAATACCCTGAATGGGGGAGCTGGTGGGGACACTAAATTTTAAAGTTTTTCTCTACACTTCACATAATAGTGATCAGTCATTCTGCCTTTTTTTGGGTTTTTCTCTATTATCCTATTAAGTTTAACCAAGTTATTTACTAAAAGTAAGAAGTAAAGGAAATGTTTATCTCTTCGACTTACCTTGATTTCTACTTGTTTCAAATGATTCCTTTTAGACCAATATATTTCCCCTTCTTTGTCATTAATTTATGGATATGCCTGAACTCCATCATTAGAATAGGCCCTGCCCTTGCTCAGGGTAACCAGTTTTGTGTAGCATTATTATTATTATTATTTTTTTTTAAGTAATACTTTATTGTGGTGAAGGTTTACATAGCAGTTTAGGTTCCCATTCAACAATTTCTGCACAAACTATTCAATGACATTGGTTACATTCTTCACAATGTGTGAACATTCTCATTTCCATTCTGGTTGTTCTTGTTTCCCTTAATCTAGTTTCCCTGCCCCCTTACCTTCTCATTTTTGTTTTAAAATAATTTTTGATGGTTCGGTCTCATATAGATGCTTTTGTAAAGGGGCGTAGTACCACAGGTGATATTCTTTATTTCATGAGCCAATCTGTTACTTAGCTAAAAGGTGACCTCAGGATAGTTTTGGCCCAGGGATTAAAGAGGATCTCAGGGCAATAGTCTTGGAGAGCCCTTCAGTCTCAACCTGTCCAGTAAGTCTGAATTTTTTAAGAATTTGAGTTCTGCTCCACGTTTTTCTCCTGTTCTACCTGGATCCATCTGTTGTGGCTCTGATCTTGAGTAGCACTATTCTATTTGCTTTGGTAGATCCCAAAGTTTTTTGAGCTCTGCTCAGATAATGTTTGGGGGATGCGAAAAGCCTGTGCGGAGTGCTTCATGGCTGTGTCCTGTACCACGTCGCCTGAGGTCCGCAGGGCCAAGCTGTCGCCGCTCTTTATCAGGCTCATCAGTGATCCCTGTCGATGGGTAAGTCAGCACTCGGCTCTGTGCATTGTACCTGTGAGTCCACGGCTAGCTCACAGGCCTCACCTGGGCCTCTGCGTGTGTGCCCATGGACTTGGTGCTTGCAGTAACAGATTGGCATCATCAGGTGTAGGATTAACCCCGTTGGCATCAAGTCCATTCTGACTCATAGCAACCCTGTAGCACAGAGTAGAACTGTCCCATAGGGTTTCCAAGGCTGTAATCTTTACAGAAGTAGACTGCCACCTCTTTTTCCTGAAGAGGGGCTGGTGGGCTCAAACTGCTGACCTTTCGGTTAGCAGCCGAGCCCTTAACCACTGTGCCACCAGGGGTCCTTCTGGTTTAATGTACATCTAAACCAAACCAGACCCGTTGCCGTTGAGTCGATTCTGACTCATAGTGACCCTGTAGGACAGAGAAGACTGTCCCATAGAGTTTCCAAGGTTGTAGTTTTTACGGAGGCAGACTGCCACATCTTTTTCCTGCAGAGTGGCTGGTGGGTTTGAACTACCAGCCTTTCGGTTAGGAGCCAAGCGCTTTAACCACTGCACCACCAGGGCTCCTGGTATAGGATTAGGGCTCCTAAAAATCTCAAACACTTTCGTGGATATTAAGAAAGTGCCATGGACCTTAACATTTTTAGTGCATGGGGATCATGAAAGTTCGAATTCAGAAGGAAAGAACCACAATTGTGAATTGTTGCCTTTTCTGTTACTCTCATGGACATACGTAGTCATGGTCAATAAGGTCTGTTCAAACACTTTATCACGCCTGTGTTACTGGATGGGGAACTAATATTCTGGAAGCATCAGAAACATACAGCGGGGCCAAGCGCCCCCTTATTGCTGTTCAAGTCCGGGAGATGACCCGGGAAGTAGGAGAGCTGCTCCAACGCCTCATTCGGGCCGTCGCGGCGCTCACCTGCCATTCCCTCTGGTTTTAGGTGCGCCAGGCTGCCTTCCAGTCCCTGGGCCCCTTCATTTCCACCTTTGCAAACCCCTCCTGGGCTGGCCTGTATATCCGAGAAGATGGGACCCTGAGCATCCGACCTCCAGCCCCGGACCGAGACTCCCGTTCTCCCCACCCAGGCAACTGTGCTAACTCTTTGTCAGCCCGGTAAGCTCCCGCCAGGGTCGGCACCTGGACCCCCGCTGCACCTCAAGCGTCCACCTGAAACTCTAGCAATTATCTCGTCTTGCGTTTTAGAAACAGTGACCTTCTGGGCAAGATGGAATATTAGAGCTTTAATTATGTAAAGAAGCAAAAAGTAATTGCAATAATGATTTTGAGACATGACTACTGGCTTATAAATAATGAAGCTACTGCATCTCCTAAATTTAGATAAAATATTCATTGAGACTAGTGATTAAATAACCTGTAAAGAAAATTTTCTCTTACTTTTTGATTAATCAAGTTCTTTTGATAATTTACATCGGGAAAGATGGCAAGTCTCCCAGACATACTTCTGTGACGTAGGCTATTCTTTGCACGTATCGGTGACAGTCCTGACCTGCCTTCAGTAGGTCCCACTCTGTGTTTTTCTGTGGTGTCTGATGTTGGAGTTTCCATCCCTTCCCTCTGAGGATGATGGGTGTGTATCATCGTTGGAGGTACTGTACTGGGCGTCCCTCCATTGTTACTCTTAGGCAGGAGAGTAGCAGTGGGTGGTTTCACAGCTCGGATGATACAAACCCTTTTTAAGACGAGTCCATCCTTCCCGCATCAGAACGCACTGAGTTGTGGCTCTGTGTCAGGCCCACATGCAGCATTTCCTTCATGGAGGCTTCCCAGGTAGCTGACAAGTAGCCCGCATGTAGGCGGTTCAGCACCTTCTGTTTCCTAATGCCTGCCCCCTGGTGGAGGTCCTGGTGAGCAGTAGGTCTTGCACCTGGGGGTGCGTCTGCGGAGGACGGGGCTCACGCTGCCCCTGGGTGGCCGCATAGTGGAGGGATCGGCTGAGCCTTCGCATGGTGCTTTAGTGCACCCAGTACCCCTGAGGGGCAAAGGGGGCCGTCTCCTGCTGGCACTAGGAGACGCCAGGTGGGTCGGGTGGCTGGGTGGAGGAGGAGGCCCCGGGTTTCCAGGATGTGGATCCCAAGCTTTTCCCAGGATATTCCCAGTCGGTTACACAGTGCTCAAAGTTTGCCTCTCCCAATTCAACCTAGTTCAAGAAAGCCTGTGCAGACAGAGCCAGACGTACCGCTGGAAGGGACGTCCATGGAGAGCAGCCACTCCCTGCACGTGGGTCACTCTGCTGGCCCAACGCAACACCCCGCAGAAGGCTCTGCCGTGGCGGGAGACGGGTTGGCCAGGCTGTGCCCGGGGCCCAGCGCCTTCTCGAAGGTCCCTGGTGTGGATGACCGCCTCACCAACGGCCACTCGGGACCGGACTCTTCAGCCCACCCGGGCAGTCCCCAGGACGGATTCGGTAACTTCCTGTACTGGCGAACCCCTCTCCCTGACATAAGCAAGGACTTGGAACTGCTCCTGGGCAAGGCTGGGCAGCAGGAAGACGTCCGCTGCAGCTCCGAAATGGCGCATAACAGCTGTGTGCCCAGTAGCGAGATTCAGAGAGTCCTCGATAGCTTGCAGGAGCACATGGTGAACGACCCAGATGTCCAAGGTAAACGTCGCCCTTTGCGACTGAAGAGCTAACGGGCTGCTCTCTGTGCTGTGTGTGGCCCGCTGCCACCCCTGCTTGCCCAGGTGTGCGTGTGGGTTATGCTCATGTGTGGGCCCATGTGGCTGTTTCGACTGTGCTGGTCTCCAGAGGGGACAACCTGTGCGGTCTCACCACACCTGGAGGACCTGCGCCCCCAGGCAGAGGTGGAGAGTCCCCGGCATCTCTGCCGCAGTGGACGCGTCACTAGCTCTCTGTACACCGGTGCGTCATCCCCCCGTTACCACGCCGTTTGTAGTTATGAGTGGCCCAGGATGGGGCTCCTTTTGGACCCTGGTAGCTCAGCCCTTAGCTAAACTTGAAGGCTTTTGTCTGGGTACAGAAGGAAAAGTACAGCTTCTCCTTTGGGTGCTTTCCATTTTCTGACTAGTGCTCCCACCGAGTGTCTGATCTGCGTTCAGACCTTACAGTCCGTCTCCATTATCACGACTCTTCTCTTTCTCTAAGCAGTGCTATATTTGTATTCTTCCCTGAGCCTGAGAGATGGGAAAAACAACACATACTGCCGTTAGCGGGCAGAGCTTCGGGAAGCCTTTGGGAAGGAGATGTGAAAATCCAGCTCACCCTCCGATTAATCTTTGCCCTTAAATTTATAAAGGAAATGAGGTCCGTGTTTGCTGAAGGGGCGAGCTCGTGTAACGGGCCACTTCTAAGAGCTACAGACAAAATCTGGTTTTGGAAAGCACGTCTCTAAAATGCGCAGACCTCCAAGGCCACCCCAGGTTCAGTGCTGGGGACCAAGACCACTGACCAGGGAGGCACGACTACCCGCAGGAGGGGGTGGGCAGGGCTGCGACAGGGGAGGTCGTGACATGCCCTGGAGGCGCAGGGCAGCAAGCTGGTGGTCTCTGGGAGCAGAGGGGATAGTTGTCTGGGAGAGGACCTCACAGAGTGGGTGACATTTGACGTGGGCTTAGAGGATGGCTGGGAACCTACGAGCTAGAGAAGCATGGGGGATGAGTTTCAGAGGGTTCTGCCCTCTGAGATATGAGGCATGTAAAATCTGGCATGTATGTGCACACATTATTTGGTCAGAGAGAGCTGTGACCCCAAAAGATTCAGAAATAAATGGCTCAGAGGGTATTTGCGAGCCAGCCATGGCTAGAACTGTTGCTCGGGCCACTGGGAGGGTGTCCTGCCCTGGGCGGGGGGTGGGGGGCCTGTCCTGGGCCCAGTGGGGAGCGAGCTAGAAGCTATGAACATCTTCATGAGGTGTGGGGCCTACTGAATGTAATCAGTAGGAAGCAGGATGCCAGGCGTATGGTGTGTGTGTGTGTATGTGCATGTCCACGTGTGAACGTGCGTGTGTTTCGCGAGGTTGGAGGCATGGGAACATCCAGTGTATTTATAGAAGGGTGTGTGAAATATGTAACTGTTACTCCAGGGGAATTATCAAACAGCGGTACTGTGCACTGAAAGAATGTACAGCCTTGGGGCTTGGTGAGTGAGACCTTTACGTGTTTGTGCAGAGATGGACTTATACTGCATGTGTGTGTACACAGGTGTGTGTGCGTATGGGTGCGTGTGTGTGGTGGTGGAGAAGGCAGCCATCCTGCTTTATAAGTGGGGGAGCAGGGCACCTCTCCTCGAGCTGTGGACCCACCCAAATGACCTGGGGGTTCAGGAACATCACATCTTTATGTGAAAGGCAACAGACGCAAGCCCTGGTTTTCCTAATTGAGGCTTCTCAAGTGGAGATCGGATGCTCTGTGCTGGGCGTCTGGTTGAAACAGTTAACGCTAATAGCCATAAATGTCCCCACATTGCCGAGGGCTTGTTTTGAGGCCCGGAGCATGATCACCGCGCCTTCTCCAGCCCAGGCGCAGACGTGTGGAGCGTGTGTGTGTGGCGCACCTGCACCCAGGCGCAGACGTGTGGAGTGTGT
>NW_004443944.1:5918317-5934194 GCF_000243295.1 Trichechus manatus latirostris
CAGGCGCAGACGTGTGGAGTGTGTGTGTGTGTGGCGCACCTGCACCCAGGCGCAGACGTGTGGAGTGTGTATGTGTGGCGCACCTGCACCCAGGCCCAGACGTGTGGAGTGTGTGTGTGTGGCACACCTGCACCCAGGCGCAGACATGTGGAGTGTGTGTCTGTGTGGCGCACCTGCATTATATGGCTTCACGTGCACTGTGCTGTTTTGAAGAAAGACTTCTCTGACGTGAACCCCCCAAACCAAATAAAAAGCTATTAAAATTCTGGAAACTTCCCTCCATCCAGCTCAAGTTCAGGTCTTATCAGCCGCACTGAGAGCCGCACAGCTTGACTCGGTGAGCGCGTCCCAGAGCAAACCGGCAGGAGATCTAAATGAAGTGTCTGCGGCGGACCCCCGCTCCGCCTCTGGAAGTCAGATGGAGCTGTCTGCCTCCTGTTCTCTGGACGCGCTGGGCACGGCCAGGATATTACAGAGCACAGTGAGTGTCTGCCCGATCCCTCAGCCACCGAGGATGTGACAGAAATCACAAAAGCTGCGCTTGCTTTTATTAACATATCCCGGCAGAGATGATAAATGGCAAATTTAATTTTATTCTTAAGGTCATGTTTTGGATAACTAGACAACCAATCAATCAGGTGATTGATAACCCTGATTCTCTTCCACAAAAACAAGGGTGGGGAGACCAAAAAGTGCCTTCCCTCTCCTCCAAAGGTGACGAGAACTGCTTTTAGGGGCATTAACCATAGAAATGCTCCATTTCACTGCTAGCAGGCATTCCCATCTCTAACGGTGGAGAGGGAGCTCGTGCAGTTCATAGAAGTTAAGGCTGACGGAGGTTTCATGATGGATCATCTCATTTGATGGAGCTCTTTAACACATGGCTGCTCTGGTAGCGATACCACATGTCTCTTCTCAGAGGAGAGGGTTTGAAAACCCAGCAGTGACTACCAACCAGCTCCCCATCTCTTACCCCGCAGCCTGGAGTCGGGCCCTGGGAGTCCCTGGCTCTGGGAGACCTGGGTCCTGGCAGCGGTTAAGGAGGGAGCCAGAGCATTGTTTTCTTACTTGGAGTCTCTCCAGAAGCCTCTAACGTGCTTGTGGTTGGAGGCTCCTGTGCCTTCCTAATTCCTACTAAGCTTCCACTTGGCCACTTTCAGCTAAGGCCTCTCACGGGGAGGGGGAGTAGGGGTTAAGAAGAAGACAAAACAAAACAAAAAAACTCACTGCCATCAAGTCGATTCCGACTCCTAGCGACCCCGTGTGACAGAGTAGAACTGCCCCATGGGGTTTCCAAGGCTGTCGTCTTGGCAGAAGCAGACCACCACATCTTTCTCCCGCAGAGCGGCTGGTGGGTTTGAACTGCCGGCCTTTTGGTTAGCACCTGAGCGCTTAACCACTGCACCACCAAGGCTCCTTGGGTTGCGAAGAGTGAATTACAATTAGAGTGGCATCTGTGATCCGAAAGCCCTCAGTTCCTCGGTCCCCTCACCTCAGCACCTGCCACGAGGGATAATGTCTTCAAACTTGAGGGTCTCTAGGGCCTCTAGCTGTTTCTCGATGCACAAAGTTTATAATTTTATTTTAGTGATTGGACTGACCTATCACCTTCCTTGCCCCCAGGCCTGCTCCAATAAAGCAGAGTAAAACAAAACACGTATTTCAAAAGCCCAAAGGTAAAATGTCTAAGAGCTCATTAAGATTGTCTTTGACTAATAAGAAATGTGGTGACACCCTGTGTTGCTTGTTTGTTTTGAAAACAATAGGCACGGGTACTCACGTTATTGTCCTTGTGAGCTGGAGTGGGAGTGTCCCACGTGTGAGATAGAAAGGCGTGGGTGCGTCTGCCGCCTTGAGGGATGTGGTAAACGTGTGGGCCTCTTTGTCATAAACGGATGTGAAACCAAAGAGCAGATTCTGCAGAGCTGCTCTTTTGAGTCCTGTGTCTTAAAGGGTGCGTTCGGTTGAGCCTTGGTGTCATGGCATGGGAAGTCTGGGCCCCTGAACTGGCCTGTTTGCCGCCAGGGCTCCAGTGGGGTCAGTCAGGACGCTCCCAGTTGCAAAAGAAGGGACAGGAAACAAACTTAAAGAGGCTTAAACACTGAGGAAAGTGTCCCCTCACATGGGAAGACAGGCAGAAGGGAGAGGTTGGCACCGTCCACCCTCCCCTCAGCCACCTCTAGTGAGTCAGCTTTGTCCTGACTGTTCCGTGTGGGCATGAAAACACCCAGTAGGAGAGGGACCATTTCTTCCCATTTGTCCCTCTGAGGAACAAGGAAAACCCGGGCCAGAAACACTTCACGGCCTCCTCCCAGGCCCCTTCCCACTCTGCCCCTACCTCCCCCGCTGGCCTCATGGGGTTAGCATGGTGGGCTGGGTACAGCGCATACTCCTGTGGGGAGGGTGAGTCACTGCCTGGAATCGGGATTCGGTCAGAGATGGGAGGCAAGGCTTGGGGGTGGTGCCACCATGGTGGGGATTTACTGGGGAAATGAACTCACAGTACCTTTTGGGGTTGCCATGACTTGTAGTGGCTTACTTATGCTTTAATTCAGCTCCTAGAATAAGTGCCATACATAACAGTTGCTCTGAAGACTTTGGAATAAAATTAATTCCTAAAAGGGGTAATAACGGATTCTAGTGGCACAGTTTATTAGTACATGTAAATTTATTAACTTGGAGGAATTGAGGTCTTAGGTCATCAGGCCAACATCTTTCCATTTTATCCCATGGTCTGTTAAAATAAACAGTGCATTTCAGTGAAATCCTTGGGAATTGACGGTTCTGGTAGCATGCCTTCGAGCAGACGAGGCAACTATTGGTATATTAATCGACTTTCCTGGATCCTATTGAGCTGATTTGTCAGAACCCATTAAGCTGGTAGACAGTATGACATTTCAAGTGCAAGTAGGAAATACATGTTATGGCTGAAGGAGAAGGTCAGGTCCATCCCAGTTAATGTTAATCAATGATCAGAGACCAATATGTCACCGTTGAATGTTCCCGCTCATTTTCATTGTTAACCTAACGCAAAGGTTCATCAGCCAATATTAGGAGTGTTTGTACATGTGAAAATCGAGAACAGTTTTTTAGGTAAATACTTTTTTCTCAGCTACATCTTTTCCCTCAAATTAAATGGGCTCCTCCCGCTGCGTCCCCTCTCCCTGGCCCAGTGCGGCTGCCACCTCTGATTTCCGGGAAAGGCCAGAGCTGCTGGCTCCAGCATTTCTGCAAGGCTCATCCTTCTAGAGTTGTCTGTGCCTTACACACGTGAGTGTTACCTGAGGGCATTGGTTAACCCTCAGAAACCGGCCCACTAAAGAACAGGACGTGCAGACCGAGTTGATGGTACTGACCAGCTCTCGCCTTCGTGCTTTCGTAAGGGCCTCAGCAGCCTTGAAATGGGAATGTGCAGTGTCTGTTTTCCTTGGCACTTACGTTAACTGGTCTATGCAGTATCCTATACAGCTGTGCAGATGGGGTTGTTAGCATCTGGAGAGATGCCATTGACTTCCTCCAGGGAAGCTCTGGTCTAGGTTTGCAGAAGTTGTTGCTGGCATTGAAAGAGGGCTCACTGAAGTGGGAGCAGTCAGCAGCCTCCTCTTATGCAGTAGGTTGGTAACATGCCCAGTTAACTCTGCAGGGTCCAGACGGAGACTGTGACGGGAGCAGCGACCCTGTGCAGGCTGAGCTGAGGCGCGACCCAACCCCACACGAGGAGAATAAATCTAAATTACAGGTTTGTGAGAATAGCATGCATGTTCCTTGAAAGAAAAGCGACTCAAAACATTCCATCTTCTGCAAGTTACATATAAGAATGGCTGCCAGAACCAAAGTACTTTTCTTCCATCAATATTAACTACATCTCTTAGTTTCTAATCTCAGCTGCTAGTATTACCTCTCAACTTAAAAAAAAGGGAATTCTAAAATGTGTGTTTAAAGTCCTCTGAACAATCTAGAATAATATTTTAACAAAGCAAATATGAGAAAAAAATCGGTGTCTATACATCAATATTTAGCATCTGTTAATGCAGGTTATTTACCCCTTTTTTGTCCAGAAAGTTTCTGGCAGCTTCATTTGCTAAGCTGTTGGACCCTGTTCTGGCTGGTGGATTTGGTTCTCGTGCCACATACGCCCTCTTGAATGCGCTGTAATTGTTGTATCCCATTGCCCTCACGGAAATAAACATCAGTGGGATGATGTTTTCTGAAGGCTGCGTCCCGTCATTGGGAAAACACAGTGATGATTCAGTTTAGGGTCTTGGGCCCTCTGTTCTTGGGGCAGTTATGAGAAAAGCGAAGACTATCTCCATCCTCAGGAGCTGTGTGTCTCTAGACTAACCAAACATTACTCTTTAAACTTTTTCCTATGCAATATCAAACATACTAATTCTAAAAAGTTGAGTGGTGGACATTGCTTTAACTTCAGTGCAAGTTGGGACCCCACCCCACCTCTCACCCCTGGGCACTAAGAAGCTCGTCCATCCACAGCCCTGTGGCTCTCGGAAGGCCTTCTTGGTGCCTCCACATTTCTGCTTGGTTGTTTTCACCTGGAACCTTCATGCTCCCGTTCTGACCTCTCACGCCAGCATGGTGGTTTGCCTTTCTCTCCCACTGCCCAGGACATCATCCCTCAGCCCCTACTCGACCAGTACGTGTCGATGACCGACCCAGCTCGCGCACAGACCGTGGACACCGACATAGCCAAGCACTGTGCATACAGCCTCCCCGGGGTGGCGCTCACCCTGGGCCGGCAGAACTGGCACTGCCTGAAAGACACCTACGAAACGCTGGCTTCCGACGTACAGGTAAAGCTGCTTGTTCAGTGGCACACCCTGTGTGGGGTGGGCTCCCTCATTGGGACGGAAAGGGAAGCTGCCCCAGGCTCACTGCTCTGTGCTTTTGTGGAGACGGGCATACTGACTGGTCTCGGATGAAATCAAGCCTCCTGTGGCCAACACTTGCCAGTGTTAGTTTAGCTCCAGAAATGCCATTTAAGATCTCGATAACACTGACCTCAGCTTGGTCTCTCTGATTGTCTGTCTGCCGCATGCTGATAGTGGACAGTGCGTCGGACCCTCGCCTTCTCCATTCATGAGCTGGCTGTGATTCTTGGGGACCAGTTGACGGCAGCCGACTTGGTGCCCATCTTCAACGGCTTCTTAAAGGACCTGGATGAAGTGCGCATTGGGGTCCTTAAACACCTGTACGATTTTCTAAAGGTAGGAAGGAGCAGGAAAGGCAAAACACAAATCTCTTCTCCACCCACATTTTTAAAACCCCGGATATGTAAGGTGTCGATGAAAAAAAAAAAGCAGCGTCTCGGTTTCTTCATTGAAACATCCATCCCAAATCTTAAACTCTTACTCTTCCCCACAGTGAAGGGTGAATATTTTTATGTCTTTCCTGCTAATCTTCCTCTTTGAGAGTTTTAATTCTGGGGAGGATGCTAGATAGATAACCTCGCATGCTCTGTGATAAAGGAGAAACTGAGGCCTAGGATAATGACATGATGTGCCCGGAGGTCACCCAGGGACAAGCCGCAGCCGAAATCCAATCTCAGTCCCTCTGCAAGACGCTGCTGCTTCTCTTGTTTCTTTTTTTTTTCTTTCTTCCTTCTAAAAGAACGATGAGTTTAAAAATAAGAGTTTAAAAATGACCTAGAGAAACTAATTAGTTGCATCCACGCCAGCCAGAGCTGCCCTTGAGGGACTCGGGTGTGTGGCCGCACTGGTCCGGGCTTCATCCCCAATGCAGAGGAACAATCTGGGAAGCAGCTGCTGCCTGTGACACAGCAGGATTTCTGAGCACACACATGCTTGTTTTATTTAGGTAGGAAATTATGAAGACGGGGTCCTAGGGGCATTGAGAAATTCAGAAGCACATGTGCTGGCCAGGGTAAAGGTCGGAAGCATTCATCTAACGCTGTGTTGATTCACAGCCACGCCAGTGACAGGCGACGAGGTCCTAGAAAATGCAGAGTCCCTGCTGGTGACCAGCGTCTCATCAGAAATGCAGTTAACAGTGGGTGGTTGTGGGTATCTTGAGGGAGTCCATATGCTTATTTACATACACCTGTTTTTCAAACAGTTGCTTCACACAGACAAGAGGAGAGAATATCTTTATCAGCTTCAAGAATTTGTAGTGACTGATAACAGCAGGAATTGGAGGTTTCGATATGAACTAGCAGAGTAAGTAGACCCTGTCAGGCGACAGAAGGCAAATGAGATGGAATGATTCTTCATTTTCCTACCTAATAATTGATTTCTAAACTAGCAGTGATAGTGTTCTTTTGGATAAAGAGATTACGCCTTTATTTAGGGATAAACTGAATTCCAAACTCAAGTAACAAATACCACGGTCTCCGGGGAGACACTCATTTTCAGACGAAGACAGGGCTAGAGTCACTTTTGAATCAGAGTGTTCTGCTGTTCTAGAAGGCAATTTATTTGAACCGAATAAAAGATGAATCACCTGCTCTTCAATATTTTCCTATTAATCAGAGCAGCTTTTGCCGGAGCTTTCTTGAACATTCTGAGTGCAATCCTTTCTGAAGGGTACAGCGTGGTCTGTCTGCTTCAGCTCCTAAAGAAAATCACGCTAGCGTGAGCAGTATGAAAAGGTCTGACCCAGCTCAGAGAATTATTAAATAAAAATGTTCCCCAAGGTGGCTCCTATCTGTACATCGTTTTGTGTGTGAAGGAGTTATTTAATTCCATGTTGTGCCGGCAAAAAGGAGATGTTAAAGGTTTCACGGCTCTTAAAAGAGTGAAAAAAACATCACGTAACTGATTCTCCTCCCTGAGGTGTACAGGGTGCTCGCTGGGGCGCTGCGTGCATTTGCTTGTGGTGGTGGCGGTTTGGGTTTGCGTGCTCACTGGGTGGAGATGCATTCCGGGCTGTTTTTCCTGCACGTCTCTCTCCTCTCTCACACGAACGTCTGCCCCGCAGAAATTCATCAGGCTTTTGCAGCTACTCAGGATGTGATTTGGCCGATGCCAGGGGCAAACAAAGATTTTCTCTTTGCGGTGATCTTTAATCATTATGCTTAATCTGAGAGATTGAGGTTTTAGTCATTATGCCGTGTTCCCAGCTCAGTGTTCTAGAAGAAGAGAGAACAACAGGCCCGCGTTTTCCACGAAAGCATCGCGCCCTCTAGCGGAGGCGTGCGGGAGCGCGGGCGAGGCGCCTGCGGGGCCGGCGGCCTGCCTGCTGGTGAGGCCGGGAACGGCGCCCATCCCCGCGTTATCTCGGAGGCGCCCTATCTCCCATCTCTGCCTGGTTATTGAAGCCAGAGCCGCAGATACGAATTCCGTGTTCCCGTGCCCACGATATTGGTATCATTTTTCTGAAAACAGTGCTTTTTGATATGAGAGCAGCCACCAGCACTCCTGGCATCAGGTTCTAACTTCCTCCCGATAGCTTGTTCATTTCCTTTAGTGGCCTGTGTGGAAATAATGCCATTTATTTTCCTCTCCTTCTCCCCCGGCCCCATTTAGCAAACAGAGACAGCCGCGGAGGTAGGTGGCCTCACCCAGCTAGCTTATGAATTTTTTTTTTTTGTTTCATTTTTTCTTTTGGAGTCAAGAGCAGATGGCTCCATTGCTCTGGGTGGACTTTGCTAGGTTTCAGGAGACCCCAGTGCAGGCCCTGAGCAGGCAAGCCGAAGCAGAAAATGTCATCTGCAGTTGCAGGAACACCGAGGGGCCGTGGAAGAAATCTCATCTGAGTTTTCCCTCCATCAGCCGATCTTTGGGAGCTTCAGCCTCCTGGCTATTTTTATGTTATCTGATTCTACAAAGTTTTATGTGCTTTCAAGATGATAACCTAACATTGAAATATTAAGTCCGTCTTCATAAATGTCTCAGCCTCTGTTTTAGAAAGTTTAATTTATTTCCTTTCTTTGATTTTTTTTTTTTTTTTTTTTTTTGGTGAGGGAGAATTAAGATTTCTTTTCTCCCACACTTCTCGGCATGTACATCTCAGGGAGCTCTCTGCTCTTGTATTTTTCCATTGATAGCCTTGCCTGGCCCCGCTGCTATCCTCTTCCGGCCAGGTTGTTTTGATCTGTAAGAGGAAATGAGAGGATGAGAAATTCACAAGCTGTTTGTTGTTGTTGTTGATTTCTGTTTTCCCTTTCAGACAGCTGATTCTGATTTTGGAACTCTATAGTCCCCATGATGTGTATGATTACCTAGTGCATATTGCCTTAAAGCTGTGTGCAGATCAAGTTTCTGAAGTTCGGTGGATCTCCTTCAAACTAGTAAGGAATCAAGGCTTTTTTCTCTTTGTGGTTTTTGCAAACAGAAATGCTTACCTATCTTCCATTTTAATTCCTTTATTTTTTCTGGGCTTAGTTTGGCAGCTTTACCTATGAGACCAGCTTTTAAATTTTGAAATGAGGAACTATATTATAGTTGTATTAATTTGAAAAATAGCTTTTTGGTTAAGTTGTATGCTTCAGTGATGGAAATTACAGATAAATCGCTCTCTGTATGAAACCATATAAATACTGGCTTAGTGTCTCTTTTAAATATGGGCTGGGTTTGCTGTACAGCAGGTTTTTGTAGAAAAGTATTTAGTAAGGAAAGACTGCAGCATAGAGAAGCTGATTCTGTTTTATGTGGGCTTATCCCAGCTGAATATGGACAAAAAATAATCCCATTTGAAAACACTCATTTGCCAGGGTACTCTGATGGTATTAGAATTGTATAAAAATGACATGCTCTGAAAGTTGATGATTCAGTTATTATGCAAGAGGACAGGCTCTAACATTTGGAACCTTAAGATTAATCATGTATTTTTCTCGCATCAGTTCCTTTATAAATTTCATTTTTGTGAAGGGTTCTATGCATGTGAGTGTGTGTATGTGTGTGGCCGTATACTTCCGCATCTTTTTTCTCTGTGTTCTAATGATTACCGTGACAAAAATTCTCTTCTCTCATGCTTATAAATTCATTTTCAAGGAGGAGGGGTGCGTGAAAATGTCTCGTTTCCACGCGGAGTGGTTGTTCATAATTCAGACAGATGGCAGGCCGCGTTTTACCCTTGCTCTCCTGACGTTTTTCACAGGCTGTCGCAATTCTGCGCAAGTTCTACTCCAACAGCGAAAGTGCCTTGGGGTTAAACTTCATCAGCGAGCTCATCATAAGGTTCCGGCACTGCCCTAAGTGGGTTGGAAGGCAAGCTTTCGCTTTCATCTGTCAGGTTAGCATGTCCCTTGGTGTCCATCTGCCACGTGCTGACATCAGGTTCACCAGAGAGAGAATCCCAACCCTTGGGCACTAGCCGGGAACGGGGGACCAGTGGGCCCACCCTCCTTATCTTACTGAGATTGTGACCCACCCAGCGAGCTGAAGGGACTTAACCAGGGTTGCCCAGCTGGTACAGCCACCCATTCCACAGCAGTGATTGAGCACCTACTGTGTGCAGATGGACTCTGGGTGCTGGAGAATGAGAGGGGACAAGGCCCTGCTCTTCCAACATCTTCTGCTGGTCGGGGGAGGGCCCGTCCAGGGCCATGTCTCTCACTGCCCCTCACCTTAGTCAGCTGCCTTGGAGGGAGGGGGTGGGGGTGAAGGACAGAGCAGTCACTTCAGGCAGCGGGGACTTAACCTCTGTAAACATGTGGAATGGCGGGTTTCGGACAAGTGGTTTATAGCTGTGCTGAAGGAAGTGAGG
This sequence comes from Trichechus manatus latirostris, assembly GCF_000243295.1. NCBI lineage: Eukaryota > Metazoa > Chordata > Mammalia > Sirenia > Trichechidae > Trichechus > Trichechus manatus. The sequence continues at coordinate 5,927,999 of NW_004443944.1, forward strand.
AGTTGATGGGGCCTGCCCAGCAGCCTCCCCTCTGTCTGGGGACAGAGGCAGCGATGGTGGCCGTCACTTCTTCAACGCCTCCTGTGTGCCGGGAATCCTCTCAGGCATGGCCCCCTCCACACTAAGAGTCACCGTGTGTCGAGCATGGCGCACCCACTCACCTTTAGACCAGCTTTTGTCACAGGAAGCATTTGAAGCCCAGAGAGGCTGAGTGCTGTGCTCTAGATCACACAGGGAATAGAAAGCCGTGATTCTTTTTCCTGGTGAAGTGTTATGTTTAACGTTTTAACTTTTTACCGAGCACATTTTCGAGCATGTATGAGAGTAGAGGGGACAGTAAAATGAGTCTCTGTGACGCCATCTCCTAGCTTTGCCCGCTGTCCGGTGGCGCGGAGGTGGACTGACCTGACCTCAGGCCCCAAAGCCCGCTTCCTCTCCCGCCCAGCCACCCCCACAGAGGACTCGCCACCGCCTCCTGGTGGGCCCGAGGGGCATCACAGGGGTCATTTGGCGTCCACTTGGAGAAGGGCAGCGGAGTGATACCTCGGTCCCCGACCCCAGGCCTGACGCCGCAGGCGTCAGTGAGGAAAAAGTCAGCGCTCCACATCGTTGCGGGGAGGCAGTACATGAAATAATGTTCGCTTTTACTGAACCCGAGATTTAGAAAACCCACAATAAAACAAGCAAAAGACATCAACTAATTTTGTTCAAGAAAAATAAATGTTTTTTTTTTTTTTTTTGCTTTCACTAATTAATTATTAAAGATTTAGAAGACCTAGGCTAACACAAACAAAAGGAAGTGGTATCCGTCAGGGGTACCTTTGAAGGGCCCCGTTAATTGTTATTTAAATGTAGCTCCAGGGAGGGGCCCTCACCTGGACGGGAAGAGAGCAGACGCCCGCCCGCCCCGCGGCAGTCACCGCACTGGCTTGAAACCCGACTCCATGGCTTCCCGCCGTGAGTGGCCGGGGGCACCGTGGTCTCTGCCCTGCATTTCATTATCCAGGTGCTCGGTGGGGGTGACGGTGCGCACACCTGCCTGGCAGTGCTGCCCCAGGCTGTAATGGGAAGGCACACCTGAGCTCCCAGCCCCGTGCCTGCCAGCGTGCCCGCCGCTGCAGCGCAGGTCACCCTTCCGCGGAGAGGCCCACGGGACGGAGAAGCCGCACAGCTGGAGTCAGCCTGCCAGCGCTGTTGGTCGGGAGGCTTCTGGGTGGCACTAACACGTTGGGCTACAATTTTCTCACCTGTAAAACCGGGCTCCGTTCTCTGCGGTTGAGGGTGAGAATTCAGTGAGATGACCTAGGAAAACTGTGAGCAGAGAAGCGTCGTGCGGGTGCTGGGGGCTCTCGGCAGGAGCGGGACAGAGTAGCTGCTTACTAAGGGCTCGGCTCTGGGTTGCCCCTTACCTCCTTGCCATCGAGTCGATTCCGACTCATAGTGACCCCACGTGTGACAGAGTAGAACTGCCCCGTCGGGTTTCCAAGGCTGCCGTCTTTATGGAAGCAGACTGCCACAGCTTTCTAATACTGAGTGGCTGGTGGGTTTGAACCACCAGCCTCTAGGTTAGCAGCTGAGTGCTTAACCACTGCGCCACCAGGCCTCCTCAGGGCTCTGGACAAGGCTCTGAGATCTGGGTGGCAGGGCCCCACCCTCAGAGCCCAGGTCACAGAGGTCCCGGCTCTTCCCTCCCTGGCGAGTGCTTTACATAAATGACCTGCCATCCTCACAGAATCCCCATTGTGCAGATGAGGAAACTGAGGCTCCAAGGGCTAAACTGCTTCCCCAAGCAACCAAGTTAGGCTTTGAACCTAAACCTGTCTGGTGCCAAAGATTCTGCTTTCTCCACTGAGGGTTAGCCACGTGTAACCCAGTGCTTGGAAAGGAATTGTAATGATTCCCTGACCAAATGCAGTTGTTGAGATTTTTAAATTCACACACACACACACCCCTCTCAAACCTAGAGATTCTGAAATTACTTCTTTGGAATTACACAAGCGTACATTTTTTAGAAGGAGCCCTGGTGGTGCAACAGCTAAGTGCTCTGCTGCTAACCGAAAGATTGGCGGTTCGAACCTACCCATTGGTTATGCGGGAGAAAGTCCTGGAGATCTGCTCCGGTAAAGATTACAGCCAAGAAAACCCTATGGGGCAGCTCTCCCCCGTCACACGGGGTCACTGTGAGTCAGAATCGACTCCATGGCACCCAATAACAGCAACGTTTTTAGAACAACCGTGCCAATCCCTACCGAAAACGTTGACTCTGACTTTCCTCCCAGGCGGTGGTGAGTGCCGAGTGCATCCCTGTGGATCAGTTTGTGGAACACTTACTCCCCAGCCTCCTCAGCCTGGCATCGGACCCTGTGCCAAACGTACGGGTTTTGCTAGCCAAAGCTCTCAGGCAGACACTGTTGGAAAAGGGTACGTGGGCTTGTTCCTGAACTCACCCATTTTAAACCTTACCTTTTGTTAAGGCAGCAACTAGGAGGTCTCGAACTTCAGCCTTAACTACTGTTAGGTTTTAATGGTATCGTTTTGTAGTCAACAAAAAAGCATTTACAGCCCAAACTAGTCAGTAATTTTAAACCTGAACAGGACTTAATGGAAGATTGGTTTCCCTTAACTAGTTCATATCTGCACCACGTATACAGGAAAACACCTTCAATCTGCCCTAGAAATCCATTTCCTGTCACTCCACCCCCACCCTGCCAGCAACCCTTCTCTTAGATTCCACATATTGCCGGTTCTTTGGGATTAGAGGGGAGAAAAAATAATGTTAAACTTTTTTAGTTCCTGTAATTTTTAAGATATGCACACTTGGGAGTCCATCTTTAAAGTTTAAGAAATACTCCTGCATTAGAGCAATGTTATCATTTTAGAGGACTTGGACACATAATTATTCTGGGAAAAATGATTTTTTTTGCCCTGAGATGTGGTTTAAAGAAAAAAGCAAGAGCATGTTTTGGAGCACAGTTCATGGCCCACGTGACTCAAGCACATGTGTTCTGTTCAGCATATTTTAGAAATGCCGGTAACCCTCATCTTGAAGTCGTGGAAGAGACTGTCTCAGCCCTGCAGTCAGACCGGGACCAAGACGTTTCCTTTTTTGCCACCCTCGAACCAAAGCGGCTGAATATTATGGACACCGCTGTGCTGGAAAAACGGGACTAGCTACTCTGGCCAACCACAATCTGGTCGTTTCATGCCGGGCACATACTGCTTCGTAACTTCAAGGGAACTAATGATTGCATCGTACCTGCTGAGAGAGAAGGATTTCTTAAACTTTCTAACAAGCACTCACATGGCCCCTTTTGCTCCCGTCTGCAGCCCCAAGGGGTGACCCAGGGATCCTGGGCCTGCTCTGGGCTCCCCCTCCCCGAAAGCCTGATCAGTAGTAGTCTGGGAAAGTTTGCAGAACCAGGTGGCTCAGCGTGGGGGGAACTGTAGGCCATCAGATGGTCTGCTAGCGATTGCCCTCCTCTGTGACATACAATTTTATTTAAAGCCCTCCCCCCTCAATAAAGTGGTTTATTATAAGCTTTAAAGTCCTTCACAGACTTCCATATTCGGCTTCCCTATAAAATATGGTTTATGGTGTTATCTTTTATCTTTAACTGGAATACTGTACATATGTAAATAACTCTCGACAGGAAGAAATATATTAATGTAACATTTACCCTCCTATCAGTGAACAGAACAAATACATCATTTAAATTTATGTTCCACTTGGAGTTGCTGCAAATATAGCCCAATTTGTTTGTTTTGAAAAATGTGAGTTTTAAAAAAATCTACTAAAGAACGATTTATGGCAGTCTTTCTGATATTGTACTTTGATTATGAACTGTATGTACTCGGAACTTTTCCTCAAGCACGCACCCTCTTCCCTTCTTCAGGGACGGTGTCCATAAATATATGTATTCGCTCTTGATAGAGGCTTAAAGTTAAAAGATTTTTCACTTTTATATGGATAAATTATCATACCTTTAAGAGGGAAATTGATAAATTGAAATGCATGGCTACTGACTTTATATCTCATGCTTTAGAATCTTCACAAAAATAGGAAACCATAGTTCTCATCAGTCCATATACTTGTTCCACAAACACCAGTGGTTTTGGATGTTAAATTAGGATACTCTTCAAATTGACTTAAGTGCACGGAACTTATTTCATGCTTTTAAATTTTAGACTAAGAGAAAGATGCTCTAGAATTTAAACAGGTTTGTCATTAATTAACACTTCAAGATTCTGTAAACATTTGGTTGATTTCTGCATACATGTATGCTCATGTTACTTTTCTTATTTCTGTTTCCATGTTCTAAAGGCAGGGATAAGGGAAGGAAAGAGGAGCGATCCATTTGGGGTCATAGAGCTAGCTGCAGAGGGCATGGAAGCTGATTCCATTCTGCCCTTCAATTTTTTTTTTTTTTTTGCCTTGTCTTTTCTTTCTTATTTATTGTTATAATATTTCTGAAGCTATATAGTGAACTTCCTGGCAAACAGGATGTTAGTACCCCTCCCCAAATTCCATGGAGCTGATCCTTTAAAAAGAGAGGAAGGGATCTGTACTGCGCCCAGGAAAATGAGGTCCATGGCTGAGAATTTCAAATTGTAGCCCAGGGTAGCAAAGAGTGAGTTAATAAATTGGAGGCTATCTATTAAAAAAAAGAAGAAGAAAATTAATCCATCTTGTATTCAGTATTTGCCTACGGTGAATAGACGGGAGATATTGTCTTGCTTTGGTAACAAGCAGTTTTAATTTTTTTCATTGCCTGGAAATGGAGATTGTCGTTTTGTTAAAATCTGTTGATCTAGCAGCAAATAGAATTATTCAACTGGAATCTTGTATTCTGTGCAGAGCTTAATTTTCCAATAAGAAAAAAAAAAATAGCTTCAGTTTGTATTGTGTGTAGAATTTACACACTGAATCACAACGTGCTCTTAGAGTTGTAGCAAAAACAAGACTGGTAAATAACCCCAAATTCCAGCTTATGCGTTAACATTTTTCTCTAACTTAATATGAATGTCTCTCCAATGGAAAGATTTTTTTATGACTAACTTCTCTACAAAAAAGCCTTTTTTTAAAGCTTACATTTTATTCTTTTTTGTAACACCTGAGATTTTTAGAGATTGTTCCGCCCCACCCCACCCCCATCAGTTTATCGTTTGTGTGGCGTTTTCCATCCTCGTAGGGACGGGTTTTGCGTGTTTGTTGTTCGACCATCCGTGTAAGCTTCCTGTTTACTTGAACTCTCGCCCTCCTGTGGGTGAAAGAACGGAAAAGTCCAAATGCGTTTCTCACCCACAGAGCTGCTGGAAAAGTATCTTAACAATAGGACAGTCGCCGCGTTTCCCTGAATGGACAATTTCCCCCTTGTTCAGAGTTTCTGTCAGCACTTTTCTCACTCCGAACGTGCAAGAGCATTTTAAAACAGTTCTCCACTTTGACGTGGTATCTCCCTGCCTCGGGGTGGCCGCGGTGTCGGGTTTTCACGCCGCCTGCTACCCGGATCTGCTGGAGCAAGGCGTGTTTCTGCAGTGTTGGTTTTTTCATTCATGCTAGAAATACGATTTTTAAGCATGACTAAAGACTGCACTTTACAACTCCCTTATAGACGATCCGTGCGATGATTTAGAGCGTTATTCATGCATCGCTCCTGTAGGTGGTTTGCTCCGAATTATGCAAAGATTGTATTTTAAACAGACAGGGAGAAAAGATAGCATTTTCCTAACAGCGGCAAGAATTGTCCGTCCGTTTTCCCGGCTCAAGAAAACTGACACTCGCAGCAGTGTGGAAACTGCGAGAAGGAGTTGGGGACGCGCGCGCTCGGCCCGCGCAGGGGCGCCGGGATGCAGCCGGGTCGGCCCGGGTCGTCGGAGCGCGGCCTCTCGGCGACCGTTCTCTGTATTTATCTCAATAAATCTCCCGGTTGTTTTGTGACGCGCCCGTGCCCTCTGCCATTTTTCTAGCGCCGGCTCCAGTGTCCGCGGGAAAGTGCGCCCCCAGTCATTGCAGGGCGGCCCCAGGGACGCGTTGGCGCCCGGGCGCTGGGCGTTAAGGGGCTGCTGGACCTTGAGAGCCGTCTGTCCGTTTGCCCATACGGCTCGTGGGCCTCGCCATGCCTCCCGGTGGGGGCGGCTGGGCTGGGCCGGGGTCGGAGGCCCGTCGGGCGGGGACGCGCCGGCGGGGCGCCGATGA
>NW_004443944.1:5934385-5947718 GCF_000243295.1 Trichechus manatus latirostris
CCCGGCCCGGGCACGCGGCTGGAGCGCGCAGCTGGCCGGCAGTCCGCGGGCCGCGAGCCTGTCGCCCACCCGGGCCTCCGACGCCTTCGCCATGAGGGTGCGGCTGGAGGAGACCGGGGAGATGTTCCGCGTGACCAACTGCCGCAGCGACATGACCGTGCGGGAGCTCAAGGAGGAGCTGGACCTCGTGGTTGGCGTCCCCTTCAACCTCCAGCGGCTCCAGTACCTGGACCAAGGTGGCCCCTGCCCCCGCCACAGCCCTCCTCCCACCCAAGGGCCACCTAGCCCAAATCTGAACCGGAAGTCCCAAGGGGAAGCTGCCTACCCGAGGACTCCCAAACCCTTTTAGTCAGGACTCAGATCTCAAAACAAGTGTACCTTCCCTCTCAAAACCCCAGATCCCTTGGCCATTTAGGAACGTCCCAGTCCCTCACAAACCCCGTTCACATTAGACCCTAAATCTCAAGGCAAGCCCTGTCCACAGCAGGGTCTTCATCCACAAAAGAAATCCTGCCAGTACCAGGACCCCAGTCTCAAGGCAGACCGTCTCCATCAGAGCTGCCCACGCTGAGCAAATCTCACCTGCAACAGGACCCAAATCCCAAAGCCGGCCCCGCCACAGCAGGACCCCTGAAGCCCAGATCCCACGCTCCCCATGTCTTCATAAGGACCCCAAGTCCCAAAGCCAAACATGTCCACATCGGACTGCAAAGCTTGAAATAAACCCTGTCCTTAGCAGGCCTCCAAAACCCAGGGCAAACTTTCTGGCAAGGACCCCAAACTCATTGCAAACCTCAAATCCCCAAGATGAACATTGAACATCACAACCCCAACTCCTCCAGTCAACCATTTCCATGCAAGGACACCAAGGCCTGAAACAAACTCTGCCTACCTCAGGACCACCAAACCTACAACATAACCTGCCTCAGAGTGAACCCCAAATCTTAAACTGGCCGTGACTCTCTCTGAACCCCAAATCCTCTGGTACCTTTGTCCACACAGGGATGCCAAAGCCTGAAACAAACCTTGCCTACCTCAGGACCCCAAAACCCACAATGTACCTGCCCCAGACTGAACCCCAAATCTTTAAGTTGACCATGACTCCCTCTGAACCCCTAATCCTCCAGCACCTTTGTCCACACAAGGATGCCAAAGCCTGAAACCCTGCCTACCTCAGGACCCCAAAACCCACAACACATACCTGCTCCAGACTGAACCCCAAATCACTAAGCTGACAATGACTCCTTCTGAACCCTGAATTCTTCAACAAATGTACAAGAATGCCAATGCTTAAATCCTTCCCCAGTCCTCAGACTGACCATGTGAATATTAGAACCCCAAATCCTCTAGCAGCTGTGTCCACACGGGGGCATCTGAGCCCACCTCAGGACCCCAGATCTCAAAGCAAACCCTGCCCATACTGGAACCACAAATCCCCGAGCTACCCTGGCTACAACAGAGACCTAAATTCCAGAGCCAACTCTACCCACACCATGACCCTAAATTCCAGGGCAGATATGCCCAATTTTGAGCCCCCAATCTCCAGACTAACTGAGCATCAGAACCCCAACAGCCAACTCTGTCTACATGAGGATGCCAACATCCAAAATGAACCTTGTCCACGTCTGGACCCCAAAACTCAAAGCAAACTCTGCCCATATCTAAAAGCCAGCCCCCCCAAGCTCACCGTGACTACTGCACATCTGGACCCCAAAACTCAAAGCAAACTCTGCCCATATCTAAAAGCCAGCCCCTGCAAGCTCACCATGATTACTCCAGAAGCCCAACCTCAAAGCAGAGTGCCCTCTTAAGGACTCCAAAACATGAGACAAACCCTGCCCACATCAGGACTCCAAAATGCAAACTAAGCCTACCAGTATCTGAATCCTATACCCTCACACAAACCCTGTCTCCCTCAGCTCCCCAAAGTTAAAGCTAATTGTGTTCATGTGAGGAAAGCCAAGGTCATAGCAAGCCTTGCCTACATGAGGACCGCCAAACTCAAAGCAAACTGCTCGTATTTGAAACTCAAATCCCTTAGTCAACCTTGTCCACATCAAAACCCCAAATTCCAGAGCAAAGCCTGCCTATATCAAGACCCCAAATCTCAGAGAAAATCCTGTCACCATCAGGACCCCGAAATCCCGGGGCAGACTTGCCCTGTTCTTGTCCCCCAGTTGCCACGCTGACTGTGTCTACATCAGAACCCCAAATCCCCAAACAAGCCCCTCCCACAAAAGGACTCCAAATCCCAGAACAAACCCTTCCCGTGCCAGTACCCCCAAACCCAAAGCAAACCTTGCCTTCATCAGAACCCCCAATCTGGAGCAAACTCTGCCCTTGTCAGGACCCCAAATCTCAAACCCTATCCACATCTGAACCTCAAGTACTGGCACTGACCCAGGCAGTCTCAGACCCAGGTCCCCAGCTATGTTCTTGTTCACATCAGGAGCCCACAGCTAGCCCAGCCAGAATCAGAACCCAGCACCCAAGGCTCCCCGTGGCTAAGTCAGGACCCTGGAGCTCCCTGTCCAGACAAACCCCACATGGTGGTTGCCCAGTGGAGGTTAAGGATCCTAGAGCCCGTCTCCTCATCAATCCCCTTCCCTAACCTAAGGACTGTGGCTGTCCCTGTCCCCTTTCCCTACAATATTTAGGATATGAGAGCAGGAGCAAAGCCCCTGGGCTCCATCATCTTCCCACCCGGTTGAAATCAACGCAAAATACTTCAAGAAAATGAAAATATAAAAAAATCTCTGGGCTGCTGCACAGAGAATGTGAACAGCTGATATTGCAGAGAGACTGCAGTGGTACTGCAGGGGCCGGGAAGTGATGGAGACAGACTGAGATCTGAGAGCCGCCTGTCTCCACACCCTGCCCTCGCCCCAACTGCCTTCCTAATCCGTACAGCAGAGCCCTTTCTGTGAGCGGATGCTCGGTCCGAGTCCCCCTATAGATAGGATGCATACAGAAGGCCAAAATACCTTCCCTTGTTCTCTTTCAGATAGGCTAAGTATTTGTAACGATACCCTTTTTTTTCCTATACGAGTATTTGAAAGATGCATCGAGGCATTTCTGAGGCTTCATTTGGAAAGAAATGTACTGTATACTGAGCCTAGTCTGTATTTAACATGTTAAAAATGAAGTGAATTACCAAAGGACTCAGTAAGAGTTCCAAAACAAGTAATTTGAAAATTATGCACCCTGAACTGCACATGTCTGGCACCCCTGGTGCTAATTTATTTACACGGATGAGCTATGCTGAGCAATAAATTCAGGAAAACTAAGAGGGAGTGAAGGAGATGGGGTAACTTAACACTGATGTCACAATCCTATCACTCAACAAGCACTTAGCAACTGCGAGAAGGTTGACCCCTCTCTGCTGTTGCAGTCCTTACTGTTGATGGCCAGCGAGAGAGAAGGTGCTACCATGACATTGTTAGAAGAAATTTAGGCTGCTGCCTCTAAATGATCAGATAGCACCTCTTCTGCCCCCTCCAAGGTTGTGTGTGGAAACCTTGAGACGGACCCATCTGAAGGGAGTTAGCAGATTCGTATACTAGGATCAACTTTACACGTCTCTTGCTAACACTAATAATTTATTTAGCTGGTGATAATTAGTATTTGTCTAAGCCGAAGGCAGTTACTGCCTGCCTGTGCAAAGAGCATGTGCTCTGATTTCTGTAAGAAATACTCTTGTATTTCTCAGGGAAACGCAGCTCTACTCAGTATTTTCAGACTCGTTAGGGAGTGAAGTTGTCTTACTTAGACTGGTTACTGATTAACCTTCATGTTAGAACCACACATAGGAGTTTACTAATCAGTATTCCCTGTCTACATCCACCCTCTTGAGCTCTGGTAACCCAGTGGTGTCAACCAAGAACCGAGTGTGAAAAGAGAGAGGTGCTGAAGGGAGGCAGGCCTGGGTGCAATCCAGCTTACTAGCTGTGAGAGCCACTCCCTAGCCACAGGAGCCTCAATCTGCTCATCAGCAAACGGAGATACGAACCTGTCTCTTAGGGTTGTCATGATGATTAAAGAATGTAGGTAAAGTACTTAGTAGGAAGCACTGAAGTACCTAGAAATAGTACTGAATTACTTAGCACAAGTACTGAAGTACTTAGCACAAGTACTAAAGTACTTAACACAAAGTAATCATTTGATCATGAAACCAAGACATTTATAAATTCCATTCACTTGGAATATGTGATCATCCAACCTGGGCAGAGCTAAAACTTTACCTTTGTGGCATTGCTTATGAGAAAAGCAAATTATACCATTATTCTCAAGTGAGATTATAGGTGGCCATGTAAGACAATGTCTATGTGTGTGTGTATTTAAAAAGGTAAACTAAATACAACTATACTTTTCCTGAAATATTCTATAATTCCCTCCTACTAATTCTGAAGGTCTTTCCTGGAGAGTATGAATTTATGAAGTGTGAGTAGATCCACTATCCTTTCTGAATAAGGTTATGCCATAGACGAAAGGAGCAGGAACACCACAAGTTCAAATGATGGTGAAGGTCAACATAAGATTCTGACATTGCCATAGGTTCTCTCTCAACTGGGGTGATTTTGTCAATGTCTGGAGACATTCTTGTTCCTCATGACTGGGCAAGGGATACTATTTGCCCCTAGTAGCTAGAGACCAGGGATGCTGTTAAACATCCTACAGTGCACAGGACAGCCCCCTCCCCAACAAAGAATTACCCATTTCCAAACATCAACAGTGCCAAGGTTGAGAAACCCCACCGTAGGCTACGATTTGGAAGAGCCAACAAATTTTTGTCATTGTTATCCTTTTAGCCAGCTAGTGACGACAATACCCAGAGTTAGTACTTTAGTTCAACGTATATAACTTGTATAACAACATTGTGCTGTGTCTGTAATATATAGTTCAAGTTTAAGTAGTTCCGTTTGTAAAGTTTGCCTCATAAAATGACTTTACCGACTTGTGTATTTTTTCACAATAGGACAAGTTATAATTACAGAATTTTATAAATCGTTGCCATTGGTTTTTTTTTGTTTTGTTTTTGTTTTGTTCAGCTTCTATCTGAGATGAGCCAAATTAATTTTCTAAAAAGCATTAACGACAAAGCACAGGCTCGTGTGGAATCATCAAATGAGATTGGTGTTCACGGTTCTAAAATTATCTTTGCGGTTTCCAAGGTCAGATAATCTCTTAACTTAACCAGTGTTAATAGTTTATCTTTAATACCCTTTTCTTTTAAAAGAAAAATTATTCCCTGTAGGAGTTTTGATGGATGACGCTACATTAAAGTTCCATGATGTTGTTCCTGGTGGAATTATTTCATTATGTATCTGGCACTATGATGGATGGACAGAACTGGTTTTGGCGTCTGTGGAAGGGGACCCCAGTAAGGTATTTTCTTGCTTCTTTAAATGGGGATTATACTTTACGAAGCAACTTAAATTGTGGGGGGAAACACCACTGAGTCTTTCATGTGAATATCTGAGCAAATAAAAGTTTCAGAGTAGGGAAAAAGATAACAAGGACTCATGTCCTAATGATCAAACCCTACATCAGGTGTTTCTAGTCACTCTGTCAGTTTGTGGTTTCACCATATGGGCTTATTTATGATTCATAACCCACCCCAAAGGAATCCGGCAGTGCATATTCTATTCATGTGTATGTTTTGTAAAGTTGAAAACCCAATTTGACACTTAGTGAAGAACTGCAAATGCAAATGGCTTGGAAATGCACAGTCCCAAGCTGGTCTTCGTGTGCAGGGCTGGGATGGTGCAAAGATGGGAAACCCAGGCAGAGGGGCAGTGGGCACTGCCAGGCCTTGTGCTCGGTTCTCAGCTGGGCTCGGGATGAGTGTGGGGTGGGGGGTTGGCGGCAAAGAAAACATCGAGTATTTACCCAACAGTGAGGATGACTCACTTTCATAAGAGGTGGCATAGATGTTATAGAACATCTTTCTATAAAAGGTTCAGACAAAAGGCTATGAGGTTGTAGAGGAAAGGAGATAAAGTCTACTTCCGGCTGGGAAAGTGGTCAGGGAAGGCAGGGTGCAGGAGGGGTGTTGGGCTGGGCCTGGGAAGGGTGGGTGGGCGATGCAGGAGCAGGGCTGGGATTGCACCGACCCATCTGTTTGTGTGCATCAGGCCCTGGAAGGAAACGTGGGTCCCATGCCAGCTATAAGCGCAGTCTTTCCATTCTTTCTCCACTTTCTCTCCTTTTCACCCTCCCCAGTCTTCTCCTACCAGTGGTTGAGTCCATCCTGGACATGGGTCAGGATTGTCATCTCCCTTGTCTCATCCACTCCTACATTCTGCTCCTCCCACTGCCCTCACACCTGACCCCAACATCTGGCACAGAGTTCCTCCTTGATAGAACCCATAGTCTTCCTCCCTTGCCCAAAGATGATTATCTTACGGGGCCATTATTCATCTGTGAGTGGAGTTCAGAGTGTTCCAAAAATTAACAGAGACAATGGGTACAAAAATAGATCGGAAGGTCAGAATCCACCAAGCCTCCAAAGAATTTTGTTCCCCTCTGGGGAGGCCATTTCACGTAGGCTGGTGTCTTCCTTAATGGCCAGAATCACCTTCCTCTGGACACCCAGAAAAGCTATTTTCTGTCTTCAAAACATCGACAGGAAGAATTTCCTGCCTCCCAAGCCTGACGGGTGGTAAATTAATATTTCCTGAACATGCATAGAGCATTAAACAATGTCCTCCCCAATCCTTCCCTGGGTATTTTCCAACCTTTCAATTAGGGTTTGCACCTATCTGTTTCCATCATGGGCCTTAATTTGGTGTTAGAATGAACCTTCTCCCAAGAAGGTCCAGTCATCCATCTAGCAAAATATTTCTCTACTTCTCAAGAGAAACTTGAACTCACAATATGGTAATCCATTTGTCTTGCCCAGCTATCATGTCTAGGTATTACTGAAGATTCTTTCTACCGAACTGCAAATTCGGAACATTTCAAAGGCAAGCAGTGGCAGAAATGGACATCTCAGAGAGCCTTCGTGGCGTTGTATATTACATCACACAGAGGTCACTTGGATGCAGTACAATACCTTCTAGAACATGGTAATTCTCATAGAAAGCTTAGCACATTCAAGGGTTGGGGTCTGTCGGGGCAGGGAGAACAGCGTGGTTTATCTGCCTGGTCTCTTTGACAGTGGTCTTCTGGCCCCACTTCTTGTCAGTCACCGATCATGGTCTCCATTGGGACTCCTGGTTTGGGAACGTTTCTTTAATGTGCCAGGTAGAGGCTGTGTCCCCTCTCTTGGCCAGGTCGCAATAAGATTCTTTCTGTTGCAGAGAGATGGAAGTTTCAGGACAGTAAGATACAGGGGGCAGCCAAAATGGTGTCTTAGGTCTTTCCAATCGAACATATGCTGAGAATATTCCCTTGTTGCTTGCGTTATTTCCAGCCCCACCTGGAGCTGAGATCCTGCAGTGGTCCGACAGGTGTTTACCCCAAGCCTGCACTGCTCTGTTGGTGGTTGGCAGGCTGGCCAGTCTTCTTTCTCTGCACATCTCGTTATTTTCCTCTGGAGACGTCTAGTCCAAACTGTCTTTTTATGTCTCCTCCACCAAAGGGCAAGTTTCTCTTTCTTTGAAGAAACAGAGTTTTGCCAGCATTGTCTCCAAATTAAGGGGATTGGCATGAGAAATTCTGTAGGAGCCCACTTCATCTTCCCTTGATGTTGTATATTTTTGGTGAAAGATGCCCACCGATTGAGGTGTAGACTAAGAACAATAGTCAATTGTTGCAGGCTCACTCCCACCCACCTTCTTCTCCGGAAAAAGGAGGAACGTGCTACATGATGTTTAGCCACTGGTTTGGGGCTCAAGGGGTCTTACCCAAGGGTCTGCCATATCAACTTGCCTTCCACTTAGACCCCTTTCTTTCCTACCTGTGTATGGCCTTGGCCCAGCCTCTCTCTACTCAGCCTCGGCTTCTACCAACCATGGTGGGAAGTCTCTTGGGCAGAGGACATCTGCGGAGGCTGATGGGGCCATGGGTTGGGTGCACTAACCTCAGCTACAGTTAAAGGTTGCCCCAACTGTATCCTTTCTCTTTCTTCCTCCCATGCATTCTGCGCTCCCCTCGTTGGAAGATGAAATATGGGCTCTCCACAGCCCAGCAGTCCTTTAAGCTCATAAAAAGTCATTTTTACCCTGATGGAGCTGTGACGTATTTGAAAGCACCCGTTAAAAAATTACAGCCGGCTTCACAAAGTTTTCTGTACTCGGCAGACAGCCTGCTGAGTGGGGGCGCCATGGCCGACGCCGGTGTTATGAGGACCTAGTTAAAACTTTTACCTCATCCACCAGCCATAGCTCATAACAGCTGTCTCCCGAAATGTCAGCTGGATTTAATTGAATTGCCTTGTTTTCTGTGTCATGATATTTGTTACCCAGAATTTGATTCAATTCAACAAGTCCGTATCGGACACCTGTCATTAGCCCGTCCACCTGCAGCAGGCGGTGAGGGATTCGATCGAAGTGCGATGTGACCATGAGTCAGCTGCCCGTCGTCTGTCATTTCCCGAGTGCCTGTCTTTTCCAGGCATCGCACTGCGTGCTGGGGATGAAAGCAGCCGAGATCAAAACAAGCATGTTGTCTGCCCTTCTGGAGCTGGTGAGGGGCTGCCAGCAAGTTATGACAAATATTTCCAGGGTCCCCCGTCTACAGGGTGCTCTGAAGGAGTCCGGGGTCCACTAGGCAACAGACAGGGGTCCGGTGGGGGCTGGATTAAGGACAGTTTTTTTGAGGAAGTGAATGGAATTTGAAGAAGGGTAATAGTTGGTCTGGAAAATAAGGGGCGAGAATGAGAGAGAAAGAGAGTTGCTAGCAAAGAGATCAGTGAGTGTAAAGGGCCTGGGGCAGGATATATTGAAGGAATAGAGAGAAGGCTGGTGTAAATGGGGCATGAGGGTGGAGGGGGCATCAGGGGGTGAGGCTGGAGCTGTAAGAACCTGGGCCGTTACCCCAAGGACAGTGGGATGCCAGTGAGGGGACCTGAGTAGGAGATCCATGTGGGCATTTTAGAAAGATCATTGGCTGCTGTAAGGGGATCAGGCTGAAGGCGAGGCAGCCTCCCTCGTTATTCTCGGCACAAAGGGATACTGTTGCCATCAAGTCGACTTTGACTCATAGGGACCCTACAGGACAGAGTAAAGCTGCCCCATAGTGTTTCCAAGGCTGTCATCTTTACGGAAGCAGACTCACATCTGTCTCCCTCCGAGAGGCTGGTGGGTTCGAACCGCCGATCTTTCAGTTAGCAGCCGAGCGCTTAAGCACTGAGCAAGCAGACGGGGGATAGTTGCTTTTATTTAAATTTTTTTCGTCGTGGTAAATATGTGTGTAACAAGATGTTTGACACTTCAACCATGTTCACTCGTACGGTTCAGCGGTGTGAAGTATGTTCATCACGTCGTTCAACTATCACCCTTATTTGTCCCGAATCCTATCATCACCCTTCACTGCAGCTCAGGGTCCCCTAAGGGCTGAGACCTCCAGGTAGAGGTGGGGTTTTAATTCTCCCAAGAATCCCCTTCACCACCTCAGCCTCCTCAGCTTTCTGTTCTGGAAGGTGTGTTCCACGGCCAGGAGGAGGGCCTTCCCGCAGCCTGCTTTCTTGTGTTACAGGCGCCAACTGTCTGAGCAAGTCGCCAGTCGGCAGGACACCCCTGCACGTGGCTGCGGCCATGGGCCGGGTGGACTGCATCAGCCTCCTGCTTGACTATGGTGCCTCCATCAATGACAAAGACGCAAAGGGGGAGACCCCCATCTCTATCGCCCGCCGCTTGAACCGCAAGCAGAGTGAGCGGCGGATGTTCCTAATCCACTGGATGGCTAAATCAGGAGCCACGAGCTCCGTGGACAAAGCCACGAAGAGGGTGTCCCAGCGGGCCAGGTCTGTGCCAGGCTCCAAGAAGCCCAACGCGTAGTCCCCACCGGGCCGTGCACGCATGAGCCTTGACTCGGGGACCCGACTCCACAGTGGCCCTTGGTCATCGCCACAACCAGAAAACATGGCAGTTCATCTGACTCAGGCTTGAAATGATCTGTCCTGTTTGCAAATGACCCTAGGAGGGTGTTGATGGAGCGGATCAGTTTGTGGTCATTTGGTAATCCATTATGGGCCTCTCTGGCTCCGATGGCGGCCCTTAATTCTCAGCTATTTCTGTGTTGTACCCAGGAGCACTGTTTGGGGTGATGGGAACCAATCACCTCCTCTCCCTTCTGGAGGGCGTCGAATGCATCGGTGTAACAGATGTAATAACAGTAATGACAATAGTACCATTGTTACTGTACAAAAGAAGTGCCCGTGGATGTCAGGAGGTCCTGCGCAGTGTGGGCTTGCGTTTCTGTTTGTAAAACCCACGGGACGAGGTGCTCCTACAGCTAATAATGCTCCAGAAGTTTCCTGGAGCCATCTCTGAGGGGTCTGCCTCTCGAGTTGGGCAGAAGTGAAGCTGGCGGTGGGGGCAGAGAGGAGCAGGGGGAGCTTGCTTCTCCAAACACGTTCTTCAAAAGGGGCACCTATTACCGAAAGATTGGTGGTTCAAACCTTCCAGCTGCTCCGAGGGAGAAAGATGGGGCAGTCTGCTTCTGTAAAGATTTACAGCCTAGGAAACCCTATGGGGCAGTTCTACCCGGTCCGATAGGGTTGCTATGAGTCGGAATCAAGTTGGTGGCAATGGATACACGTTACAGCAGCTCTAGGCTGCACGACTGTGCTGGCAGAGCCCTGCCCGCCCTGTGGACGATGAAGTGAGCTGGGTGTGGGGCTCAAGAGGGAAGGGTGAGGACTGGGGCAAACTGATGTGCATGCCCTTGTCTGAAGAGGCTGCTAGATCTTTCCAGAACCAGACATCTGGCTTTGTATGTGATCACTCCTGGTTTTTGAATGTTGGCTTGGGTTTTGGAAGTGCGTGATACGAAAAGGAATGAGAAGATGGGAGTTGCACTCAAGGGGCTGCCTGTCCTTGTCACACGCAAGTTCGTTTCACCGGGAAAAGTGGTGGTTGCTGTCAGTTGCAACTCATGGTGACCCCAAGGGTGCAGAGCTGACTGGCGCCCCACAGGGCTCTCAAGGCTGTGACCTTTCAGGGGCAGATCACCAGCCCTTATTTCCGAGGTGCCTCTGGGTGGGTTTGAATCTCCAACCTTTCCATTAGTAGTCCAACAATTAACCATTTTCACCACCCAAAGACTCCTGGGAGACTAACTGTCCTGACAGAGACTGGAGAAACCCTGAGAGTATGGCCACCGGACACCCTTTTAGCTCAGTAAAGAAGTCGCTCCCGAGTGTCACCGTTCAGCCAAAGATTAGATAGCCCCATAAAACAAAATGAGACTAATGGGGCACAACAGTCCAGGGACAAGGACTAGAAGGCAGGAGGGGACAGGAAAGCTGGTAATAGGGAACCCAAGGTTGAGAAAGAACAGTGTTGACATGTCGTGGGGTTGTTAACCATTGTCATAAAACAATATGTGTACTAACTGTTTAATGAGAAACTATTTGTTCTGTAAACCTTCATCTAAAGTACAATAAAAAAAAAAAAGAAAAAAAGAAAACCAAAGACTCCTGGGAAAAGTGGTAGAGACAACTGCAGACTCCCTGGAACATTCCATGGCTCTTCCTAGGTGATATGTATCGTCCACCTTCCCAGCCTCCAAAGGCCATTTATGTTTCTGTAAAGCCTTAAATCCTAATACAGTGGCCGGAACCGGAGTGTGCAGCCGTGGCCTCTTAAGCGGCACGGTTCCACGTTTAGAGTGACGGAGAACAGCACCGCCTCCTGGCCATCTTCTCTCCGCTTTGTGGCCCAATAACTGGCTTCTGCTTTTTAAAATTAATTGGCCGAATTTCCTGCCGTCATAGCAAGTAAGATCTGTGTTGATGATGTGGTTTTACACTCCATAGACGTGGCCATACCCAGCTCAGCAATCTGTTTGACAAATAATAGCGGAAAAAAATAGCTCAGCATCAGCTATGTCAAAACTGGGATCTTGTTTTTGGCAGACATTCTCCAAAGTCAATAGGCAGCTATTAAATTACCCCGTCCAACGGGTCAATTCATTTAGCTAATGGGGAGTGCTGGGAGGGGCACTGGGGGACTCTTTTAACTTAACAAGTGGCGTTGCTCAAAGTCATGTGCTTGCCAGGAGCTCTGCTATGCTGTCTTTGTGGTTAACATGCCAACAGCCTGACACCTGTCCCCAAAATTTTGGGGGCAAGCACTCTACTTCATATGCCCCCAATTAAACATTTAACATTCAGTTAAACACTTGGCCAGACATCTGGGCAGGTTCAGAACTCTCTGTGGTGGCATTTGGCTTGCTCTGTGGCTGGGTGATTTGAACAATCTTGTAGGTCTTGGGGGAAATCCTGCTGGCGCAGTGGTTAAGAGATTGGCTGCTAACCGAAAGGTCAGCAGTTTGAATCCACCAGGTGATCCTTGGAAACCCTATGGGGCAATTCTACTCTGTCCTATAGAGTCACTATGAGTCAGAATCGACTCGACAGCAGTGGGGTTTTTTTTTTTTTTTTTTTTTCTTTTGGGTAGGTCCTGCAGACTCTTGGTTTTAGAGAACCCTCTCCTAACACTCGTTCTATTGGAGTAAAACAAAGTTGTATCACACACTAAATAAAACGTCCACGAGCATAGGAGAGTTGACTTGCAATTGGTTGCAACGTGTAATGTTAACATGTATTTCATTAAACCTTTTATTGATTTTGAAGGTTTGTTTTTCATACTTTGGAGCCAACAAGAAAAACAAATTATGGAGGGGAAGGTCCACCTCATACAATTTTGTAGGATCCTGAAACCTCACAGACCCAGGGCACTGGGCAATGGGCCTTAATATGAAACATTCTGGCATCACCTCTGTGGGGAAGGCATAGGCTTCCTGCTGGGCTGTACTATCCAGGCTCTCTTCCCCTTATCTGGGATCCTCATGTGAGGCTGGCCGCTCAACCACCAGAACGCAAGAGCTCCCAGCCTAGTGGTGGAGATTCAGGGTTTAGGGTCACTGTGGACCTCAGACTGAATCTTGTGGCTCTGCCCTGTGGCCTTGAACGAGTTCCCTGCTGCTCCGAGCCAAGTCTCTTGTGTAAAGAAGGATGGAAAATCATCAAGGTACCTGGTCCCTACGGTGGTTGGGAGGACCTGGGAAACAGGAGGTACTCAATGTATGCTGGGTACTGTCATCTGGGAGCTTGGCTGGGAACTCTTGCTGAGGACATGGGTGAAATTGTTGATGTTTAAGAGCGATGGAAGAGACGAGAAACTTCCTGTGCCTTCCCTGGCGTTATGGATTGAATCGTGTCCCC
>NW_004443944.1:5948138-5952314 GCF_000243295.1 Trichechus manatus latirostris
TTTTTTTTTTTGGTACCACCAAGAAAGCAGAGCCAGAAGCAGAGCACATCCTTTGAGCCTGGGGTCCCTGCACTGAGAATCTCCCAGACCAAGGGAAGATTGATGACAAGGACTTTTCCCAGAGCCGACAGAGAAAGCCTTGCCCTGGAGCTAGCACCTTGAGTTTGGACTCGTAGCCTCCTAGACTGTGAGACAATAAATTTCTCTTTGTTAAAGCCGTCCACTTGTGGGATTTCTGTTACAGCAGCACTAGGTGACTGGGACACCTGAGTTCTCTGAGTTCTGATCACTAGGAAACAATGATGACCAGCTCTTGGAGCTCAGTGTCCCCATGAAAGTGCCGTCGCATGTCCTGGGGATTCTTGGAGACCACACAAAGGACTATTTCTCATAACCGCCTCATCACCTTCAGGGGTGTCGCTTGCTAGGTTACTCAGGGAACCTTCTATCAGCCTGAAAGTCAGGCCTTGGAAACAGTTGGCCCCTCTGGACAAATGGACATGCCCACTTCCAGCAGATGATGAAGGCCTTGTTGGCAGCTGTGTTTCCATTTTGCCTTGGCTGCCAGGAAGCTCAGAGCCAAGGTTAGTGTTCACCTAGTGGAAGTAGTCAACCCGCGTCCCCCTTCGCCTTGTCTTTTCCCCTAAACGAATTATAATCTCTCTCTTTAAAACTTCGCCTGGCCTGTGGGTGTGCTTTGTTGTAAGTTACCTCAGCTGCTTTTGGGGAGTCAGTGCCATATAGAGAAGAAAGAAGTGATGCTAGGTATGGGTTTTCAAGGGCGACTTGCACCTTGGGGAATTTTAGGTGGCCGCTGACACTGCATTAAGTGACATGGAAAGTTATTTGCTTTTCAAATCTCTCTCAGTCATTTTAACTAAAGGAGAAAGTCTCAGTTTGGGGTTGGTTGATTTAAACGCCTCCCTACGCTAGCCAGTCTCCCTTTTACAAATACATAGAGCAGGTTTTCACAGGCAAGAGGATTTGCCAGGCTTTAATAACATTGTCTTGTTTTCGGTGTATTTGTGGGCCAGGATTCTATTCCTTTCTCCACCCTTTACTGGTCCCGTGACCCTGGGACAAACTGTCAGTTCCCAGGAGCTTCAGTTTGCTCAGCTGTCACCTGGATCTCATCTGTCTCCTGGTCGGAATGTGAAATGAAAGGACAGATGTGAATTGTGTGGCACAGATGTGACCCCCGGTGCCGGAGGAGAGGCCCATCAGGTTCCCAGAATTCTCTCAGCCACTGGTGTGTGGCCCTGGGCCAAGAGATTTCATCTCCCAGAGCCTCAGTTTCCTCATCGGTAACATCGGGTAATAAAACCTGCCCCGTGACGTTGCTGGAGGGCTTCCCTGCCTGGCATGGAAACAGATGCTTGAAAAATAGCAGCTGTTGTTATGATTATTGTTACCACCACTGAATTTGCTGAAAATGTTTACTCGCCGGGAATCAATACACTCCCAGATACCAAATAGCCTCATACATTTTCAGCAAGCCTCCTAGAATAAGAGTCTCCATCCAGAACAGATAATTCCCAAAGTGGGAGATAAATAATTTCCCTTAAACTTGCTGATTTGGGTGTGAAGTAGGGGACTTCCTCAGCAACTTGTTCTGAACTCGAAACTCCAGGCCAGCTCTGCAGCAGAGAGGAAAAAACTCTGCGCAGAGGAAAATTCCAGTCGCTGGGCTCTGCTTCCGCAGTGCCGCACTGCCCACAGAAGCTGCCAGCAGAGGGCACAGAAAACCATTAACATTTAGACAAACGCCACCGTTTGTGTTCCTCGCAAACGTCAGGCGTGCTGCAGTCCCCACCTTGTGGAAGACGCCAGAGCTGAGCTCAGTGCCCGGGTGTCTGTGAGCCACTGAAATTGTCTGTAAAATGTGCGGGGTGCAGGCGTGCATTTTTGGGGGGAACAGTCATAGCTCTCAACACATCTTGAGAGGGTCTGTGGACCCCCATCCCCAGCTCCCTCAAGGTTCAGAAACCTGGCACATAACAAGGGGCTCCGCCACCCCAGGTGTCAAAGAACCAGAACCGACCCATCAATAAAAGGTCTCCCCTTAGCCATGCGGTGGGTCGTGTTTTCAATTTGTAACTGGAACAATGATAAGTACTGAGAAGAGTGGGCGCCATGCCGTGTGTGTGTGTGTGTGTGTGTGTCTGTGTGTGTGTCTGTGTGTGTGTCTGTGTGTGTGTATCTGTGTGTGTGTGTCTGTGTGTGTGTGTCTGTGTGTGTGTCTCTGTGTGTGTGCGTGTCTGTGTGTCTGTGTTTGTGTGTGTGTGTCTGTGTGTGTGTCTGTGTGTGTGTGTCTCTGTGTGTGTGTGTGTTTGTGTGTGTCTCTGTGTGTGTGCGTGTCTGTGTGTGTGTGTGTCTGTGTTTGTGTGTGTGTGTATGTGTGTGTCTGTATGTGTGTGTGTCTCTGTGTGTGTCTGTGTGTGTGTGTCTGTGTGTGTGTGTGTCTCTGTGTGTGTGCGTGTGTCTCTGTGTGTGTGCGTGTGTCTCTGTGTGTGCGTGTGTCTCTGTGTGTGTGTGTCTCTGTGTGTGTGTGTCTGTGTATGTGTGTCTGTTTGTGTCTGTGTGTGTGTGTGTGGGACTCGGGGCTCTTAGCCTGCACAGGAGAACCTGCAGGAGGAGGATCTGACAATACGTATTCAAAATGCCCATGAGCCGACCAGCCACCCACTCTGGTAAATCCATCCTATGGAGACAAAACCCCGGTGCCTCATGAGACATGTTTGTGGACATTTGTGACAGCTGTTTATGGTACCAAATGCCAGAAATGCCCCAAATGCCCACCAACGGGAAGGGTGGTGTTTCACTGCACGGCTAATAGAAAATGCCTCAGGGCGGCCAGGGGCGTGGTCTGTGATGTGCTATTTGAGTGAAAATCAGCAAGTTGCCCTGGGTAAATACAAATAAAAATAGAAGACAATAAAATCTTATATTATAAAATACAAAAGAAGACGAAATCCAATATATGTGCACATCAGCTTATTTGAGCATGAAGGATGATGTCAAAGGTACACTCCAAACTCTTAAGACTGCTTACTGAAGGGTGGTGGGGTAACTTTATATACCCGAGTTGTTACAACCAGCGAGTCTTACTTTTGTAATTAAAAAAAAAAAAAAAAACCGATATAAAAAGGAAAATGAACAGAGAAGCAAACCCCACCTGAGCTCTCCGAAGTCTAAGGAAAATTATACACGTATGTTGGAATGCTGGGTGCAGTGGTTAAGCGTTCAGCTGCTAACCAAAAGGTCAGCAGTTCAAAACTACCAGCAGCTCCTTGGAAACCCTATGGGGTGGTTCTTCTCTGTGTTATAGGGTCGCTATCAGTTGGAATCAGCTTGATGGTAACAGGTTTGGGTCTTTTGGTTCATATATAAAAGGGGGGACAAAAACTCCCACAAAAGCCAGTTGCCATCGAGTCGACTCCAGTTCATGGCAATCCCATGCATGTCAGAATAGAACTGCTTCGTGGGGTTTTCATGGCTGTGACCTTTTGGAAGCAGACCACCAGGCCTTTCTTCCGAGGCACCTCTGGGTAGAAAACTCCAGCCTTTCAGTTAGTAGTCTAGCACTCGACCGTTTGCGCCACCTAGGGGCTCCTTAAGAGAAAATTATAGCTCTTGTTTACTGAGCCTGTCTCAGGTGCCTGGTGTCTTGGATGCTTTAACATTTAGCTCATTTAGTCTCCACGATGATTCTAGAAGTCAGATTTCACAGCGGGGCTTGTTCAACACAGATTGCTGGGCCCCACCTCCCAGAGTTTCTGGGTTCAGTGGGTTTGGGATTCTGAATTCCTAAGAGACGCCCAGGAATGCTGGTGCTGAGCTCCAGGGAGCCGGCTCTAACCCACGCCCATTTCTCACGCAGAAAACGAGGCTCAGAGAAGGTCAGCCACTTGCCCAGGGTCACACAGTACGTCCGAGGCAAAGTGAGGATGCCCTGACCTGAAGCCGTGGTTTTAACAAGTGCGAGACAGCACTGAGCTTGTCAGATCCCAGGAGCCGCCCTGCCCTGGGGGCAATTCAGTCCCCATACCAGCTTGGGGATGTGACCTTGGTTACTTCTAAGTTCCCCTCTTCCCTGCTTGTAAGATGCAGAAGATACTCGCACTCCTCACATCTCACAGCACTGTGTGAGGATTAAATGAGGGGGCCCCGGGAGTC
>NW_004443944.1:5966748-5967985 GCF_000243295.1 Trichechus manatus latirostris
GACAGGCCTCGAATGCACGTGGGTGCACTCATGTGTTCTGGGGAGTACTCCCCCAACATATACCTCTCTGAAGAACCAGTTACCTGCCATCCAGTGGACCCTGACTCATGAAGTCCCCATGCATGTCTCAGAGTAGAACTGTACTTCAGAGGGTTTTCAGTGGCTGATTTTTCTGAAGTAGATGGCCAGGACTTTCTTCTAAGGCACCTCTGGGAGGACATGACCCTCCAGCCTTTCAGTCAGCAGCAGAGTGCTTTAACCGTTTGCAATGTCCAGGTATCCGTACTTGTCCAGGTCCATTCTCCTCTTCCACACGTAGGAATAACGCTAATGACCGGACCTGTGTTTTCCATCTCACACCCACCTGTGTGGGGACTAATGGGGCCACACTGATAGTCCTCTGGTCACTGAGACTTGCCCTGTCCCTGCTCACCTGGGACCCCAGAAAAGCCATATCCCTCCCCCAGGCCTTTCTGGGAGGGTCTGGATTGTCCCACATGAGCTGGTCTGTCTGTTGGCCGTCACTGCCCTCTGCTGGTGTCCCGGGGTGCTGCCACCTGGCATAGCCATCACACGGTCACATGGCCAGGTAGCCGTGGTGGGAGCAGACCCAGCCTTCCCGGGACTTGTCAGGGCTGTGGAGCCCTGACGCTGACCGTGTTTTTAGGGAGCGTGTTCTTCCTGGTTTTGCCTTACAGCTTTCTTGTTCTCTCTCTGGTCAGACTTGACATTTTTTCTTGTTGCTCATCACCATGGCTACCCCTGTCCACCCTGTGCTGTTCCGGGGAGGCTGAGTGCCAGGCCCTGGGCTGCAGCATCCTTCAACCCCGTGTTGGTCCAGGGTGGCTGCTGGGGGACCTCGGGAGGGGGTGGGGTCCCAGCAGATTCCATCCGATCACTCTTCTTCCATCAGGTATGGGGGACCGCCTGCTTGGGACAATGGTTGATGCTCCAGCAAGCTCACAGTTTACTGAGAAGACAGATGTGAGCTGAGTAGTCACACTAAGAAGTGCGGGTGGCCAGACGGCTTGTTCCCCAGCCAAGGGGAGGGGTCCAGATCACAGAAGAAAGAGGCCTGCAAGGTCCGCTAGGACATCAAGTTCGTGGAAGAGGACTTTGTTCTTTTACCCCAGGTTGGGGCCGGCTGATCATGATTAGCAAGTTTAATTAAAATCAGGCTCCTCCCTGCCTCCCTCTTTTCACTCCTTCCTCCCTCCCTCCTTCCCTTCCTTCCTTC
>NW_004443944.1:5969835-5971496 GCF_000243295.1 Trichechus manatus latirostris
GTTCCTGGGACATATTACCCCAAATACCACTGGGGACAGTAAATGGACAAGATCTACGCCCATGTAAACTGGGAAGGAGAAGTGTATGGCCATTAAAACATTATTCAAGGACATTACTTTTCCATTAACACAACTGAAATTGTGCTGAAAGCCGAGTTGCTATCTCTGGGAGGTGACGGAGTTTCAGGTAACTGTTGATTGCCAGCCTCTAAAGAGGGAAGTTTGTGGGAGGCTGAGGGGGCCTTGGCCTGGCTGCCTGTGGCCACCTGGAGTGGTCTTGGCCAACTCCCCTACCTCCACAATGCCCCAGGGCTACTTCTGCATGTCTTGGTCACCTGCCAGTTCCTGAGGGCCTAGAAATTCTCTTCTCTCCACATTTGTCTAGCGTAGTCGTCAAAGGATGGTCTTCAGATGGAATGTCATTGCTTTGTGTTCTGACTCCTCTACTTCCAAGCTCTGTGACTCTACCCACATCTGCGAAACAGATGCTCATGAATTCATTTACAACAAAAACCATATATGCCTGAATATATGGGGGCCCTAGCAAAGATGTCACTTGGATGACTAAGGTGTGCCTGACTCAAGCCATGGTCTTTCCAACCGCCTCATATGCGTGCAAAAGATAAACAATGAAAACAGAAGATGGAAGAAAAATTGATGCATTCGAACTGTGGTGTTGGTAAAGAATACTGAATGTTCCATGGACTTCCAGAAGAACAAATAAATCAGTTTTAGAAGAAATACAACCGGAATGCTCCTTAGAAGTGAGCATGGAGAGACCTCGACTCGCTTGCTCTGGACAGGTCATCAGGAAAGACCAATCGCTAGAAAAGGACATTATGCTTGATAAAGTAGACGATCAGCAAAAATGAGAAGAAACTCTCAACGAGGTGGATTAACACAATAGCTGCAACAATGGGCTCAAACATATCAATGATCATGAAGATGGTCCAACATTTTGAGCAATGTTTCGTTCTGCTGTACATAAGATGGCCATGAGCTGGAGCACTTAACAACAACAAACGTAAGGAGATTCTCCCCACTTTTCTAATAGGATCTAAAAATAAAGAAAGCATATTGGCAGAGATGTAGATGAAATAAGAAATGCCTTCTTGTGTTTATTTAGTTACACGTATGTATTTCAAGTCACACAGTATATGACCAAACAAAAAAAATGAAACTTGTTGCCATTGAGTTGATTCTGACTCATAGCAACCCTGTAGGACAGAGCAGAACTGCCCCACAGGGTTTCCAAGGAGTAGCTGGTGAATTTGAACTGCCAACCTTTTGGTTAGCAGCCAAGCTACTAACTCCTGTGCCACCAGGGCTCCCATAATATATGACATGGGGGATTACTTTGAAAATGTGGCTTTTTCCCTCTCAAAACCATGGATCAATTTTATGTCAACTCTTCCTGTGGATTTTCTCCAGGGTCTTTGTCATCACCAGGGCCTTCAAGAGCGTGAGTAACGTTTTCCAGAGCTTGGCATCTTTCCTCCCACCCGAGATGCATGAGACATAGGGCTTTTCAAATCCCCTTTATGAGGTTGTCACTCAACATTGTATATGCAAGGCACGTTTTCATAATATTAGGACAGTTTTCAACATTTGTCCTGTAGGTGTAAGATCTTCACAGTGCAACCACTTACTTGGTTGTATTT
>NW_004443944.1:5971973-5973139 GCF_000243295.1 Trichechus manatus latirostris
ACATAATTACACCCACAAAATCCCTTCACCTGTGTTATTTCATCTACTGTAACCAGAAGAGTGATATCCTATCACTTTTGCCGTGTTTTGTTGGTGAGAAGAAAGTTACAGGTCTTGCCCACACTCAAGAGCGGGGAATTACACAAAGGTGGGGGTCCGGGACCATCTTAGACTTCTGCCTCCCACACCTGCTGATAATGACTCCCAGCAACCACCTTTGTTCTGCAGATAATGATGAAATCAGTGACAGGCTTCTTCCTCCTTTCTTGTTGATAACATCAAGGTAAATTTCCCAAAGTAGCATTTACTGAGAAATACTCCCTACCCCCCACCTTTTAAAGATAATATGTCTTGTGGCTGTAGAATAGAGCTTTATTGTTAAAAATAAAATGTTTGCAAGTGCAACCATGATATGAGAAACTTTGTAAACAGCCCAGTATCAGGCAATTCCCTCGTCTCTGACGAATGATTTTTGGGAATTTTTTTTTTTTTGCCTTACACTTAAACATATGGAGAATTCCTTGAGCATCTCTTTTGGGAGTGAAGGAGTTATGAAGAGGCGTTTCCATCTTGGCAAATTCTCTTTCTCAAAGTGAAAGTGAGTGGCTCAGGAGAATGAAGGGAGTCTGGGGGTGTCTGCAAAAAAGGGGGCTGGACTCCTCTTTCCCCAGTTGGATGTTCACTGGGCCCTGGGGCCTCGTAGGTGAGAAGCTGGGTGCAGCTTAGCTCGATTCTCTGCTCGGGGTCTCACAGGGTGGAAATTAAAGTGTCAGGTGTGCTGTGTTCTCCTTGGAGGCTCGGCTAGGGAAGGATCCACCCCCAAGATCCCTTGGGTTGTTGGCAGAATTCTTTTCTCAAGGCTGTAGAATTTTCATGACAGCTTGCTTTTTCAAGACCAGCAGGAGAGAGACAGAGAGCCAAAATGTTATGGATTGAATTGTGTCCCCCAAAAATGTGTGTCAACTTGGCTAGGCCGTGATTCCCAGCATCATATGATTGTCCTCCATTTTGTCATCTGATGTGATTTTCCTATGGGTTGTAAATGCTAACCTCTATAATGTTAATAAGGCAGGATTCGAGGCAGTTATGTTAATGAGGCAGGACTCAATCTACAGGATTAGGTTGTGTCTTAAACCAATCTCTTTTGTGATATAAAAGAGAGAAGC
>NW_004443944.1:5973570-5988771 GCF_000243295.1 Trichechus manatus latirostris
CCATGTTCCTGAGATGATGGGAGATGGCCTCCTCACCCAGCACACCCTGAGTAGGGCCCTGAGAGGGAAACAAACCCGGGAACGTCAGCCCTACCAAGGACCCCTCAGTGTAGGGCACAGAGGCATGCATATAAAGGGGACGGGGCAAGATGCCACCAGCTGAGAAAATCAGACAACAGACGTGGAGCTGACCACCCGTGGGAGAGGGCTGCTTCTGCCTACCCTCCCGGGCACCAGCCCAGAGGAGGAGCCTGGAGGGGATGCGGTGGGCCGAGCAGACCGTGCCCCACCCCTCCACTCTTCTGAGGCCCACATCCAGCATTGGCTTTCGGGGAGGGTCCACATGAAAACCCACCCGTGGTTGCTGGCTCCTACTGCTCAAATGAGGTGGCCATTCAGAAACTAATGGGGCTGAGTCTGATTTTCCCATTTATACATTAATCAAAGTAATTGATACATTTAGGGTCAGATATTCCTACAAAGGTTGTAAGAAAGAGAGGCCACCGCCCCTCCCCCCAAAAAATCCATTGCTACAGAGTCGATTCTGACTCATAGTGACCCTACAGGACAGAGCAGAACTGCCCCATAGGGTTCCAAGGAACTGCTGGTGGATTTGAACTGCCATCCTTTTGGCTAGCAGCTGAGCTCTTAACCACTGTGCCACCAGGGCTCCATCACCCCTCCCACACCAGGGCAATTCCTTCTGTTACTTTTACCTGATTATTTCGGGGATTTTCCTCTCTGTGTTGAAACCAAATGCTCGCTTTGCTCCTCATTTTCTTTTCTTTTTAAAATTGTGATAAAATATACATAACAAAACATTTGCCATTGTGGACAATTCAGTGACGTTAGTTATGTTCACTGTGTTGTGCAACCATCACCACCCTCCGCATCGATAGTTTTCATCCCCCTTCACAGAAACTCGGTGCCACTTCAGCAGTGCCCCCTCCCATCCGCCTCTGGTCACCTCCAATACCGCTGGTCTCTATGTATCTGCCTCTTCTAGATATTTGCTTTGCTCCATCTTGATGTGGTAGGTTTAGGCATCATCCGTTGACTCTTTACCATGGAAACAAGGATTTAGCTCTTCTTCTCCCTTCCCTCACGTACTCTGGCCATGTTATCAGGAGGGCCCAGTCCCTGGAGAAGGATATCATGCTTGGTAAGGTAGAGGGTCATCAAAAAAGAGGAAGACTCTCAACGAGATAGACTGACACAGTGGCTGCAACAATGGGCTCACACATACCAACGATGGTGAGGATGGCACAGGACCGGGCAGTGTTTCGCTCTGTTGTACATGGCATCGCTCTGAGTGTGAACTGACTCGACGGCACCTCAAACAACAACCACTCCCTCCCCCATCCCCCACTGATTGGAGATCGGTGGTCCCAGTATTATGACTTCGTAAATGGTACTCACAGCTGAGTCCTGTAGTCACCTATGAAATTTTTTCCTTTCCTGCCAATTTTTTATTTTCACTGGGGTTAATAACTATAATTTTTTCTTGTATGCTTCATTTTGATGTATTTTTGACCAGTTCAACTCATTCAACAGGCTACCAGTTCCCTTTGGGTCCCCAAGCGCCCACCACGAACAGCCCCAGAGGCGGAGGGAGGGGGTGCTGCAGCTGGAGGACCGGGGGGGTGTCAGACAATTAGTGGGTCCTTTGTCCTGGTGGGGAAGAAAAAGAGATTAAAAAATATGTGTGTGTATGTATATATGTGTGTGTGTATATATATGTGTGTGTGTATATATGAGTGTGTGCATGGGTGTATATGTATATATGTGTGTGTATATATGTGGGTATATATGTGTGAGTATATATATATGTGTGGGTATGTGTGTATGTATATGTATGTCTATGTTTTTGTGTATATACCAAAAACCCATTGTCATCAAGTCGATTCTGAGTCGATTCTGACTCATGGCGACCCTAGAGGACAGAGTAGAACTGCCCCATACAGTTTCCAAGGAGCGCCTGGTGGATTTGAACTACTGACCTTTTGGTCAGCAGCTGTAGCACTTAACCACTACGCCACTAGGGTTTCCAATTGTGTATATATATAAAATCTCCACTGAGCTGGATGGGCCTGTCGACACTTTTCTTTGGAAATCAGCTCTGCAGAAATGATTTAGATATAATTTATAGGCTCCCCTAACTGACAGGGGTTTTCACATATAATTAACAATAATGATAAATAAGAACAAAATATGGGATTATATATGGGCAATTATACACAATAAAGCTGTAATTATGTCTGCAGGGATCATAAACCACCAAGCCTGGGTGGGAAGTCCTGTGGGGTTAGTTCCTGTCACCAGAAATCACAGGAAATTACTGCTGAGCACATAAAATTACCAGGCATCTCACATTTGAATGACGTGGGGGCCTCAGGCTGCAGGGAGCTGGGAGGGGAGGGGGCCTGTATGTCAGTTTTCCACCACCTTCCGCAGAGTCATCTCCCTCCTGAGGGCAGCGGGGAAGAAGGTGGGCTTGAGGACAAGAGGTAGCATATGATCAAGAACTGATGGTAGCGAAGGACGAAGTCCAAGCTACACTGAAGGCATGGCAAAATAAAAGGTTCCAGGAACTGACGGAATACCAACTGAGATATTTCAACAAAGGGATGCAGCGCTGGAAGCACTCACTCGTCTATGGCAAGAAATTTGGAAGACAGCTACCTGGCCAACCGACAGGAATAGATCCATATCTGTGCCCATTCCAAAGAAAGGTGATCCAACAGAATGCAGAAATTATTGAACAATATCATTGACATCACATGCAAGTAAAATTTTGCTGAAGACCATTCAAAAGCGGTTGCAGCAGTACATCGACCGGGAACTGCCAGAAATTCAAGCTGGATTCCAAAGAGGACATGGAATGAAGGATATCATTGCTGATGTCAGATAGATTTTGGCTGAAAGCAGAGAATACCAGAAAGATGTTTGCCTGTGTTTTACTGACTATGCAAAGGCCTTCGACTGCGTGGATCGTAACAAATTATGGATAACATTGCGAAGAATGGGAATTCAAAAACAATTGTGCTCATGAGGAACCTGTACATAGACCAAGAGGCAGTCGTTTGAACAGAGCAAGAGGATACGCGTGGTTTAAAATCAAGAAAGGTGTGCGTCAGGGTTGTATCCTTTCACCATACTTATTCAATCTGTATGCTGAGCCAAAAATCCCAGAAGCTGGACTATATGAAGAAGAACGCGGCATCAGGATTGGAGGAAGGCTCATTAACAACCTGCATTATGCAGATGACACAACCTTGCTGGCTGAAAGCAAAGAGGACTTGAAGCGCTTTTATGAAGATCAAAGACTACAGCCTTCAGTATGGATTACACCTCAACATAAAGAAGACAAAAATCCTCACAACTGGACCAATAAACAACATCATGATAAATGGAGAAAAGATTGAAGTTGTCAAAGATTTTATTTTATTTGAATCCACAATCAACGCCCATGGAAGCAACAGTTAAGAAATCAAACGACATAGTGCATTGGACAAATCTGCTGCAAAAGACCGCTTTAAAGTGTTAAAAAGCAAAAGATGTCACTTTGAGGACTAAGGTGTACTTGACCCAAGCCACGGTATTTTCAATTGCCTCGTATGCATGTGAAAGCTGGGCAATGAATAAGGAAGACCAAAGAAGAATTGGTGCCTTTGAATTACGGTGTTGGTGAAGAATATTGAACATACCACGGACTGCCAAAAGAATGAACAAATCTGTCTTCAAAGAAGTACGGCCAGAATGTCCCTTAGAAGCAAGGATGACAAGTCTTTGTCTCATGTACTTGGAACATGTTATCAGGAGCGATTAGTCCTTGGAGAAGGACATCATGTTTGGTAAAGTAGAGGGTCAGCGAAAAAGAGGAAGAACCTCAGTGAGATGGATTGACCCAGTGGCTGCAGCAATGGGCTCAAACATAGCAACAATTGTGAGGATGGTGCAGGACTGGGCAGTGTTTCGTCCTGTTATACACAGTGTCTCTATGAGTTGGAACCAACTCAACAGCACCTAACAACAACAACAACATATATATGTGTGTTTATATGTGTGTGCAATCAGCTCTGCGGAAATGATTTAGATGCAATTTATATGCTCCCCTACGTGACAAAGGAGCCCTGATGGCACAGTGGTTAAGAGCTTGGCTGTTAACCAAAAAGCCGGCAGTTCGAATCCACCAGCCGCTCCTTGGAAACTGTATAGGGCAATTCTACTTTGTCCTATAGGGTCACTAGGAGTCAGAATCTACTCGACGACAATGGGTTTTTTTTCTTCCTTCGTTTTTTAAGTGACAAGGGTTTGCACATATAATTAACAATAATGATACATAAAAACAAAACATGGGATTATATATGGGCAATTATACACAATAAAGCTGTAATTCCATCTGCAGGGATCATAAACCACCAAGCCTGGGTGGGGAGCCCTGTGGAGTTAGCCCCTGTCACCAGAAATCACAGGAAATTACTGCTGAGCACATAAAATTACCATGCATCTCAAGTTTGAATGACGTGGGGGCCTCAGGCTGCAGGGAGCTGGGGAGGGGAGGGGGCCTGTATGTCAGTTTTCCACCACCTTCCGCAGGGTCATCTCCCTCCTGTGGGCAGTGGGGCAGAGGGTGGGCCTGAGGACAGGCTGCCAGGGGCTGGACATGGAGCTGGGCCTTGTATGAGCATCCTTCGAATGCACCTGCCAGGTGGGCACAGCCAACTCTCCATTTCACAGACCAGGCAACCAAGGCTTGGAGACATGAGGTGATGCATCCAAGGCCTCGGAGCTGACCAGGGGCATTGCAAGGACTGGACATAGGGCGTCTGCCCCATGCTGCCAACCACCAATATCCATGAGGATTCCACCAATGAAAAGGTTAACATTAGCTCATGTTTGTTGAGTGCTCTCCCGGTGCCAGGGCCTCGTCAAGAGCTTGCTCGCAGGACCTGACGAGACAGACATGACCAAGATTCCCACTGCAGAGAGGAGGAAACCAAGAGTCAAAGTCCCTTGTCCCCAGGGTCCCAGACAGCCAGGGTCGAGCAGGGGTCTGCATGCAGGGATGTCTGGCTACAGAGCCTTTAACCACAGGGTTAGGTGGCTGTTCCTCTCCTGTCCCAGGGAGCAGCTAGGATGTCATGGGGCCTGCGGTGGGCTGAAAAATGCACCCCCAATATAAAACCCCATTGCCAATGAGTCAATTTTCACTCACTGCGACCCTATAGGATGGAGGAGAACTGCCCCGTAGGGTGTCCAAGGCTGTAAGCCTTGTAAAACCTTGTAAAAAAGCAGATTGCCACATCTTTCTCCTGTGGAGCAGGTGGTAGGTTCCAACTGCCAACCTTTGGGTTAGCGGCTGAGCGCTCAACCACTGTGTCATCCAGGCTCCTTCCTCTAAATATATTAGGATCTAATTACTAGAACTACCACCAGTCTGTTAGTTTGTTCTACTGTGGTGGCTTGCATGTTGCTTAGGACGCTGGAAAGCTGTGCCACTGGTATCTCAAACACCAGCAGGGTCAGCCATGGTGGTTTCAGGGGGAGCTTCCAGACTAAGACTAGGTAGAAAGGCCTGGTGATCTACTCCTGAAGAGTAGCCAATGAAAACCTTATGGAATACAACAGAACATTGTCTGACTTGCTTTCTTTGGACACGTTATCAGGAGGGATCAGTCCCTGAAGGAGAACATCATGTTTGGTGAAGTAGAGAACCAATGAGGATGAAGGAGACTTTTGGTGAGACGGACTGGCGCAGCGGCCGCAAGGATGGAATTGAACGTGCTGGCGATCGTGAGGATGACACAGGACCGAGCAACATTTCATCCTGTTGTACACAAAGTCACCATGAGTCGGAGTCGACTTGATGGCAGCTAACAACAAATCATTGGAGCCTATGAATGTGACTTATTTGGAAGAAGGGTCTTTGCAGACATTAAAGATTCTGAGATGAGGATATTATCTTGGATTTTCCAGGTGGGCCCTAAATGCACTCACAAGCGTCCTCATAAGAGAGGCAGAGGGAGATGTGACACGCACAGAAGAAGAGCAGAAGGTAATGTGAAGATAGGGCAGAGATCAGAGTGATGTGCTTACAAGCCAAGGATGGCTGGCAGCCACCGGAAGCTGGAAGAGGAGGAATGGCTTCCTGGCTAGCACCTCTGGAGGGAGCGTGACTTGGCCAACACCTTCCTTTTGGCCCAGAGAAACTGATCTGGCCTCCAGAACTGTGACAGAATACATTTCTGCTGTTTTAAGCCACTGTGGTGGTTGAGATTGTGTGTCAACTTGGCTGGGCGGCGATTCTCAGTGTTTTGGCGGTCTGTGATGTTGTGATCACTTTTCCGTTGAGATGTGATATGTGATCACCCCCATGATGGGGTCTGCTGTGAGTAGCCAGGCGGTTGAAGGGGAGTTTCCTTGGGCGTGTGGCCCACATCGAGTATGGGTGGATGTTCTGGCAGGGCTCGGGGCTTTTGCTTGTTCTGGATCCTGCAGCTGGCTCCTGTTCATCTGACCTCCGGTTCTGGGGATTTGAGCTAGCAGCTTACTTGAAGTCTTGCCTCTTGATCTTGGGATTTGTCGATCTTCACAGTTTGTGAGCAAAAGCCCTGCTCTGTGACCTGCCGATCTGTGGTTAGCCAGCCCCTGTGGCAACGTGAATCAGGAGAGGCCTCTTTCCTGACCCACAGACGTGGGACGTTAACAGCCTCTACAACCGCGTGAGCCATTTCCTCGATAGAAATCTCTGTCTACATATATATTTGTATGCTTTACTGGTTTTGCTTCTCTAGAGAACCCAGCCTAAGACAGCCACCGAGTTGGTGGTAATTTGTTACAGCAGCCTGATAACCTGAGTGCATAAAACCCATTGCCGTTGATTCTGACTCATAATGGCCCTATAGGACAGAGAAGAAATGCCTCATAGAGTTTCCAAGGCTGTAACCTTTATGGAAGCAGAATGTCACATGGTTCTCCTGCGGAGTGGCTGGTAGGTTCGAACCGCCAACCTTTCGGTTAGCAGTCTATTGCTTAACCACCGTGCCACCAGGGCTTCTCAACCTGACTAAACCAGGCCCCAAATGGAGTCGCTCATGCTGAGCCCCATATCAGCAAACCGAAACCTAAGTTTCCACTTCATGTAAATACCTAATTTTCCCAGGAGTCCAAACCCAAGTCAATCAGTCGACTCTCCCGGAAACAGAATTGTCAGCTGGCCAATCAGGACCGTCTGCTGCTGCAAAAAACCCTTCCGCCTGCAGGCACCTGGGAACTCTCGCTGGACTTTTGGTTCACGAACCGTGAGAGAAAAGTGTATGAGTTCATATACAAAGGTAATTTGTGAATATTTTATTTTTAACAAGCCCCAGGACATTCCTACGGGGCCCTCGCTGAGGGAGGTCTGTGCAAACCTGCTCCCCGCCGTATTCTCCCTCCAGAGTCACCTTCCGGGGTCCTGGGACCCACCCATTCCAACACCGCAAAGCACGCTGGAGGCCACTGCGCAAGTTCCTTAAGGCCGCTGTACCAAATCATCGCCCGTTTTGTGACACACATTTATTCCTCACAGTTCTGGAGGTCAGAAGTCTGAAAGGGTCTTGTGGGCTAGTATCAAGGTGTTGGCAGGGATGGCTCCTTCTGGAGGCTCCATGGGAGAATTGGGGCCCCTTCCTCTATCTTCAAAGCCAGCAATGGCCAGTCCAGTCCTATGTCACATCTCTCTGACCCCCTTCTGTTGTTGAATCTCTCTGCGCTCCAGCCAGGAAAGGCTCTCAGATGTAGTTAAGGACGCGTGTGATCCGACTGGGCCCACCTGGGTCATCCAGGCTTCTCCCCCATCTCAGGGGCAGTAGACTTCATTACACCCTTCATGCTCCCCTTTGCTGTGTCAGGGCACATAGCCACAGGTCTGAGGATTAGACAAGGACGTCTTGAGGGGGCGTGGCCATTATTCCGGCCGCCAAAGTAGCCCAAACCTCTCATCGGATTGGTGGAGCCTCAGGGTCAAGAGGGCAGACGCGGGACTGGGTAAGGAGGCTGCTCTGGCCCTGTCCATCTGCCTGCCTGGCTGTCTGACTGTGCTGCCACCCCTTCCTGGGTGTTTGAAACCCACTGATGTTACAGGACAGCAAGCCCCGGGTGGGGAGGTTGATGAAACGCCTCGGTCTGGGTTAGACCACCGGGGGCATATTGTTGTTGATGGGTGCGGTTGAGTCGATTTTGACTCCTAGTGACCCTATGTGACAGAGTAGAACTGCCCCATAGGGTTTCCTAGGCCGTAATCTTTACAGGAGAAGATCGCCAGGTCTTTCTCCCATGGAGCGGCTGATGGGTTCAAACAGTCAACCTTTCAGTTAGCAGCCGAGCGCTTAACCATTGCATCACCAGCGCTCCTTAAAGAGGTTCAAATCTCAGCCTTAGTTGCCTGGATCTCGGGGTCAACTTTCTCTCCCCTTCCACTGGGAAACCCCAAGCTAATTTGTTCCACTTCCTGGGCCTCCTCTGCAGCTGTAAATGGGAAAATCATGGAATCTAACGCGTCCGGTGTGAGGAATCAGAGAGTTAATAAGCCACCGACAATGTTCAGCAGAGGGTCCCTGTAAGCGGAAGGTGGGCTTCCTTCCCTCCGGTGCCTCCCTGCCCTGCCTGGGCTGGCTCTGCCCCAGGGGTAGGGGATAGGGCTTTGATCAAATGGAGGAAAGGCAGTGTGCTATGTTCTGGAGGGGCAGCGGCAGCAAGGCTTGCTGTGTTCCAGCTGCGTGTCCCTGAGACAGGACTGGGGCAGGACTTCTCCCGTTGTCCCCTCGGCTGGACCCTGCACTCAGAGGGCCGAATCCCACCACCTCCCATCCCCACCCATGGGGCCCTCAGCTGCCCACACTGAATCCACACTGGTAGGTTTAAGTGCCAAGGTATTTATTGGAAAGCACTGGTAGGTGGTTGGCAGACCCACTGGGAAGTGGCAGAGACGGCAGAGGCCCAGGGTGGAGGATCCTCTGCTGAAGCCCCCTGAACAGGAAGCCACTTCCACCCCTCCCACCATGGCCACCACTGCCCAGGAGGATGGAGGTCCCAGGAGAATCCATTTTCTCCAGTCGTTCACTGCCCAAGCCAGGCCTCACCTGGGCTGCACCTGGCTGCAAGGCATGGTAGGAAGGCGCTTCCAGGATTCCACCAGGGAAGGTGGGCCTCACAGTGCGGACCTGGGCGGCTCCGAACGCAGGGCGCACAGCACTCAGGGCTGCCAGTGTGGCAGATAAACACACAGGCTGTTGTTTTGGTTGTCAGGTGCCATCCAGTTGATTTCGACTCATAGGCGACCCCATGTGACAGAGTAGAACTGCCCTGGTGGCGTGTAAATACAGGACACCCAGCTAAATCTGAATAACAGAGAAGCAATGGGTGATCGTTGAGTATGTCCCATGCAATATATGGGTCATAAAAAAACCCACCAAACCCTGCCGCCAACAACTCGATTCCAACTCATACTGACCCTACAGGACAGCACAGAGCTGCCCCCTTGGGTTTCCAAGGAGCAGCAGGTGGATTTGAACTGCTGACCTTTCGGTTAGCAGCCGAGCTCTTAACCACTGCACCACCAGGTCTCCATTTGGGACATATTTATGCTAAACAAATCATTGATTGTTTATATGAGATTCAATTTAACCGGGCCTGCTGTACTTCACATTGTGCCCGGAACTGCACTTCCCCGGCTCCACCGGAAGTCCCGTGTGTGGGACCGCCTGGGCTGGAGGAGAGGAAGTGGGACCTCGCCTCATGGAGAGAGGACGGTGGAGTGAAGAGATGGAGGGCGGAGGAAGAGGGAGGGAGAGACGGAGGCGGTGGGGAGGAGGCCCCGGCTTTCTGCCAGCCAGAGGAGGATTCAGAACTGATGGTTCAGCGACTGGACGGGAAAGGCAAGGGAGGCTTGGGACCGGCATGCACAGTACCTTTCTCTTTGCCAGCGGGCTGTACCTACAGGCCTTCCAAACCCCTAGCCAGGTTCTAAAACGGGTTTTGTAAAAACAGCAAGGCTGCCATTTCCGAGGCTTTTACAGAGATGCCAGGTTGGGGCTTTACCTCATTATTAGCTCATTTCATCCTCCTGACAATCTGTGTGGTAGAAACTATGACCCACTCTATGTAGCAGATGAAGAGACTGAGGGTCAGAGAGGTTGGGTGATCGACCCCAGTGGCACCAATGGTCTAACAGGTGGACTACACGGGGATTCAGCCAGGCCTGGCTGGCCGCAGGGCCCAAGGAGAGCACGCACAGGGCAGCAGGGACGAGGAGTAGGTGGGGAGGGGGCACAGCAAGACTGGACGAGGGTGAGGAGAGCGGGACACTCACCTGGGCGCAAAATTTCAGGGGGTGCCGAAAAATCCAGTCATCAAAAATTGTTTTCATGCAGTTAAAAAAAAAAAGTCAAAATCAATGCAGACAAACAAAAGCCATGATGAACTAAGTATCAAAACGTTGACTAAAGACGGGATCAGTAAGAGTGCCAGGCGGAGCCATTTCGGAGCCTGAGGCAAAAGGAAAAAGCAGTAATACTGATCCTGTCTTTATTTAAAATTCTGAGATTTTGTTCATCATGGATATGTTTGCGTTAATCTTGAATTCTAAAAACCTTGCATGAAAATATTATTTCTGTGGAT
This sequence comes from Trichechus manatus latirostris, assembly GCF_000243295.1. Classification (NCBI taxonomy): domain Eukaryota; kingdom Metazoa; phylum Chordata; class Mammalia; order Sirenia; family Trichechidae; genus Trichechus; species Trichechus manatus. The sequence continues at coordinate 5,984,233 of NW_004443944.1, forward strand.
GTTTGAGTACATTGGCTCCCCTTAAATTTTGGGTCCCGCTTCACCCTATTCCCTGCCTTGTGGAGCCACTCCGAGGAAGTGACCAGTTAACATGGGAGGGATGGATGTTGGCATCTCCTGGGGCCACCACTGCGGGGCGATCGCCTTTCTGAGCCCTTTCTGTCAGTCCTGTGCCAGGAGGTCCTCCATTAGCGGTCTCAGCCTTGCGTCAACCCTACCCTCTCTGGAAGGTGTGGATTGGTTCTCAGTCTGACCAAGGCGAGACCCTGGTGCTTGTCACAAGTGGGCGCTTCAGCCTCTCCTGCTGGAGACGCGGAAGCCCAGCCTCAGCGCCCTCCCCTCCGCGGGGACCGGGTGCCCCCGCTCCTGCAACTCCATGTCTGCCCAGCAAGGGGCGGCGTGGGTACATGCATGTCCCCAGCCTACGACTTGGAGGCATTTTTTTTTTTTTTGATACCCTTAATTTTTTTTTAGAGCAATTTTAGGTTTACAGAAAAAAATGTGCAGAAAGTACAGAGAGTTCCCATCTACTCCTAGCCTCTGCACACACTCTTATTATTAACCTTTTGAGTTCCTGTGGTGCGTCTGTTACAAATGATGAATATTGATACGTTGTTGACAAAATTCCATCGTTTACATTAGGGGACACTTTTCGTGTTGTAGAGTCCTGTGAGTTTTGACAAATGCATGATGCCATGTGTCCACCTTTACAATATCATACAGAATAGTTCCACTGCCCTGAGAGTGCCCCATGTCCACATAGTCATTCCTCCCCCTTGGGGGCTATTTTTCTTACCACATTTTGTTTCTCTTCCTCCTTGCAAACACCGCCTCACAAAGAGATGAAGCTGATGAGGCTGGTCTTTAACCCCTTGCTTCTCCCACCCTGCTTCTGGAGAGAAAGCGGGAAGGAGCCTCAGGGTTCTGGTTATGGCAAGTATCATTTTTTCTTGGGTATTAATTGAAAACAATTAAAACATATACACACGTATACAATGTTCAATGCATGCTGCCTACGTGTAGGCTCTTCACCTGTCTTTTCCCACGGTCTAAGAGGCGGTGACTGTGGTCCCACTGGGTGGACGTGACATCGAGGCTCAGGGTGGGGGGTGTTATGAATTGAATTGTGTCCCCCCCCAAATATGAGTTGTAAATCCTGCCTGTGGTTGTAATCCCATTTGGGAACGGATGTTCCTTGTTATGTTAAGAGGCCATATCAATGTCGGGTGTGTTTTAAGCCAATCACTTTTGAGAAATAAAAGAGCAGATCAGGCACAGAAGAAGCGAGCAGAGAGGGGGTAAGAGAAGCCCCGTGATCAGTAAGGAACAGAAGGTCAAAAGAGACAAGGACCTTCCCCAAAGCTGACAGAGAGAGAGCGCCTTCCTCTAGAGCTGGCGCCCTGAATTTGGACTTCCAGCCTCCTAACTGTGAGAATGGAGCCCTGGTGGCGCAGTGGTTAAGCGTTCAGCTGCTAACCGAAAGGTCGGCAGTTCGAAGCCACCAGCTGCTCCTTGCAAACCCTACGGGGCAGTTTTCCTCTGTCCTGTAGGGTCACTATGAGTCGGAATCAACTTGACGGCAACGGGTTGTTTGGTTTCACTGTGAGGATATAAATCTGTTGGTTAACGTCACCGCACTTGTGGTATTTCTGTTACAGCGGCACCAGAGAATGAGGACGGGGTCTCTTGCCAAGGTCTCCGGACAACTGAGTGAAAGGTGTGTTGCCCACTCAAGCCTTTCTGGTTCCAAGCCTGAAGGAGCGTCTCCCCTGCTGTTCTCTCCTCTGAACAACGCTGGCATGGACCGATTCTGCGTGGTGTCACTGCTCTGATGGGTCTGGAGAGGGCAGTGACCTGGCCAGACCGCGTTTGCAGTGTATTGCTGTCCCCAGACACCTGCCAGGTTTGTGGCTGTGATGAGTTAGAGAGTAGACTTGTGAGTATTTTGTAAGGGGCCGCACCAGGGTGGGTCTCCCTCCCCACCCCACCTTCCTTCTGCTCTCCAGGTGGGGAGCCCCTGAGGGCATGGATTACGTGCCGCCTCTGAGCAAGGATCCACCCCTTACTAGCGCCTATGTGTGTCCAGACCCTTTTCCCTGGGAGTTCCACCATCCAGTCACTGCTGACAGCGCCCAGGGCAGGCAACCCCACACAGTGGGATGGGGATGCAGGATAAATTCCCCAGCTCCCTCTGCTGCAGGCCAGATGATCCTGCAAGTGTCCGGCCCCGTCTCCTGGAGTTCTGGGTGAGTGGGGGAGGGGGTGTAGAACCTCTGCAGCTTCCAGCAATGCACACCTCCCAGCCCCTGGCCCTGCCCGTGGCCCCACGTGGCCCCACGTGGCCCCACGTGGCCCCACGTGGCCCCACGTGGCCCCACGTGGCCCCACGTGGCCCCACGTGGCCCCACGTGGCCCCACGTGGCCCCACGTGGCCCCACGTGGCCCCACGTGGCCCCACGTGGCTGTGGCAGCTGATGCGCTGCAGACTGCATTAGTGAGGGAGGCGGCAGGGCTTGTGAGAGCTGCTCTGGAATTTGTGGTGAGAGCTAAGGAGGTAATGGGGAAGCCTGGAGCTGGGACTGGGGAGGGGGCTCCGCTGCTGTGTTTTCAGGGTTTCCTTCCACACGGAGGGGCGGAGGGGCCGTACCCACCCCACGAGCTTTGCCTCCTGCAGGCCCAGGGCAGGCCTTCACCCCACTGCTGCAGACCAGTCTGTCATGTCTGACCCCAGACTCGGGGCCCAGGAGCCTGAAGGTGTCCCCATGGGCGAGGCCTGTGTCCTGAGCATCTCTGCCTGGTGGGGTTCTTCCTCTTGGATGGACAGGGGGTGGAGAAGGCTGGATGTGGGCCCCCAGGCGGGCTGTCTGTGGGTGTCTGGCTGGTGACCTTTTGGAGAAAAGTATTCCGAAGTGACTGCTGTTTGTCGAGGCCCAGTTCAGAGGCATCGGAGGGGGTGCTTCCTCGCGTTAAATGTCAGCCTTGCTGCATCCAGAGGTGGGAAGCGCATTGCAGCATCTGCCTGGGGCATGTGGCTCCTGACCAGCGCATCCTAGAAAAGCACACGGCGGCCACAGGACCCATCGGGCGTTCATCTGTGACTTGTTCGCCTTTTTTTTCTTTTCTTTTGTCTCCTTCCCAGAGTAGCAGGGCTGGGGTTTCTGTCCTTGGTCAGGGTGTTTGTGGCAGAATGGGGAACAGAATTTTCTTGGGGACAACCCCACTTCTGGTTTTTACTTTCGAAAGGTGGGTGCCTTAGAGGGGGCGTGGCTGATGGTGGCAGAGGGCTTCTCGGGGCTGGGGGCACGTCCTGGAGGGAGGCAGCATCCGGGAAGGCTAGACCCTGGACCCCAAGGCCCCGGCTTCTCCAAAGCCCCTTCTCTCCGACCTTGGCTACCATCCTCAGGGACAGTGAGGGTCTATGTAACTAAGGGCTCAGGGGCACAGCCAAATTGTTCACCAGCAGACTGGGAATCCTGAACAGGGCCTAGGAAATTTTCACAAAGAAGTTACAATAAGCAAGGGGGATCCACCTCCCGTTTGTTCTGTTTGCTTAAACGGTGTCTGAACAACTGCCCGAGGTGTGGCGGCCCCGATCCATCAGCTCGTGGAGCGGGAGCTTTGCAAGCTTCATCCCAGGCAGGCGCCTCCATTTCAAAGGTCTGGAGGAAATTAAACGTATGCTATGGCTTTATGCATTTATTCTTTATTTTCAAGCCTTTAAAATAGTAAGTCTAGAATGTTGTAGCAAAATGCACACGTAAGTGTCCAGCTCAGTGAGTTTTAAAAACCCAACCTGTCTGTGTAACCAGCACCCAGATTAAGAACCGGATGAGACCAGCCTCCCAAAAGCCTCCTCGTGCCCCTCCCGGCCCCCGCTGCCTGCGAAGACCCCCCACCCTGACTTCCAGCGGGATCCATCTCTTTTGTCTGTTATTGCACTTCGTACGATTGGCACCATACAGCGTGTTCTCATTTGTCTGGCTCCGCTGGCCCAGCATTCTGCAGGTTTATTTTTATCTCTGATCCCACCAGAACAGTCTTCCCACGAAGTGGGTCCACTGGGTGGTGACAGCTGATGGAAGTCACACCACATGGCCACCAGGGATGATCATGACCCAGTGTGGCAAATGGGGGGCTCGAGGGCTATTGTGGCCCCCACTGGCATAATTCGACCCATATATACATGTAAGTGTTAAATTATTCTCTTAGATATTGATATATATATACTTATACATTTTCCAGTTTACAACACATACCCACATATATACATATATGCTCTTATTCTTTTATATGTTGATATATTTATATATATATATATTTTACATTTTTTCCAATGTCTAACACATATACACACATATATTTATGTGTGTGTATGTATGTATGTGTGTGTATGTTAGAAACTGGAAAAAATATTAAAAAATATAAATATATACGTAAATATATACGCATATACATGTATATATTTATATATGTGCTTATGTGTTAGAAATTGGAAACAATATATAAAAAATAAACAATATATAAAAATGTTCTGCATGT
>NW_004443944.1:5989251-6017992 GCF_000243295.1 Trichechus manatus latirostris
CATGTCAGAATGGAATCACACACCACGTGGCCTTCTGTGGCGCCTTCCATGGTCATGTCAGAATGGAATCACACATCGCGTGGCCTTCTGTGGCACCTTCCATGGAAATGTCAGAATGGAATCACACACCACATGGCCTTCTGTGTCTGTCGCCTACCACACGGCGGCATGTCCTGGAGCTTCATCCGCGCTGCATCGCGCCTCAGTACTTCATTCCTCCGCAGGGCTCCCAGTCATACTGGCTTCAAGTCTTTTTTTTTTTTAAATAAAGAAAGGACACCTTACTGACGAGGATGAAGAACGCTTCTCCACAGCAACGTTTCTGTTCCCCATCCCCCAATCCCATCCCTGGGGGGAAACGGTCATGAAATCCGCCCTTCACTGTGATTTTAAGTTGGGAATTGCTTGGCAACAGGAGAGTCTTGATTTCCAGCTTCTTCTGGCTGATCAGAAGGTTGGCCAAGCTGGACCCCGCCCCATGATGACCACTGGCCGCAACTGCGTGGTGGCCGCCCCTCTGGGAGGGGTGGGTATGAGTTCTGCAGTCCCCCAGACCCCCCCGGGCCCACACACCATCTGCAACTCCTTTCCAGCCTCTGATTTTGTGACCTCCTGAAGGATTCCGCAGCCCAGGGCTCGGCAAACCCCTTTCCCGTGCCCCATGGCGGGTCTCTGGAGAGGTCTCCTCAATTTGCAGATGAATGAAGAAATAAAGACATCACACAGAGTTTTCTAACATGATCAGAGGTCGGGGTGGGCCCTACTCTGAGAGAATGTCTTCTCTACTTTACCAGCATTAACATGCTCTTTCATGAGACAACTGTAGCAGTCAGTGGCTTAGTCCAGGCGTCTGCAAACCTTTACTTACGGTAAAGGGTCAGATAGTAAATAGTCTCAGCTTTGCAGGCCATACGCTGTCTGTTGCAACTACTCAACTCTGCTGTTGTAGCAGGAAAGCAACCACCTACAAAATGGAAACAAACGAGCTAGTGCGCACACCCAGAAAGCAGCACGAGCATCCGCAAGTGTGTGGGCTCCTTCGCCCTCGCGTCCCACGGGGAGGCGCGGTGGGTTTGCATCCCAGCTGAGGAACACGGGGCTTGGGGCACCTGCCTTTTTATAGCAGGCAGGAAGGTGGCTCACTGTCTGTCCTGGAAGATGACACACCTCGTCCCTCAAGGTGGCTCCCTGCAAACACGCCCTGAGCCATGGTCCAGGTAAAGAGCAGTTCTTGTTGTGGTTGATGCTGACAAGTTGGCTCCGACTCAAGGCGACCCCATGCACGACAGAATGAAATGTTGCCCGGCCCTGCGCCATCTTCGTGACAGTTGGTATGTCTGAGCCCATTGCTGCAGCCACTGTGTCAGTCTGTTTTGTTGAGGGTCTCCCTCTTTTTCGCTGAACCTTTCCTTTACCAAGCGTGATGTCCTTCTCCCTCGACTGGTCCTTCCTGACGCGCAGTTAGAGACTTGCCTTCTCGGCGCGCCCAGTGTATCAGTTGTCTATTGCTGTTGTGACAAATGAACACAAGCATGTTGTTGTCAGGTGCTGTCTGGTCTATTCTGACTCGTAGCAACTCCATGTGACAGAGTAGAACTACCCCGTATGGTTTTCTAGGCTGCAGACTTTTATGAGGAGCCCTAGTGGTGCAATGATTAAGCACTCGGCTGCTAACCGAAAGATTGATTTTTGGAACCCACCGGTAGCTCTGTGGGAGAAAAGACGTGGTGATCTGTTCCCATAGGATTACAGCCTAGGAAACCCTGTGGGGCAGTTCTGCTCTGTTCTATAGGATCACCACCACCACCACCTTTTATGGAAACAGGTCACCAGGTCTTTCTCCTGCAGAGTGGCTGGGTGGATTCGAACCACCAACCTTACAGTAAGCAGCCGAGTGCTTCACCATTGTGCCACCAGGGCCCCTTAACACAAGCACAGTTGCCGAGAACAACACACATTTATTCTCTCACAGTTCTGTAGATCTGAAGGCCAGCTGGGCTCGGCTGGGTTCTCTGCCTAGGCCTCACAAGGGCAAAGTCAAGGTCGGCCGGGCTGAGCTCTTACCGGGAGGCTCTGGGGGAAGTCTGCTTCCAGACTCACTCGGGCTGTGGTCAGAACTCGGTTCCACACAGCTGGAAGAGTGGGGTTCCTGCTTCCTTTCTGGCTGTCGGCCAGGGGGGTCATGCTCAGCTTCTAGAAATTGCCTCCATTCCTTCTCACGTGGCCCCTACGTCTTCAGAGCAACAATGGATCCCTTCTGTGCGTCCCATCACTCTGACTTCTCCTTCCGCCACCCGTGAGACAAATCTCTCCTCTTCTAAGGGCTCACGTGATCACCTTGGGTCCACCTGGATAATCCAGGATAATTTAATGATTTTAAGGTCCACTGAGCAATGGTTGGAGCCCTGGTGGTGCAGTGGTTGAAAAGATCGACTGCTAACTGAAAGGTCGGTGGTTCAAAACCACCAGTGGCTCCACAGGAGAAAGATGTGGATGTGGCAGTCGGCTTCGGTAGAAGTTTACAGTCTTGGAAACCCTATGAGGTTGTTATGAGTCGGAATCCATTCGACAGCAGTGGGTTTGGTTTTTTGGGCACAGCCGTTAAGAGCCCTGGTGGTATAGTGGTTAAATGCTCGGCAGCTAAACGAAAGTCTGGCAGTTGGAACCCACCAGCCGTTCCGCAGGAGAAAAATGTGACAGCTTCCGTCAAGATTAACCAAAAAACCAAACCCGTTGCCGTGGAATTGATGCCGACTCATAGCAACCGTATAGGACAGAGTAGAACTGCCCCATAGGGCTTCCAAGGAGCACCTGGTGGATTCGAACTGCTGACCTTTTAGTTAGCAGCCGTAGCTCTTAACCACTATGCCACCAGGGTTTCCTCTGTAAGGATTACACCCTTGGAAACCATACCGGGCAGTTGTATTCTGTCCTGTAGGGTCTCTATAAGTCGGAATTGACTCGACAGCAGTGGGTTTGGTTTGCTGCAGTTGTTAAGTGCTAGGTTGCTAAGTAAAAAGTCGGCGGTTTGAACCCACCAGCCACTTCCCAGGAGAAAGATGTGGCAGTCTGCTTTTGTAAAGATGACAGCCTTGGAAACCTTGTGGTGCAGTTCTACTCTGTCCTACAGGGTCGCTGCGAGGAGGAATCCACTCGACGGCAATAGGGTGCCCTATAACATAACATAACCACGGCAGTGATATCTCATCGTACTCACAGGTTCCAGGGATTAGGGTGCGGAATCTCAGGAGGGTGCGGTTTTAGAATTTGACCTACCATACCCGGCAAGATGTTCAGGAGTGCAAGAGGCCCACGGAGAATGTGTGGATCATTGAGGGACCAGTATGTGCCTGTCACATGGAAGGCATTCATTCAGTAAGTTCACGTGGTGATTTTGTGGGGTCTCTGGGGTCGCACAGAGCAGGACTCACGATCTGGGTCCCCTTCTTAATAGCTGTGTGACCTTGAGCATGTCACTTCACCTCGTGTAGCTTTATTTTCCCATCTGTGACGGGGGCTCCTACGGAGTCTGGTTCGTAGGGTGTTGTGAAGATGAAATGAGCTTAGCACAGTATCTGCTGTTGTTGTGTTGTTGTTGGGCGCCAGCCAGTCGATTCCGACTCATAGCGACCCCATGTGACAGAGTAGAACTGCCCCATAGGGTTTTCTAGGCTGGAATTTTTATGGGAGTAGATCGCCAGGTCTTTCTCCCTTGGAGCTGCTGGGCAGATTTGGTTTGGATGTAGAGATTGATGAGCCCACACACACACACACAGGAGGTCATGGAAAGTCTTATTACTCACATGACGAGGCTCCTGGAGAGCGGGTCTGCGTGCGCCAGGAAGGGAGACGGGTTTGCACGGTGTCTAGAGGGGGCTGGGGTGAGGTTTGAACTTCCCACTATCACCAGAGGAGAGAGCCCAGACTTCCTTATCAGTTTGCCCAGATGGGGGCTGAGGGGCGGAGTGGGGGGTGGTGAGGCTTAGAAGCTGTCAGCAGTCAAACATCCACAAACAGACTCAGACCCTTGATTCCAAACCCCATTGCCGTCCAGTCGATTCTGACTCATAGCGACCCTATAGGACAGAGTAGAACAGTCCCATAGGGTTTCCAAGGAGTGGCTGGTGGATTTGAACTGCTCACCTCTGGTTTACAGCCAAGCTCTTAACCACTGTGCCACCAGGGCTTCATAAGCCCCTGAAACCAAACCCATTGCTGTTGAGTCAATTCCAACTCATGGCGACCCCATGTGTTACAGAGTAGAACTGTGCTCCGTAGGGTTTTCTTGGCTGTAATCTTTACAGAAGCAGATCACCAGGGCTTTCTGCCATGGCATCGCTGGGTGGGTTTGAACCACTCACTTTTAGGTTAGTAGTGAGTGCAAACCGTTTCCACCACCCAGCTCTTAGTGTGGGCCAATAAGCGTTAGTGACCCTGGGTGGCACACGTGGTTAAGTGCTCAACCACTAACCAAAAGGTTGGTGATTTGAGTCCACCCAGAGGTGCCTGGGAAGAAAGGCCTGGTGATCTGCTTCCAAAAAATCAGCCATTGAAAACCCTATGGAGCACAGTTCTACTCTGACACACGTAGGGTTGCCATGAGTTAAAACTGACTTGATGGTGACTTGTTTTTAAATAAATGTTAGGCATTGTTTTCTCCCTTCCAAGCAGCTGTCCAGCCCCCATTTTCCTAGGAGAGGCACCAGCCAGGCTCCGCTCCAGCACGCACCCCTTCTGCAGGGCACCCCACGGTCAGGCGTCTGGCGGGGCGGCCCTGCTCCCCGGCGCTGTGTCTGCCACACGGTGCGGGTGGCTCCTCCGCCCAGTGTGCCCGGATCAGTGTTCTCGGTGTATACTGGTGGGAAGGGTATAACCCTACGCTAGGAAGCAAGATTCGTTTCCTAATTAAAAGATTATTCCCCACACAGTAAATCAATCCCTTGTATCCACGGGTGCACACGCAGATAACAGTTGCTTACGCTAGTGACTGACTTGTCTGGGGGCACAAGCAGCTCCCTCCGGTGCCTGGAATTCTGACTCTACGGCCCCCAAGAGTCGTCATCTAATTCCATCAAAGCAGAATCGTCACACCCATGCAGAAGGCTGCTTATCAGCCACACAACCATCTCCTGAAACAAGAGCTCAGGCAAACCACCTCAGAAAACCCACTGCCGTGGAGGAGATTCTGACTCATAGCAACTCCGTGGGATAGAGTGGGACTGCCCTATAGGTTTCCAAGGCTGTATTCTCTACACTGGGGCCCTGGTGGCACAGTGGTCAAGCGTTTGGCTGCTAACCAAAAGGCCGACAGATCCAACCCACCAGCCTTGTGTAAGCGGCGCCTTACTGCCAGGGTCGCATCTTATCTTGCCTCTGTTTCTGAGTGATCTGCTTGCTGCAAAGGACGGGACTAACATTTCTGCTGCGTGTCTACATCTGCCCAGCCCTTTCCATCCTGATCCCCATTCAGCCTTACCCCACCTCTGTGAGAGTGGGTTTTGTGTGCCCGCTTCACAGGGAGGAAGGCAGGCCGCACGGACCAGAGGGGAGAGCCAGATGGGGATGCTGGTCTGGTGACTCTGGCCCTGCTCTAACCCTGCCCACTCTGCTGGTCCCCCGTTTGCACTGATTCCAGGGAAGGTATTTCCACCCCTAGGAGGCCCTGCAAAGAGAGCTCTTAAGTGGTGATTTGGGGCTAGAGGGGTCGTGAACTATTTTCTGGCTCTGTCCCCAAACTTAAAATGACCAGCGCCATCTGGGGTGCTGACCCAGCGTTTGTAGTGTTAGGAAAGCGTCTTCCTGCAGGATGTTGCGGGCTGTTTCCCAGGAAGACGGCTCTGCTCCTTGTATTGAAGTTAATGTGGCCGCAGAGGATGCCCTGGGGCCCTGGAGCTCTTCAGAGCTCACAGGAAGTTCTGTGGGCCCTCCTGCAAGTCATGGAGGCAGAGAGAGCTTGATATTTGGAAATAGCATGTATTGCTTATCGATTGTTGTGTGACTGGGGGCAGCGGTCGTTCCGGGGGAGACTTCTCACCTTCCCCGCGGAAGACCAGGGTTCGATACCAGCCAGTGCACCTCATGTGCAGCCACCACCTGTCTGTTACTGGAGGCTTTTGTGTTCCTTTGATGCTGAACAGGTTTCCAACGGAGCTGCCAGACTAAGACAGACTAGGAAGAAAGGCCTGGTGATCTACTGCTGAAAAAGTCAACCAATGAAATTCCTATGGATCACAATCATGATCTTCAGCCGATCATGTGGATGGTGCGGGCCCAGGCAGCATTTTGTCCCACTGTGCGTGGGGTCACCATGAGTCAGGGGCCGACTCCATGGCAGCTAACAACAACTCGGCTGTGTAACAAATTAGCCGCAAACTTAGTGGCTCAAAACGACAACCTTTACGATCTCACAGTGTCTGTGGGTCGGTCATCTGGGCGTGGCCCGGGGTCTCTCCCAGGCTGCTGTCACATAGGGCTCCCCGGGAAGGATCTGTTACCTGGCTCCTTCACGCGACTGTTGGCTGAATTCGGTTTCTCGAGAGCTGTTAGACCGAGGCCTCGGCTTCTCACAAGCTGCTGGCTGGAGGTTTCCCTCAGTTCCCTGCCTCGTGGGCCTCTCCACGACTGTCTCACAACGTGGCAGCTGGCTTCATCAGAGCGAGTGAGCGAGAAAGCCAGAGAGAGGGAGACAAAGGAGAGAGAGAGAGCGTGAGAGTGAGCGAGAGGGAGGAGAGAGGAGAGACGGAGAGAGAGAGGAGAGAAGGGAGAGGTAGGGAGAGAGAGAGAGGAGAAAGAGGAAAGATTGAGAGAGAGAGTGCATGAGAGAGGGAGGGAGAGAGACAGAGAGAGCAGGAGAAAGAGAGCAGGAGAGAGAGAGCAGGAGAGAGAGACAGAGAGAGAGCAGGAGAGACAGAGAGAGAGAGCAGGAGAGAGAGAGCAGGAGAGAGAGACAGAGAGAGAGACAGAGAGAGAGAGCAGGAGAGAGAGACAGAGAGCAGGAGAGAGAGACAGAGAGAGAGCAGGAGAGAGAGACAGAGAGAGAGATAACAGGAGAGAGAGAGTGAACAGGAGAGAGCGCAGGAGAGAGACAGAGAGAGAAGAGGCACGGTGCCTTTTGTAACCTAATCTCGGAAGTGGCACCCCTTCACCTTTGCTGTACTCCATTGGCTAGAGAGTCACCAGGTGCCGCCCAGAGTCAAGGGGAGGGGCCCCACGAGGGTGTGAACACCAGGGGCCGTGGCCATAGGGGACTTCTCAGATGTCACAGCCCAAAGTGAACTGGGGCCATTTTGGAGTCCCAACAAGGCAGGAAGCCCCTAAATCTTCATTTTCAGGTCCGGTTCTGTGGTGGATGCTTGTTTTAGTCATTGTTTTTACCACACAGCATCCACTGCCCCTACTTCTGGTATCCATCTCCAGGTCTCCTTCTGCAGAGACACCTTCCTCCTACTTGACCTGTGTGTCCTGTGCTTATGGCCCACCCACCTCAGGGGTGACGCCAAGGCCTAAGCCAATCAGTGCACTTTGTTCCGTTTCTTGGGCCACAACGATTAGTTCAGGAATGGGCATGGTATCCAGTTAGAGTCAGCGAGGCACACTGAGACTTTTGTAGGGAATCCTGGGAAACAGTCTCTGGGTGGCTCTTCTTCCTACCCAGTACTGAGAGCAAGGAAAGTCAGGAGCTGCTGCAGCCTTCTTGTGACCATGAGGAGTAAGCCTGTCTGAGAATGAAGTTGTAGTGGATATTATAGTGACTCGCCACCGCCTTTTCCCTGCTCACCTTCTGAGTACTCCCAGTGCAATAAGGGAGATAATCCAGTGATTGGTTCAGGAATGGGCACATGATCCGATTCTGGCCAGTGAGACCCCAGGAGGGTTTGCCGGAGATGAGTGGGAGGCCATTCCCTCTGTCTCCTGGCAGAGGTGAACAAGAAGGCACGTAGCCCCGACTGCTGATGGCACCCATCCTATAGCCATGAGGGGACCCAGCCTTAGGGCAATGCTGACACTGGCAGTGGATCAGCTGAGACAGGAAAGAGAAGGAATCTAGACCCTTGATGACGTAGTTAAGTTCCTAAACCAACCATGGAGCTCAGTCTACCTCTGGGCCTCCTCTTCATGACTGAAGAAATGTCCTCATTGCTTAAATGACCCTGAGCCACATTACCTGCAGGTGAAAGCAGCTAGATCGTCCGAACTGAAGGAAAGCAGAGTAGAAAGATGCTGGGTCCTGGTGATATGGTTGGAATCCCTGATCAAGCCGTGCCTGAAGCTACCCCTGAGCTTCTCAGTTACGTGAGTCAGTACATTCTCTTTGTACTTTGGCTAGCTGGGGTTGGGTTTTCTGCTGCTTACCACCAAGAGTCCTGATAGGAGTTCATAACTAATGGCAGATCCAAAAGAACCAGCCCTGCAATATTTTCTGGGATGGCAACATTTTATGTCCAGAATCTCTGATCAATTTCAAAATCGAAAATGCTCCAAAACCCAAGAATATTCTTATTTGTTTGGCACCAAAGATCATTTGGTGGCAAAACCTGAACCAAGGTGATATGTGTTTCCTTGATCTTGTTATTCCATTTAGTGGGGATGTTCTTAAGCTGTGGTACAAAAATATTAATGGATTTAATTTTGTGGGGCTGCCCCAGACCTTGCCAGGGGTTTATATAATATACAGTATATGTACTTTCTAAAGTCTACAAAGATCTAAATCCCCAAACCCATCTGGTCCAGGCCTTGGATAGCCAAGGCCCAGTGTCCACTGGGACGGTTAAGCTCGGGTATGTTTCAATATGTAAGAGACAAGAGCCATGTTTTCTAATAGTTTTATTTTTTAACCAAACAGGTCCCTTTCTTATCATTCAAACATTAAAAAATAAACAAAAGAACAACCTATTGCCATCCGGTCGATTCTGACTCCTTGTGACCCTATAGGACAGAGTAGAACTGCCCCATAGGGTTTCCAAGGCTGTAATATTTGTGGAAGCAGACTGCCACAGCTTTCTCCCAAGGAGCGGCTGGTGGATTTGAACTTCTGACCTTTTGGTTAGCAGCTGTAGCTCTTAACCACTGCACCACCAGGGCTCCTTAATTTAAACATAGACGTTTCCGATCTGTCTTGCACTGAGACGTGCTTGTAACAGAGCCCACTCCGAGCCAAGATATCAGCCCAATTGCATGGTGCAGTGTGTCAGAGTCCACCCGTCCACACGGGGGCCCACCGCAAAGTTCACTGCCGTGATGGATTTCAACATCAGGTGCCGGAGTTCACCAGCCTTGCCTCGACCTTGGAGACGTGGTGGTATTTTACAGTGTGTGGTGACATTTATGGGCCCATTTGGACACCCACAGAGCTTGATTTCCGTAGATTAAACATCAAGTTTGAAACTGTCCAGGGGAATTCCCTCCTCCAGTACTGCTCACTTTGATTCTCACCTGGGGCCACTGACTGGACATTTGTGTCCCATGACAAGCCCTCGAGGGCAGCCCACATTGCTCAGCTCCGAGAGGTCAGACTGTGAGTCACGGGAGCGGTGGCGGCGGGGGATCAGGGCAGCGTAATCGGATCCTTGCAGCAACGCTGCCTCATTTCCTTATGTCTTTTTAAATAAAAGTACATATGTGGTCAGTTGGTGAATAAACCATTGGAGCCAAAAAAAAAGCAAACAAACAAACCCACCAAGTGTGGTTTCCCAGATGCTGGTTAGTTTTAAAAAGTCTAATCATCTATGTATCGACAAGAGCAAAAAGGTTAAAAAAAAAAAAAGAAAGTCCACTCAGAACATACGTCCATAAACTTGGAGGGAGGTTCACTGGAACAAAAGGGAGCAGAAGGCAGGAAATGGTTCTGCAGACACTGAAACGCATCTGTGTGCTCATTGTCAAAGGACCCTGCAGGCCTCCCCCGGGTCTCTTGCCTTTTTGCTCTCCCGAGGACCTGGGGTGAAGCGGATCTAACAAGGGTAGGAAAGTTCCTGGTGGTGCAAAAGATTTGTGCTCAACTACTAACCTAAAGGTTGGTGGTTCCAACCCACCCAGCGGCACTGTGGAAGAAAGACCTGGCCATCCGCTCCCGTAAAGATTACAGCCAAGAAAACCCTATGGAGCAGTTCTACTCTGTCACAAGGGGTTGCCATGAGTCGAAATCGACTTGACGGCAGTGGCTTTGGTGTTTTGTTTTCTTCACAAGGGCGGGAACGTGCCCATTTCCTCCACTGGAACCTGGCTGGCACAGAGGGACAGGGCAGCCTCGAGAACGCAAGTCAGGACTTCTGGTCTCCCTGAGCACTCAGCGGGGCGGGGCAGGGAAGTGGCCTTCTCAGCTCCAGCCTGGCCTCGGCCATGGGTGTATTTGCTGACCCATCTCCCTGAGAGTCAGGGCTGCCCGTTGACGTGGGCCATCCAGTGGAATCCAGAATGACAGCTGCCCACCAGAGTCTCACAAGCGTCAAATCGTCACGTGGGTTTGTTTTGGGGGCACTCAAGAGACCCCAGCTTTTCTGCTGGACTTTTTGCTGCCACACTGTTGTGGGCAGGCAGGCAGCATGGGTGATGACACCCTGATTCATTGGTTATCAAGACCTAGAAGAAAAAGCAGAAGCTGGCCTCGGAAGTTCATCTGGGAGCACAGGTGCGCGCCGCGTGGCAGGCAGTCAGGCGGGAACGGCGTCCTGAGATGGAGACAAGGACTTGCTCTTCTGGCCCCGCTCAGCTGCGGGGGGCAGGAGGGGGGGAGCATCTGTTTACACGAAGGGACGGAGTTGCTTCAAGGGCCTGTGCTGTGCCTGCAGCTGTGACTGGAATGCCAAAACATCGGGATTTAAAAGGGCAGGGTTTGGCCAAGCATCGGTTGTTTAGTCTACACCAGGCCAACATCTGGGTGACGGGAAACATCTTTAGACTTGAACGGGCCACATGACCTGATCTCATCTGACACAGCCTCGGGCAGGACCAATGAGAAACAGATTGTGTGTGTGGAGGGGGAGTTTTCTCAGGGGGGAGGGGGGAGAGGAGGTAGTTGTGTTCCATACCTTGCTCCCCATTTTCTCAGAACCTAAGGAGCCGTGGAAGAGCCCTGGGGGCACAGTGGTTATACACTCGGCTGCTAGTCAAAAGGCAGGTGGTTTGAACCCACCCAATGGCTCCGTGGGAAAAAGACCTGGCGATCTGCACCCGTAAAGATTACCTGTTGCTGTCGAGTTGATTCCGACTCATAGAGACCCTACAGGACAGAGCAGAACTGCCCCGTAGGGTTTCCAAGGCTGTAATCTTTACAGGAGCGCATTGCCAGGTCTTCTCTCCTGCGGAGCAACTGGTGGGTTCAAACCACTGTCCTTTTGGTTAGCAGCCGAGTGCTTAACCACTGCACCTCCAGGGCTCCTCTGTAAAGATTTCAGCCTAGAAAACCCTACGAGGCAGTTCTATTCTGTTACACGGGGTCGCTATGAATCAAAAATCGATTTGACGGTACCCAACAACATTTCCCCATTAAACATGCCTGACTGTGCGGTGGTGACTGGAGTGTCAGCCTTGTGAGTGTGGAATTTCAGGGCGGCAGTGGCACACATGGAGTCCTTGTGTGGTGCACAGGGTGAATGTGCTCGGCTGACTGGAAGGTTGGATGTTGGAGTCCACCCAGAGGCACCTCAGAAGAAAGGCTTGGTGATCTACTTCCAAAAAATCAGCCATTGAAAACCCTGTGGAGCACAGTTCTACTCTGACACTCATGGCGTTGCCATGAGTCGGAGTCAACTCGACGACAACTGGTTATTGGCCCACGTGGCAGGCGCTGGGGCTGGGCGCCAGGGTTCTGTTGAGGAGCTGCGTGTGGAGGGGGTGTGAAGGCTCCCTAAGGGACCGTTTCTCTTGTGTACTGGCTCTTCCAGGCTGTCGGTCCATGAGAAATGAGGCGGTTCCCACTCTGGGGTTCTGGTCGGGCGTGGGGAGACAGAACCATCTTGGTAGCTGGGAGGAGACTTCTGCTGTGTGGCTCCATCCGCAGCCCCCGGGGAGCTGGAAGTGTCTGCAGTCAGCCCCCTGGAGGCACGGAGGCTGCTAGCTCAGACTACTTTCTGGAGTCTTTTGCAGAAAACAAAGTCCCCAAATAAGAGGAGTCCTTCTGCCAGGGGCTTCTGAGATCTGGAGGCTCTGGGACCAGGACTGGCAGGGGATGCTCAGGCTCAGAAGGAACCCTGCCCCCTGGATCTGGCATCCCCAAAATCCTAGAGTCCACTTAGGAGCCTGTCAGAGGATTGAGGCCAGTGTTCATGGTTGGGGGTCGGGGGTGGTGGGTCTCTCACACGGCTCTGAAGATGATAGGATCCTGCATTGAAAGCTCACAGCATACCCACTCAGCCCACATCAGATTGTGAGCAGGAAAGGCTTGGTGGGCCGGCCTGGGCAGTGGGTTCCCGGAAACGCGAAGCCCTTCAGCCCCAGGTGGACTGAACACAGCAAGAACCAGGGGGAATTCATCCACAAACAGCAGCACTTGGCCATCCAAAGCAAGGAAAGAAGGTACCTCCATGGAGGCCAGGTGCCTGGGTGTGGCTGGCTCCACCCACCCCTCCATCCTGCCCACACTGGTCTGGAAAGTCCTCAGATGCTCAGAAACGAAGTACAAACTCGCTTCTACGGTTGCCCACGAACTCTCCACGGTCCTGCTTTTGGGTCCAGTTCAAGGGTCTGAAGGCACGCTGGCTTTTCCATCTGGCCCTTTTTGGCCAGCTGGACACACCCCGCTTGTAGAATTAGCAGAAAAGCCATGGGGCTAGGCAGGACAGAAATAAAGCATGAACCCCGGTACGTGCACTGGTGGACACTGGTGTACTGGGACAGGGTGGCCGGGAGGTTGGCGGGGAGGTTTTCTCAGGGCCCTTGGGAAGCCCCTTTCTTCTGGGAATCTACACTCCAGGGCAAATTGTGGGCTCATTTCTACCTTTAAAGCTATTGACTTACTGCAAATATCCCCGGAAAGGAGAATCAAGAGGAACTAAGTGTCTCATTCCTCCTTAAAAACAAAGACATTTGGATACAGAAATTGCTGGTCAACAGTCAATGTAAAGAGGGATGGTGGTGGGTGATCGGAAGCCCCATTAAAGGGTCTGTTATGGTTAGTTGTCGTTGAGTCGATGCCGACTCATGGTGACCCCATGTGTGCAGAGTAGAACTATGATCCATAGGGTTTTCAAGGCTGTGACCTTTCAGAAGCAGATTGCCAGGTCTGTCTTCCGAGGCACCTCTGGTTTCAGCTAGTAGTCAGGTGCTTAACCATTTGCCCCCCACCCAGGGCCTAGACAAATATTTTTAAAATGAATCACTTACTGTTTTTCAAAAGCTATGCCTAGAAATTCTCAAGCTATCAGAAAAAAATCAGAGGATCTAGCTTTGCCTTATTTCTCTTTAGTCAAGAATGGGTGTTATCACCCAAACGTTCCGGGAGAGGGGCGTGATGAAGTGAAAATGTCTAAAGGGTGTTTTGTGTTCTCTGCAATGTTCCACAAGCAAACAGAGAGGAAGAATGTCTCAGAGACGAGCTCCTTCCCAAGCCTTGAGTCCCCGGCGCACAGTCCGTGGCCCGGGGCTGCCCTCAGTGGATGCCCTGTTTGGGCCAGCCGAGCTCCTTGGCATAGGCCCCCTTGCAGCTACGGATCTCGTAGTCATGTTCCAGGCACTTGTTGAGGCCCGGCCGTCCTGACCTCCAGCCAATGAAGCCCTGGGTGGTCTCTGGGACTGGGGGAGACGGGAGGACCTGGAAAGGAAATACAGGGGCTTTGGTCACAGCTGAGTCCCCAGGTGGTACAGAAGGTTGGAGGTTTGCATCTACTCAGGTGCCTCGGAAGAAAGGCCTGGTGATCTCCTGCCAAGAATCAGCACTGAGAATCCTATGGAGCACAGTTCTACTCTGACACACGTGGGGTTGCCAGGAGTCAGAGTCTTCTCCATGGCACCTGGGTTAGTGACTTTGCACCACAGCAACCCACACATGCCCCAAACTGTAGCTACCACAGGAAGGAAAGGCAGTAGAATTTAATTAAAAACCAAAAAGAAAACAGGATTTTAACGGAAATGCAAAAACAGTGTCATTTGTCAATTCCACGGACAGATTTGAGTTTTTGGAAGACGAGGGTAAATGTTTAGGCAGGTTTCCCCCCTCGATTTAAAATAATCTTCTCTTCTGCTATTCCAAGGTAATTTGAACAGAGACAGCAGTGAGGAATATTTGTTGTAACAGAACCGAGATAAAGAGGTTTAATTTGCTTTGGGTTACAAGTCTACCCTCTGCTAAAGGGATTTTTGAGGTGGGTGGGGAGAGGAAGGCTCTGGGTGGGTCGGTTGCCACTGGTGGACGAAGCCCTTTAACAGATATTCTTGATGAAGAATTAATCTCCCAGAGGCCACCTGCAAGGGAGGTCGCCGTGAACACCAGAGGAGCCAAAGTTGCCTCAAGTCAGCTACAGAATCGAGCCCTGGTGGTGCAGTGGTTAAGAGCTCGGCCGCTAACCCAAATGGCTGACAGTTTGAATTCACCAGCTGCTCTTTGGAAACCCCATGGGGCAGCTCTGCTCTGTCCTGTAAGGTCACTATTAGTTGGAATTGACTTGACGGCAGCGGGTTTGGTTTTTTTGGTTTGGTATAACGATTAAGTGCTCTGCTGCTAACTGAAAGGTTGGTGGTTCAAACCTACCCACAAGCTCCACGGGAGAAAAGACCTGGTGATCCAGAGCCCTAGAGTTTTGGAGGCACCGATCCATGTCCACAGCTGACCGGGCTGTCAGGGGGGGATGCCGTCCAATTCCACTCCTCTCTGGGGTAGCCCAGTCACTTTTGTCCCCCAACTCCTGCCCACTTGTCACCCGCAACCAGAGAAATCTTGAAACGGGCAATGCTCACCCCGTCACAGCCCTGCTCCCTGCTCTCCTGTGACATCCGGCTGTCTCAGACCCAAACCCCAGCCCCCTCTTCTGGCTCCTGTGGTCCAGTGGGATCTGGCTCCTGCCCACTTCTCCATCCACATCCCCAACCTCCCTACCCTCACCCCAGCTCACTAAGCTCCAGCCACCTTGCCATCCATTGCTGCTCCTGAATGGTGCCAACTTTGCTCTGCCTCAGGGTTTTTGCATATGCTGTTCCTTCTGCCAGGAACACTCTTCCCAGTGCTGGCTGCTTGTCATCCTGACCCCCATCATCCATGATCCTTTAACATGTTGCCTGCCTGTTTCCTTCATGGCATCTAGCACAGTGTAGACATAGCTTGTTGATTTTCTTGTTTGCTATTGGTCTCTGGACCCCAGACACGTGGACTGGGGTCTGGTCTTCTTGTTCATGACTGTTTCCCCAACGAGGCACCTGCACCAATAACAGCCAACAGTCTTCAGCACCCTCTCAAAATGTGGGGCACTGTTCTAAGTCTTTCACAGCACTCCCTGACGTAAGTGCGTGCATTAACCCCATTGTACAAGGGAGGAAATGGGGCCCAGAGAGGTCAAGCAACTTGTCCATGGCCACAAAGGAGGTGAGCGGCAGAGCAGGACTTGGACCTCACCATCTGACTTCAGAGCCCTGGGGCTCTTTCCCGCCACGCTTCACTGCCACCCCTCATAGGTGTTAGCTAATGAATGGCCTGCACCTCTCCTCTCTTTGCCTTTCTTCTGCCTCTTTCTGCAGAGCTTAAGGCACAGACTTGCATGTAGAGATGTGTAGCCTGACGTGTCCCATGTCTGGGCTTGGAAAAGGGCATGGAAATTGGACTCCGTGTGAACTGGGCTACTGTGTTCTTACCTCAGGCAGGTGGCCTCCTACATCTGGCGCAGGCACGATTTCCATAGGGGCTCATTTCTTACTTATGAAAATAAGTACTTAACAAATGATTTTGCGAACCTTGATGTATTTCTCCACTGGGGTCACGGGCCGGATGTGGAAACGCTCAGGTAACTCGATTTTGGGCTTTGGGATGGGGGGCTCTTCTCCTTCACACTCGAGCAACTGAAACAGAATCCCCAGAGATGAAAATTTCAGGCAGAGCCAGGCAGGGCGCCATATTTTATGAAGGCAAAAGCGAGACTCAGAGATGTTAACTGGCTGGTCCCAATGACACCATTAGAAAGGAATCCACCCATCCATCCATCCATCCATCCATCCATCCATCCATCCATCCATCCATCCACTCACCTATTTACCCATTTACTCACCCATTTACCCATCCACCCATCCATCCATCCACCCATCCACTCACCTATTTACCCATTCACTCACCCATTTACCCTTCCACCCATCCATCCATCCACCCACCCACCACCCATCGATCGATCCATCCATCCATCCATCCATCCATCCATCCACTCACCTATTCATCTCTTCACTCACCCATTTACCCATCCACCCATCCATCCCTGCTGCCATCGAGTCAACCTCAACTCATGGCAACACCAGGTGTGTCAGAGTAGAACTGTGTTCCACAGGGTTTTCAGTGGCTGATTTTCCATAAGTAGGTTGCCAGGCCTTTCTTACAAGGTGCCTCTGGGTGGACTCAAACCTCCAGCCTTTTGTAGCAGCCGAGTGCATTAACTGTTTGCACCACCCAGAGGCTCCTAGAAAGGAGTAGACTGGGGATTTTACTGCTGACATTGACAGCTACACCCACGGCTGCTCATTGCTGCTGCTGATTCACATCCTCCTTGTGGTTATCTGAGGAAACTTCACAGGTTATGGGCTCGAATGAAACTATGCCAGCGAGTTCCAGGACCAACTTTTAAAATATCACAGGAGAACCCCCTCCTTCTTTTTATATTTTAAAGCAATTTTGAACTCTTTGAAAACCCTATTTAATTACATATAAAGAATGTTAATATAGACTCCTTTATGCATATTATATTAATAAAGACTCATTTTATGCATAAAATTTCAAATTGCGTAGCTCCCTAAGAATTTCTGTAGGAAACTCATTAAGAATGGCATAATTTCAAAGCTGCTGGGGTGGGGTGAATTATAAGTGGGGTTTGTGCTGCCTCGAATCATGAACGTTTTACATTATGTGGTTCTGAATCCTGCACCCCCCCCAAAGAAATGGGGCTTCCAAGAAATGGGGTTTCCTTGTGTTGGGTCCTGGAAATAGCTTAAAGGTTGCAAACTGGTGGCCCACCCCACCACCGAGCTCTACACAAGCATTTTGTTTGCTGGTACAGTGTTTTGTAAATCTGAGTTGCCATTTGTTACGGACTTGATGTGTCCCCTAAAAATATGTGTTGTAAATCCTAACCCCTATACCTGTGGGAAGGAACTCTGGTGGCACCAGGGTTATGTGCTCGGCTGCTAACCGAAAGATTGGCAGTTCGAACCCATTAGCGACTCCACGGGAGAAAGACTTGGCCATCTGCTCGCGTAAAGATTACAGCCTAGGAAACCCTGTGGAGCAGTTCTGCTCTGTCACGTGGGGTCACTATGAGTAGGAATTGACTTGACAGCACCCAGCAACAACAGCATACCTATGGATGTGATCTCATTTGGGAATAAGATTTTCTTTGTTATGTTAATGACGCCATATCAGTGCAGGCTGTCTTAAGCCAATTACTTTTGAGATATAAAAGCAGATTACCCAAAGGAGCAGGCAAGCACAGATGGGGGAAGACAGATACCACGCCACACGGATATTGCCAAGGAACCGAGGAACAGAAACTGACAAGAGGCAAGGCCCTTCCCCCAGAGCCGCAGAGAGAGAAAGCCTTCCCCTGGAGCTGGCGATCTGAATTTGGACTTCCAGCCTCCCAAATTGTGAGAAAATAAATTTGTTTGTTTAAAGTCATCCACTTGTGGTACTTCGGTTACAGCAGCACTAATAAACTAAGACACCACTGTAAACGCCAAATGCAGGAGAGTTCGTCTGAACACCTGGGTTTCTGCGCTCTCTTGGCCAATTGGAACACGTGGTTGGCATCCTACAAGACAACACTTAGCTGCGCTAATGGTGGCTGCCTCTTTGGACAGGACCAGTGGTCTCTTTGTATCCCCATCACTCCCTATTGATTATGCTTGGCCCCTTCTCCTGTTTCTGTCACCTGTCTGGTCCTTGTATGCTTCAGGACTTGTGGTCCCTGGTTTAGGGAATGCCAAGAGTATATTGCCAGTAATTCCTAACATACGCATCTGGCCTCCCAGCCTGACTAGGCTTCCATGCAGAGCTTTGAACCGGTTGGAACTGGTTCAGTTATGGCCGATGGAACAAAATTGGAACAGATTTTGGGAACACTTGATCTGGAACCATAACCAGAATGGGAAAAATTACGGGTTGAAGCCCTGGAATGGGAGACTCGGAAGAGGCATAGTGAGCCCTTCAGGAACCTGATACATGAGATTGGATTATTGCCAGGACTGAGGAGAGCAGCACACATTCAAAGTGGAATAGTTGGCCACCATCTTTAAGCAGGGCACCACTGCTTCTGACTCTGCAAAATCCGACGGGCAAGAGATTTGGTTGCTATGCAACACGTACGCTGCCCTTGTTTTCTAAGAGAGAGATTAAGTTTCTAGCAGGGCTTCAACCTGTAATTTTTCCCATTCCGGTTATGGTTCCAGTTCACCCAAATTTATAAAATTTGAGTCTGTTCTGGTGTTGCTTCCTTGGCCATGACTGAACCAGGAAGAACCAGTTTGAAGCCCTGCTTCCACGTGCCTTCTCATCCCACATGAACCTCAGAACCACTCAACGAGGCCTGCCTTTATTAGCCGTGGACCTCTGCACTTCTTTGAGCTCAATCTCCTAATCTGTAAAATCAGCATAAAACAGCACCCACCTCTCTGCACAGGGTGCTGTTGAGAGTTTCAGTGAGATGGTCTGGATGAAGCACTAGAGCATACCTGGTACGTTTTGGGAGCTCAGTGAATCCATGGGAGGAAGTACTCTCCTGGTTCAGATTTAGCCATCTTCACCGACAATGCACTAAGATTTTATTCTCAGGAGTTTCCGGGTGGTGCAAATGGTGAATGTGCTCTGCCGCTAGCTGAAAGGTTGGAGGTTCAAGTCCACTCAGAAGTCCACTAAGAAGAAAGGCCTGACAATCTACTTCCAAAAAATCAGCTACTGAAAACCGTAAGGAGCATAGTTCTACTCTGGCACACATGGGCTCAGCATGAGTCAGAATCGACTACTTGATAGCATCTGGTAAAAATCTTATTCTTACAAATTATCTACTTCATAACTGTTTATTCTTCCAAGTGATTGATTTATAACCTACGGGCTCATAAAATGTATATTTACCTCCTGGAGGGGGGTGGTTAAAAATCCCCAGTTCTGGGCCCAGTTTTTCCGCGCTTCGGTTTCAGCCTTCAAGCGGCATTTCCTGAAAAAGAAAGTTTCTAAGAGCCAGACAATCTTTGAAAAGGATTAAAGGAGCAAACCCTGAAAGGTCCACTGGGGAAACCTCCTTCGAACACACAGACTGAGTAATGACTCTTTGAGGGGCGGTACTCGGCACTAGAGGACATGTCCCTGTCACTGATGAACCCACACGATTGTGGGGAGACCCGTGTCTAAAGAACCAGGGGTGCTGGCTAAATACGTCATTGGAGGAAGACACTGGGGGCAGAGAGGACTGGGGCTGACTCCACCTGAGGGGACTTCTAGGTATTCGACTCTCTTACTCTGGAGGCCCTGTGACTCACAGTAGTGGGCACATATTAAATAATTACACAGGTGTATACTAAATCTCCTTGTGCTCAAGACCAGGGCTAGGGTGAGGCAAGTAGGCACCTAGGGTGCAAAATTTGAGGGAGCACTCATTCTCGAGATCATGCAAGTGGCGATTCTGCATGTGCAGGATGCTGAGATCCCGCACCTCCTTAAATTTTGAGCCCCAGGTACCTCACTTGCCTCACCCTGCTCCTGGCCATGCTTGTGCTCCACATCAAATACAATTTATATATACCTACAAGCTGGGAGCCCGAGAGCGGTGCAAATGGTGAACACGCTCGGCTGCTAACCGGAAGGTTGGAGGTTCCAATTCATCCAGAGGCACCTTGGAAGAAAGGCCTGGCAACTGACTTCTGAAAAATCAGTCATTGAAAACCCCATGGAGCACAGTTCTACTCTGCCACACATGGGGTCTTCATGAGTTGGGGCCCAGCTGAGCGGGGGCATAGCTGAAGAGCTGGCATGTCATATTTTGCAAACATCTAATTAAACATTTATTCATTTTGATTTTTCAAGTTTCTTTTCCTGTTTTGGAATCAATGTCTGCACACACACACACACACACACACACACACACACACACACACACACACACACACACACACACACACACACCCCATGTCTCTAAAGTTTTAGAGGCTTTTGCAAGCTCTTTAACCAGGGCACTGAGCATCTAAGGCAGAGTCCATTTCCAGTGGGAGTATAACATGAGCCACAAATATGAGCCACGTAGGCAATTTTAAGTTTTCTAGTAGCCACATTAAAAAAAAAAAAAAAGAAAAAAGCAACAGGAAACTTATTAATTTTAAACATGTGGGGGTTTTTGGTACAGTCTTTGAAATCTGGTGTGTATTTTACCCTTACAGTTCATCTCAGTTTGGTCCAGTCATATTTTAAGTGCTCAGTAGCCACTCTGCACTTTGGAAAGCACAATCTCAGGTCTTAAGTAGCCCTGTACACAGAAGAGGGGCCATCTGATTTGGATCTTGAAGGATGAATAGGAGTTTGGTAAAGAAGAGAGGGAAGAGCATTCCAGGCAGAGGGAACAGACCCTGTATGATAATATTTTCTAATGGAGGTTCTTGGATAAAGATTTTTTAAAAAATTAGTAGTGTATATTTTATGGCAAATGATTGCTGGTTTTCCATTTATGAGTGATATAAAATTTCTCATAAAAATACATTTAAGTGATACAAAGCCAATTTAAAGAAAAATATTAAGTGACTATTAAAGGTTTTATAAGGAAATGGTAAAGATCATAAAGATGGCAAATATAGGATAACTGAAGTTTAGGAGGTAAGTGATTATGTTTTGTTATTCCTAAACTTTATCCATTTGCATCTAAATTAGCAAACTGCTATATTAGCAACTTGCTATATTGGCTAAAACTTCAAAGAGATGGAATAATATTTTAGCAATCTGATAGAATGCCAATTAAAAATATCCATTACAAATGTCTGCTGAACACAACAAATCTTTTAGAAAATGCACCTATTTTTAAGTTAAATTCTCTTATTACTAAAAAAAACAAAAACAAAACAGGAAGATAAAACAATGTAAAGCACACAGGTATCTCTCATTTAAATGGGACAAATATTAAGAAATTTTGTTTCTTCTTTTTAATTCAGCAAATCTTAAAATTAAGAACACATTAGTAGGCCCTCAACAAGCAAATATTTGCGTCTTGTTGTAAAGCCACCAGCCACAGGTTTCAGACCTCGTGGTGGGCCTAGGAGAAGGGGCAAAGCTTGCCCATTGCCTGGTGTCCCTAACTGGGTCCCTCTTCCTCAAGGCCCCTGGCCACGTCCACGCGCTTGGTGGGGACCCCGAGGCCGCCAGGTGTGCACAGGTGGGGCTGGCCCAGCCCACCTAGGGACCAAATGTCGCGCGGGATGCCGCGTTACCAGATCTCATCCTGAGCCACAAGGTTCATGCGCTCCGCTGCAGCGGTGCTGATCGGCTTCTGGGCCATGAGGCCTCGGGTCTGGGTCCACCTGGCACGCGCAGGCCCTGAGCTCAGCGTCTCGCGTTGCCCAGGAGACCGGTTGCCAGGCAACGGGGGACGCGGAGGCGGAGGCGGCGCCGCACCTGGCGGGGGCGGGGTCGCTGGGCTCTAGGGAGCGGAGCGCGTCGTGGAGGCCCTGCCAGCCTTTACACCTTCTGAGCCCTTCGACCACCTTCATGCCTACCTACCTGCCCTCCTCCTCTGCGGGAAACCTTAGGGAGACCTCAAGACCTAATTCCTTCCCCCTCTTTTAAAATGCAAACGTTTAGGGGAATTATACATGCGGACGAACGTACATATCC
This sequence comes from Trichechus manatus latirostris, assembly GCF_000243295.1. Taxonomy (NCBI): domain Eukaryota; kingdom Metazoa; phylum Chordata; class Mammalia; order Sirenia; family Trichechidae; genus Trichechus; species Trichechus manatus. The sequence continues at coordinate 6,011,240 of NW_004443944.1, forward strand.
TAGGCGTACAACTTAAAATGATGTCAGCGCGCGCACCCCTGTAACCGCCACCTAGATTACGGCCCCCCAGCTCTCCTTCCAGTCACTCGTCTCCCCTCCTGCTCGTGCCGACTGCCCTTGGCAGAGATTAGTTTCATCACCATTTGAGCGTTGTGTAAATGGAAAGATCCAGAACGTTTTCTTTTGTGCCTGGCGTTTTTCTGCCCTCGGTTATGTTTCGAGGTTTGCCCATAGGGGTTCGTTTCCCTTCGTGAAGAGTATTCCATCCTGCTGATGGTGGACGTTGGGTTCGAGTCTTTGGCCCTAGTGCTGCTATGAATATCACGTTCATGTCTTTGGGAGAATATATGTATGCGTTTCTGTGGGCACCTACTCTTTACAACAACTCCTAAACGAAGTTCAAGGAGCCCTGGTGGTGGTGCAAAGGCTAAGCGTTGGGCTGCTAACTGAAAGGTCGACAGTTCGAATCCACCCAAGGGCTCTGCAGGAGAAAGACGGCAAAGATTACAGCCTAGGAACCCTAGGGGGCGGTTCTACTCTATCACATTGTGTCGCTGGGAGTTGGAATCAACGTGACGGCACACAACAACAAAATGAAGTTCACAGATAAAATCCCCTCCAGACCCCAATGCCACATTCTCTCCGTTCACCCCAGTCAGCAACAATCCCCCGATCACTGGGGTTCAGTCGGTGTTTGTTGACAGGCTCTCTGACGGCCCCACAGGCTTCCACTCCACCATGTTGCCATAGGCCTGGGACTGAAAGTACCTCTAAGAGACAGCAGAGTAGATGACTGAGCAGGGTAGGGGAACATTGTGGGCTGAGCAGCCCTGGAACACGTGGGTGTCAGAGCCTGATGGGGCTGAGGGAGGAGGCAGGTGTCTCAGCAGGTCACCTCTGGAGAAGTGCCCAGGCCCCCCAGGGGAGGGGAGATTTTATCTTCCAGTTGGGTAGCATGATTCTCCCTGGCTTGTCTCCTTCCCTTTCCCTGACACCCTGCCCCCCTTATCACTGGGTTTGTACTTTTTTTTTCTTCTAAATTTTATATATTTTGTTGTTCTTGAGAATATACACAATAAAACATGCACCAATTCAACAGTTTCTACATGTACAATTTAGTAACATTGATTACATTATTTGAGTCTTGCAACCATTCTCACCCTCCTTTTCTGAGTTGTTCCTCCCTCATTTACATAAACTCACTGCCTCCTAAGGTTCCTATCTAATCTTTCGAGTTGCTTTGTCACTTTGATCTGATATAGATAGTTCTTAAAAGAGCATAATGTTCAAGGCAGAGCTTTGCTACTAGTTAAGCTAAACTATTGTTAGGTTTTAAGATGACTTTAGGAATATTTTTGGTTTAAGTTTTAAAGATTATCTCAGGGCAATAATTTCAGGGGTTCATCCACCCTCCATGGCTCCAGAAAGTTTAGAGTCCATGAGAATTTGAAGTTCTGTTCTGTATTTCCCCCCTTTTGATCAAGATTTTTCTATGGAATATTTGATCAAAATGTCCAGTAATGGTAGCCAGGCACCATCCAGTTCTTCTGGTCTCGTGACAAAGGAGAGAGTTGTTCATGGAGGCCATTAGCCACACATTGCACATCCTCTTCCTGTTCCTGACTCTCCTTCTTCCTCTGTTGCTCCAGGTGAATAGAGACTAATTGTCGTGCCTTGGATGTCCTCTTGCAAGCCTTTAAGACCCCAGAACTACGCAATGAACTAGGAGGTAGAACAGAGGCACTAAACATGTTATTAGGCCAATTAACTGGGATGTTCCATGAAACCATGACCCTAAACTTCCAAACCAAGGAACCAAATCCTGTGAGGTGTTTAGTCGTACATAAGCAGCCTCAGCAGCTTTTTTTTTTTTGGTCATGGATGTAAGTATATCTATCACACAACTTTTACAGGTGTACAACTTACTGACAGCAAGTACAATAATTGGCTGTGCAACCCCTACCCTTGATCGATGTGATTTTTCCATCAGCATTAACCCCCCTTCCCTCCCTCCCACCCCTGGTAACCACTAATAAACTTTGGTCTCTATACATCTGCCTTTTCTTGTCTTTTTATATAAATGAGGTCATACAATATTTGTCCTTTTGTAATAGGCTTATTTCACTGAGTGTAATGTCTTTAAGCTCCATCCATATTGTAGCATGTATCAAGACTTCGTTTCTCCTACAGGCTGAATAGCATTACATTGTATGATACGTATCACATTTTGTTTATCCATTCATCTGTTGAGGGGCATTTAGGTTGTTTCCACCTTTTGGCTATTGTGAATAGGGTTACGGTGAATGTTGGTGTACGAGTCTCTTTTTGAATCTCTGCTTTCAAGTCATCTCGGTATATACCTAGGAATGGAATTCCTGGGTCACATGGCAGTTATATTTTTAGTTTTTGAGGAACCACCACACTGTTTCCCACAACACCTGTACCATTCTGCATTCCCACCAGCAATGGATAAGTGTTTCAATCTCCCCACATCCTCTCCATAAGTTATTTTCTTCTTTTTTTTTAATCTTAGCTATACCAGTGGAATTTAAGTCGTACCTCATTGTGGTTTTGATTTGCATCTCTCTGATGGCTAATGATCTCTCTGGGCATCTTTTCATGTGTTTGGTGTCCATTTGAATGTCCTCTTTGATGAAATGTCTATTCAAGTCCTTTGCCCATTTTATGATTGGGTTACTTGTCTTTTTGTTGTTAAGTTGTTGTCTTAGTCATCTAGTGCTGCTGTAACAGAAATACCACAAATGGATGGCTTTAACCAAGAGAAGTTCATTCTCTCACAGTCCAGTAGACTACAAGTCCTAATTCAGGGCCTCAGCTCCAAGGGAACACTTTCTCCATCAGCTCTAGAGGAGCTGTCATCAATCTTCCCTTGGTCTGGGAGCTTCTCTGCACAGGAACCGCAGGTCCAAAGGACGCGCTCTGCTCCCGGCACTGCTTTCTTGGTGGTATGAGGTTCCCATGTGTCTCTGCTTGCTTCTCTCTTTTCTATCTCAAAAGAGGTTGGCTTAAGACACTATCCAATCCTGTATACCTCATCAGTATAACTGCCACTAATCCATCTTATTAGATCTTAGTAATAGAGTTTACAACACATAAGGAAATCACATCAGATCACAAAATGGTACACAATCACACAATACTGGGAATCATGACCCAGCCAAGTTGACAGATATTTTTGGGGGACACAATTCAATCCATGACAGTTGTCAAAGGTTTATTTATATTTTGGTGATTAGATTCTTGTCAGATACATGGTTTGAATATATTCTCCCAGTTGGTAGCTTGTATTTTCACTTTTTTGGTAAATTCTTTTGAAGAACAAAAGTTTTTAATTTTTATGAAGTTCCATTTACTTATTTTTTCTTTTGCCGTTTGTGCTTTTGTTATTATATTAGATAATCCATTGTTGAAAGCTAGACCTGACAGCATTGCCCCTGCTTGTTCTTTGAAGAATTTTATGATTTTAGTTTGCAGGTTTAGGTCCTTAATTCATTTTGAATTTATTTTTGTGTATGGTGTAAGACATGGATCCTGTTCATTTTTTTTGTATGGGGAAGTCCCATTTTCCCAGAACCATTTATTGAAGAGACTCTTCTTTCTCCATTGCATGCACTTAGCACTCTTGTCAAAAATCAGTTGACCATAGATGTTTGGGTTTATTTTTGGACTCTCAATTCTATTCAATTGGTCTATGTGTCTGTTGTTATACCATACCAGGATGTTTTGATTACTGTAGCTGTACAGTATGTTTTAAAATCAGGAAGTGTGAGTCCTACTTTGTTCTTCTCTTTCAACATTGTCTTGGCTATTCAGGGTCCTTTTGCCATTCCATGCAAAGCTGAGGATTGGTTTTTCTATTTCTGTAAAGAAGACTGTTGGAATTTTGGTCAGGACTGCATTGAATCTGTAGAGCACTTTGGGTAGTATTGGCATCTTACCAATATTGTCTACCAATCCATAAACATGGAACATCTTTCCATTTATTTAAGTCTTCTTTATTCTCTTTCAGCAGTGTTTTATAGTTTTCATTGTATAAGTCCTTCACATCTCTAGTTAGATTTATTTCTAGGTATTTTATTCTCTTAGATACTATTGTAAATGGAATTGTTTCCTTAATTTCCCTTTCAGATTTCTCATTGCTGGTGTATAGAAACCCAAATGATTTTTGTTTGTTGACCTTGTACCCTGCAACTTTGCTAAATTCCTCTATTAGCTCCAGAAATTTTCTTGTGGACTCTGTGGGATTTTCTATATGTAGGATCATATCATTCACAAATAGAGATACTTTTACTTCTTCTTTTCCAATATAGATATCTTTTATTTATTTTTTTCTTGTCTTATTGCTTTGTCTAGGACTTCTAATACAATATTGAATAGAAATGGTGAGAGCAGGTACCCTTGTCTTGTTCCTGATTTCAAGGGGAAGCTTTCAGTCTTTTGCCATTAAGTATAATGTTGGGTGTTGGTATAATGTTGGCTGTTGGCTTTTCATACATGCCCTGAATCATACTGAGGAATTTCCCTTCAATTCCAATCTTCTTTAGGGTTTTCATCAAGAAAGTCTGTTGGATTTTGTCAAATGCTTTTTCTGCATCCATAGAGATGATCATGTGGTTCTTTTCCTTTGTTCTATTGATGTAGTGCATTACATTGATTGATTTTCTAATGTTGAACCATCCATGTGTTCTTGGGATAAAGCCCACTTGGTCATGGTGTGTGACTCTTTTAATATGCTGTTGGATTCTGTTTGCCAGTATTTTGTTGAGGATTTATACATTTATATATTCAAAAGAGATATCAGCCTGTAATGTTCTTTTCTTGCAGTGTCTTTGTCTCCTTTGGGTATCAGGGTTGTGCTTGCTTCATTGAATGATTTAGGGAATATTCCCTCCTTCTCTCTCTTTTGGAAGAGTTTAAGTAGTATTGGTGTCAACTCTTCTCTACATATTTGGTAAAACTTCCCAGTGAAGCCATCTGTTCCAGGACTTTTTTGGAGGGGAGGTTTTTGATCACTGATTTGATCTCTTCACTTTTAATGGGTCTGTTGATACTTTCTATTTCCTCTTGAGTCAGTTTGTATAGATTGTGTGCTTCTAAAATTTTGTCCATTTCATCTAGTTTATCCTGTTTGTTGCCATACAGTTGTTCATAATATTCAGTCATTATTCCAGGCTTGTACTTTTATGGGTGTTTGGAGGACAGCACAGCTGGATGTTTTCCTCTCACACCCAGTCGCCTCAATTACGCCCCGTACTCAAGGCACATGGAGTCTTCCTGGCTGTTGGAAATGCCTGGTGGAGGCATTGGGGTGGCCCCAACTGCCCACTTAGCCCAAACAGTGGGATATAGATTCATTCACGATGCATGTGTAACACACAATGCCCATGGCTGAGCCCATAGCAAGCATGCAAGTGGGGCTGCAGATGGGTTAGGCTTTCTTCCTGGCCCTTTCTCTGCGGTTGCTACTCCTGCAACAGGAGCAATATGCTGGAAAGTGTTATTAATGGTGGATGGTTAAGAAAGGAGAACCACTGCCTGTTGGTCAGTTTGTCATACTGTGGTGGTTTGTGCGTTGCTGTGATACTGGAAACCATGCCACTGGTTTTTCAAATACCAGCAGAATCACCCATGATAGATAGGTTCAGAAGAGCTTCCAGACTAAGACAGACTAGAAAGAAAGGCCTGGCGATCTACTTCCAGAAATCAGCCAATGACCCTGTGGATCACAACAGAATATTATCAGATACAGTGCTGGATGATGAGCCCCTAGGTTGGAAGGCACTCAAAATACACTTGGCCACAACAATGAACTTGAGCATATCAATGATCATGAAGACAGCACAGGGCCAGGTAATGTTTTGTTCTCTTATAAATAAGGTCACCACGAGTTGGAGATGACTTGATGGTAACTAACAACACCAAGGGAGAAAGATCGACCATGTTCTGAGGGCAAATTATGCTTCCCCCTTGGGAAGCGTCCAAGATGATTCTGTCAAAATGGCTAATAAGAATAAATCGATTAACTGATGTCTATTATATGCCACATACTGAGGATTCATTCATTCTACAAATGTTGATTAAGCTCCTACTCTGTGGCTGATAAGGGGCCCTGGTGGTGCAGTGGTTAAGAGCTCGGCTGCTAACCAAAATGTTGGCTGTTTGAATCCACCAGCCGCTCCTTGGAAATCCTATGGGGGCAGTTCTATTCTGTCCTATAGGGTAGCTATGAGTTGGAATCAACACGACAGCAAAGGTTTTTTATGTGGCTGAGGCTGTTTAGGTGATGGGAGTCCAGCAGAGGCAAGACAGACATGATCCCCGCTCTCCTGGAGCAGACAGTCTAGTGGCCAGCAAGGACACAAATGCGCGTACAGTATAATGTCAAGGGGGAGACCTGCCATGAAGACAGTTACATCAGGGAGTGAGGATAAAGGGGACAGAGAGACAGGTGACGGGGTGCAGCGGGGGCTGTTTCAGTTTGGTGGTTAGGGAAGGCCTCCCTCTGGAGGGAACATTTGGGCACAAATCTGGCTAGGTAGGGAGGGGGCCATGGAAAGGGATTAAAAGAGTTTTCCATGAGGGAGCATGGGGCAAAGATCCTGAGGTGGGCTGGAGTAGGGGGTGGGTGGGAGAAAAGGCTTCGCAGAAGAGGTGATGTGTCAAAAAGAAACAATCTTTGTTGGTTACGAGGGGTGGGAGGGGTGGGTGTGGGGAATACTAAATAGACAATAG
>NW_004443944.1:6019373-6026180 GCF_000243295.1 Trichechus manatus latirostris
AAAAAAGAAGAGGTGAGTTGGGTTTTGAGGGATGAATAAGAGTTTGCCAGTCCTCACTCTCCTCAGGAATATCTGCATGGGGTACCTTGGGGGATGGGTCCAGGACTAGAAATGGGTAGAGTATTCTGGTAATGCACACAGATTTTGGGGTCCAGTGTGTGTTCAAGTCCAGCTCTGCCACATACCAGCTGAGTGACTGTGGGCAGGTTGCTTAACCTCTCTGAGCCTCAGTTTCCTCATTTGTAAGGTGAGAGAATGATAGTTCCCTGCACCTCGCAGGGATCTTAGGAGGCAGTGAGGGCAAGCGTAAATGCTCGGCACAGTGCCCAGCCCACTGCACCATCAGTGCTTGTGAGTAACGAAGAGCACCGCTCGAGGAATCTCGTTGGCTGCCTTCCTTCAGCCCAGGACACAGAGCGGGGAGATGGGAATGGAGCTTTCAGCGGAATTGGGGCTTGTTCCTTGAGGGTGTCAGTTGTGGCTGCAGCCGGCCGGAAGGCAAGGCTGTCACCTGGGAAGAATGGATTCCTTTCCCCAAGAGAGGTGATGGGGGACAGGCTCCACCTGCCTGGGGATGCTGCTTCTGCACCCCACCCTGAGGCCACCCTTAACAACCATCATGGAGCCCACCTTAGCAACCACCATGCCTGGGTGCTTCCTCACAGCAACCCCGTGAGGAGGTACTCATTTTGTGCCCACTTTGCAGATGGAAAAATTAAGCAACTTACCCAAGGTCATGGAGCTGGTACGTGGAAGAAAAACGATTTGAACCAACTCCAGCGCCCACTGTCTCACCATCAACCATAGCCGTGGAGGGTGGCCTTCCTTCTGGGGATACAACCCCTGAGGAAGAGGCAAGCTGACATTTCCTAGTCTTCCGCTCCCTCCTGACTAGTGAAAATGCTTTTCCTTTCTACAGTTTCTCAAACGGCTGAAGCTCGGCCAGAGGCTGTTGGAGAAGTAGCTCAGTTGAGGCTGATTCTGAGGTGATGTCGGTGAGAGGCGAAGCTCCCCACACAGAGAACTTGCAAGGGGATGTCAGAACCTGCTGTGTTTCTTCCCAGCTGGTTCTAGGTGGCCGATGCTGGGAGGACTTAGAACTGGTGGTCCCTGAGGCGCTGGCCTCCCTGGACTTCCCTGGACATCTCGGAAAACTCCCTCCTGACTGGTGGGCAGGGGGCTTGTTTCCACCAGCTGTGAAGACAAGGGCAGACTCACTCTGTCCTGTCAGTGTGACTTTCCAATCCTTACTTATCCTAGCCACCAGCAGCCCCCTCTTTCTAGCACTTAAATACCTCCTCCCCTCAGTAGCGTTGCCAGATTTGGCAAAAAAAACAAAAACCAAAACCAGGATGCCCAGTGAAATTTGTTTTCATACTTATAAGGTCCCTGATAGCGCAAGTGAGTTTTGATTGGTTGCTAACCTCAAGGTTGGTAATTTGAACCCACCCAGCAGCACTGTGGAAGAAATGCCTGGCAATCTGCTTCTGTAAAGATTACAATCAAGAAAACCCTATGGGGCAGTTCTGCTCTGTAACCCATGGGGTCGCCATGAGTCGGAAAAGACTCTGCAGCAATGGGTATGGATACGGGTACTTATACTAAGAATTTACTCGTCGTTTACCCGAGATTCGGATTTAACTGGGCGCCCTGTGTTTTATGTGGCCACCCTCCCTCCGTCGGCGTTTCGTGGGTGTGTGTATCACACCCAGCACCCGCAGATAGGAAGCTTGCTTTTATATTTTAGCTCCGGTTGTGTGTGATTTCCTTGTTTCTTGATGTCTTTCTCCTCTCTTTCTGGTTCTAGGGGTTGAAACCCTCCCTCTGAAATTTGAAACAAGAATTTCTTCACTTGATCTTTTTTTGGTTTGTTTTTGGAAAAAGCGTTATTCAGCAGAGATTTCCAATGGGAAGAGCTGAGGGAAGAAAAGGACGGCCAGACTTGCCGGGTATACGTGGGAAACCAAGAAAATCCTTACGGCTTGTGGAAGGCTCGTCCTGTTCCAGCATATTCATATTTTTGGCTCTCTCTCAGCCCTCTGGGACAGTTTATTTTTCTTTTTTTTTCCATTTTGCTGTTGCTTTATAAAACATTTTGGCAGCTGGAGCCAACTGCTTCTTTTTTCATTTTTAGACTTAAACAGTTTTCTTTTTTCTTTTATGATTTTTTTTCCCCTTAACCAAAGAACACTTTGTGCGGAGCAGCTCCCGCCAGCCAGCTCGCTTCCTTGGCAGCGCGGGTGACTGTTACCTCGACTGCTCGGCAAAGGCTCCAGCTGAAAGTGCCAATTTGCGGCGAATGCATTTGATGGCTTCCCTGAGCTGAAGGAACTCGCAGGTCCTCGTCGCTACACACCCATTATGCTCTCTAAGTCACAGAAAAAGAACTCCTCTCTTGCTTCGTAAATAGACTACACTCCACACGCCTCAAGTCACAATTAGCATCATTCCCTGGGTCTGATGGAAGGAAAAAGCTGTCTCCCTCCCGCAGCACCCTAGGGACCTCCCTGGCGAGGCCCATCTCCATGTGGCCTAATGATCAATTATGTCTCCAATTAGAGGCTCTGCCAGGTGGAGGGCGAGCTGGGGCCCGTCCGCCCCCTCCCCCGGCGCTTCCCACCTCTCTGGGCCTGCCTCTTAGGTCGTGAGACAAACTAGCGTGGAAAATGAAGTCAGCTGAATGCAAGGAAACCGGGGCTTCCGATCAGTTAGTTCCCGTTAGAACCCTTGCATTTATAACAAGTTCCTGGGCGATGCTGATGCTGCTGCTTAGGGCCCAGTTCTGAGAACCACTGGTAGAGCAGTGGGTCTCAGATTTTATTATACATAAGAATCATCTGGGGATCTTGTTAAAATGTAGTTCTGATTCAGTATATCTGGGGTCAAAGTGCAAGTTCTCAGCAGGGGTTCGAACCAGAACTAACTGCTAACCGGAACTGCTAACTGAAAAGTTGGTGCTTTGAATCCAGCAGCTGCTCCACAGGAGAGAAGACCTGGCAAGCTGCTCCCGTAAGGGTTGTTGTCATTGCTGTTGCTAGGTGTCATCGAGTCAATTCCGACTCATGGCGACCCCAGGTGACAGAGTAAAACTGCCCCATAGGGTTTCCTAGTCTGAGCACTTAACCATTGCACCACCAGGGCTTGGAAACCCTATGGGGGCAGTTCTACTCTGCCCTACAAGGTCACTGTGAGTTAGGATCGACTCCATGACACACAAAAACAACAATTCGGGTGGTAAGCGCCCAGGCAAAATTTAAGGAGAAAGCACCTGGGATATCTGTCGAGGCCTCTTAGGTAGATACGAATCAGGAATACGTTGCGCAAGCAATTTGTGGTTGGCTGCTAATTGAGAGGTTGGTGGTTCCAATCCGCCCAGCGGTTCTGCAGAAGAAAAGACCTGGCAATCTGCTCCTGTAAAGATCACAGCCTAGGAAGCCCTATGGAGAGCAGTTCTACGCTCTAACATGTGGGGTCACCAGGAGTCGGGGGGCTGACTTGACGGCAGCTGACAACAGAAACGACGCCTATAAATGATGATAGCTTTGCTCTTTTTTGCGTTTGCTCCTGAGGCTTGAGCACAAGGCCCTCCTAATGTATATTCAGGAGCCCTGGTAGCGCTGTGGTTAAGAGCTCAGCTGCTAACCAAAAGGTCGGCAGTTCGAATCCACCAGCCACTACTTGGAAACCCTATGGGGCAGTTCTACCCTATCTTATAGGGTTGCTATGAGTCGGAATCAACTCAACAGCAATGGGTTTGGTTTGGGTTTGGAATGTATATTTAAGGACCTACTAAGTGCCCGGCTCCCTGTGTGGTGCACAGCACACGGATGCTCATGGCATGGCTCTCCCAGAGTGGGGGTCTAGGGCCTTGTTTTCCCTCTAGACCCAACTACCGGATCTGGCACCTAGCACACAGTAGGCCCTCTGCAGATACCTGCTTTGTTGAGTGAAGGCTGTGTTGGGGCTAGAAGCCTCACCCAGGACGTGAAACAGTCACGGGAGTGGGTGAGAAACATGGTCCCCATCTCTGCAGCAGCGGCCACGTTTTCACATCATGGCCGTTGAGATAAGACCCTCGGGGACGATGCCTATTTGATCGAAAAGGCGAAATGACTGTGGATTGATCTCTTTAGCATCCTTTACGCTGGGTGTCTGGGGAGATGTCTCTTTGAGGCTTCTATTGTTCATGTTCTGATAAGTTCATACAAAAATGGATTTTAAATGAAAGCTTAAAGGCTTGGTGAAACTCCCAGGGCTAAGTCGAGAGTATCTCTGAGTTCAGGGACTTGCTGGTGCTGTGATTTCTGAGGGACCACGCCTAGTCCAGGCCGGTTCAAGCTGGTTAGTACAAAGGGCTCCCTGAAGACCGTCCAGGTACCAGCAGGCAAGCCCAGTGGATGTCATGGAGGACACAGGCATGTGCCGAGGAAGTGGGCTTCACAGGTCGGCTCTTGGAGGTGTGACCAGGGCAGTGGGGGCGTTTGCCACCCACGGAGCCCACACACAAGGGGGTGGAGAAGCAGGGAAAGCAACAGCAACGTTTGAATCAAATTAAAAACAAAAACCAAAAACCAGCCCTCTGGCTTGGCCGGACTTAGATTTTCCTGCTTTATAGATTTGCGGTAATCTGGCCTTCGTCTGCCTGAAACCCAGCGGTTCTTTCCCCTTGATCTCCTACCTAAGATCTTGTCGTCTGCTCTGGGCTTCTGATAACTATTCCTAGCTCATCGAAAAAGAATGGACCGGCACAATTTGCTTTTAATCTGTCAGGACAATTATTTTATCAAATTTACGGTAATCAGGGTGGGTTTTACAGGATTTTTTTTTTTTTGGTCCAATACTGAAAACATTTTGCTGGTCGGTCGGCTGTGCTGGGTTACCTCTTGAAGCTCGAGTTTAGGGATGATTTGGGGTATGTAGAGATGGTTGTAGCCATTTGATTAAATTGTAAGCTTCCCCCACTTCCAGCCCACTCAGCATCAGGGCGAGGCCTCTCCTGGTGGACAGAGGCCCTGCCTGGGCTGACCCATCAGCCTTGACCCTCACCTCCACCTTCTCTCACCCCCTCCTCGAGACCTGCCTTCAGCCACATTGGCCTAGTTTCCCTTTCGGAAACACTTCAGGTAAATTCCAACGTCAGGGCCTTCCACTTGCCCTTCCCTGTGCCTGGAGTGCTCTTTCCCTCTCTCCCTCCTCCCTGAGAATGTAACTCTGCTGTCCCTTCCTACAGGAAGCCTTCCCAGACCAGGCCAGATGCCCTTTCCCTGTCTGTAGCATTCTGTCCTTTTCCTCTGCAGTGTTTTCCCCAGGATAATCCTGGATTCCAACGATGACTGTCTGTGATTAGGTCTCCAGCTTCCCCTGCAACCATTTGCTCACCCCTGAATCTTCCGACTCCAGCCGTCTCCAGGTGACAGCACCTGGCTGGTGCTCAATAAATATTTGTTAAATGAATGAATGAGACCCGGGAGAGAGAATGGGAGGGGCTGGGAAATGCCAAACTGCTTATTATGGATTGCATTGTGTCCTCCAAAAACGTATTGTAAATCCTAACCCCTACGCCTGTGGTTATAATCTCCTTTGGGAATGGTTTGTGTTTGTTATGTTAATGAGGCAGGATTGGTGTAGGGTGTGTTTTGAGTCAATCTCTCTTGAGATATAAAAGGGATCAAACAAGCAAGGGAGAGAAGCAGAGATGGGGGAAGAGAGATGCCAAGCCACATGAAGGTTGCCCAGGAGCAGAAGCTCAAAGGGACAAGGACCTTCCTCCAGAGCCAACAGAGAGAGAGCCTTCCTCTGGAGGTGGCACCCTCTAGACTTCTTGTCTCCTAACAACGAGAAAATAAATTTCTGTTTGTTAAAACCACCCCCTTGTAGTATTTCTGTTATAGCAGCGCTAGATAACTAAGACACTGCTGTTCTTAACACACACTCATACCAACTCACTCCGAAGAACCACCAGTTGGTGGGGATCCTGATTGTATGTGAAAGTGTTTACAGAACTCAAGACAAAACCAGTTGCCGTCGAGTGACTCCGACTCATGACACCCCACGTGTGTCAGGGTAGAACTGTGTTCCAGAGGGTTTACTTAAAAAAAAAAGATTATTTTGTCATTGCTGTTGAGCATGTACACAGATCACACACCAATCAACAGTTTCTACATGTACAACTCAGTGACATCGATGACATTCTTCAAGTTGTACAACCATTCTCACCCTCCTTTTCCGAATCGTTCCTCCCCCATTAACATAAATTCACTACCCCCTCAGGTTTCCTATCTAATCTTTCGAGTTGCCATTGTCAATTTGATCCCATATCACAGGGTTTTCAATGGCTGGTGTTTTGGAAGTCGATTGCTAGGTCTTTCTTCTTTGGTGCCTCTGGGTAGACTCAAACCACCAACCTTTTGGTTAGCAGCTGAGCGCATTAACCATTTGTACCCCCCAGGAGTCCAACTTAAGACAAGGTAGGAGCAGCCAAGACTCTGCCTTTCTTCTTCTCTCCTTTGGGGTTGCAGGCCCCTGCCTGTGCCCACCGACACAGAGAAGGGGTACACCCTAGCTGGACTGTTACAAGACATCCCGGAGCCACTCCCCAGCTCAGCATACACGTGAAGGAAGAAGTACCAAGACCCAACTTTCAGTTCCAGGCTCCTGTGGATTTAAGTTAAGCTCTTAATGTTACTTCAAAGTAGTTTTTTTTTTTTGGGGGGGGTGGGTGTATTTTATACGGAGCATGTTTCAAATCAGAGAGCATTTTTCCCCTTCTTCCCGTGAAAGGCAGGGGGCCTAAGACATTTTAATGAC
>NW_004443944.1:6026280-6059825 GCF_000243295.1 Trichechus manatus latirostris
CCACTCCCCAGCTCAGCATACACGTGAAGGAAGAAGTACCAAGACCCAACTTTCAGTTCCAGGCTCCTGTGGATTTAAGTTAAGCTCTTAATGTTACTTCAAAGTAGTTTTTTTTTTTTGGGGGGGGGGGTGGGTGTATTTTATACGGAGCATGTTTCAAATCAGAGAGCATTTTTCCCCTTCTTCCCGTGAAAGGCAGGGGGCCTAAGACATTTTAATGACTTTCATATTCCTCGTTCCAAATATATTATTTCAGCACAATAGTTTCTTTGCGGGAGAATTGCTTAAATGATTCAAAATGGATTTAAAAATATATTTCAAGTTTTAATTTTATGCACAGAACATTAATGAGCGGAGCGCCTCGGAGACTGCCTGTCAGTTTAACATATTCACAATATTCTCAACACAGATGTTATTCCATCTAAATCCTTTTAGAGGGAAGAAACCGGTAATTTTTTTCCTTGGGGGATGTCAGAAAATATATTATTTCTGAAATTGTATTTTGATCCTGGAACACCGCGCAAAATTTTGCAGTGAGGGTCTGGGCTTGTCAAACCCCTTGGACGTCGCACTTTGCAAAAGTTAGGAAAGCAAGAGCAGCTCAGAACTTTTTGTTTGTTTCGTGACATTGTTTTCTCTGCAGGAGGTATCAGAGTGGAGGTCAACGAAATGCACAAGGATGAAAACTTCACCAGGTGGTGTATTGCGAAGGTTGGACATTTGCTAAGCGGTGGCCGGAGGTGGAGCAGAAATACTGGGCTTGCTGCAAAAACGCTTAGAAGGAGCGGCGCTCGTATTTCTGTTCAGTCTGAGCAAAGATGCTGTCTTCCCTCATCAATGTGGCTTCAGGCTCTGATTGTTAAACGACTCAGACTCAGGCTTTTTTTTAAAATATTTTAAATCACATTTTTATTACATATAGTAAAAAAAAATGACACTTTCTGATGTGCAATCCTATGCGTTTGGACAAATACAGTCATATAATGACAACCACAATCTAGACAGGGAATATTTCTATCATCCCCCAAATTCCCTCATGCAGCATCAGTTGTTTTTCTGTTTGCTAGCATTGATTCACTTGTTTGTAAGCGTATACCCGTAAGAAAGATGAAGATGTGAAGACAAATATTTTCCTCGAGGGTGGTGCCAGCAGCTTATTCTCACTCCAGCACCAAGCCCCGGAATGGGTTTGGAGTGGACAGATCTGTTCCACATGGCCGGAGCTGTATGAAGCCAGGGAATAGAACCCATCTCCCCCAGGTGCAGTTAGCTTGTCTGTCAAATGGGGTGATGGTGGAGTATCGGGGTGTCTCAGGGACTCGAACACAGTTCAGGGCCTGGTACGCAGAGAGCCAGTGAACTTGAGCGCCTTGTTCTTTGCGTTCCAATGTGCAAAGCCAGCCGTTCCCTCACTGGGCCTTGAGGGGGTGACTTCCCAGCTGCAGTCCTGCGCTCAGTGAACTCAGGGAAGCCTGGCTCCACCTCAGTGTCTCTGCAAGCCAGAGCAGCTTCTTCAAGCTGGCACTGTTTCCACGGGGTTCCAGCAAGAATGTTTTAGCTCCCGGCCAGATCCTAAACGCTCCCTTCAGAGTGGCCCCCACTGTGCTGGCTTACCGGAGGAGCCTCGGCAGGAGAGGCTGGGCGCCGAGAGAGGGGCCTCTGGAGTCTGAGGCTTGGTCCTCCCCATCACCCCACTGCCCTCCCTGTGCGGGGGGTTCAGGGGTGCTCCCAGGGGACCAGGTTCGAGTTTCCAGATGTCCCCTCAGCTGCTTCCTGTTCAGGATGCTGGCACGTTTTAGTTCTTCGTGTTCAAAAAGGAGACATAAAACCACTCCCTCCTTTTTTTTTTTTTTTAAATAAAAGGAATTTTATTTTGAGAATTATAAAAGTAATGCCCACTCAAGTAAAAATATGACCTAAGAGTTCATGTGGAAGGACAAGTACTCCCAGAATAGCTAAGAAAACATGAAAACTAGGAACAGCAATGGGGACCTCCCCGTCCAGATGCTCTAAAACCCAAGCCCATTGCTGTCAAGTCAGTTCTGATCCCTAGTGACCCTGTAGGACAGAGAAGAACTACCCCATAGGGTTTCCAAGGCTGTAATCTTTAGGGAAGCAAACGGTCACATCCTTCTCACACAGAGTGGCTGGTGGGTTCGAACCACCTACCTTGCAGCTTGCAGCCGAGTGCTTTAACCACTGCAACACCAGGGCTCCTTGCATGCTGTAAAGAAAGCCCTATAATTCCGTCCATATTGGTGCAGAAACAGCCAATGACACTAGCAAGGTGGTCAGTGATACATAGCTGCCGTTACGTCTCCGGAAGCAAGGTGGGGACAGTGTGCTAGTTCAGCTTAGAGGGCAAAGAAAGGTCCATTTAACACATGCAAGAAAAATAAAAATGGAACGCCGTCGTCCACCATATACAGAAATAAAGTCTGGAAGGGCTACAGACTTGCAAGTACTACAATCATAGTAATAGTATTGCAAGAAATTTAGGAAGCTACATATACAATCCAGGGGTTGGAGTTTCCTGAACAAGATTGGAAATCCAGAAGCTATAAAGAAAAGACTGGGGTTTTTTTGTTTGTTTGTTTTTTGATAATAGGAAATCGAAAACTTTTGCATGCCAAAAATATCACGAAGTCAATGGACAAAGGATCAATCTGGAAAAAAGTACTTATAACCAAGATACCAGACAAAGGGTTAATTCTGCACAGTATAAAAATTCAGATAGTCCAGATGTGTTTAAAGCAAAAAGAGAATGCTTTTCCCCTGCCCCCGGGCCCCTTCCCTAGGGGGAATCGCTTTGAACGGTTTGGTGGATTTCCTTCTGGAAGCTCCATCTTCTCCATCATGTGGCCAAAGGAACTCAGTTTTCTTTTGAGCGGCAGTGATGGGAAAACAGGAGAACCAAGCTGGATTACGTTTTTATTGATTGCATTCTTTCCCAAGCCTGTCTTTTTCATCCCAGCTACCATATCTGTGCCATTATTTACTTCATCTTTGCTTTCAAATTTACACACGTTAAAATAAAACATACATTTATTTTAAAAGGAAATTTTAGATCACTGTCATAGACGGAAACCAGTAATATTTGCCATACGGAGCGGGCAGTCACAAAGATAAACAGAATAGACACCAAGGTTATTAAATTCCAGTTACATGCTGTAACCAGTCTCTTTATTAAAAAGGGAGGTGGTGGCATTAGGAAGGTGTTAAAGACTGGCTAGCACCCAAGGGAGACACTCCCTGGCAGAGTCACAAGGACTGCAAAGGAACAGCTTTGTTAGTGTCTGTTACCATGCTTTCTGATGTCACGTGTACCTCCAAAATCACCCCATCACCTCCCCTTTGGGGTGTGCCTCTTCCAGGAATTGTGAGTTTGAGGGTTCAAGATGGAAGAAGGCAGCGGGCCTCCTTGAAATCAGGACAGATTAGAATTCAGTCTTCCATCTTCCGAATACCCCAGTTTATCTTTAAAATGAACTCAGTCTCAGAGGAGAATTCTGATGGAAGGAAAACTTGCATCATCACGCGACTACATTTTTCAGAACTCCCAGGGCAATGTTTTACGACTTCAATCTGTAAATGTAGCATTTTGAGATGCGCTGAAATATTTCGAGAAATTAGTCTGCAGCCAGTGAAATTAAATACTTTCATTCCCACCTCACTTTTTTTTTTTTTTTTTTAATAAAGAGGCGTAATAATTTGGTGCAGTTTCCCGAGTGGGTGCCAGTCCCCGCCGGGAAAGACATGCTTCGTTTCTGGCAAGTCAGAAAAGGGGAACGAAGGGTCTGATCTAGAGATTTCTTTTTTTCTTTTTTGTCTTCCTGTCACTGAAAGGTTTGTCTTCTTGACGAATTGAGGTAGGAGGCAGCCCACCTGTGACCTGAAGAGAGACTGGGTGATGCAGCTAACCATAGGGAGTTCAGATGACACGCCTTAGTGTGAACTTTGCAAACAGTCTTGCTTGTTTTGAGTGAGTCATGCAATCAACCCAGGGCTGAGGGCTGGGAACTGCAGGGTGCAGTTTGTGAAGGACAGGGACATTCGAACCCACAACTGACTGTGGTGAGGAATGAATTGGATTTTCAGAGTATTTCAGGAAGCACCGCTTAGTCTTGCTCTTAGGAGGCATGCTGGGAGTCGCTGTCTGCCTGCAGAGCTTCAGAAAGAGAAGGCAGGCTGCAAAGTGCGGTTCTCGGGGGCATTCCTCCCAGCTTGGGGTTGCCTGGGTGCATGGCTTAGTCTTTGTGTAATGTCTGTCGGCCCCGCTGGCTCATCGCCTGCCCTAGCGCCCAGCTCAGGGCCTGGCACAAACGTCCCAGTTAAAGAAAACGCAAACGAAGGCTTATAGCCCGTGATCTGCTTACGTGTGACAAGTGAGTGTGTTCCCAGCGGCCAGCTCCATCACTGCAGGCAGCCAGCGTGGAGCTTCCGCTGGTCTCCAGGGGAGCGTTCAGTATCTAAAAATCTCCCGGCATTGTCCGGGGCTGGTGCCCTAATTAAGTTAATTCAACCAAGGCAAAGAGGGGAAAAACAAGACGTTGTAGTTTGGATGTAGCAAGGATGAGGATAAGACAAGAATTCACTAGGGGAACAAAACCACAAACCCATCTGAATGAGGTTCTGATTTCCTCCCATGTGCTTCCCCTCAGGAGCAGCGTTCAAAGGCATCAGCAGAATGACAGCAGGGCCCACTGGACCCAAAGTGGGGGGCCGGGTGGGACGACAGAGGAGAAAAGTGAGCTGACATACACAGATATTTATTCACTCCTTACTCATTCATTGACTCACTCATTCATTCATTGACTCACTCATTTGCTCACTCATTCATTCACTCACTCGCTCACTCTCTTATTCATTCACTCATTTATTCACTGTCTCATTCATTTATTCATCCACTCACTCACTCGTTCATTCACTCACTCACTCATTTATTCATTCACTCACTCACTCTATTGGACAAGCCTGGAAGGGTTTGATTTCATGGTACAAAACCTTAGAGGGGGAAAGTTGAAAAAAGCCTTAAAAAATGCTTTAAAACTTCCCAAAGCCTAAATTTTTAAATGAATTTTTAACTTTTTATAAAATATGGTATCTTACATTTCCTTTTGAACATATCCAGGATTTAAAAAAAAAAAAAGAAGAGGAAAGAAAGAAAGGTGAAGAACTCTGATTGTAAGGGAGGTGAGCTCCAGCGAGCATCTTTCCTCCTTCAGTCCTGCCAGGCCTCTGAGGACTACGGAGGTGGCAGACTGGGACCTGCGGGGTGATTCCAGCCACCGGCTTTGTTTGCTTTGTGTGGGGTTTACAAACCAGATTTAAAAAGAGCTTTTTACATTGAATGCCTTAAGAGGGGCCTGCAGCTCGGGGTTCTGTCTGCACCACTTATTCTTGCCTCTTCCTGGTGGCCGGGCACGAGGTTGGGGCCGCACACAAACCCTGGCTGAACCTTGGCTCCAGCTCTCAGCTGCAGCGTGATCCTGGGCGGGCGGGCGAGGTCTTTGCTCATGTGAGCCTCAGTGTGCTCAGCTGTGAAGCGGGATCGCAGAGCCCGAGCCCCAGGGCTCTTGCAGGATCAGTGAGGTGCTACAGGCCAAGTCTTCACTCAGGGGCCGGCTCCTGGGCCATGCTGTTCCTTAGCTGTCACTTCAGGTAACTGGGTCTAAAATTAACCTCTTGAAAGGAAGTTGCTGAGGGGAGGAAATACAGAGGAAACATAAACCAAAACAAAAATGCGAAAATACTCTTTGGTTTTCTGTTGCAACTAATAGCTTGTTTGTATTTACTCTCTGCCTCAAGGCAGAGGTGGTTCAGTGGTAGAATTCTCACCTACGCCAGGGATCCGAGTTTGATTCCCAGCCAATGCACCTCATGCGCAGCCACCACCCATCTGTCCGCGGAGGCTTGTGTGCTGCTATGATGCTGAACAGGTTTCAGCAGAGCTTCTAGACTAAGACACCCTCCGGTAAGACTTTGCTTATGCTACCTGTACCGTGATAACACAATTTCTGGGTGGGAGAGAGGGAAGGAGGAGAGAAGGGAGAGACAGGGAGAGAGAGAAAGGCCTGCTGATCTACTTCTGAGAATCAGCCAGCGAAAACCCTACGGATCCGCAATTGACTGTGGGGATGGTGCAGGCCCGGGCAGTGTTTCCTTCCGTTGTACACGGGTGAATTAGGGGCCAACTCCATGGCAGCTAATAACACCAACAAATATTCTGCCTCAGTTCACAAAGTGCTGTAACACCTTATCTTGTTTGCTTCTTGCGGGCATGTATGTGTGTGTGCATGCGTCTGCAGCTGTGTGCATGTGTGTGCATGCGTGCACGTGTGCACATGCCCACTTTTTACAGGAGGACACCAGGTTCAGAGATGCTAAGATACCGGGGGCTCCACAGTTAGTGAGAGAAAGCGTATGTCGAACGCCAGCTCTCCTGGCCCCTTACTCTCCCTGGCCCTAGGCCACCTACCACAAGGGTGGCAGTTGGATTTCCTGAAGGTGGGGGCTCAGAGGGAATGACGTTTGCTTTAAAGTAAATGAAGGCACCTGGCAGTTTGGGAACCTCAGAGTTTGTGGCGCAGATTTGTGCTTGCCCCACGCCAGGCCTCTAGACAAGTGGCTTAACAATCCGGGGGGAGTTCGTCGATGACCTGCAGTGGATGGAAGAGACGTCTTGGTCCCTGCCCTGGTGGAGCTCTGTGTGGTTAGAGGGAGGGAAGGATGGTTCACGGGGGCAATGGGGGCCCAGGTGATGCAGCAAGATACGAGCAGGGTTGGGTGATAAATGCCCCAACGTGGCCAGGTGATAAGTGCCGACGGAAGCCCACAGAGGGCAGGGGCCTCACGGGTGCAGGGCTGAGCTGGTGATCTGAGAAAGGGAGGTGGTCCCCAGGGAAGAGGTGGGGCCCTTGGCGTGGGCTGGAGCTCCCTCTACGTTTCTCTTGGCTGGCTGTTGAATTCCATGGCAACCCTGTAAATGGCACACGCTCCCCGGTGAGCGGAGGAGAAAAACTTAGGGAACTTTTGGCTCGGTGAGATGCTGATTAACAGCTCAGAGTCAAGCTGAGTGTTGAGAGGGGCTGAAGGAAGACCTGCATTTCTAAGCTCACTTCTCCTCGCTCTGAGTCTCTCTGGGCGCTTGGATGCAGAGACAGTTGGGGTAATGCTGACCTGATAATGTGGGAAACCAACCTGTCTGTCAAGCAGACACCTCAGCAATGGTCCGGTTGAGCTTGGGAGAAAGCAGTTTTGACAAACAGGGCTGATGGGGTGGAATATTTTCTGGTGGGAATCCATGACTTTTTATTCTCACCGGCTGAGCGGAAAACAAAAGTTTGAGCAGATTCCAAACCTTGGCTCCATGTGGCTGCTCGGTCCTGGTGTCGGCTCACTGGGTATTGGAGCCATTCTGCGGTGACGTGGGGGCACCGGGCAGCACCCACCTGCCTGGTTGTTCCTGGTATTAAAAACGAGAATGGCTTTCATGGCGCTGGGTCTGGCTTGGATTTTCTAGAGGAGATTACACATCCAGGGTGGCCTGGAATCTGATCCCGTTAGGGCAGGTCTGGTCGGGACTGCACCTGAAGGGACGTACCTGTTCCGGAGGTGTGTGCGTGCTGATGGGGGAGGGCGGGCCCACGAGAGAGAGAGCTCACACAGAAGGGGCGCTCCTGCTGACATTAGTGGGTGTAAAGGCTGAGGGGTACGTGCACAGCCATGTGGGGTGTAATTGGTGAAATGGGGTGACTATGATGAGGTGGATACTCTGAAGCTGTATCCACCTGCTGGCGACAGGCTACAGAGTGAACCCACAGAAGCAGTGGACACCTCAAGGACCCGTGTCCGGGCCACACCTTGGCCAAAAGAGCTGACGGCAGTTCTGACCCACTGGCTACTGTAGAACACTTGCCCACCTGGGCTTTCGCCTGAGGTCATCCCCGTGAGGAGGCCCCTGGCGGGGAGGCTGGGCGTGGCTCCTTCTACTGGGCTTGGGGGGCTCAGAGGGGAAACTGACCAAAGTTTCCCCCAGCTGCTGTGCTTGAAATGTCCCAACTGATTGTTACACTTCTCCTTCCTCCTCCTTTCCTCTCCCCCTCCCTTTCTCTCTCCCCTTCCCTTCAAATCTCCCCCACCCTTCCTCTCTCCTCTAACTCTTCCTCCTTCCCTCTCTCCCTCCCTTCCTATCTCCTCTACCTCTCCCCTCTTTCCCTCTCCCCCACCCTTTCTCTCTCCCCCTCCTTCCCTCTCCCCCACCCTTCCTCTCTCCTCTACCTCTCCCCCTCCTTTCCTCCTTTCCTCTCTCCCACCTAGCACTTGTGTAACCACCGTACAGGATTGCATAAGCAAAGTCTTACTAGAAGGTGGATCCCTCTGAGATGGCAACTCTTCCTTATCAGCCCACACACCTCTGTGTGGGGGCCTGTGTTCCATTTGTCTATTCACTTATGCATCCATCCATCCCTTTATCCAGCCATCCAGCCATCCATCCCTTCCACCATCCATCTATCCATCTATCCATCCAGCCATCCAGCCATCCATCCAGCCATCCAGCCATCCAGCCATCCATCCCTTCCACCATCCATCTATCCATCTATCCATCCATCTAGCCAGCCATCCATCCAGCCATCCAGCCATCCTTCCATCCATCCATCCATCCATCCATCCATCCATCCATCCATCCATCCATCCATCCAACAAAAACTTATTGAGCACTTATATGCCAGGCACTGGACTTGGCACTGGGAAAAATACAACAGAAACGGTTCCTGCTGGAACCCCAGTGCCTGGTACATAGTAGCTGCTCAGCTGGTGGTTGTTGAATAAATGTACATGAAAATAAATCAAATGATGCTTAGAACTCTGCTCTGTCCTAAAAATCTCCATATCCTTAAGCTATGGCTCATGAAAGAATTGGGAAAAGGAGGGCTTCGGAATTCTGGGGGCAATCACTTGCCCAGTTCACAGGTCCCTTCCTCGGCAGACAGGCAGGAAGGAGGAAGCTGTGGCCAAGTTCCATGAAACAACAAAGCCAGCAGTGAGGCACTACCCGCTCCACCCGCCCAACTGCCAGCACGTGGCTGAGACTCCAGGGTTTAGAATAATGAATTCCGTTCTGACTGTGTTGGTGACAGAACAGAGGTAGAGACTGCAGGCAAGCACATGTGAGGGCTGAGAGTGGAGGTGGGCACATTGCCAGTGGTGGGCGAGGCAAAGGAGAGGTCTGTGTGAGGGGGTGTCATTTGGGGGAAATGAATAACACCCTTGGCAATGACTAGCTAACCATAACAAGCAGGGAGGAAGAGGGAGAGTGGGGAGCCTTCTGCCTGTGGGCAGAGGGGCCCCCATTTTCCACCTGTGGTGAGCCCAATTACATTGTCTTCAGAACTAAGAAGAAGCTGGAATGTTTTCCTACTGAATATATTTTTGCTGCATGCATCTATGGCTTGAGTGTGTATGTGTGTGTGTGTGTGTGTGTGTCTGTGTGTGTGTATGTAGGGACAGTGTTTCAGTGCGCATGCAGTTAAATGTCTACGTGTGAACACTGTGTCTTTGGAGGTCTTAACAGGTGACGTATATGTGTGTGGCAGTGACTATGCCTTGCATCTCAAGAGGTAGCATGGAGTGGTGACTAAGAACTCGAATCCCAGACAGACCTGGGTTCAAACCCAACTCTAACACTTATCAGTTGTGAGATCTTGGCATATGACTTAACTACTCTCTGCCTTAGTTTACGCCTCTGTCAAATAAGTCTAACAGTAGTACTAACCTCATTGAGTGCTTACAACAATGCCTGCACATAGAATAGCAGATGTCTTTTAAAAGTGCCCTGACTCAAAACCTCTTCCTTTCCTTATAATTTCAGCTGTGTCTGCTATGGGTTCCATGCAGGCTTTGACTCACCTCACCCTCTTAGCATCTAGCCTCAAGATGTGCCATGCATCTTTAATGTCCTGCCCTGGGGATTCTTTGATGCTGAAGCCACTGGTGGGAACCTGCTCATTGAGTACACATGGGCAGCCTGAAAGTGCAGGGGAACTAACACCCTAGGGGAAACCTTCAAGCAATGGGAGGATGGGAGCTGATGGATAAACAATTCTCCAGGCAGATCCTTGGGCAGATAACTCTGGGAGGTATTCTCTTTCAGCACTTTAAAGATGTCAATCCATTTTCTTCTGACCACCATTGTTTCGACCAGATGTCAGATGTAATTCTTATCCTTGTTCCCCTAGACATAAAATGTCTTTCTCCTCTGGTTGCTTTCGAGATTTTCTCTTTATCTTTGATTTTCAGCAATTCAACTAGGATGTGCCTAGGTGAGTTTTTTTGTATGCATCTCATTTGGGGTTTGCTGAGCTTCTTGAATCTGTAAGTTTGTTTTTTCTATCAAATCTGGGAAGTTTTTAGTCATTATTTATTCAAGTATATTTTCTGCTGCAGTCTAACTTTCTTGTCTTTCTGGGACACCAAATACTCGTATGTTAGACTGCGTGAGGTTGTCCTGTAGATCCTTGAGCACTGTTCATTGTCTTTAATCTTTTTTTTTTGTCTCTGTTCTTTAGATAGGATAATTTCCATTAATCTGTCTTCAAGTTTACTAGCTCTTGTGCATTGTCCAGTGTGCTGTTAAGTACCCTGAGGGAATATTAAATGTCAATTACTGTGTTTTTTATTCTAGAATTTCCGTTTGGTTCTTTTTTATAATTTTCATTTTGCTGTTGAGATTCCCTATTGGTTCGCTCATTAAGAACATATTTTCCTTCATTTCTTTTAGCATATTTATACAAGCTGCTTTAAAGTCTTTGTTTACTAAGTCAAACATATGAACCATCTTGTTTTGATTTCTATTAACTGATTTTATTATTATCCTTATGAATTACATTTCCCCTGGAGAGTAGGCCCTTGGTATGAAAAAAGTTTGGGCGTATTTCACAATGATTACTCTGCCCTCCCCCTGCCTGAGCCACAGAGGATCTTTCTAGGATTTGCACAGTGAGAACTTGGTGGAGTACTTGGAGACAAAGCCTATGAAATTGTGGGAGTCACCAATATTGCAGCCCCAAGAAGTTTTTCACTCTTGTACTAGTCTACACTCAACCTCCAGAAATTTGTAAAATTATCATGTGAGTGTTCCTACCAGTTCATAGCTCCAGCAGCTTCTGATCCAGGAAGCAGATCTCAGCAGACCAAGCTGACGCACAACCCTAACCATCACAGTAAGCTATCAGAGCTGGAGAAGGTAACGTTTAACATATAACACAGTGAAACTCACGAGAGCTGGAACTCGTCGGGACGGCCTTGTTTTTCCAGGTCTCGTAAGTTTTCTGCCTTTGACAAGGTGCAGTCTTACCACTTTTCTGTCACTTATTTTAGTAGAAAATTTTGCATTTTCCCTCTCTGACAGGTTTCCGCCTTACACAGTTTCTGGCTTTCTCAGGTTTGCTGTATAATTTGATGAAAGCTTGCGTCTCAGCTACTTCACCTGGGTAGCACTTTCCTGCGTTTGTACCAGGTGCTTTGAGCATTAAAGTAATTGAAAAAATAATAATAAAGCAACTTAGGAGGGCGACAGGAAAGTTTACTTTTCCTTTTTTTGGAGAAAATAAACGTGTTTTTCTGCGGCTTCTGCCAAGGCTGCGCTTTAATGATGGAGCAGATGGGTTGGCATGTGGAGCCTGCGGCCGCAGCTGTCTCCTCTCCCAGGCAAAGGGGTTTGTGTCGGCAAAATATCATCTCTCCCGGGGGCTCCACTCCCCTAACCCACAATGTCACATAAAGTGGGGGTGGGGACCTGTTGGGAGACTAGGGTAAGAACAAGGCCAGAGGATCAGCCAGTAGAAAAGCTGAATGTTTCCTTCATCCTTTCACTCCTGTGAAGATGCGCGCTCTCCTGGAGCTGGCACCCTGGAAGGCCCGAGCACAGGTGGGAGGATCCAGGAGGGCCGTGACTTTCCTCCAGCATCCCTAATGTTAGCCAACCACACACTCCATCTTTGGGTAACAGGCACAGCAAGAGAAGAGGACTGGGACTTAGCTTTTGAAAACTCACATGGCTGAGAGAGTTCTAACTACTTTGGCTAAAGGTGCAATTTTCCTCTCCATTGATTATTTGTTTTTTCGTTCTGAGCTGAGAATTCGAAACGTGGTTGCATTCTTGGATTGGCCCGTATTCAGTGTTAATAGTTCAGGGGAAAAGGCAACAAGAATCTAAACAAGTTCGGGGCCTGGGTTTGTGAACAATACACTATTCAAAGTTGCATTTGTTTCTTTTTGCTGCTGTAACAAATTACCACCAATTTACTGGATTAAAACAATGAACATTTACTACCTTAAAGTTCTGGAGGTCAGAAGTCCTAAAATCAAGGTGTCAGCAGGGCTGGGTTCCTTTTGGGGACTGTAGAGGAGAATCTGCTTCCTTGCCTTTTCCAGCTTCTAGAGGCCGCCCACATTCCCTGGCTTGTGGCCCCTTCCTCCATCCTCAAAGCCAGCAGTGTAGCATCTTCAAATCTCTCTCTCTTCCTCTCCCTCTCCTGCCTCCTTCTTTCTCTTATAAAAACTCTTGTGATTACATTGGGATCACCTGGATAATCCAAAATAACCCAGAATAATCTTCCCATGTAAAGATCCTCAATTTAATCATACCTGCAAAGTTCATTTGCCATGTGTCTTAGTTACAGTGCTGCTGTAACAGAAATACCACAAGGGGGTGGCTTTATCAAACAAAAATTTATTTTCTCACAGTTTAGGAGGCTAGAAGTCTGAATTCTGGGTGCTGGCTCTAGGGGAAGGCTTTCTCTCTGTCAGCTGTGGAGGAAGGTCTTTGTCTCTTCTGAGCTTCTGCTCCTGGGTGATCTTCATGTGGCACAGCATCTTTCTTCCCCCTCTCTGCTTCTCTTGCTTGCTTGTTTAATCTCTTTTATATCTCAAAAGAGGTTCACTCAAGACACATCCTACACTGATTCTGCTGCATTAACATAACAAAGACAACCCCTTCCCAAATGGGATTATAACTACAGGCATAGAGGTTAGGATTTACAACACATACTTTGGGGGGACACAATTCAATCCATAACACCATATAAGGTAACATTCACAGGTTTCAGGGATTGGGATGTGACATCTTTAAGGGGGGCCATTATTCTGTCTACCACAAAACTCTTTTGCATTAAATTTCTTTACTAATGGGATCAGGATGTTTTATAGGAACCAGGACGTTGGTAACGCGTAGAAGCAAAAAACCAGAATGATATTCTTGGTTGAAGTGGTTCAGCCTCCTTGGTTGCAAGTAACAGAAACTCACTGACTAGCTTAAGCAACAGAGGAGGGTTTGTTTTTCCAGAGATCTCAAGAGCAGGAAGTAGAGTCAGGCCTCATGAAGGCTCAGAACCAGGGGCCAGAAAGACCACGTGAGTCAGGGAAGCTTCCCTCCCTGGAGCCCCCCAACTCCCATCTCCACATCCCCTTCATACTCCCCTTTCTCTGCAGACTGTTCCTCCTCCCCTCTGAATACCTGGCCGCGCCACAGCCCTGGATCATACGTATCTCCACGCAGCCAGTGGAGACCATGAAGGCCCCTGAACACCAAACCCATATCCTAGGGGAGAAAGTCTGGTGGATCCAGTTCAGGTAAGGAATCACTCAGGTGGCAGAAGATGCTGGCCAGAAAGGTAAGGGGCCCGTGGTATGTCCATCAGGGTTGGCCCAATGCCGTGACTACAGCCCCACATCTCAGGGCTTAGCACAACCAAAGCTTTCTGTCCTTCACGCCACAGCCCAGTGTGGGTGAAGGGGCTGCTCCACGCAGTCACTCAGGGATCCAGATGCTCATGGATGCCAGGAAGAAAACTGGGGAGTTGGGCAGGCTTTGTTTGAAAGCACAACTTTGCTTAGCTGAGATTATGCAAAGTAAAGGTCAGAGGCATGCTGTTTGACCTTGAGTCTTAGTGACTCAGTCCCCAGTGCTGATCACAGCCATTTGCCAAATGGTCTGTTTCCCCTTCAAGTTAGTGAGCTCCCAGGAGGCACGACTCAAGGCTCACTGAGGGTCTCTGCTGGGTGACCCTCCGTTCTGGATTTCCCAGGACTTGGGGCTTCCCAGGATGCAGGGCTCTCAACTGCAAAACTGGGACAGTCCCAGGCAAGCCGGATGCGTTGGTCACTATACTGTTTTCAAATACATATTTTCAAGAAACTGAGATGACTCTGACTTGTACCCTAGAATTAATGAGAAACAGAGGGAACCCTGCCCACAACCACTCCAGCCGCCTTGCTGACAAATGCCTGTTTTCCAAATCTCATCGATCCATTGCTTTTGCTTGACATCTGGCCGAGGGCAGGCCCTGCTGGAGACTCACCGGGCTGGACACACACACACACACACACACACAGTGGTTTTTCATCTTTGTTTTGCCATTTTAACTTTTTTTTTTTTTTAGTGTACAATTCAGCGACATTAATTACATTCACCGTGTTGTATTACCATTGCCGCTATCCATTTCCCAAAGTTCTGCATCGCCCCGAACAGAAACTCAGTACCCTTTCGGCAATAACCTGCATTTTCTTCTCCTCAGCCCCTGATAACCACACACACACACACACACACACACACACACACACACACACACACAAGCAAACCCAGACCCGTTGCCATCGGATTGATTCCCACTCACGGTGACCTCATGTGCTTCAAAGTAGAACTGTGCTCCACAGGCTTTTCTTGGCTGTAATCTCACGGAAGCAGATCTTCAGGCCCTTCTTCCATGGCACCACTGGGTGGATTAGAATCAGCCACCTTTTAGGTTACTAGCCGAGAGCAAACCGTTTGTCCCGCCCAGGGACCTTTTAACCACACACACAATGCTTTTTTTTTTCTTAATATTTTATTGTACACAATGCTTTTTAAAAAAATGTGACTAGGTTTCGTCACTGGGAGATTTTACTTGAAAATACAGATGTCTAATTTCTCCGGAAATGCACAGAGAGCTGGCAGTGCTGGCTGCGTTTCTGTGTGGCAGTAATTGCCTGGAGCCAGTGGCGCTCGTCAGTGGAGATGGGCATGGGTTTCCCAGTTGCCCACAGCAGCCGCTACTCTCCTTTCTCTCGTATTCTGCCTGCTGGCTGCGACATCAGCAGCCTGGCAGCTGAGTCTGCAGTAGGAGGTACTTGTCTCCTAACTTTGACCCGATCAACCTTGGAAGAAGAAACCTCAGTCTTGATGTCTTCTTGGGAAACATGAGCCTCTTTGGGGCAGTTGTAAACTTCACTTCCGTCTCAGTTCCTAGGTCTGTTGTATATTTACGGCAGCTGACCGGGTAAAAGTTGAGAATCCATTTCTCCCCTAGTGATTTGGAGCCCGTCAAGCCCACAGTGTGCTCTGCTGGCCCGTTAACCTTCCTGTTCTGATGCCCGGACATGCAGCCAGCCCTGGGGACCCTCGGTGTTTCTGGGGAACGCAAACCAGCTTCATTTATCTGCCATTTTTCTCAGTCATGGGGCCTCTGCTGCCTTTTCGGCTCGTCTTCGAGAGTCGGAAGTTTCTATTTACCAGCCCGAAGGAGACAGAAGGGTTTGACGCTTGCTTTGAAACAATACCTGGAGTTTGGGCTGTGTTCCAGGTCTCATAGTATGCCTGCTTGTCACCCTGAATCAAAACTAAGAGAAGAAAAGGGTAGATTGTGGTAAAATATACATATATATATACAGGAGGCTAAATGCTAAAGTACTAAGGGAAAACAAACAGTCCTAATTTAGCTATGAAATCAAAACTAAACTCGTTGCTGTGGAATAGATTCCAACTCATGGCGACCCCATGTGATAGAGTAGAACTCTGCCCCATAGGATTTTCTTGGCTGTAATCTTCATGGAAGCAGATTGCCAGGCCTTTCTTCCACAGCACTGCTGGGTGGGTTCGAACTGCCAATCTTTAGGTTAGTAGTTGAGCACACACCATTTGCACCTCCAGGGACCTAGTTTATCTAGAAAGGACGTTAACCCAGTCCTTTTGAGAGTGCACAAAGCCAGCACACATCTCCCTGACACCAACGGATTCTTCAAAAACTCGGGGACAATGATAACGAAAGGAACTTATGCAGCACAGACTTACGGCATGTTAGTTTACTGAGTGTGGGTGGTAGGGGGCATAGCAAGCAGGGTCTCATCACTTGGGGGGGGGGTGAAAAGTGTTTTTTGAAATATTCATTCACTGAGAAAATGTGTGTGCCTGGCAGTGTGTGAAGCCCGAGGTTACAACTGTGTCCTAGGTCTGGTCCTCTCGGAGCAGACTCTGAGTGAGGATTGGGTTATGAGCGATTTATTAAGGAACTATCTCCAGGAGAAATTGCTAAGGACGAGGGGAGCAGAACAGACCCCAGCCAGACCCCAAACTAAGGAGAAAAAGCCATGCGGCTAATCTCTGCTGCCTCAGTGATGGTGCTCTATCTCGACATTTGTTATTTCTGTCCCTGCAGCCTGTGTGATTCCACGGCTGTCGAGTTGATTCCGATTCATGGCAACCCTATAAGATAGACTAGAACTTCCCCATAGGGTTTCCAAGGCTGTAAATCTCTACAGAAGCAGACTGCCACATCTTTCTCCAATGGAGCTGCTGGTGGTTTCAAACTGCTGACCTTTCAATAAGCAGTTGATTGCATTAACCACTGTGCCACCAGGGCTCCAGCGTGAAGAAGGGTTTATCTAAAGCAATTAGAGTGGGGTGGGGGTGGTGAGATTCTTGGACCCGAGTTGCATGCCGTGTTGGGTGGTGTCATTAGTAGAATCAGCTGGTCAAGTGACTGAACCTGAGGGCAGTTTGCTAGGACGTGACTCTGCGTGGAATCCAGAGAGTCTCGAGCAGAACAGAGTCCAGTCTCGCCTCTGTCCACCTCTGTTAAGCACCCTGGACACTGTGGTTTTGCTCTCAAATTTGCCAGGGGCCTCAGGGGCTTGGATGTGGCTGGGCTAGTCAGAGGGGTACAGGAGGCATTGGATCCAGGGCCTCCCAAAGTGGGGCTCGTGCTGCCCGGGACACACAGGTGTGGCACCAGTTAACTCAATGATCGCAAACTGAGATACTCACTCCCTTTTGAATTCTTCTTATTCCTCTAGTTACTCAAGGAGAAAGTCTTGGCTTAGTGCTAATATGCCCTTAAACCCATTGCCATCAGTCGATTCTGACTCACAAGGACCCTATAGGACAGAGTAGAACTGCCCCAGGATTTCCAAGGAGCAGCTGGTGGATTTAAACTGCCAACCTTTTGGTTAGCAGCCGAGCTCTTAACCGCTGCACCACCAGGGCTCCAATATGCCTTTACTACCTCTCTAGTGTTTGCATGGAGCCCCTGGGTGGGACAACTGGTTAAGCAATTGACTACTAACCAAAAGATTGGTGATTTGAACCCATCCAGAGGCACCTCGGAAGAAAGGCCTGGCGATCTGCTTCCAAAAGGTCATAGCCACGAAAACCCTATGGAGCAGCTCTCCTCTGACACACATGGGGTCGCCGTGAGTCGGAATCGAGTTGACAGCGACTGGTTTGGTTTTTAGTTAACATTTTCACATTTCTCTTTTTTTTAAACAAAGGGGCAGTGGGGCGCAGGCTCAGAACCTTTGGGTGAAGGTATGTAAGCAGAGGTCGATCACATTGTTAAAATTTCATTATATTTCTGTTTATGGGTATCTTCTCTGTATGAAAAGTGATGCTTGTTTTCCATTTAAGAAACACCCATTGCTGTCAGGTAGATTCCAATTCACAGGGACCTTATAGGACAGAGCAAAACTGCCCCAAAGCGTTTCCAGGGCTGTAATCTTCATGGAAGCAGCCTGCCACACCTTTCTCCCGTGAAGCAGCTGGTGGGTTTGAACCCCCAACCTTTTGGCTAGCAGCTGAGTACTTAAATCACTGTGCCACCGGTGCGCCTCCATTTAAGTTAGTGATTTAAAATTTACTTTTAAACACACTCATTTAAGAAACAAAGGTGAGAGTTGATTTAAAGGAAACATCACATCTGGGGGACCACACCCTGCAGCCTTGCCTTTGCGGCCTATTGCTCTTTAAGTACCTAAACCCGTCGTGGTCGAGTTGATTCCGACTAATGGCAACCCCGTGTGTTACACAGTAGAGCTGTGCTCCATAGGGTTTCCTTGGCTGTAATCTTTATGGAAGCAGATCACCAGGACGTTCTTCCAAGGCATCGCTGGATGGGTTCAAACTGCCAACCTTTCATGTTTGTTAGTAGCTGAGTGCAAACTGCTTGTACCCCCTGGTGGCCTCTGTTTAAGTGCTCAGGGCCTGGCTGCTCTCAGTGTCGTCCAGGGCCAGCGGTTCAGCACCACCCAGGAGCTCGTTAGAAATACAGAATCTCAGGCCCCACCCCGCCTGGCTCAGTCAGAATCTGCATTTTAACCCAGTCTCCAGGTGGTCTGTGTGCATGTTAAAATTTGAGATGCCATGGACTAAATCATTAGATATATAAATCCTGTCCCCCCACTCCTGGTAGACTTCTTGAGGGTAGGGACCCCACTTCTTAAGAGCCAGAGTCATCAGCAGATGCTATCTAAAACAGATACTTAATACATCTTGTAAACAGACCCTTTCAAGGAGCCCTGGTGGCACAATGGTTAAGTGCTCGGCTGTAACCGAAAGGTTGGCGGTTTGAACCCACCCATTGGCTCTGCGGGAGAAAGACTTGATGATCTGCTCCTGTAAATATTACAGCCTAGAGAAGCCCATAGGGCAGTTCTACTCGGTAACACACGGGGTCGCCATGAGTAGGAATCGGCCCAACGGCACCTAACAACAGCAACTGCTTCTTTATCGAGCACCTGCTGGCTCCACGCCTGTCGTGGACGCTAGAGTAATCCCAAAGGAAGAATTTATGGGCTAGTGGGGAGACGGACTTGTCACCCATCGGGGCACGCATGCTGACAGATGCTTTAGGAAAGCTGTGTTCGAGGTCGTGTGGGAACATAGACTAACACCTGCCTCTCGTTATTGAGCTGGCAGGTCCTGTTCCTATCGACACGGTGTGTGTTCCTGTTTTCCTGAACATTTGATCAGTTCCAATAAAACCTGATTCATCTGAACACCGGTTGATGAAAGTCATCAATTAAGCGGGTTCAGATGGAGCCCCTCGCAGCCAATGCTTTGGCCAAAGGTGGTGGCACCTTCTGCCACGTTCCGGGGTGAGAACGTGTTCTGTCCCTCCCCTGATTGCCCACCTCGAGCCAGCTGGGCCCCTGTCTCAGAAGAGCACGGGCTTCAGCAAGCATGCTGGGAAGCCAACCCCCCTCATGGCCTG
The DNA here is from genome assembly GCF_000243295.1 of Trichechus manatus latirostris. Classification (NCBI taxonomy): domain Eukaryota; kingdom Metazoa; phylum Chordata; class Mammalia; order Sirenia; family Trichechidae; genus Trichechus; species Trichechus manatus. The sequence continues at coordinate 6,045,582 of NW_004443944.1, forward strand.
ACAGAAGGCATTGTCCCGGCAGCAGCAGGGGCTGCCCTTTCCTTGGGCGTCTCAGCACAATTTGGGGGGTCGTGATTCTTCCTGCGCTTGGTGGCGAGGGCAGCAAAGGGCTGCTATGGTCCCGGCTGGTGCAGTAGGAGAGAGCAAACGGATCGCCCGCCGTGGGCCCAGGTGGGGTCTTCCCACTAGCCAGGTGAGCCCTTCTGGTTGGTAGCTGTCCATCTGGGTGAGGGCTGTGAGGTGAAGGTGCCACTATCAGGGAAGGACAAAAGCATTGTCCAAATGCTTTTCATTTTGTTCTTGTAAGTGAAGTCCAGTGAACTATGACCTGTCCCAAAGCTTGAGGTTGTAGCTGTTTATCTCGTCTTCTTTGCGAAGACAACTCTGGTTCTCAGGCATTTCCTCCTGTAATTTACAGCTGTTTGCTTTGCCTACCCAAAACTCACCTGGATTTTTCTTTGGGGAACCACCCCTCACCCACCCTCAGCCCCCGTGGTCGGGTGGAGTTGACTCCCCTCCAATCTCCTTGGGCGGTAGGACACCCTGTTCTAATCCTATTGTTGTTGTTGTTGGTAGTTGCATCGAGTCGGCTCCAACTCATGGTGACCTTTTGTACATCCGAATGGACCGCTGCCTGGTCCTGCGCCATCTTCACGATCGTTGGTAGGCTCGAGTCCGTTGATGTGGCTGTTGTGTCAATCCATCCCATGGAAGGTTTCCCTCGTTTTCGCTGACACTGTACTTTACCAAACATCATGTCCTTCTCTAGCAACTGGTCTTTCTTGATGAGTTGTCCAAAGCTGGTGAGCTGAAGTCTTGCGTCCTCCCTTCTAAGGAGTTTTCCCTCAGGAGTTCCATTCTCTCGCCCACCGTGATTGGTTGAGGGGTGTGCATGTGACCTAGTTAGAACCTGGACTTTTGATGGGACTGGTGGGGAGGAAACATCTCTTTCCTTTGGGAACTGGACTCTAGAACATTTATTCTCATGCAATGCATCCTGTGATTCATATTTTGGACCTAGTGATGCGTCAATGAAGTATGGATGGAAATTTTAACTTAATGCCTTCAATAATCTGTAATTAGTCACTTGATGTTTTTCCACCCTTGATTCTTTCAGATTTTCCTTGTTGAGTCAGAGATGATGTTGTCCTTTTTTTTTTTTTTTAATTGGTCTTTGTTTGCAAAACGTGTAGCAATCTGAGTAATTTCCTCAGGGTTGTCACCTTTTGCTTCTTAAATTCAGCAGTCACAGCATCGACAGCCACTATCCTGCCTTTCCCGATGCCCACTGGCCTAACTCATCATCTAGAACTTTCCCTGGCAACAGAGTTTATCAGCTCAGGGGCCCTGGTGATGCCATCCCAGCCTCCTCATTTGTGTTGATGGCTATCTTGGTTATCTAGTGCTGCTGTAACAGAAATACCACAAGTGATGGCTTTAACAAACAGATTTATCCTCTCACGGTCGGGGAGGCCAGAAGTCCTAATTCAGGATACCAGCTCCAGGGGAAGGCTTTCTCTTTCTGTCAGCTCCGGGGGAAAGTGCTTGTCATCAATCTTCCCCTGGTCTAGGAGCTTCTCAGTGCAGGGACCCTGGGTCCACAGAACACACTCTGCTCCTGGCTCTTCTTGCTTGGTGGTAATGAGGTCCGTTTCCTCTCTGCTTGCTCCTCTTTTTTATATCTCAGAAGAGATTGACTCAAAATACAGCCTAATCCTGTAGATTGAGTCCTGCCTCATTAACATAACTGCCTCTAATCCTGCCTCATTAACATCATAGAGGTTAGGATTTATAACACATGGGATATTCACATCAGATTACAAAATGGCAGACTACCACATAATAATGGGAAGCATGGCCTAGCCAAGTTGATACATATTTTAGGGGGCACAGTTCAATCCACGACAGTATCCTGAACAAGTTTGGCACCAACATGTATGTATTTGTCTTTTAAGTCAACTGATTTTGCAAGGGTCACACTATCTTTTATTACTTTGGGTCTTCCCCAACTTTGTGAAAATATTATTGTGCTTCTTCTTGATCCCATGGAGTCCTGGAGTGGTGAAAATAGTTAATACACTTGGCTGCTAAGCAAAAAGTTGAAGGTTTGAGCTCACCCAAAGGCACCTCAGAAGAAAGGTCTGGCAATCTACTTCTGAAAAATCAGCCATGAAAACCCTATGGAGCACAGTTCTACTCGGACACATGTGGGATCGCCATGAGTTGGAACTACTCTATGGCAACTGTTTTTTTTTGGGGGGGAGGGAGTGTAGGGGGTTGGCCCCATAGTAACAGCTATAGCATCACACCTTGAAACATTAGGGCTCAGACATTTGCAATAAACTTGTAAATCATTAGCATCAGTCCAAGTGGGACTGGGCCAGGGAACAGATGCTGGCTCCATCTGGGGAAGGACTTCACTGGGTAGGCCAGGTGGGCTTTCGTGAGTGAGGGACAGAGTACAGGACATATACCCCTTCATCCACCCCTAACCCCACCACATATGTGGAGGCTCCCCACCAATTTCACCCAGACTCCCTCATCATTCGTACTATTAACAATTTTCTTTGTTCTTCTTGTACACTTGTTTTCTTGACATTGCTGTTGTTGGGTGCCGTCGAGTTGGTTCTGACTAATGGCGACCCTGTGTACGACAGAACAAAACCTGGCCCGGTCCTGTGCCGTCCTCACAATCATTGTTTTGCTTGAGCCCATTGTTGTAGCCACTATGTCAATCTATCTCGTTGAGGGTCTGCCTCTTTTTCACTGACCCTCTACCTTCCAAATATAATGTCCTTCCCCAGGGACTGATCCCTCCTGATAACATGGCCAAAGTATGTGAGACAAATCTCGCCATCCTTGCTTCTAAGGAGCATTCTGACTGTACTTCTTCCAAGACAGATATGTTCGTTCTTTTGGCAGCCCATGGTATATTCAATATTCTTCACCAACACCACAATTCAAAGGCATCTATTCTTCTTTGGTCTTCCTTATTCATTGTCCAGCCTTTGCATGCATACGAGATGATTGAAAACACCATGGTTTGGGTCAGGTGCACCTTAGTCTTCAAGGTGACATCTTTGCTTTTTGTCTTTTTTTCCTAGAAAAATTTTACACCCAGTTGTCAAAACGTGCCTCTCTCTGGTTCCCAAATCCAATTAATACTGTGATTGAAATTGTATTAAATCCACTTATTAATTTGAGAAGGGCTGGTATGTTTACACATACATTTCAGAGCATGGTTTTTCTCTTTGTGTATTTAGGTTTCCTAGAATGTTCCTTAGAGAAATCTTGTGGTTTTCTTCCTATAGATTTTAAGGAGTTGTTCCTTAGTTTATTCCTAGATATTTTATAGGTTTTTAAAAAAAGCAATTGTGAAGAGATTGTCTCTATGTTTAAACTTTCCATATGCATGCCTACTTTATTTGCCTTTCAAATGACAAGCTCTTGAATATAGTTATGAATTTTATGTTTTGTTCTGTTTTCTAATTTCTTAATTTTTTATTTTGTCTTTATTAATTTCCTCCTTCTGCTCTCCTTGTGTTTATTTTGTTCTTTTGTTTTTTTTTTAGTTCCTTGCTTTGACTGCTTTCTTCATTTAGTTTAGTTATTTCTCATTCAAATATGAAAACATTTCAATCTCTCTGTCTCTTTTTTTTTCCATGAGTACAGACTTGGCTACATCCCATACATTTTTATGTGGATCGTTGTTTCTTTCAGATTTTCAAATAATCTCTGATCTTAGTTTTGGTTTCTTCTTTGACTTGAGTCATTTTATAAAGTGATTTTAAATTTCCAGCAGGTTGGAGTTTTTGTTTATGCGTTGCTTCTTTTACTTTTAAGCTCAGGGAATGTTATCTGTACAGTTTCTACGTTTTCAAATGTATTAAAGTTTTCTTTTGGTCAAGTATATATGATGGATTTTTATAAACATATATCCAAGATCATTTGAAAATAATATGTGTTCTCTGTTTTAGGGATACAGAATCCAATACGTGTCTATTTGTCACACGTTTAACAAATATTTGTTGAATGCTCAGTAAATGTTCAGCATTAGGCTAAGCTTTGAAGAGACAAATTGGCAAAACAAACGTAGTCCGAGATTGCCGGGGCTGCAACCTAGTGTCTGCCTAGTGGCCGTGGGGAGAGGCAGTTAAACGGGCAATTAAAAATGCTGACCAAAAACGCGATGTTAAGACAAGCAGAGTCTTCTTTAGATCCCTGAGGCATCCTGAAAGGTTTTCTTCTGCAAGACACAGCTAAGTGCATGACATTTCAACTCCCTGTGCTTCCTGTGGAGCCCTGGTGGCCCAGTGGTTCGGAGCTATGGCTGCTAAATGAAAGGTCTGCAGTTGGAATCCACCAGCCACTCCTTGGAAACCCTACGGGGCAGTTCTACTCTGTCCTACAGGGTCACTATGAATCGGAATGGACTTGACAGCAACGGGTTTTGTTTTGTTTTTGTGCTTCCTATATTTTAGCATTATGTTATTCAATGCGTAAAGGTTCACGGATACTATATCACCATTGTGGGTGCTATCTTTGATATATAAATACAAAATAAACCTCTTTGTGATGTTTTATGCCTTGAATTCTGTTGCTTAATCTTTTCAACTGTCCCTTCTATGGTTGTTTCTTCAAGTTTGCCATATCTATAGGGGTGTGTGTATCTTTTCATATCTCTTCATATTTATATATATTTTATATTTTTATAATATTTTATATTTTTAATATAAAATTTAAATATTTAATATTTAAATATTTTATATTTATAATTATATTTTATATAATGTTTTTTGGGGTGGTGGCTCAGCGGTAGAATTTTCACCTCCCATGTGTGAGACCCAGGTTCGATTCCCAGCCAATGTACCTCACGTGCAGCCACCACCCCTCTGTCAGTGGAGGCCTGTGTGTTATACATGCTGAAAAGGTTTCAGTGGAGCTTCCAGACTAAGATGGACTAGGAAGAAAGGCCTGGTGATCTACTTCCAAAAAAACACTGGTTTTGTTCCACTGTGCGTGGAGTCGCCGTAAACAGAGGCTGGCTTGACAGCAGCTGACTACAACATCAGTTTGATTTGAGGCGTGTCTCCTGTGAGCAACATTTTAGCAGGTATTCTTTTGATCCCAATAGAAATGACTTTAAATGCTCTTGACTCTCATTACAGGACAAACGAGGGCTTGGGCCATTTCCATGGGCATTTAAAGGAGTAATTAATTCTGTAATAGCCAACCTGTAATGCCACGTGCCAATAACAGTTTTTAGCACTTTCTACAAACTAAATCATTTAGTTCCCAAAGCAGCCCTCTGAGGTGTGTACTAGAATCATGCCCATTTTGCAGGTGAAGAGACTGAGGCACAGGAAGCCAGGCAGCTCCTCGTGGGTCACACGGCTTGGAAGCGCTGCAGCTGTGATTTGGTTCTCAGCAGCCTGGCCCCAGAGCTCACCCCTGTGAACTCTACAGCTTATGACCTCTTGGGTCCCCATTTACTGCCCAGGAAACTGAGGCCACATCATGCGGGACAGGCAGGGAGACAACTCCATCTAGGTTTTCCCAGGACCAAGGGTTTCCCAGACATGGGATGTTCAGTGCTAAAACTAGGTCACCCTTGACTAGGTCACTCAGGCCCTCTGCCCCCAGCTAGTCCCCTTTTCCCAGCCACTCCTGTTGTCGCCCCCAGACTCCTGCAGGTGACATCAAGGGCGTAGGGGGTAGAGGGTGATCTGGGACTGTCTGGAATTTTGGGGACATGTCAGAGTTTATGACAAATGAAGGGACTAGGCGGTTTGTAGCTCATTTTGTGACCCTCCCTTTCCCCCACACAAAGAAATCCTGTGAGCCGTTCCTCGCCCCCCAGCAGCCCAGGAGAACAAGCGGGCTGTTCAGGGTGGAGAGAAAGGGCCCTTTCATGCCTGCCTGGGACCTTGTCGGTGGAGGGACCCTGCTCGTCCCAGTGTCCGAGGCTGTGGGAGGATAAGAACTGTGACGAGGACAGAGTCGGGGTGGCCGTCCCAGGAGGCCTGGGCCGGCTGAAGCTGGGATGTGGGCCTCTGCAGGGGGTATGGGGTGGGGGCCCTGCAGCATTGGGGCTGCTCAGAGGCTGTGGGGGCAGGGCCAAGTCCTCCATGTGAGCCGGCTGGGCAGCCCCCACCCAAAGGCAGGCTTGGGGGCATGGAAGGCACCCTGTCCCCAGATCACCTTGGCCCCATGCCACCTTCCCCGCATGCCTCTTCTGACATCTTCGGTAAGAACTGTCCCTGACTTCTTCCAGAGACCTGGGGTGGCCTGTGGCTCAGCCTCAAGGAGAGCTGCAGGTGCTTAGTTGTCTGAACCCTGGTGGCGCAACAGTTAAGCGCTCAGCTGCTAACGGAAAGGTTGGCAGTTCGAACTCACCAGCCCTCCAAGGGAGAAAGATGTGGCAGTCTGTTTCTGTAAAGATTCCAGCCTAGGAAACCCTATGGGGCAGTTCTGCTCTGTCACATGGGGTCATTATGAGTCAGAATGGACTTGACAGCACCCAACAGCGACACCACCCCCGTAAACCGAGACCAGTTGCTGTCCAATCCACTCCAACTCATGGCGCCCCCATGTGTGTCAGAGTAGAACTGTGCTCCCTAGGGTTTTCAATGGCTGGTTTTTCAGAAGCAGATCACCAGGACTTTCTTCCAAGATGCCCCTGGGTGAACTGGAACCTCCAACCTTCTGGTTAGCGGTGGAGCGCGTTAACCGTTTGCATTGACAAGGAGCCAGGATTCTTGTCAACCATTTGGGACACAGAAACGCTTCCCTTCGTCACTACCCTTCCCTCCTTCCTTTGCTTAGGTGAAAGACTTAAACAACTACGAATTACCCCCAGGATCAGCTGTGTGAAGCCTCTCCTGGCCCACACGGGGTGTCTCTGGTTACCTTCTGGGGAGGGGGTATCAGGCTGGGGGAGGGTGGAGGGGAGGGGGCCACTTAACGGTTTCTCTCATGGGTTTGTTCCCTGAGGGGTCCCTGTTGCCACCCACTAGGAGGATGTCTGCTGCTGGCTGACGGGAGAGGAGGGTGAGGCTGTGTCCTCCTGTGTCTGGAAAATCCATTCTAGGCTCCTGAAGAAAGTTCTGTCAGGACATATATCTCGGGGGCCTAGGGGGTAGGGACCAGGGCTGCCCCCTCTAGTCTGTCTCCCTCCCTCAAGTGTCACCCTTTCTCGGATAAATCTTTTTTCCTTTGGTGCCCTGCCCCCCCTTTTCCTGGGCCCGCTATTCCTCCCTCAGAAGTCGCAATCCCCAAGAGGCATCTTATGTCTGGTCAATTTTCACAGCCCAGTTGCTATTGGAAGTTAAAGCCTGTCTTGTTATCTGGAATTTTCTGTGGTATTAGAACTGCTGGTGTTTACGATCACATCTTCTGGGAGGGGGAGGGGAGGGAGGCAAAAGGAAAGAGGAAGGATAGGAGGTCAGCCTCACCTGGCACCCTGGGTCTGCACCCAAGTCTATCGCCTGCCCCTCACAATAGTGTCTCATTTGCTTCTGCAGTCTCCTAATAAAATGACCCAGAAAGGTTAAAAATAAAGAGCCGAACAAGGATAAACTGGGCAATGCAAAGAAAAAAACGTAGGCATGGTTGGGTGCAGATGAGTTGATTTCCAACTCACAGCGACCCCACGTGACAGAGTAGAACAGCCCCCATGGATTTTCTAGGGTATAATCTTTACCAGAAGCAGATTGCCGGGTCTTTCCCGTGCAGGAGAAAGACCTGGCAATTCACCGGCACCCAGCAACAGCACACAATATCTCACTGAATTGCAGAGACTAAGAATCTCAACAAAACACAATCATAGCAGTAGACCTGGACATTCCCCTCTTATAGGTTGACTGATGATGTGCACAAAGAAACAAATGAAGAATTTGGATAACACAATCGACGAGCTTGATTCATTAAATAGAAATAAAACTTTGTACCAAAGAAGCAACCCATTCTTCTCATAGGCCCATGAAGGCTTCTCAACGTTTAGTCAAACACTTGGCTTACTAGTAGGGTTCTTAACTGCAATGAGGAGAAACTCTAACTCAAACAGGTTTAAGCAATGAGGAAATCTATCAGCCCACATCCAGAAGGTCTGGGGAAGGTGGGCATCATCAGTTATCATAAATTGGAAAGCAATAGGGTGGGCTATCTCTAAGGATCCAAGTCTTTTCCATCTCTTCATTCTGCCTTCCTCGATACAACCTTCATTCTAAAGGAGTGACAGCTGAGGTAGGAGCCCCCTTATCTATAACTCCTGGGAGAGAGGGAGGAATTTCTCCTCCAAGCCTGGGATAGAAGTTCTTCTTTTAGTGTGACTGGGCTAATTGATGCCACATGCCCGCCCTCGAGTCAGGAAGAGTTTGTCAAGGGAGTGCACAGATTGGCTTAAACCTGGGACCCTCTGGCAAGAAGGATGGTATGATGATTGGCTGAGACTGGAACCATGATGGGGTCAGCTTCCCCTGAGTCCTGGGCCACATAGGGAGAGAGGGGATCTGGGAGCAAGATCGGGGTTGGGTGGGAATGAGGACAGGGTAAGGATGGTGAATAGGAACCAGCAGAGTCCACTTCTTTGGTCAAGAAGGAAATGTTAACAATTCCAGACAGGAGATCACTTCTAGGCCATGTTCTCCGCCAACAATGTTTTATTACATTTGTAAGAAAACTAGATCTTTTCCCCTTTTTAAAAACATTGGAGTATAACTCATGTCTTAGTTCTCTACTGAAGCACCACAAGTCGGTAGCTTTAAGAAATTTATTTTCTCACGGTTTAGGAGGCTAGAAGTCTGCATTCAGGGCACCAGCTCTAGGGGAAGGCTCTCTCTCTCTCTGTTGGCTCTGGTGAAGGTCCTTGTTCCTTGGCTCCTTGGTGATCTTCATGTGGTATGGCATCTCTCTTCCCTCATCTCTGCTCCCTTGATAGACCTAAGACACACCTTGCACTAATCCTGCCTCATTAATGTAACAAAGAAAACCCATTCCCAAATGGTATGATAACCACAGGTATAGGGTTAGGATTTACTACCCGTATTTTGGAGGACACAATTCAATCCATAGCAGTTTACGAACAGTAAAGTGCACCAATCCGAAGTGTGGAGCTTGATTAATTTTTATGCATGTGAAACTACCCCAGTGAAGATGGAGAACATTTTCACCATCCCTGAAGATTCCCGTGCGTCCCTGTCAGTCAGTGGCCTTCACCAGAGGCAACCACTCTCCTGACTCTGTCACCATAGATTAGCTTGGCCTGTCCTTGAATTCTATTAAATGGAATTCTACAGCACATAGTCTATCGTGTCTGGCTTCTTTCACTCAACATAATGTCAGGGACATTGTATGTATCAGTCTTGTTTTTATTTATGGTGATATAATATTCCTTTGTATGAATTTACCACAGTTGAAATAGCCTTTCTCTAGCTGATGAATAATTTCACTGGGAAATTTTGAAACATATTCTTATAAATAATTTTTAGATCAAGGAGGAAATAAAAGCTTAAGTTTTAGGTTATTCAGATGTTAACCAGCAACACCTTGGATATAGCCAAAGCCATATTCTGAGGAAAACACATAGCCTAAATGCTTTTATTATTATTTAAAAAAAAAAGATTGCATATAAATGAACTAATAATTCAACTAGACAATGTAGAAAAGAACAATATAAATAAATCAGAAAATGAATTATATTATCAGAAATTAAAGCAAAAACTAATTAGGAAATAATAGTAAAGCTGATAAAGAGCTAGTTATTTCAAAAGGCTAATAAAATAGACAACTTCCTCATAAACCTATATAACAAAAAGTGTAAAACAAATATCTGCAAAATAAAAAACAAGAAAGGATATACAATAACTGATACTGACAAGATTTTTAAAATTATAAGAGAATATTTTAAAAATCTAGTGAAATGATAGATGAGTTTCTTAAATAATATGAATGTACAAAATTGACTCAAGGAAACTTTAAAAAAATGCCTGAATAAACCGACAACCATAAAAGAAACTTAAAAGTTTGTCAAAAATCTGCCATAAAAAATCCTTAAAATGAGTTTGGTTTTACATGAGTTCAAGCTAACCTTCAGAATAGAGGTAATTCCATTCAAATGTTATCAAAAACAAAACAGAAACCAACCCCATTGCCATGGAATTGATTCTGACTCATAGCGACCCTATAGGATGGAGTAGAACTGCCTCATAGGGTTTCCAAGGAGCGGCTGGTGGATTCAAACCACCGACCTTTCAGTTAGCAGCTGAGTGCTTAACCACTGCACCACCAGGGCTCCTAAACTTTATCAGACCATCAAAGAAGAACAAAATCTTCTTAATTTTATGAGGCTAAAAAGTCTGTACACCCAACTTTGATAAATGTGCTCACAAACCAAATCAGGTTAGGCAGTTGGGGTTGAGGGAGGACCACTTAGGTACCAGGTTCTGACCCAGGTATTACAACTGGAAAATATGGGCTCAGGTTTGCCTGATCCGACATTTCAAAGGAAGCCAGGAATTGAATGTTTGTGTCTATTTCTAATTTTTTTGACGCTGGCAACTATTATATTATTTTTACACCCTATATGGGCCAAGGAAACCCAGCTGGCATTGTGGTTAAGAACCAAAAATGTCAGCAGTTCGAATCCACCAGGTGCTCCTTGTAAACCCTATGGGGCAGTTCTACTCTGTCCTTTAGGGTCGCTATGAATCGGAATCAACTCGACGGCAACGGGTTTGGTTTTTTTGGTTTATGCGGGCCAAAATCAAATCTGTGGACTGGATTTGGCTACCACTGTGCAGACTATTGAAATGGACTCGGGCCAGTGATTGGAAACAAGGAATTGAAGGAGGGGTCATCTCCTTGCTCTAAACTTTGATTTTTCTGAAAAGACACTCTCATTTAGCACTATTCAATAGAAATATTAATAGAAATTATTACAGAGATTTTTTGCATTCTTTTTATTTTGCTTGAAATCTAGTGTGCATTTTTACACTTGTGGCACATTTCAATCCAGGTGCAAAATTTTCATCAGAAATACTTTATGTAGATTTAGGTTTCATAAAGTTTGCAGTTGAAAAAGTAGATTCACATACCCAAGTTGTTCGAAACATACTTAAAAAGTTTCCAATCACTGGACTGGCTATCAAAAATAGTTTTCCTTCAATATTCACAAAACTGGTTCATCACTTTTAGAAGAATCAATCTGACTTTGAAACAAAAGCTTATCAGTTTCAAAACAGGTTAAGTAAACTCATTAACACTTGTGCCCTGAGGGCACAATGGTTAAGAGCTCGGGCTGCTAACCAAAAGGTCAGCAGTTTGAACCCACCGGCGGCTCCCTGGAGACCCTATGGGGCAGTTCTACTCTGTCTGATAGGGTGGCTATGAGTCAGAATCGACTTGATGGCAACGAGTTTGGGGTTTTTTTTGCGTGTGTCAACTCAGTATCCTTAACATTGAATGCAAAAGGCATAGCACAAATTGAAAAGCAACCCTAAATTGATCAATATCAACAAAACCTTCTTAAAAGGTTTCTTGCAGTGTTTGCAGCCAGTTTACATAATGCTATCAATTGCGATTTAGTTAAAATCTGCAGATTGATTCACGCTGGAAAAAAAATGAGAGAAATCATTGTTATTGATTTGTATTATGAAAAATCTAAATTTCAACCTGAATTCCTGTACCCGTCTAGCTAGGTCACCAATAAATGTTTCTTTTCTTTGGCACTTTACATTTAGCTCTTTCCTGTGTTGTGTGATATTGTTGAGAAAACTTTAAATCAAACGGGCATTTTTTTGTCTTTGATTATTAAATATTTGGCAGGTATACCTTTTGTTTCAAAGAAATCTTAAATTGGCATTAACACTACAGTACATCTTTGCAAAACTCCATGACTCAACGAAAGAGCCAAAAAAAACCCCAGAGATCATTAAATTCATTGTCTTCTATTTCTTTCAACAGTTCCATAAATGAATCATTGCTTTTGCACATAAATACTGAATGATTTTAATAACTGTATCCATGACACTTTTCAGAATCTGCTCCAGAAAACGGAACACAAATATTGTTAGTATGCACCATGGAGTGGAGAGAGAACTAAGGGAAATAGTCTTTTGTTTTAAAATTGTAATAAATCTGGATTTTTTACCTACCATAGCTGGAGCATCATCTGGCATGATAGAAATGAATTTTCTCAGTTCTAGCTGGAATTCTTATGTGACAGACATAGAAAATTCACAATGATCTATACTATGGTTTTTTGTGTTTTTTTTTTAGGCCACGAATTGACAACATTTCCTTGTAAATTTGGAAATTCTTCGAATCAAAGTGTTAATCGGGCAGCCTAGGCAAACCCGTTGTCATCGAGTCTGTTCTAACTCATAGGACCCTTTACAAAGCTAAAGCAAAGTACTTGCAATTTTTCAAATCATCAGTCAATTAAACTTTGATATTTTTAGAAAGGTCTTGAATTCTACATTCAATTTTTGGGTCATTGAATTGAATATTTTATTTTTTTATGAAATATCTTTTTTAGTCTTTTCTTTATATTCAAACAAAATTGTTGTAACTGCAATAATTTAAAAACAAATCTCTCCACCTAAAAATGGTTTCCGTGTGTGTGTGTGTGTCTGTGTGTCTGTGTGTCTTTGTGTCTGTGTATGTGCAAGAAAGTAAGCCATTTGTAGCCAGCCAAAGTTACAGATGCTGTCAGATCCTGTTAAACTTCATTCAAAAAAAATTTTAATGAACATTTCATTCTGATTTCAGTGGGCTTATTCTGACTGTTGAGAAGAAATTTCACTATATAGTTGCTCAAAGTGTCTTTTACTACTCTTCACTTTATTATCTTTACTCAACAAATACCAAAACATTTTGTTTTTTCCTGCTGCAGCAAATTGCAATTGCCATTCATCATGAAATTTGTGACGTCTTGGGTTTTCTGTTCTGCTCTCCACCCAATTCAGCATCAGTAGGATGCCTTCACTTTAAATCTAGAAACTTGTCCATACTTACTTTTTTAACTAGAAAAATAATTTGATTCTATTAAAATTCGTTTTTAATAAGAGTTTCAACTTAATTGCAATTACAATGTACATAGATATCTCTGTAACTTGTACTAGCTGCATAGAAGATTCAAATAAATACATTACAATGTTACGTCTGTACATAGAAAATAGTCATTCTACTGGACCAATCCTTGGATACCAAGGAGATCGAGATCTGTGATGTGTTATGTGTAATACTGTAAACAACTCACGCTCCTGACCCGACAATACAATAATATCAGCTGCGCTGCAATGGTTAAGGTGGAATGTAGTTGTGGTGGGTAGAATCATGGACCCCGAAAGAAGTCCATGTCCTAGTCCTTGGATCCTGTAAATATGTTACCTTCCTGTTTCCTAGAGCTTCCGTAACAAAGTGTTACCAAGCGGGTGGTTTTAAGGAACCGAAATTTATTGTCTCTCGGTTCCGGAGGCTGGCAGGGCCGTGCTCTCTCGCTGCTTTAGGGGAAGATTCTTCCTTGTCTCTCAGCTCCTGGTGGCCCCCGGCTCCTTGGCTGCAGATGCTGTCTTCTCCCCGTGTCTCCGTCCCTCTGTGTCTGTTCTCTTTCATAAGGACACCATTCACATTGGATTAGGACCCGCCCTCCTCCAGAATGACCGCATGTCCACTAACAGCATCTTCAAAGACTATCTCCAAATAAGGTCACGTCCACGAACACTAGGGGTTAGGACTTTGTCATGGATTGAATTATGTCGCCCCAAAACTGTGTGTGTCAATTTGTCTGGGCCATGATTCCCAGGATTGTGTGGCTGTCTTCCATTTTGTGATTGTAATTTTATGTTAAAGAGGATTAGGGTGGGCTTGTATAACACCCTTACTAAGGTCACATCCCTGATCCAAAGTAAAGGGAGTTTCCCTAGGGTGTGGCCTGCACCATCTTTTATCTTACAAGAGATAAAAGCAAAGAGAAGCAAGCAGAAAGTGGGAGGGAACTCATACCACCAAGAAAGCAGTGCTGGGAGCAGAGCATGTCCTTTGGACCCAGGGTCCCTGCGCAGAGAAGCTCCTAGTCTGGGGGAACATTGACGAGAAGGCCAACAGAGAGAGAAAGCCCTCCCCTGGAGCCGATGCCCTGAATTTGGACTTTTAGCCTACTTTACTGTGAAGAAATAAATTTCTCTTTGTTAAAGCCATCCACTTGTGGTATTTCTGTTATAGCAGCACTAGATGACTAAGATA
>NW_004443944.1:6059925-6066310 GCF_000243295.1 Trichechus manatus latirostris
CCTACTTTACTGTGAAGAAATAAATTTCTCTTTGTTAAAGCCATCCACTTGTGGTATTTCTGTTATAGCAGCACTAGATGACTAAGATAGACTTCAACGAATCTTTCTAGGGGACACAATTCAATCCACAACCCATGTAAAAAGGAAATGAGAGTTGCAGACAGAATTAAGGTTGCTGATCAGCTGACCTTGAAATGGGGAGGTTATCCTGGATTATCCAAGTGGACCCAACGTAATAACTGTTTTTATTGTTAGGTGCTGTAGAGTTGATCCTGACTCATAGTGACCCCATATGACTGAGTAGAACTGCCCCATAGGGTTTCCCAGGTTTTTTTTTCTTTACAGGAGTAGATTACCAAGTCTTTCTCCTGCAGAGCCTCTGGGTGGATTCAAACCTCCAACCTTTCAGTTACCAGCCAGGAGCTTAATCGTTGTGTCGCTGTTGTTGTTAGGTGCCATCGAGTTGGTTCCAACTCACAGTGGCCCTGTGTACAACAGAATGAAACACCGCCCAGTCCCGGGGCTTTCCTTAATGCAATAATAAAACCAAACCTGTTGCCATCAAGTCGATTCTGACTCATAGCGACCCTACGCTGTCATATACAGTCACTGTGTGTCAGGATCGATCCAAAGGCATACAACAACCGCCACATCTTTACGGAAGCAGACTGCCACGTCTTTCTCCCTTGGAGCAGCTGGTAGGTTCTAACCGCCAGCCTTTCAGTTAGCAGCCGAGTTCTTAACCATGGCACCACCAGGGCTCCTTATGTAATAATAAGGGCCCTTAAAAGCAGAGAACATTTCCCATCTGTGGACGGAGAGATACAATGTTGCTGGCTTTGAAGAAAGGGGCCGCGAGCCAAGGAATGCTGGCAGGCTCTGGAAGCTGGAAAAGGCAAGAAAACAGATTCTCCCCGGGAGCCTCCAGAAGGAATGCAGCCCTGCCGGCACCTTGGTTTCAGCCCAGTGAGGTCCGTGTTGGACTTCTGAACTTTAGAACTGTAAGATAGTGAATCTGTGTTGTTTTAAGCTACTACCTTTCTGATCATCTGTTATGGTAGCAATAGAAAACAAATACAATGATCCAACAGAACAACAGAGTTCCGTTCGTAAAAAAATATTTTACAGTTTAGTTCTACATTTTAAGTTAATTACAACTTAAATACAATTAAAAATTGGGTTTTTCAGTGGCACTAGCTACATTTCAAGTGCTCATTGTTGCTAATGACTGCTGAGGCGGACAGGTCTGGGCTGCATTTCTGCGTTCCTTGGTGGGGTGAAGTTCTGAGTTGGAGGGTAGGGTGTGGGTTTGGACCATCTGCTTCCCCTGCTGGTAAACTCCAGGGACAATCTGATATGAGTTTTGACCGCACAAGTCGTGAGAATGAGGTTTCAGTTTCGAGTTCTGTTTCAGGATTGTTTTTGGAGGCTCCTACGTTTGGAAATGGTGTGATGGTTAGTGGGGGGGGGAGGGGTGCATGGTCACAGAAGCTCACAACCTTGTTTTGTTGGGACTCAGACCCAAGATGAAGCTCGTGGTTTCTGCACAAACGTTTGACCCCTAGGTTTTCCTGTGGACTTTTCTAGGGCTTGATCCTGCTCCACACAAGGATTCTCGAGGTGGGAGTGGGGCTGAAGAAGGACCTCGCTTATGTCTTGGTTTGGTTTCCAGCTCCTCTTCCTGTGTAGCTGGCTAGAGATGCCCCCTGTCCATGCTGGTGCATGAGGTAGAGTTTAGGGGAGGTTTTGGAGTGGAGACAGCTGCAGGCTCTTAGAAGCAACCCCCAAATCAAACCCATTGCCGTGGAGTCGATTCTGACTTGTAGGGCCCCTGTAAGACAGAGTAGAACGGCCCTATAGGGCTTCCAAGTCTGTCATCTTTACAGAAGCAGACTGCCACATCCTTCTGCAGAGCAGCTGGTGGGTTTGAACCACTGACCTTACTTTTCAGTTAGCAGCTGAGTGCTTAAACCACTGAGCCACCAGGGCTCCTCCTAGAAGCCAATGACTGCCATAATGAGGGAATAGAGGCTTTGGGGCCAAGGTGGGAGGAGAAGGCTGAGTTACTCACATCTGTGGGTTTGCTCTGCAGTTTCCTGTGACTGAAAACAGCACCCAAGGGCCCGGACTACAGCTTCCCTTGGCAGGAGGGGGCAGGCTGGGGGGTGGGCAGGGACTTTGGGGAGTTTGCAGAGGCAGTATGGCTCCAGCGTCTTTCTGAAGTCTGTCCCAGCAGGAAGCACAGTCCCAGGAACACTTCGCCTTCTCTCTTGCTCCTCTTTTCTCCTCCCCTCCCTTCTGCTCCTCGCTGTTCTTCCTCTCCACTTCCCCTCCCTTCTCCCCCTCTGTCTTTCTCCACTTCTTTTTTCCTTCCATTCCCTCAGCCTTTCTTTTCTTTTTCACCTGTGCTTTGCGGCATGGCGAGATGGCACAAGATCAGACCAGGAGTGAGGCCTCCATTCCTTCCTATATTCTTAAAATGTTAATGACTTGTCTATTTTACTATTGAATAATATATGTTTGCTGAAAACATCTGAAAAATAAAGCATTAAAAAGAAACTAAAAGCCACTTGTAATTGCTTTGATCAGAGAAAAACACTCTTAAAATCCCGATGTATTTCTTTTAGGTCTTTGTCTTTGTGTGTCTGTATGTCGGTGTGCGTGTGTGTTTGCACGTGTGTGCACGTGTGTACGTGTCTGTGTGTGTGAGTTGTGTCTTTAAAAAAATGGAGGTCTTTAGTTTTGTAACCCACTTTTTTAAGTGACTTTCTTCTCTTGTTTACATGGTGTCCCCACAAGATTGCTAGTTGCTGACCCAACTAGATCCATTTTCATCCTTCTTCATTAGTAAAAAACCTCTGATTTAGTAAGGGTAGCAGTGTGTCCATCAAATAGACTACATTTCCAGCCTCCATTGCAGCTGAGGGTGGCCAATGAGATGGACATAGACGTTGGTTGTTTGTTCTTCTGAGGATGCACCTTAAGAGGGTCTCTTCTTCCCCTATTTCTGACCTGGAATGCAGATGATGTGGCTGGTGCTCAGCAGCCATCTTGGACCATACGATGACCTTGAAGAAGCAATGCACTGAGGACAGGGGAGGAGAAAGAAGGCACGAGGTCCCAGAGAACACCGTGGAGGCACCACAACCAACCTGCACCATCTACCTCTGGATTTCTTTTATGTGCAAGAGAAGTTAACTCCCCGCTTGCTTACTTTCCGTCTCTGTTACTAGTTGTCGTGTGCTGTCGAGTTGATTCTGACTTAGAGTAGAACTGCCCCATAGGGTTTCTTAGGCTGTAATTTTAACAGGAGCCCTGGTGGCACAGTGGTTAAAGCGACCGACTGCTAAGTGAAAGGTCGGCAGTTCGAAACCACCAGCGGCTCTTTGGGGGAAAGACGTGGCAATCTGCTTCTTTAGAGATTTACAGCCTTGGGAGCCTTGTGGGGTCACTATGAGTAGGTATCAAGTTAATAGCAGTGGGGTTTTTTGTTTTTTTTTTTTCGTTTTTAATCTTTACAGGAGCTGATCACCAGGTCTCTCTCCCACGGAGCCACTGGTGGGTTTGAACTACAGACCTTTCATTGAGCACTTAACCATTATGCCACCAGGGCTCCTTCTGTTACTAGTAGCTGAATCTAATTCATACCACAGATCAGTTCACTCAATCATACAACTAATGTCTATTGAATGTCTACTATGTATCAGGCGGTGGAGACGTATCAGTGAACAAAACGTACAAAAAATCCCTGTCGTCAAGGAGCTGCCGTTCTCGCGGGGAGGGACAAATGACAAAAAAATGTAAACGAGTAAAATGTTTAGCATGTTCGATGGTAAGTACTAAGGGATGCAGAATGTCATGGCGGAGTTGGGAGTGGTGACGAAATTCTAGGGAAGGTGGCAGGGGAAGCCCCACCAAGAAAAGCCCTCTCTTCCCTGTTGCCATTGTTGCTAGGCGCCGTGGAGTCGGTTCCGTCTCATAGTGACTCTGTGCCCAGCAGAAAGAAACTCTGCCTGGTCTTGCATCATCTCACAATTGTTATGTTTGCAGTCATATTTTGAGCCCTTTCCAACCTGAAAGCCTCATCTTCCCGCACAATATCACACAGTGTTCCGCTGCTATTCATAAGGTTTTTACTGGCCGACTTTTTTTTAGAAGTTGATCGCCAGGCCCTTCTTCTTAATCTGTCTCAGCCTGGAAGCTCCAATGAAACCTGTCTGCCATGGGTGACCCTGCTGGTATTTGAAATACCAGTGGCATAGCTTCCAGCATCACAGCAACACGCAGGCCACCACAGTATGACAGACGAGTGGTGGTTCTCTTCCCTACAAAGTCAAAATGGCATCTTTTACCACAGTTTTATGCAAATAACACACACCTTCTACATTTGTTTGTCAACCGTGCCCTCCCCACCCTGCGAAGTATTTTCATAAGTGCACTAAGCTAATTTTTTATAGCAACATGTAAAAAAAATTGGTGTAGTGGTGCTTAGGAAAATACCTCGCAGGGGAGGGGTGTGGTTGGTAAATAAACGTAGAATTGCATGTTATTTGTGTAAAAATGCTGTAAAACATTATATCACTATAACACTTTTCTTTTTTTTTCTTTTTTTTTTTTTTAGTGCTTAGGAATTAGTTGCTAATTAGGCTTGTAGGTGAAATGATAGCTAGGCTTTACTCAGAAGGATTGTCTTGGATGTCTTATCAGCTGAGTTTCTCTCTGTTGCAGGAGAAAGGAATTCAACTCAATAGGCTTCAGGAAGCAAAGTAATATCTTCACTGACAAAACTGAAATAGCCAGGGAATGGTCTGCATATGCCTGGATCCAGAAATATAGATCAGAAATGTGAACAGGAATCTGCCCTCCCATCGCCTCATTCTGCTTTCCTCTGCGGGGACTCCTTTCTCTGTGACCCCCAACCAATTTGAAGACAAAGCTTGGCCCCCTTCTGCTACAGACTGACACCCCAGCAGCTCAGGGTGCCTCTTACCTAAATAGTTCTAGCAAATGTCCCAAGGCGCAATCTCATTGGACTAAACTGGGTCATGTGCCTATTCCTGAACCAATCACTGAGTTGACTGGGGTCCCAGCGATCTGATTGGTGGGATCCCTTCTGAGGCTGGTGGACAGGGTCAGCTCCAAAGAGTTAGAGTTGAGGGAGGGAGTTACCCAGAGGAAACCCAGGGGCTGTTACCTGAGGGGGCAAAGGATGCAGGAAGGCTAACCAGCCACGCGCCCAGCATCTGCCTCCTTGGCCTCACCCCTCACGCTTGCATGCCCGTCTGCCATTCCTTCTTCAGCGTTTCTTTTGCCTGGCGATTGTTTCCTCCCATTTTACGAGTGAACAACCGAATGCACGGAGACCATAAATTATAGATGAGCAGTGCCAATGAGGCGAGTGATGGCAATGAGTGAAATCTAATTAAGCGGTTTGCGATCTAAGTGATATTGTTATTAAAGTGCCACGTTAACAGAGTGTTGGATCAGCGCTCTAATCTGTTATGTGAGAGTTGGAAGCGAGCTCCGTGCTGATTGACACCCAGATCAATTCCTTTCTGCAGGAGGAGATAAAGAGTGGATTCATTTATGAGATGGAATTAATGGTGAGGGGCTGTCCTTGCAAACCTCCATCCTGGCCTTGGCTTGTCTGCGTTCCTCCGACAGCCATCAGCCACGGTGGGGGCGGGGAATTTAAGAACACCACTTCTCAGAACCATGGTCACTTGCTTTTAAAGACCTTCTCGGATTTCTCGAGCTTGGCCCTAACAGCCACTTTTTTATAAATTCAAGACTCTTTAAATGTCTCCCAGTGCCAGACAGGAGTCCCTGGGTGGCACCAACGGTTTAACGCTCAGGTGCTAACTGCAAGGTTGGAGGTTTGACTTCACCCAGAGACACTCGGAAGAAAGGCATGGCAATCTATTTCTGAAAAATTAGCCACTGAAAACGTTAGGAACATAGTTGTACTCGGACACACGTGGGGTCACCATGAGTCAGAATCAGCTCGACAGCAACGAGTTTGGTTTTGGTTACGTGCCAGGCACTGCACTGACTTCTGCTGATTCAGCAGGGGAGGGGACATGCTCTGTCCTTCCGGAGCTCAGTGTCCAGGCTGGTGGCCATTGTCTTTAGGGGAAAAGAGGAGGGATTTGTGCCGTTTATTCCTCCAGCTCCAAGGCCTCTGGAGAGGGATCCCTGGTGAAGCTGACACCAGAAGCCTCCTGGGCTCGGAGGTCACCAGAAATGGGACTGGAGTGTGACACCAGGTGGACGTGTGAGGTGGCAGGTCCATCTGGGTGCATTGCTCCATCCATGTTTGCTCCCTCCTTCCTCTCTGCCCTCTCCCTCTCCCCTCCTTCCCCTTCCTCCTGCCTCTCCCCCCCCC
>NW_004443944.1:6066410-6097332 GCF_000243295.1 Trichechus manatus latirostris
CCCCCGCCTCCCTTTCTCGGTCTCTCCCTCCTTACTCTCTAGGGTGGGTTTGGTTATTTACATTTCAGGGGGGGGAGAGGCGGGTCCCTTCCACTGCAGTGGGGCAGAGGTGGAAACAGCAGGACTCCTGGTTGAGCCCCCTGTCCCGGGCACGTGCTTGAAGAAGCGTCCCACTCAATGTCCTGTCCGTCCCGGGCACGGGCTTGAAGAAGCGTCCCACTTGATGTCCTGTCCGTCCGGGCACATGCTTGAAGAAGCGTCCCACTCGATGTCCTGTATGTCCTGTCTGTCCCGGGTACGTGCTTGAAGAAGCGTCCCACTCGATGTCCTGTCCGTAACATCACTGTCACCTTGAGGCAGGCGGTATCTCCTCCTTTCTGCCGAGGAGGAGACTGGGGCACCGAGGGGGGGGCAGCTGGCCAAGGTCGTACAGGCAGGAAGTGATACCCCCAAAAAACCCAAACCCCTCGCCGTTTAGTTGATTCCGAATCATGGCGACCCTATAGGATAGAGTAGAACTGCCTCATACATTTCCAAGGAACACCTGGTGGATTTGAACTGCCGACCTTTTGGTTTGCTGCCATAGCTCTTTACCACTACACCACCAGGGTTGCTGGGTTCAGAGTACAGGGCTTAGTCAGCATCTGGGTCCCCTCTTCCCTCCTCCCACCCTCTGTTCCCTCTCCCCTCCCTCCTTCCATTGTCTTCTCTCCTCTCTCTCCCCTCACCTCTCTCTCCTCCCTCTTTTCTCCTCCTCCCTCCTCCCTCCCTTCTTCCCTTCCCCCTCCTCTCCCTCTTCCTCCCCCTTCTCCCTTCTCTCCCTCCTCTTTTCCCCTCCCTCCCTCCTTCTCTCCTCTCTTCCTCCCTCCACCCTCCTCCCCCTTTTCCTCCCTCCCTCCCTCCCTCTTCATCCTCCTTCCCTCCCTCCATCCCTCCCCTGCTCCCTTTCCCTCTTCCCTCCCTCCCTCTATCCTCCCTCTGCTTTTTTTTCTTTATCTGCTATTAAGAGTTTTAAAAAGTTAGTAGAGATCTTGAGTGGATTTGAAATCTCCCTCCTCCCACACAAGACAGCCGAGTCTGGACCTCCGTGGCAGGTTGTGTTAACCACTGTGGACAAGCAGGGAGGTCTGGAGGGCCGGGATCATTCAATATTCACGTTCAGTGATCATCCGGCTGGCACATGGACTGGTACTTGCAGAGGCCCTCTGCCCGGTGCTGTGGGTACCTGGGAGACAGCTAATAGTCCCTGCCAGATACAAGCCTGTGGAAAGTCAGGCTCAGAGCAGGTGGCCAAGAGTCTAATGTCACGGACACATTTCCAGGGTCTCAGAGCCTGCCACCAGGGCCACCGTCGTGTGGACAGGGAAGAACCTGGACCATCAGGTAAGGGACGGGGCAAGGGTCTGCACATGGGTTCCATCCGTGCTTCTTTACCCCCCAGGTGTCACTCACTTCATCTGTAAAATGGGAACTAATTTATTCTGCAAATACTGATCATGCCCTACTCCATGCCAGACACTGGGTTTAGTGGTGAAAGAGACAGACGAGCTCTCTGATCTCTCTCTCTCACACACACACACACACACACACACACACACACACACAAACCAAACCAGGTGCTGTGGAGTTGACTCCAACTCCTGGCAGAATTGTGCTCCACAGGGTTTGCAATGGCTGATTTTTTGGAAGTAGATAGCCAGGCCTTTCTCCCAAGCTGCCTCTGGGTAGACTTGAACCTCCAACCTCTGGTTAGCAGCTGAACGCCTTAACTTTTGCACTACCAGGGGACTCTTTGTCCTCACAAAGCTCTCTTTAAATAAGAGAGAGGGACAACAAACATGTCTTCGCAGAGTGTGACATGATGTCAGGTGGGAGGAGGTGTTAGAAGGCAAGGCAAAGTGAGGTAAGTGGGGGGAGAGTGGTGGGTGTTGGGGCTGTTTTACATGAGCAATCAGGGAAGACTGCTCAGAGGAGGTGGCATTTGAGCAGGGCCAGAATAAAGTGAGGGAGAATCCTGTGAGAAGGGGAATGGCGATCCAGACAAAGGGCACATCAGGACAAGGCCCTGTGGGGGTCCTCTGGTGGAGCAGAGGGGCAGTGGGGGGCTAGGAATTCTGCACTCTGCTCCACGTGGGATGAGAAGCCCCAAGAGGTTTCTGGGCTGTGTGGTGACATGTGCAGACGCCCACTTTCAGGGCAGCCCTCTGAATGCTGTCAGGAGAACCAACAGGAGACCCATTGCCGTGGAGTGGATTCTGACTCCTAGTGACTCTATAGGACAGAGTTGAACTGCCCCATAGGGTTTCCAAGGCTGTAGTCTTTACAGAAGCAGACTGCCACGTCTTTCTCCCGTGGAGCCGCTGGTGGGTTCAAACTGCTGCCCTTCAGATAGCAGTCGAGAGCTTAACCACTGTGCCACCAGGTCTCCTTATGGACAGGAGAAGTTTCCAGTAAAAGGGTTGCTCCCCCCCCCCCCACTGCTTCCTGGGCACATCAGGATCAGGTGTGGGGGGTTGCTCATCCCTTGGTTCCCAATGACATGCCTGTATTTCTTTGATATTTATGCCCCTGCCTAAATATGGAATATACCGTGGACTGCTAGAAGAAAGAACAAATCAGTCTTAGAAGAAATACAACCCACATGAGAAGGAATACATTCTCCTTAGAAGCAAGGATGGCGAGGCTACAGCTGGCTTATTTTGGATACACATTGGACAGTCGCTAGAAAAAGACATCGTGTTTGGTAAAGTAAAGGGTCAGCGAAAAATGAGAGAAACCCTCAATGAGCTGGACTGACACAATAATGGACTCAGACTTAACAAGGATCATGAAGACGGCACTGGGCCAGGCAGCGTTTTGTTCTGTTTACACCGGGTCCCCAAGAGTCGGAGCCGACAATGGGAACTAACAATAGCAGTGCAAAAGGACTTCGAGACTTAATGATGAAACCCCCAAAACAAAGCAATCAGTAGATGGATAGACCTCATGGCCCCCCAACCTCGACACCAACAGAGAGGATGGAGTGAGATACGGGGTCTCCTCTACCCGTTTTGTCCACAGGGATCTCTCGGATTACTTTCTTGCCCGCTCATTTTCTTTTGGCTCTGACTCCTTAATGTCAGGGGCTCTGAGCTTAAAAGGATGCTGAACCCATGAACCCGTTGCTGTTGAGTGGATTCTGACTCATAGCGACCCTATAGGACAGAATAGAACTGCCCCATAAGGTTTCCAAGGCTGTAAATCTTTACAGATGCAGACTGCTATGTCTTTCTCCCGCGGAGCAGAGTAGCTGGTGGGTTCGAACCATAGACCTTTCGTTTAGCAGCCAGATGCTTAACCACTGCACCACCAGGGCTCCTTCTCAGCGTTAGTGGCTTTGGACAAGCCAGAACCAGCATCCCAGACAATGCCCTGGGGCGGGCAACCACCTCTCTGTAGCTCTGCTGAAGTTACCTGGTACAGGTGCTCCCCAGAACCTTTGGGCTCTCACTGGACACCTATAATGACGAAGTCCTAGGTGTGGTGCTGAGGACTCCGAGGCAACATGCTCTGCACCCACGGGCGATGGAGGACACACGTGGTAACTGAGATGGGAGCAGAGGCTGCGTCGTGGAGGATCTTGAAAACCACGCTGTCATGGTTTGAATTATGTCCCCCCAAAAATGTGCATATCAGTTTGGCTGGGCCATGATTCCTGTTATTGTGTGATTTTCCTATATGTTGTAAATCCTGCCTCTAGGATATTAATGAGGGAGGATGGGTGGAGGTTGTGTTAGTAAGGCAGGACTCAGTCTATAAGATTGGGTTGTGTCCTGAGGCAATCTCTTGAGATACAAAAAAGAGAAGTGAGCAGAGAGACAGGGGGACCTCATACCATCAAGAGAGCAGTGCCAGGAGCACAGCGTGTCCTTTGGACCCGGGGTCCCTGCGCGGAGAAGCTCCTAGTCCGGGTGAACGTTGATGAGAAGGCCGACAGAGAGAGAAAAACTTCCCCTGGAGCTGACGCCCTGAATTTGGACTTTTAGCCTACTTTACTGTGAAGAAATAAACTTCTCTTTGTTAAAGCCGCCCACTTGTGGTGTTTCTGTTACAGCAGCGCTGGATGACTAGGATACATGCTGAGCTCAGAGGCGACGGTGCTGTGGAGCACTGAGGTTTCTGCCTGCCCAGCACCACTCCTACTTCTTATGTGAGTGCCTCTGCTTCCACTTTCAGAACCCACACTTTCTGGGTGGAGTTTTGGGGTGCACCAGAGCAGGGATATTGTGGAGGCAGAAGATCAGTGTCATCAGTAGCTGGGAGAAAAGACCTTGCCCCTGGACCAGGGCAGGGCAGAGGGACCGTCGAGAGGGAGGCTGGGAGGGGACAGGAGTCTGGATGCAGGAAAACCCGTTGGTTCCGCCACTGAAGTCATTTAAACCTTTAAATGTTCATTTCTGCAAACCCATCGGTCGGAGACTGCTGCTGGGTTTTATTATTTCTTTTCTCCTTTTAAAGGTCGGCAAGTTTTTGTGGCTAATGCTGTGCTGGGCCACGCAGACAGGCGGACTCGCGCATCACGCAGCTTTGGAGACTCCAGAGCTCATTGAGACCCGTCCGTCACTTGCTTGCAGCTGGCACTTGACGATGAAAGAGATTTGCTCCAGACACCCAATCAATGTCCGTCTGCCATTGCTGTCGATAACCGCCGGGCAGTCCAATCTTCCCCTTGACAGAAAGGCACTGGGGGTCAGGCTGGAGGCTCTCTGGAGGGAAAAGGCAGCTGCTGGGTGCAGAGCCTTCTTGCAGGGCTGGAATTAAGTTGGCTCTTTCTCTAATGAAACTGACTCCAAGGTCCCCGTGTGCCAGAGATTTAAATGGCTCTCAGGAGGAGCAATAATGAGCAATAATGTTGCAGCATTATATGCATGCAGCCTGACATTCCTAACTATGCCAACCCAATTCTCAAGGTGCCTTGAGCCCTGCAGGAAAGCAACGTTATGTATTTAAGTTCAGCACAGTGCTGGGCACACAGTGGGGACGCGGTGGAGGCGGGGGGAGTCCTTGTCCCTGGCTGCTGCCATTCCCCTGCCATAGATGGAGAGACCAAGGCAGCAAGACACTGAATGACCCACCGAGGCCTCAGGACACCTTAACCGAGCTTCTTATCTCTTGGGATGCACTAGTGTACTACCCCAAAGTAAATTTTCCCTTTGGGAGTTGCTTATCTTGGAGAGGCTGGATGTCTGAGTTACCTAGGGTTGCCCTAACGAAAATACTACAAATGGGTGGCTCTGAAGAACAAATGTATTGCCTCACAGGTTTAGAGACTAGAAGCACAAATCAGAGCAGCAGCTAACAGGGAGGGGCCCCCCTTTTCAGTAGCCCTGGGCGTTCCTGGGCTTGTAGATGATCTCACATGTCCTCCCCCCCGCTGTCTATACTCCCCTTTATAAGACACCACTCAGAAGGGATTAGGTTAAGGACCCACCCTACTCTGGTATGACCTCATTAACCTAACAAAAGAAACCCTTATTTCCACAAAGGGTCACATCCATAGGGTTTTTACATATGTTTTGGGAGAGCACAAGTCATTCCATAACACGGGATGAGAAGTTAGTTTCAGATTTGCTGATCAGCGAAGGGGAAGTGAGCAGACACGGCCATACGGATTTGGTCAGAAAGCCCAGCTGGAAATGGATGAGCCTTGTGGAGCTGGAAAAGAGCCCTTTTGGCAACTGCAGGGAGGGAGGGCCACCGCTCAGTGGTCTGAGGGTGGGGGCCAGCAACCCTCCTCTCTGTCCCACACCTACTGTGCTATTTTGTGTCACAGGGGAAGCCAGTGGACTGGATGGAACTCTTGGTTGGCCCCTATGTGCCTGATCTCCACTCTCCAAACTTGGGATGTGCGTTCATACCTTGGTGTCCCCACTAACCCCTTTTCCCTGGGACACTGCCCCCTGCCCTCCATGGTCCCTGCCCATCAGACCTTTGCCCCAATTTTGTCAAGTGCCATCAGCCCCCGGAAAGATCCTGTGATCCTCTGTCGGAGGATTTATCTTCCTCTGGTAAGCATCCTTACATGCCTTGGTCTCCTTTTCCTGATAGCTACTTATAGCATTGCCTTACCTACCCCTGCCCAAGTCCCTTGAGCCTCCAACTTGACTAAGCCTGGGGAAGTGAGGGGGTAAGATTCAGACTGAAAATGAGATTGGACTTTTCACCTGACTACCCTCCAAGTGGCCAGAGAGCAATGAAATCTGGTTGAGATGTCATTAAAATGTGATGTGTTTGGTATGTTTGCAAGACCAGAAAACCCCCAAACAACACTGGTTAATCCAAAGATAGAAGCTGATTTTCCTTTTGTGTCAAAGATAGCTGGAGGTGGAGGTCTAGGGCTGATATGGTAGTTCTACTCCATGAAGCTGCCACGGACCCAAGCTCCTTCCAGCTTTCTACTCCACAATCTTTAGGACTTGACCCTTGTCCTTACTGACCAACGTGGCTGCTGCAGCTCCAATCATCACAACGATGTTCTAAGCAGTATATTAAGACATGTTCCCAGGCGTACCCCACAACACTTCCTCTTATATTTCATTGGCCAGAATTGAGTCACATCACCAAATCTAGCTATGCAGAACACTGGGGTATATACTTGTTAGCTGGGTGGCAACAAGTAAAGCGATTCTGTTACGAAAAGTAGAAGTAAAGACTGGATATTAGAAAGTAACCAGCAGTTTCTGCTTCAAGTAAGAAGAGGAGATCCAAAAGAGCTCCATGGAAAATAGTGATTGGGAAGATAATATCTGTTTTTTGTTTATTCCCAGTTGAGACTGAGGCAGAAGGATTTAATCTATGTTGGATGTTATGAATAGGGTTGCAAAATAAAATACAGTTATCCACTTAACTTTGAATTTCAGATAGACAACAAATAATTGCTCTTAGTATAAGTATGTCCTGAATATTGCATGAACCATACTTACACTAAAAGTTATTTGTTATTCTGCCTCCTTTGCCATGAGACCGGAAGAACTGGATGGTATCTGAATGTTTTGATAAAAAAAATTCTATAGAAGATAGATAAGAATTATCTTAGGTGAAGGGAAGGACAACACACAATACAGGGGAAGTCAGCACAACTGGACTAAACCAAAAGCTAAGATGTTTCCTGAATAAAACCAAACACTTTGCAGGACAAAGTAGCAGGGGTCGGGGTCTGGGGATCATGGTTTCAGGGAACATCTAGGTCAATTGGCATAACAAAGTTTATTAAGAAAATGTTCTGCATCCCATTTTGGTGAGTGGCATCTGGGGTCTTAAAAGCTAGCAAGCAGCCATCTAAGATGCATCAATTAGTCCCAACCCACCTGGAGCAGAGGAGAATGAAGAACACCAAAGACACAAGGAAAATATTAGCCCAAGAGACAGAAAGGGCCACATAAATCAGAGACTCCATCAGCCTGAGACCAGAAGATCTAGATGGTGCCCAGCTCCCATCAATGACTGCCCTGACAGGGAACACAAAGAGAGTCCCTGACGGAGCAGGAGAAAAGTAGCATGCAGAACTCAAGTTCTAGTAAAAAGACCAGACTTAATGGTCTGACTGAGACTAGAGGGACCCCAGAAGACATGGCTCCCAGACTCTCTGTTAGCCCAGAACTGAAACCATTCCCAAAGCCAACTCTTCAGACATAGATTAGACTGGACTGTAAGACATAAAATGATACTCGTGAAGAGAGAGCTTCTTAGCTCAAGTAGATACATGAGACTAAATGAGCAGTTCCTGT
Source organism: Trichechus manatus latirostris (assembly GCF_000243295.1). Classification (NCBI taxonomy): domain Eukaryota; kingdom Metazoa; phylum Chordata; class Mammalia; order Sirenia; family Trichechidae; genus Trichechus; species Trichechus manatus. The sequence continues at coordinate 6,074,177 of NW_004443944.1, forward strand.
CCAGAGGCTAGATGAGAAGGCAAAAAGGGACAGGAGCTGATTGAATGAACATGGGCAATCCAGGGTGGAATTATAGGGAGAGTAACTAGGGTCACATAACAATGTGTGTATACATTTTTGTATGAGAAACTAACTTGAGCTGTAAACCTTCACTTAAGGTACAAGAACAACAACAACAAAATTCTGTAGAGGAATTCTGATCAGAAGGGGGAAAATGCAGACAGAATTTCAAATTCTCATAGAATCCAGACTTTCTGGAGCCACTGAGGCTGGATGAACTCCCAAAACTATTGCCTTGTGATAAGCTTTAAAACTTAAGCTGGAAAATTCCCTGAAGTCTTCTTTAAACCAAAGAATAGTTTAGCTTAACTAGTAAAGAATGTCTGCCTTGAGCATTGTACTCTTTTAAGAACTATCTATCTGGGATCAAATTGACAAAAACAACTCGAAAGGTTAGACAGAAAGCTTAAGGGGCAGTGAATTCATGTTAATGGGGGAGAAACAATTGGGAAAAGGAGGGTGAGAATGGTTGAACAACTCGAAGAATGGCATCAATGTCATTGAATTGTACATGTAGAAATTGTTGAATGGGTGTATGTTCTATTGCGTATATTCTCAACAACAACAAGAGCAACAAAATAAAATAAACTATTAAAAAAAAGTTATTCGTTGTTAATCTGAAGTTTACATTTTGCACCTTTATTTGTCCAGTCTGCAGCCATAGTTATGAGGGGCTGGGGCCTCACAGGAAGTGCAGGTGTGGGAATGTGCTGTGGCAGACGCAGCATTGCAGTTGTGAGGGCAACCCCCCTAGCTCACCCTTCTCTTAAACTCTTTGGTCTCCATTCAATGGCTGCAACTGAGATCTCTTAGGAATCTGTAGCTCCTCTAACCAAAAAACCAAACCAAATCCATTGCCGTCGAGTCGATTCCAACTCATAGCGACACTGTGGGACAGAGTAGAACTGCCCAGAGGGTTTCCAAGGAGCAGATGGTGAATTCAAACTGCCAACCTTTTGGTTAGCAGCTGAGCTCTTAACCACTGTGCCACCAAGGCCCCATAATTCCTCCATCAGCCAGGAAACTCAGAGGCAGTAGCAGCAGCATTGATCCAACTGTACTGATAAATCACATATACGAGTCCGTTTACCTGGAATTTGTGTACGATTCCCTTCCCTAAATTATTCGCAGAAATTTCCTAGCTCTGCTGGTGAATGACATCTACAGTTACATTTTCTCAAGACCTATGCTCCTCCTACCTTTTTAAAAGATTTGAGGATGTTTTATAAAGTTGACCACAAGGAAAAAGAACAGGACGATTGAAAAATAGCAAAAGCTACTGAAAAGGAGCAGAGGATCAATAGCAGGGCTGCTGGGAATGAATGCGGGACGGACGGCCTGAGGAAGCCACAGTTACAGAGGCCTGGCAGAAGCATGGTGTCAGGGATGAAACTGCGTCCCCCGCAAAATATGTGCTGGAATCCTAGCCCCTATACCTGTGAATGTAATCCTTTTGGAAATAGAGTTTTCTTTCTTATATTACTTCTAAATCTAAATTCTAAATTCAATTACTTCTAAATCTAATGACTTCTGAATTATAAAAACAGAAGATTAGACACAGAGACACACACAAATGGGGGAAAGACAGGTGTCATCTGAGGACTGTCTAGGAGCCAAGGAACCAAAGAATGCCCACCCGGGGCTATGGACAAGGAAGGAACCGACATGGCCGAGACCCTATCTAGCGCTACTATAACAGAAATATCACAAGTGGATGGCTTTAACAAACAAGTTCATTTTCTCACAGTTTAGGAAGATGTTGTTATCAGGTGCCATCTACTCAGTTCCAACTCATAGCAACCCGAGGTACAATAGAACGAAACACTGCCCAGTCCTGTGCTATCCTCACAATCGTTGCTGTGCTAGAAGTCTGAATTCAGGGCGCTGGCTCTAGGGGAAGGCTTTCTCTCTCTTGGCTCTGGAAGAAGGTCCTTGTCTCTTCTGACCTTCTGCCTCTGGGCAATCTTCATGTGGCTTGGCATCTCTCTTGCCCCATCTCAGCTTCTCTGGCCTGCTTGTTTAATTTCTTTCATATCTCAAAAGAGATTGATTTAAGACACTCCCTACACTAATCCTGTCTTGTTAACGTAACCAAGACAACCCATTCCCAAATGGGATTATAACCGTAGGCATGCAGGTGTTGTTAGGTGCCCTCGAGTCAGTTCTGACTCACAGTGATCCAATGTACAACAAAATGAAACACTGTCTGGTCCTGCGCCATCTTCACAATCGTTGCTATGTTTGAATCCATTGTTGCAGCCACTGTGTCAATCCATCTCATTGAGGATCTTCCTCTTTTTTGATCATCGTCTACTTTACCAAGCGTGTCCTTCTCCAGAGACTGGTCCCTCCTGATAACATGTCCAAAGTAAGTGAGAGGAAGTGTCACCATCCTTGCTTCTAAGGAGCATTCTGGCTGTACGTCTTCCAAGACAGATTTGTTCATTCTGCTGGCAGTCCATGGTATATTCAATATTCTTCACCCACACCATAATTCGAAGACATCAATTCTTCTTCCCTCTCCCTTATTCATTGTCCAGTTTTCACATGCATATGAGGATTAGGATTTACAACACATATTTTCTGGGGACACAATTCAATCCATAACACCCTGCTTTGGACTTTTTTAGCCTTCAGAACTGTGAGAAAATAAATTTCTGTCCTTTTAAGCCACTCACCTGTGGTATTCGTGTTATAGCAGCACCAGGTGGCTAAGACACATGGAGACTAATGTTATGATTGGACACATGTCTCAATTTAAGGCGGAGAATTCAGTTTGTATGAAAGGTAAATCAGAGCGTTACTATGCACTTTAAAAAGTGTTCCTGGAGGTCAGAAACCCTGAAGGTTTTCACTGTGTGCCTAATTCTCCTTGTGGGCAATGGTCACAGGCTGTCACACCTATAGAGGTAGCAATCAACCTTGGTTGAGCATGAGAATCACTTGGGGAGTCTAAAACCCTCCAGAGGCCCTGGCCGAGTTTCAGGTCATTCTGTCTGAATCTCTGGGGCTAGGGCCCAGGTGTCAGGTGTGCATAGCTCTTCAGGTGACTCCCAGGGGCAACCAAGGCTGGGGACCATGGGTATAAAGGATTCACTTTCATTTTCTGGGTGGGGAAATGAGAACCATGGGGGGGATGAGAACTCTGGTCCCGGCTTCTGACTTACTTTGCATTAGAAATATTTTATCTTTCCACAAGTTTTCAAGCCTAGGTAAAAAACCAAGACGAATTGCTGTGTTTTTACACAAATAACGTGCACCTTCTACAGTGTCCTCCTCCTGCGAGGTATTTTCGTAAGGACGCTCTAACTTTTGTTTTTTTTTACAGCAACATGTAAAAAAAAACTGGCATAGTGGTGCTTATGAAAATACCTCGTGAGGGGAGGTCACGGTTGGCAAACAAATGTAGAAGTTGCGTGTTATGTACATAAAAATACGGTACTGATCTCAGATCATAGCTAGGATGCCTCTACCAAAAGGTAAAATTTAGAACATCTACATGTGCCAGATATTGTGCTCAACAATTTAATATCTCACTTGAGCTTCATGGCAGCCTGATGAGGTAGGTACTATTATGCTTCCCATTTTGCCAAGGAGGAAACTGAGGCCAGGAGCAGTTAAGTGACTCGGGCCCTGATACCGAGCTAGTAAGTGATGGAGTTAGGACTAGAATCAGCCAGCCTGACGCCAGAGCCTGCCTATGAACCCTCAGGCATCTCTATCCTTTAAAGCAGAGCTTCCCAAACTGCAGAAGGCACACAGATCACCTGGGGATCCTGTTCAAATGTCAGCAGGTCTGGGCGGGCAGAGATGCTGCACTTCCAGTAAGATCCAGGTGATGAGATGCTGCCTTTCTGGGGCTACACTTGCAGTTGCAAGGCTGGAAAGCATTTTTTGTTTTGTTTTTCTCCTCTTATTTCTTTTGCATTCAATTTTTCTTTAAGAAAATGGGTATATAAAGAGGCCCAAGTATAGATTTTATAGGCTGTTTCTACCTGGGTAATTGCTCTTGAATGTCGAGTAGCTAAAGCAAAAGGAAGAAATGAATTAAGTAGAAAAACTGAACAGAAGATTTCCAAGGGCGGCTCGAGAAGACAAAGTAAGGTATTATAATGACATATGCAAAGAGCTGGAGATAGAAAACCAAAAGAGAAGAACATGCTTGACATTTCTCAAACTGAAAGAACTGAAGAAATAATTCAAGCGTTGAGTTGCAATAGTGAAGGATTCTGTGGGGGATAATATTAAACAATGCAGGAAATTTCAAAAGACGATGGAAGGAATACACACAGTCATTATACCAAAAAGAATCAGTCGACTTTCAACAATTTCAAGAGGTAGTATATGATCAGGAACTGATGGTATCAAAGGAAAAAGTCCAAGCTGCACTGAAGGCATTGGCAAAAAACAAGCCTCCGGGAATTGATGGAATGTCAGTTGAGATGTTTCAACAAACAGATGCAGTGCTGGAAGTGCTCACTCATCTATGCCAAGAAATTTGGAAGACAGCTACCTTGCCAGCCGACTGGAAGAGATCCATACTTATGCCTATTCCAAAGAGAGGTGATCCCACCGAATGCAGAAATTATCGAACAATATCATTAATATCACACGCAAGTAAAATTTTGCTGAAGATCATTCAAAAGCAGCTGCAGCAGTATATCGACAGGGAACTGCCGGAAATTCAGGCCGGATCAGAAGAGGACGTGGAACCAGGGCTATCATTGCTGATGTCAGATGGATCCTGGCTGAAAGCAGACAATACCAGAAAGATGTTTACCTGTGTTTTATTGACTATGCAAAGGCATTCAAATGTGTGGATCATAACAAATCATGGGTAACATTATGAAAAATGGGAATTCCAGAACACTTAATTGTGCTCATGAGGAACCTGTACATAGATCAAGAGGCAGTTGTTGGGACAGAGCACGGAGATACTGCGCAGTTTAAAGTCATGAAAGGTGTATGTCAGGGTTGTATCCTTTCACCATACCTATTCAGTCTGTATGCTGAGCAAACAATCTGAGAATCTGGACAATATGAAGAAGAATGGGGCATCGGGATTGGAGGAAGACTCATTAACAACCTGCGTGATTCAGATAACACAACCTTTCTTGCTGAAAATGAAGAGGACTTGAAGCACTTACTGATGAAGATCAAAGACTACAGCCTTCAGTGTGGATTACACCTCAACATAAAGAAACAAAAATCCTCACAACGGGACCAATAAGCAACATCACGATAAACGAGAAAATATTGAAGTTGTCAAAGATTTCATTTTACTTGGATCCACAATCAACACCCATGGAAGCAGCGTCAAGAAACCAAACAACATGTTGCATTGGGCAAATCTCCTGGAAAAGACTGCTAAACTGTTAAAAGCAAAGACATCACCTTGAGGACTAAGGTGCGCCTGACACAAGCCATGGTATTTTCAATCGCATCATATGCATGCGAAAGCTGGACAATGAATAACAAAGACTGAAGAAGAACTGACACCTTTGAATTGTGGTGTGGGCAAAGAATATTGAATATACCATGGACTGCCAAAAGAACGAACAAATCTGTCTTGGAGGAAGTATAACCAGAATGCTCCTTAGAAGGAAGGATGGCGAGACTACTTCCTACATTTACTTGGACACGTTATCAGGAGGGATCACTCTCTGGAGAAGGACATTATGCCTGGCAAAGTAGAGGGTCAGCGAAAAAGAGGAAGACCCTCAAAGAGATGGATTGACACAGTGGCTGCAACAATGGGCTCAAGCATAACAAGGACTGTGAGCATGCACAGGACCAGGCAGTGTTTCGTTCTGTTGTACATGGGGTCGCTATGACTGAACTGACTTGATGGCACCTAACAACAACAACCTGGGTACAACAACAAGGATCACCATGACTTAGTAAAGATAAAATTAACCATAGCAACACTATCACTGTCCACTTGTAGCATACCTTGTTTGGATTCAAGTTTCTCTTGACCTGTGTCTGTCCTTCCTTTCCCCTCCCTCCCCCCTCCCTTCCTTCCTTTAGCTTTCCTCCCTTCCTTCCTTCCTCCCTCCCTTCCTTCTTTCTTTCCTTCCTCCCTTCCTTTCTCCCTTTCTTCCTTCTTCTCTCCTTTCTTCCTTCCTCCCCTCCCTCCCTCCCTTCCTCCTTCTTCCTTCTCTCCTCTCTTCCTTCCTTCTCTCCTTCCTTTCTTCCCTTTCATTCCCTCCCACTCTCCCCCACCTTCTGCTATGACCAGCAGCCCCGTGAGGACCGTCACCTCACACACATCCTACCGGCATCTCTGATGCCTTCCTTAGGCTGCATTTCTAGCAGAGGACCTCATCCTCTAAAGAAGCCCCAGAAGCCCTGAATGCGGCAGGCACACCTAATTTTCCTAAATCTCAGGGCTGAGATGCTGGCTGTCCACGGTTGAATGCCTTCTGTCCTTCCATTTTCCACAGGACACACACTGTTCTCTGGACCCCTAAGCCCCTACAGACCGGTCTCCTACTGCCTCACTCAAGAGTGTTCTCTCAGGATCTCTGGGACCTCTCCCAGCGGCACTGCCCTCCGCAGACAAACAAGTCGCTGGGTTGTGTGCTGGGCTGGGTGAGCCTGTGACTCATGCAGAAGCCAGAGGCACTGTCCCGGGGACTGGCACTGCAGGGCACTGATGTCACTGCAGCCAAATGTCAGGAGACTGGCGGCCTCGGACGGCCAGCTTGGGGCTTTGATTCTCTTTTGTCCCTAACAATGAGAAACCTTAAAGCATTCAATGAGGGCTCAAGTGGAAGACTTCAAATGTACAAACAGGCTTTGCAATCAGCCAGACCCTATCACAATTTCCCGTTGTGTAGACAGGCCTGGCAGTCAGAGCTCCCCAAGGCAGCGTGGGGCAGGGCTTTCCTTCACAAGGGGTTGCCACCCACAGCCCCCAAGGACACAGGCTTTGCAGCCAGGTGTTGCTGGGCTTGAGTGTGATTGCCACCTACCAGGCAGAGTAGCCTTGACCAGCCACATCACCTCGCTGAGCCTCAGTTTCTCTCTCCGAAGCACAGGAATAAGAATATTACTTAGCTCCTACAGTGCTTGTGAGGGCCTGGTGCATAGCAAACAATAACATATATTAGTAATGATTGTTATTTTCTATTATTATCATTCTAACTTCAAGACTAGTCTGAATAGTTAAAACGCATATTCAGCAGGAAACTGTGTCAATCATGGTATTTTTCTAACTGACGGCCTGGCTATAAACCAATCATTATTGGGTGATGTCGAGTTGGTTTTCAACTCATAGTGACCCCATGTGACAGAGTAGAACTACCCCATAGGGGTGTCCAGGTTGCAATCTTTACGGGAGCAGATCAGCAGGTCTTTTCTCCCATGGAGCTGTTGGGTGGGTTTGATCCAGCAACCATTCAGTTAGCAGCTAAGCGCTTAACCATTTCAACACCAGGCCTCCTTATTAACCAACTACTCTTTCTAATTTCCTTAGCTTGAGCCTCCGAGTCAGGCTGTAAGCCAACGGCATCCCAATGAATCCTGGTTATCCAGCCACTTGGAGTACATTGTTGACTCAGGGACAGTTACTTCTCCACACTCCCCACCACCCCTCTCCCGACTCTCCCTGCTTCTGCAAATATCTGTTATTCTCCAGTAACCAGAATGTGAGCTGATTATGTGGGTGACATGCAGTGCTGGTTAATACTCACACTAAATCCAAAACTGATATCAAATCATCTTAAATGAAACCCCACTAAACAGAATGTCCTTTGATTAGTGACTTGTCATAAATAGCACTTTTTTCCCATTAATAAACTTATTTTCAAACATGTTGTTGTTAGGTGCTGTCAAGTTGGTTCTGACTTTGAGAACTAAGGTGCTCCTGACCCAAGCCATTGTATTTTCAATCGCTTTATATTCATACGAAATCTGGACAATGAATAAGGAAGACCGAAGAAGAATTGATGAATTTGAATTATGGTGATGGCAAAGAATATTGAATATACCGTGTACTGCCAGAAGAGCGAGCAAATCTGTCCTGGAAGAAGTACAGCTAGAATGCTGCTTAGAAGCGAGGATGGTGAGACTTCCCTTTGAAATCTTTGTTCAGCTCTTTTATGTGATAATTTCTTCCGTTCGCTGTAACTACTCTATGTTGAAGACCAAGTTTCAGAGTCTCTTCTGAGACCCATTTTGGTCTTTTCTTTCTTTCTTGTCTTTTTAATGACCTTTTTCTTTCTTGTGAGGATGGCACAGAACCAGGCAGTGTTTCGTTCTGTAGTACATAGGGTGACTATGAGTCAGAACCAACTAGACAGCACCTAACAACAATAACAGCCATTCAGTATGACGTTATCTGTGGGTTGTGCATATGTGCCCTTTATCAGATTGAGGAAGTTCTCTTCTATTTCCAGTTTTGGGAGTATGTTTTTATTTGTCCTATCATGGAAGAATGTTGGATTTTTGTCAGATATTTCTGCTGAATTTATTGAGATGATTATGTGGCTTTTTTTCCTTTATTATACAAATATGATGGCTTATGCTGATTGTCCTGTGTGGCTACAGAAGTCTCTACTAAGTTAGCTTAGTGGTAAGCTAAGGATTGGACAGAGATTCCCTCAAATGCTTGGAATGAATATGTTTCCCAGTCCCTATTGTGAGGCTCTGTGTGTGTGTGGGGCACACGTTCAACACTCAGCCTAGCAGTTGACAGCTCTGCCTTAGCCTTCACTTCCTGTTTGTTCAGAGCCTCAAGGTCATCCAAAGGTGAGAGTTTAGGATTTCTTCGGGTCTTTCTTGAGCATGCACACTAAACTGGGCATGTGCACTGTCCTATACATATTTGTGGCCTCTTAGATTCCCAGGAGTATGTCAAAGGTTTTCAAAACCCCTATGGACATCTCATACCCCAGCTTTTACTTTTAAGCTTTTGATTAGCTTATTATTTCCCCAAGCAGCTGGGAAGTTAATCAATTGCCTTTGGTAAATGCTTCAGGGAAAAGGTTTTTCATGTTGGGAGATGTCAGAGTAAAGTCAAATAAAGACAGCCTTGCAAATGGGGTCTTCTAGGGAACCACCAGGCAGGCCAGATAATGACAGTTTTCTGGGAATGAGACTCTGAAGGAGATCCAAAACCGTCTGCTTCCTCTGGTGGCTGCCAGGCTACTAGCTTTCACTGCAGTTGCAGGCTGTTAATTTTCAAAACTACCACAGAGCTGGAGAAAAAGAGGTGGGAATAGAGCAAGACAAAACATCACAAAACTCACTGTTCCTACTGAGATCTAGTTTGTTTGTTTGTTTTTTTCTTGAATAAATGCTGTCTGGATTGATGCAAGCCTTTGGTTAATTTCCAGAGTTCTGAAAAAGTTGATTTTGATAATTTTTTGCCAATTTTCTTGCTGCTTTTATGGAGTATTTTCAGAGGTCTTTACTGTTTTTGCTGGTGTCCCTATGGTTTCCTTTTATTTATGGCCAATGAATCTGAATTTCCCCTTATGATGGCAATATAAAGTTCCCTTTTAAGTAAATTTATGTAAGTAAAAGAAAGTGAATTGATTTTAAGAAATATATTTAGGATAAAAAAAAAACCCATTGCTGTTGAGTCGATTCCGATTCATAGTGATCCTATAGGACAGAATAGAACTACTCCATAGGGTTTCCTAGGCTGTAATCTTTATGGAAGCAGACTGCTATATCTTTCTCTTGTGGAGCCACTGGTGGATTTGAGCCACTGGTGGATTTGAATCACCGACATTTTGGTTAACAGATGAGTACTTAATTATTGCACCAACAGGGCTTAGGGTAAATAATATAAGACTTTGGCAGAAATAATGTAGGAGATAGGTAGATGACTGACATTTGAGAAACATTACATAGGAAATGTGTGTTACAACTGTGTTCTCTGTAATACAGGATAATAGAGAAAAGAGCTAAACACATTGAATAAAAAACAAAAATATTTTTATTAATAACTTGAGATCTATTGTATCTGCATATGTTGCACCAGGTATAGTTGATATTAGTCATTTTTCTCTCCTTCAAAGGCTAAGAATAACTTGAGAAGTAAACCAGAGACAAAAAACGACTGAGATGTCTAATATAAGACTTCCTTTTGCCAATGGAGAAACTCATTGAAAGGCAGAAGACAAGGCAGGTAATATACCTTGGAAAGTCCCAGTTGAAAGCCTTGGGGGCTGTTGAAATCATTAATTGGATGATGAAACCCTTTTAGCTTCTCAAGAATGGCTCTAACCACCTGACATTGGCTGTCTCTGTGCTTCTTGTTGGTACCATGGACAGCAGCCAGATCATATTGGTTGAGGGGCTGGATGAAACGGTGGGACAAGGGTTTCTTCTATTCATTCCATGGTGCAGGTGTCAGGTTTTATACTAGTTCTGTTTGGGACACGGGGATGAGTAAGGAGTTCACCTCCTAGTGGGGACATCTAACCCTTTCATATGGAACAAAACAGAAGGCGGAGGCATGGGTGGAGTGTGCTGCTACAGTAAATTGGCCCAAGCTTCGCCACCTGTTCAAGGTTACGGGACTAGTAACCCATTGTCCCTTTCAACATCCCCTTTCCCTTCTGCAAAATGAGCTCCATCTTCAACCAAGCCTGTGAATGGCACAGAACAGCTGCTCCACAAAAGTTCGATGAAAGGCCTGTGGATGCAGGACCAATGGCTGTGGTTTTCTTATTTTGTGCTGTATCTCTGCTGTCTAGCCCAGTTCCTGGCACATAGCCGGTACTCCATCAAATGTTTGAGGAAGGAAGAAAGGAAGGAGGAAGGAGGATAGTTACTCATACATCTCCCTGTTCTGAGCTAATAGCCTACGCCTGGCACTCAAGGGCCCCTGATCCTGATACCCTCCTTCCTGACGCTCAGCCCAAACCTCTTTTACAGGTAACATGTGCAAAACTCAGGGGGCAGACTTATCTTCCAAATGGACTCACCTTCAGCCAGCTATGGAGCTCATAAAAGGTAATGAGGGGCTACCCCCTGGGGAGTATAAGGCCTGGAGTGCCAGAAGCTTTGGAAATATTCTGTCACCTCCATCTCTCAGCCTGGGAGCCTGACTTTAAGTATCTGTTTAGGAACCTTCCTCCTGCTGTATTTCCAATTACAGACACCTGGTGAGGTCTGAGTCCCTGGGGAGTCTGGCTTGCAGGAGACCAGCTCTCAAGACTTTGCGATGAAGTCACAGGCCTTTGATGTATTATTCAGTCTGGGTACAAATCAATGCCAGACAGCCCATCCGTCCTCTGCCCGGTCCCCTGCCTGGGCCTCTGCTGTTTCGGAAGCAAGTGCTAAAATCTGAAGAGAAATTGTCTCCCTGCGTCTAGTTTCAACATAAATACTTGGCACCAGTCGCCAGGGAGAGCCATTTGTTCACATTGACTGATTCCATTATTTCCAGTTTTCTTGCTGGTTGTAATCACCTCTTGTTCCTTTAGCCTTAGTGGGGAGGAAGTCACATTTCTCAGTTACCGGTAAGGGTAGGGCTGGTTTCAGACTTGAAGTAATGCTGCGTCTAGTCCATGTCTTGAGACATTTTCTCATCTGTAGAATGGAGGTAACAATAATACCGACCACATAGGGGAGGGGGAGGAATTAAGTGAAAAATGCATGCTGAACCTTAACCCAGCATTCCTCACCTGCATTCATTTAATACAGGTGCCCCTTCTTCCATTACTCATAAACCAACTTGGAGATTTTTAAAAAATCTGTGTACCACCTATATCACAGGTTGGCAAGCTATGACTTTCGAGCCAAATCTGCCTTGCCACCTGTCTGAGCCCTTTCCACCCTGAAAGGCATGGCAAGAGCAAACACTCCCCAAGCGGTCAGTTCCAAGAGGCCAGAGAGTTTGATCTGCTGCATCCACTGCTCTATCCCCAGAGCCCAGACTGTATGGGCCCAGAGCAGGTACTCAGTCAACATGTGTGGAACGAATGGCCACTGGATCAGTCTTTAGTGCAGCTGGGTTCTGGTCTGGCCTTACTAGAAGTGGCCGTGTGGTCTCAGCAGACCACTCTCTAGCTCAGCCACCATGTCCTCATTGCATCGAGGCAAATGACTCACCTGCTTTTGGTCCAGACAGACCCCGCATCCTCTTCTTGCTCTGCTGTTTATGAGTTACTAGTGAAGTGGCATTAAGAAAGTGACCTCAAGTCTCCAAGCCTCAGTTTCCTTATCTGTAAAATGAGGATAACATATATTCACCTTTAATGTGAGCATTAAATGAAGTCAACTATTTAGTGCAATGCCTGTGCTCACATCTGCTAAGGATTCCAAAGAGATATATGTTATTATTATTTTTTAAAGTTTTTATTTTGAGATAATTGTAGATTCATATACAGCTGAAAGAAACAATACAAAGAGATTCCATATACCCTTTGTCCAGTTCCGCCCAACGATAACATCTTGCAAAACTACAGTAGAATACCAACCAGGATGTTGACATTGATACAGTCAAGGTAAAGAACATTGGCATCACCTCAAGGATCCATTATGTTGCACTTTTATGTTCCCACCCCTCCTTAACCACTGGCAACCACTAATCTGTTCTCCACCTCTAGTTCTGTCATTCAAGCATGCCACATAAATGGAAACATACAGTATGTAACCTTTTGGGATTGCCTTTTTTCACTCAGGATAATTCTCTGGAGATTCATCCAGGTTGTTGTGTGCATCAATTTTTCATCCCCTTTTATTGTTGAGTAGTATTCCATGGTATGGAGGTATCACAGTTTGTTTAACCATTCACCCACTTAAGGATATCTAGGTTGTTTCCAGTTTTTTACTGTTGTGCATAAGGCTGTTATGAAGATTTGTGTCCAGGATTTTGTGAGAACATAGGTCTTCATTTCTTTGAGATACATGTCCAGGAGTCCAATTGCTGGGTCCTATGGTGGTTGCCCACCACTCATCTGTCAGTTCATTGTACTGTGGTGGCTTGGGTGCTCTAATGCTGGAAGCTATGCCACCAGTATTTCAAATACTAGCAGGGTACCTGTAGTGGACAGGTTTCAGTGGAGCTTCTAGACTAAGTCAGACTAGGAAAAAGGACCTGGTGATTTACTAAATAAATCAGCTAACAAAAACCTGATGAATAGCAACGAATATTATCTGATATATAGTGTGGGAAGATGAACCTCTCAAGCTGGAAGGCACTCAAAATACCACTGGGGAGGAGCTGCCTCCTCAAAGTAGAGTCAACCTCAAAAACGTGGATGGCGTGAAGCTTTCGGGACCTTCATTTGCTGATGTGGCACAATTCAAAATGAGAAGAAATAGCTGCAAACATCCATTAATAATCGGAATGTGGAGCGTACAAAGTATGAATCTAGGAAAACTGGAAGTCATCAAAAGTGAAATGGAATGCATAAACATCAATATCCTAGGCATTAGTGAGCTGAAATGGATTGGTATTGGCCATTTTGAATTGGACAATCATATGGTCTACTATGAGAATGACAAATTGAAGAGGAATGGCATCGCATTCATCATCAAACAGAACATTTCAAGATCTATCCTGAAGTACAGTGCTGTCAGTGATAGAATAATATTCATATACCTACAAGGAAGACCAGTTACTATGACTGTTACTCAAATTTACACACCAACCACTAATGCCAAGGATGAAGAAACTGAAGATTTTTACCAACTTCTACAGTCTGAAATTGATCAAACATGCAATCAAGATGCACTGATAATTATCGGTAATTGGAAAGTGAAAATTTAGGAACAAGAAAGATGAATCAGTAGTTGGAAAATATGGCCGTGGTGATAGAAATGACGCCGGAGATCACATGATAGAATTTTGCAAAACCAGTGACTTATTGCAAACACCTTTTTTCAACAACATAAATGGTGATCATACACATGGACCTCACTAGATGGAATACACAAAAATCCAATCAACTACATCTGTGAAAAGAGATGATGGAGAAGCTCAATATCATCAGTCAGAACAAGGCCAGGGGCTGACTGTGGAAAAGTCCATCAATTGCTCATTTTCAAGTTCAAGTTGAAGCTGAAGAAAATTAAAACAAGTCCATGAGAGCCAAAGTACAACCTTGAGTATATCCCACCAGAACTTAGAGATCATCTCAGGAATAGATTTGACACATTGAACACTAATGACTGAAGACCAGACAAGTTATGGATTCACATCAAGGACATCATACATGAAGAAAGCAAAATGTCATTAAAAACACAAGAAAGAAAGAAAAGACCAAAATGAGTGTCAGAAGAGACTCTGAAACTTGCTCTTGAATTAGAGTAGCTAATGTGAACGGAAGAAATGATGAAGTAAAAGAACTGAACAGAAGATTTCAAAAGGCAGCTCAAGAAGACAAATTAAAGTATTATAATGAAATGTGCAAGGACCTGGGTTAGAAAACCAAAAGAGAAGAACAAGCTTGGCATTTCTCAAGATGAAAGAACTGGAAAAAAAATTGAAGCTTCCAGTTGCAATATTGAAGAATTCTATGGGGAAAATATTGAATGATGCAGGAAGCGTCCAAAGAAGTTGGAAGGAATACAGTCACTGTACCGAAAAGAACTGGTCCATGTTCAGCCATTTCAGAAGGTAGCATATGATCAAGAACTGATGGTGTTGAAGAGAGAAGTTGAAGCTGCAGTGAAGGCATTGATGAAAAACAAGGTTCCAGGAATTGACAGAATACCAATTGAGGTGTTTCAACAAATGGATGCAGTGCTGGAGGCACTCACTTATTTATGTCAAGAAATTTAGAAGACAGCTACCTGGCCAACTGACTAGAAGAGATCCATATTTGTGCCCAGTCCAAAGAAAAGTGATCCAACAGAATGCAGAAATTATTGAACAATATCATTAAAATCACACGCAAGTAAAATTTTGCTGAACATCATTCAAAAGTGATTGCAGCAGTACATCAATGGGGAACTGCCAGAAATTCAAGCCAGATTCAGAAGAGGATAGGGAACGAAGGATATCATTGTTGAAGTCAGATGCATCTTGACTGAAAGCAGAGAATACTGGCAAGATGTTTACCTGTGTTTTATTGACTATGCAAAGGCATTCGACTGTGTGGATCATAACAAATTATGGATAACATTGTGAAGAATGAGAATTCCAGAACATTTAATTTTGCTCATGCAGAACCTGTACATAGATCACGAAGCAGTTGTTCGAACAGAACAAGGGGGTATTGCATGGTTTAAAATCAGGAAAGGTGTGTGTCAGGGGGGTATACTTTCACCATACTTATTCAATCTGTATACTGACAAAATAATCTGAGAAGCTGAACTATATGAAAAAGAACACAACATCAGGGTAGGAGGAAGATGCGTTAACAACCTGTGATATGCAGATGACACAGCCTTGCCTGCTGAAAGTGAAGAGGACCTAAAGCACTTACTGAGGAAGATCAGAGACTACAGCCTTCAGTATGGATTACACCTCAACGCAAAGAAAACAAAAATCCTCACAACTGGACCAATAAGCAACATCATGATAAACAGAGAAAAGATCGAAGTTGTCAAGGATTTCATTTTACTTGGATCCACCATCAATGCCCATGGAAGCAACAGTCAAGAAATTAAAGGATGTATTGCATTGGGCAAATCTGCTGCAAAAGACCTCTTTAAAGTGTTCAAAAGCAAAGCTGTCACTTTGAGGACTAAGGTGTGCCTGACCCAAGCCATGATATCAATTGCCTCATATTCATGTGAAAGCTGAGCAATAAATAAGGAAGACCAAAGAAGAATTGATGCGTTTGAATTACTGTGTTGGTGAAGAATATTGAATGTATCATGGACTGCTAGAAGAACAAACAAATCTGTCTTGGAAGAAGTACAGCCAGCCAGAATGCTCCTTAGAAGCGAGGATGGAGAGACTTTGTCTCACTTGCTTTGGACATGTTATTAGAAGGACATCATACTTGGTATAGTAGAGGATCAGTGAAAATAAAGAAGATCCTCAACAAGATGGATTGACAAGGTAGCTGTAACAATGAGCTCAAACATAGCAATGATTATGAGGGTGGTGCAGGACCAGGCAGTGTTTCCTTCTGCTGTGCATGGGGTCACTGTGAGTTGGAACAGACTCGACACCACCTAACAACCACAACAACAACACGGGCTAACGATGTTGAACGTCTTTTCACCCGTCTATGTGCCATCTGCTCCTTGCAGACAGGGCTCTGTCCTCCTCCTTCTGGGCTCCCTCCCAGAGGACAGGTGCCTTCAGGCAGCTGGCTTCGGTGCTCCCAGACCTGGGTTCAAATCCTGCTCTGCCTTCATAGCTGTGAGGCCTCCAGCATGTCTTACCTTCCTAAGCTTCATTCTCCTCCCCCTGTAAACGGGAACCAAGTGAGGTGGCTGTGTGAACTGGCTGGGATGGCGTGGTGGCCAGGATGAGACACCTGTTGTTTTATGTGTCAAACCAGAAAGCCACTTGCTTCAGAGGCAGCTCTGACTCATGGCACCCCCAGGTCTGTCACAGTACAGCTGTGCTCCACGGTGTTTTCAGTGGCTGACTTTTTGGAAGTAGATCACCAGGACTTTCTTCCAAGGTGCCTCTGGATGAACTAGAACCTACAGCCTCTCAGTTAGCAGCCAGGCGCGTTAACCGTTTGCACCATCAGGAACTTCTTTTATGTGCCACCTGGTCAATATTCCCCGTTTTACAATGCCTTTGTCAGTTTCTCCTTATTCATCACTCTTGCCATTTTCCCAGATGGAGCAGTGTCCACTCTTTCCCTCAAAATCTAGAACTTTGAGTTCTGAATGCCGGAGAGAGAATGTCACGCCTGTGTGTGACTTCTAAACGGTGTTTCCCCCTTCTCCCTGCCTCTTCCCCCACCCTGAAGGATGGTTCTAATAAGCACCAGGGGGTGCTGGGACCTGACCAGCTGCAGGGACTGAGTCATGAGTCTGTCTTCACTAGTCACCACTCCTTGCTGCCTCTGGGCTCAGAAGTCCCATAGGCTTGGAAAGATAAATGACAACGTTGTCCTCAGCACTCAAATACACCAATTATTCCTGCCTGGGGTCTGGAGAGGCAGCCTTCTGGGCACTGGGCCGGCCAGAGCCCTAAGCTCATCTGAGACGCACCCACCCTGGCGGCTGACAATGCCCACCCTCCCCAGATAGATGGGACGCAGAGCCCGGGCTGACCACAGCCCCCCTGGGCACACCCTCTGCAAACAGCCTCACTTGGGCTCAGTGATGCTGTCCGTCCTGCCTCTCTGCTCATGCTTCCTCAGCTGCTCAGCCTTGTCAGAAGGACGGTGGTCCTACACCTCCAGGAAGGGCTGCAGCCCCCTTCTGGCCAAGTAGTCCAAACCCCTACAGCAGGCACACGGCCATTCTACAATGCTCATGTGATCAGAGCCCAGGTTAAAGCACATCAGTCTCTCCTCAATTTTCTTAGCCTGAACCCTTACCTTTGCCCACCAGGCCCTGCATGATCCAGCCCACCTGAAGCAGCCCTGCGGCTGTCTCAGCATCATCTCACTCCCCGCCCCCCGCCATTTCTTTGCTCCAGCCAGAGGGTCTTTCCTCTTCCCTAAAGCCCAGTGCTCCCTGCCCCCAGAGCCCACATCCCTGCTGGCCCCTCGGCCTGGAAAGCTCACGTTCCTTGCGCCTCACCTAGTCAACTCCCACTGTCCCACCAGATTTCATCCGCTTGCCCTTCCTGGCCCTCTGAGCAGGCCAGGCCTCCTGGACCCCGTCTCCTGGCTCCAGGCAGCTCCCCTGTTAGCAGTGATGCTGTTGCCATTTCTAAGATCTTCTAATGTCTGCTGATGTCTGTCTCCCCAGCTAGACCTAGTGGGCAGGGCGTGGGATCGCTGGCTGGGTTCCTCAGAAGCAGAGGCTAGACGGAATTTGGGGTCCACCATGTGTATTAGGATCAACTCATCAAAGGACAGGGGAGAAGCAGGATGGGGCAGAGAGGGGAGTCCGCCTGCAGCCCAACTAGGCCCTGCCAGGCTGGGGGAGCTCTGCAGAGGGACCAGGTCACAGCACCCACATACTGCCCTGTCATGGTTTGAATTATGTCCCCCCAAAAATGTATGCATCAATTTGGCTGGGTCATGATTCCCAGAATTGTGTGGTTGGCCTCCATTTTGTGATTGTAATTTTATGTTAAAGAGGATTAGAGTGGGATTGTAACACCACCCGTACTCAGGTCACATCCCGGATCCAATGTAAAGGGAGTTTCCCTGGGGTGTGGCCTGCACCACCTTTTATCTCTTGTAAGAGATAAAAGGAAAGGGAAGCAAGCAGAGAGTTGGGGACCTCATACCACCAAGAAAGGAGCACCAGGAGCAGAGCGCGTCCTTTGGACCAGAGGTTCCTGTGCAGAGAAACTCCTAGTCTGGGGGAAGACTGATGATGACGAGGATCTTCCTCCAGAGCCGACAGAGAAAGCCCTCCCCTGGAGCTGATGCCCTGGATTTGGACTTCTAGCCTACTAGACTGTGAGAAAATAAATTTCTCTTTGTGAAAGCCATCCACTTGTGGTATTTCTGTCAGAGCAGCACTAGATGACTAAGACATGCCCGATGCCTGGAACTTTCTCCCCTCCCACCCCCCCAACTCAGTCACTGATGCCAGCTCCCCAGGAAGGGCGTGACCTTGGGCAGGAGGCTCCCTGTGCTGGGCTGTCTTTCCTTGAAGGACCTTCTAGTCTCCTGGGGCTGCTGTAACAAGGGACCACAGCTGGGTGACCTAGAACAGACATTTGTCATCTAACAGTTCTGGAGGCTGGGAGTCTGAAATCAGGATATCAGCCTTGTTGAATCCTTGTGAGGCTCTGAGGGGGAATTGTCCCATGCCTCTCTATCCTAGATTCCGGCCATGGCCGGAGGTCCTTGGTGTTCCTAGGCTTGTAGGTGCATCTTCACATGGGCGTCCTCTCTGTCTCTGTGTCTCTTTTATAAGGACACCAGTCATATAGCATTAGGACCTACCCTGGGGAGCCACTGAAGGCTGCTAATCTCAGCAGGGGCATGATCAGGATTGAGATTTAGGAACCCCTCTGACTGTAAGAAGGAGGCCCTGGGTGGCTCAAACAGTTAAGTACTTGATTAGTAGACGTAAGGTTGGCAGTTCGAACCCACCCAGAGGCACCTCAGAAGACAGGCCTGGAGATCTGCTTTTGAAAGTTCACAGCCTTGAAAACCCTGTGGAGCAGTTCTACTCCACACACACGGGGTCGACATGAGTTAGAATCGACTAGACAGCAATCAGCAATGACTATTGATTACAGGGCAATGAGAAGACTGGGAGGGAGCCAGGGACAGGCGCAGGCAGTTAGGAGCTGTGTTGTGAGTGTAGAGACACCTGTCTTGCCCCTGACTGGCTGGGGAACTCAACCCCAGCTCCAAGCCCAGGCCTCTCCTCTCTAATGGGCACAACAATGCCTTCTGTCCCTGATTGTTTAGACGACAAGAGATGGCACACGTCCCGGTGGGGCACACGGTGCACTTCGTAAGTGGCAGTGGGTATCTGGTGGCTGCTCTTGGCTCCTGTGACCTCCTCAATGTCCCCATTAGCAGATTGAGGGCTGGCACTCTGCTGCCAATGCCAGAGTCCAAATCAGTCAGGTGTTCTGCTCACAGATATTCACTTCTGAGCCCGAAGACTCGTGTTGGTGGTGGTGGCCCTTATGCTTTGACTGCAGCCTTTCTCTGCAGAGTGCCCCCCTCACCCACCAGTGGGTTGAGGGAAGCAGGGCCAGCGCTGTCCGGGAGCTGAGCCAGCCATTCTCACAGAAACAGGACTGTGATGGCCACTTGTAATACTTGTAGGATGGACAGCCATGAACTCCCTGCATCCCAGCTCAGAGCTAATGAGACAAAAGGGTCTTGAGAGGCCGACTGCTCCGGCTGCGGCCTGCTGCCCTCTTCCCAGGACCTCTGCGGAACAGCCCTCCACGTTTAGGGTTCAAGACCAGAGGCGGCCAAGTTTCTGAGAGAAGCTCATGCTGCTGGGCCACAGGTCAACAACCTCAGAGCTCAGCACCCTAGAAAAAATGGGAGGGGGTACTGCAGGCAGGGACAGAACTGAGCACAATGGAGCACTCACTCAGCTGCCCAGGGCAGAGGCTGAGGCCAGAACTGGGGCACTGGAGAGAGACTCTGATTTTTAAAAATACAGAAAATGTTGGGCTGCTGAGACCCTCCTAAGAGGGCATGCATGGGACACATCTCCCAGGCCTTTGAATGATGGTGTTGGGAAGAGTATTGACTATACCATGGATTGACAGAAGAACGAACACATCTGTCTTGGAAGAAGTACAGCCAGAATGCCGCTTAGAAGCAAGGTTGGCAAGACTTCATCTCACGTACTTTGTACATGTTATCAGGAGGGACCAGTCCCTGGAGAAGGACATCATGCTTGGTAAAGTAGAGGGTCAGAGAAAAAGAGGAAGACCCTCAAGGAGATGGATTGACACAGTGGCTGCAATGGGCTCAAACACAGCAATGAAGCAATGATTGTGAGGATGGCGCAGGACCAGACAGTGTTTCATTTTGTTGTACATAGGGTCTCTATGAGTCAGAACCGACTTGACGGCACCTAACAATTCATGCTCTCATACAGGCTTATGTCATGAACTAAATATGAGATGGGGGCCTCCTCCTCCAGTGGGACCTGCAATTGCTGTTGCGTTCACTCCCAGCACCCCTCCGACAGAGCAGTGGTGATGCAGAAAGGAGATGACCTCAGCCCCAGAGGTGCCTGGCTAGTCCTGCCCCCTTGACCAGTACCAGCCACAATGGGCATGTGACCTTGGCTTGGCCAATGAGATGAGGAGAGGGATTGCCAGGGGCTTCTAGGAGTGTTCTCCATCTCTTTTAAGAAAGAAACACCAGGTAGGGTTGCACAGCTGATTATTGTAATTGCTGTCAGTAGGCTGTACACCTGTAAAAAGTTGAGTTGGCAAAAGTGGTGTGATAGACATATTTATAACAATGACCAAAAAGAGTAGCTACTGAGGCTGTTTATGTCCGACCAAACACCTCAGGATTTGGTTCCTTAGTCTGGGGGCTTTTGGTCATGGTTTCAGGAGACATCCCAGTTAACTGGCCCAATAACATGTTTAGTGCTTCTGTTTCACCTTCTAGTTTGTTGCGTAGTGTCTGGGGTCTCCAAAGCTTGCAAATGGCCATCCAAGGCATGACAATTGGTCTCTATTCGCCTGGAGCAACAGAGGAAGAAGGAGAGTCAGGAATAGAAGGAGGATATGGAATGTGTGGCTAATCACCTCCATGAACTGCCTCCTCTGCCATGACACCAGAAGAACTGGATGGTGCCTGGCTACCATTACTAAACATTTTGCTCAAAGATTCTATAGAAGAATTCTGATCAAAAGGGAGAACATGCCAAACAGAATTTCCATTTCTCATGACGCCAGACTTTCTGGATCCAGAAAGGGTGTATGAACTCCTGAAACTATTGCCCTGAGATAATCTTTAAACTTTAAACAAAAATATTGTCTGAAGTCTCCTTAAAACTAAACAATAGTTCAGCTTCACTAGTAAAGAATACCTGCCTTGAGCATTATGCTCTTTTAAGAACTATCTATATGGAACCAAACTGAATACCAGCAACTCGAAGGTTTAGAAAGGCAGCTTGCGGGGTAGTGAGTTCATGTTAAAGGGGGAGGAACACCTCAGAAAAGGAGGGTGAGAATTGTTGCAAGACTTGCAGAATGTAATCACTGTCACTGAATTGTACAAGTAGAAACTGTTGAATTGGCATATTTTTTGCTGTGTGTATTATCAGCAACAGCAACAAAATAAATAAAATTAAAATGAAAAGAGAGAGAGACCCCACTGCTACTGGTAGCTATGCAGGAGTCATGTGGGGAGCCCTTTTAGGAGAACAGCACCCTGGGGATAATACCAATTTCTTCCTCATTGGGTTATGGTTGTAGAATTCAATGAATTACTTCCCAGCATCTGGCACCCAGCACACACTCACACCAGTAGTAATGATAGGGTAGTACTGGTTCCCTATCATTATATGAACACACTGAGAACAATTTTGCTGCATTTCCATGACTAGAGCAGGGTAGTGTTACTCCCTCTGCCTTAACACACCTGCCAACAGTAAATAAGGAGCCCTGGTGGTGCAAGGGTTAAGCACTCAGCTGCTAACCAAAAGGTTGGTGGTTCGAACCCACCCAGCGGCTCCATTGGAGAAAGACCTGGTGATCTGCTTCTCTAAAGATTACAGCCAAGAAAACCCAATGGGGAACTCTGTCACATGGGGTTGCTATGAGTCGGAATCGACTTAATGGTACCCAACAATGGTAAATAACCATTTGATGTTTTCTTCCAGGGGTGGGGTGTTGATAAGGATTCTGTTCTTGTGAGTTGAGCATCGCCTCATTTCTGAAGCCCCCCATACTGTCTGTGCGCACTAGGGGCCATTCTGTTCCCCCTACAGCAGGGTCTGGTGGGTGGTGGTTAGAATGTAAGGGGCACATCTCAGGACACTCAGGTAGGAGAACAGGCCACACCTTTCATGTTTCATCCCAGACCAGTGTCCTATGGTCTCGTGGGAATGACTACGTGTCAGTGCACCCAGCAATGTCCTGAAGACCAGCTGTCCGCTGACAGAGGGGACCAGGACTTAATAAGGCCACAATGGTAAAACTCAGGGACCTCATAGTCCCAGGTGGGGAGGGCGAGGTATGCCCTGATAGGTGAGTCCATTGTTTGATCAAGGGGACTGAGGCGAGGAAGCCAATGTACTCTTCCCCTTCCAAGACACTGAAACGTTCTGGACCCACTAATCCCTTCCTTTCATCATAGGTAGGTATTGACCTCCCCTTATATTCCAGGAACTGTTCTAGGTGCCCGGAATGCAGTAGTTAATAAGCCAGAAAAATCCAAATACAGACTTTCCTCCCCTTCTGGGACATCCAATGGAGCTTTGAGATTGAACAAGCAGAAAATAGACACACAACTTTTTCTTTATTAAAGAGGCCACCATGGTCAACATTAGAAAAACAATCAACGTAATCCATCACATAAATAAAACAAAAGGCAAGAACCACATGATCTTATCAATTGATGCAGAAAAGGCATTTGACAAAGTCCAAC
>NW_004443944.1:6097432-6105256 GCF_000243295.1 Trichechus manatus latirostris
GGAGTGTGCCTCTTAGCTCAAGTAGACACAAGAGACTAAATGCGCAGCTTCTGTCCAGAGGTGAGATGGGAAGCAGAGAGGGTTAGATACTGGTTGAATGGACATGGGGAATCAGGCACGGAAAGGAGGAGTGTGTTGTCACAGTATGGGAGAGCAATTAGAGTCACATAACAATGTATGTATAAATTTTTCTATGGGAAAAAAGAAAGAAGAAATAAATAAAGAGGCCACCCTGGAAAATATGGAAAAGTACCAACAAGAAAGTGAAAGTCGTCTCGAATCCTGTCCCTCAGAAATGGTGGCTGTTACTGTTCCAGCGTAGTTTCTTCTGTTCTTGCACGCATTTTAAAGTACAATTAAGATGATTCCGCGCAGGCAAGTTTTTAACCTTTTTACTGTAAAAAAGCAGATTCAGAAAAACACACTAAACAATTGTATCACTTAATGAGTTACTGTAAGATGAACATCCTCGTAGCCCCAACTGGACCAAGAAACAGAACTTTGACTTCTACCGGCAAAGACCCTCCATGTACCTCATTCCAATCCCAAACCCCCTCCTCTGAAAGTAACCATTATTCTGACTTATAACTGCTACTTCCTTGTGTTTCTTTACAGTTTTATTACCCTGGTGTGTTTTCCTGTCCCAGTGGTTTAAATGTTTGGCTGCTAACCAAAAAGCCAGCAGTTCAAATTCACCAGCAGCTCCTTGGAGATCCTATGGGGCAGATATACTCTGTCCTATAGGGTCGCTATGAGTTGGAATCGACTCGATGGCAATGAGTGCGTGTGTGTGTGTGTGTGTGTGTATTCCCAGCCAGTATGGTTTGGTCTTGCCCATTAAAAAAAAAGTTATGTCTTTTAAGTCTCTTTTAACCACAATTTCTTCCTCCAAGTCCCCCTTTCTCCCCCTGTAATTTATCTGTTGAAGAACCCAAGAACGTTGACCTGTAGAATTTCCCACAGTCTGGATTTGGCTCTTGCAAACTCTTGGTTCAGTTTTAACATGCTCCTTTGTCCCCTTGTGTTTCCTGAAAACTAGCAGCTGGTCCAGAAGCTTGATCAAACTCAGGTCCCATGACTTTGGCAAGACCGCAGATGACGTCCTGTTCTTTCATCAGCGGACATGTGATGCCTGATGTCTTTTGTGATGTTAGCAGCTGTAGGTGCTCAAGGCTTAGATCCATTAATAACCGGGGTTACAGAATGGTCATATTCTAATTCCATCATATAAAAGCCGGAATGCCTTTATAAAGAGATACCTCCTCTCATCTACTATTCCATTACCCAGCAGTTCAATTCACAAGTGAAAAGCAAGACAAATTCTGTGTTCTCTCCCTTTTTACAGCAGTTTCCAAAATAATGAGTTGATTCTCTATCATCCTCCAAAGATGACTGATTATCACTTTTTAGTATCATTATGAACTCATGGATGTAAACGTGTTGTTGTTGTTAGGTGCCATCAAGTCGGTTCTGACTCATACCGACCCTGTGTACAACAGAATGAAATACTGCCAGGTCCTAAGCCATCCTCACATCGTCGTTATGCTTGAGCCCATTGTTGTTGCCACTGTGTCAATCCATCTCTTTGAGGGTCTTCCTCTTTTTTGATAACCATCTACTTTACCAAGTGTCATGGATTGAATTGTGTCCCCCAAAAATTTGTGTATCAGTTTGGCTAGACCATGATTCCCAGTATTGTGTGATTGTCCATCATTTTGTCATCTGATGTGATTTTCCTCTGTGTTGTAAATCCTACCTCTATGATGTTAATGAGGTGGGATAGGCAGCAGTTATGTTAATAAGGCAGGACTCAGTCTACAAGATTGGATTTTTTCTTGAGCCAATCTCTTTTGAGATATAATAGGGAGAAGCGGCAGAGACAGGGTGACCTCATACTACCAAGAAAGCGGCACTGGGAGCAGAACACATCCTTCGGACCCAGGATTCCTGCATGGAGAAGCTCCTAGTTCAGGGGGAAGATTGATGAGAAGGAACTTCCTCCAGAGCTGACAGAGAGAGAAAGCCTTCACCTGGAGCTGACGCCCTGAATTCCAACTCGTAGCCTACTAGACTGTGAGAAAATAAATTTCTCTTTGTTAAAGCCATCCTCTTGTGATATTTCTGTTATAGCAGCACTAGATGACTAAGACACCAAGCATGATGTCTTTCTCCAGGGACTGGTCCCTCCTCGTAACATGTCCAAAGTACATGAGATGGAGTCTCACTATCCTTGCTTCTAAGGAACATTCTGGCTGTACTTCTTCCAAGATAGATTTGTTCATTCTTCTAGCAGCCACGGTATATTTATTGTTCTTTGCCAACATCATGATTCAAAGGCATCAATTCTTCTTCAGTCTTTCTTATTCATTGATGAGTTTTAATCAATTGCAATTATTATTCCTTTTTAAATTTAAATTGCTCTATCTGGCTGCTGGAAGCTTCTTCAAGTTGGTTCCTTTGCCCTTGTGACATGATCCTAGTACACTGGGATTATTTTCTTACTGTCTGGCAAGTTAAGATGTTCCAGGCCCATCATGTACGTTTCCTGTCCTAGACCTAAAATCAACCATTTCTCCAAGAAGCTCTGGCTTCTTTTAGTTGGAAATAGTATTTCAACACCACAATCTGGGTGCCTCAGTTGCTCATCGCTATTAGGTTGGTTATTGTTTTTAGGGTATTTTAGTGCTCAGAGTTAGGAGATTATATATTCAAATTCAAATTTAGGACTACAGATTTTTTTAAAGTAATATTTTATAGTGTGTTTGGTGAATGTTTACACAGCAGTTTAGGTTCCCATTCAACAATTCCTACAAATTGTTCAGTGACAGTGTTACATTCTTCACAATATGTGAACATTCTCAATATTTCTGTTCTGGTTGTCCGATTTCCAGTAATCTAATTTCCCTGCCCCTTTACATTCTCATCTTTGTTTTAAAGCAATTGTTGACCATTTGGTCTCATACAGATGATTTTTAAAGGAGCACAGTACTCAGAGGTGATAGTCTTTATTTTGTGAGCCAATCTGTTATTTAGCTACAAGGTGATCTCAGGGAGGGGAGGGTGTTGCTAGTTCCAGTTCAAGGTTTAATAAGTATCTCAGGGCAATAGTCTTGGAGAGTCCTCCAGTCTCAACCCGTCCAGTAAGTCTGGTTTTTGTTTTTGTTTTTTTTAGGAATTTGAGCTTCTGCTCCATATTTTTCTCCCATTCTATCAAGGTCCATTTATTGTGGCCCTGATCAGAACTGTCAGTATTGGTAGCTAGTAGGACTACAGATTTTTTTTACTTAGCATCTTGACTTTCAAAGACACAGGTGATGATAGAATTAGAATATTCCATAATTATTTATGTAATTTATCTCATATCACACCCACAACAGTCTCAGAATAAAAATTCTACTACTATCCCCACCATTATAATTACTGAGAACAATTTAAAACGTCTTTGCATACGTTCTCCTCATTCTCTACCTATTTTTCTATAATTATACTATATCCATGTTGACTAAGGAGCCCTGGTGGCCCAACTGGTTAAGCACTTGGCTGCTATCTGAAAGGTTGATGGTTTGAGTCTACCAGATGCTCCGTGGGAGAAGAGACCTGGTGATCGGTGCCTGTAAAGATTACAGCCTTGGAAACCGTATGGGGCAGTTCTACTCTACCCTATAGGGTCACTATGAGTCGGAATCAACTTGACGGCACACAACAACATGTTGACTGAGCATACAGCCATTACATGCTATATTCTCTCCCTACTTGCCCTCACTATTAGTTTATAAAAAAGAAAATATTTAATACTCATCACCAGTCCTTATGTCAATGCTTCTCTAGTCATTTTGGTTGACTGAATCTCATCCTCCATTAGATTCCTTAGGAAGGTCTCATGTGGGCAATATTCCCTAAGTTCTTGCATGTTGTTAACACTTTTTACCCTTTCTACATAAAAGTCAGTTTTGTGAAATTTAAAATCTTTAGTTCATATTTTATTCCTTTGGATACCTTAAATATATTACTCCATTGGGTTCTGCATAAAACATTGCCATTGAAAAGTGTGATGATACTCTTATTTTCTTTTCCTTATAATTATTGTGCTTTTGCTTACATGCTCAGTGGAAACTTTTTTCTTTTTTCCTACTTTAAAAAAAAATTTTTTTTATCGTGCTTTACATGAAAGTTTACAGCTCAAGTTAATTTCTCATACAAAAATTTACACACATATTGTTTTGTGACATCAGTTGCAATCCCCACAATGTGACAGCACACTCCCCCTTTCCACCCTGGGTTCCCTGTGTCCATTCATCCAGTTCCTGTCCCTTCCTGCCTTCTCATCCTGCTTGTGGACAGGAGCTGCCCATTTGGTCTCATATATCTGATTGAACTAAGCAGCACATTCCTCGCATGTATTATTTTTTGTTTTATAGTCTTGTCTAATCTTTGTCTGAAGAGTGGGCTTCAGAAATGGTTTCAGTTCTGGGTTAACAGTGTGTCTGGGGGCCATAGTTTCAGGGGTTCCTCCAGTCTCTGTCAGACCATTAAGTCTGGTCTTTTTATGTGAATTTGAGTTCTGTTCTACTTTTTTTTTTCTTGCTCTGTCCGGGACTCTCTGTTGTGTTCCCTGTCAGGGCGGTCATTGGTGGTCACCAAGCACCATCTAGTTCTTCTGGCCTCAGGCTGGTGGAGTCTCTGGTTCATGTGATTCTTTAGTCCTTTGGGCTAATATTTTCCTTGTGTCTTTAGTTTTCTTCATTCTCCTTTGCTCCAAGTAGGATGGGACCAATTGATATATCTTAGATGGGGAGATTTCTTTTTCCTTAGAGTTCAATAATTTTACTAGATGATGATGCAGTGATGGTTCTTCAGGGCCAGTATTCTCATGGACCTACACCACACTACCTACATCCTTCAATATGTAATTTCAGATTCTTTTTTAAAATCAAGGTATAATTTATATACAGCAAAATTCAGCCATTTTAGCATATAGTTCTATGAGTTTTGACTAATGTGTAGTTATGTAACCACCAACAATATCAAATATAAACCAGTTCCATCACTCTTCCAATATTTAGATTCAAGTCTTCTTACACTTCTGGAATGTTTTCTTGAATTATTGTTTTTAGTATCAGTTCTGTTTCCTTGCTTTGGTGACTTCTTCAGGGACTCCTATTATCTGTTTGTTAGATCTTCTTTGCCATTCTTTAATATTTGTCACTGCTTGTCAAATCCTTTTCATCTCTTCATTTTTTTCACTTTTTTTCGTATTTCATTTTGCATATTTTCAATTGCTATGTCTTCAAGTTCACTAGTATATTTTTCTGTAGCATCTAATCTTCTGTTAATCTCGTCTAGTACATTTTCATCTCTAGAAGTTTTATTTGGGTCCTGTTTATTTTTTCATGTATCTTCTTAATATGATCATGCTTTGCTTTACTTTCTTCAGTGTATGGAATATAGTTATAATAACGTCTCTAATCTGTCTAGTAATTCTATCACCTGTATCTCTTGATTGATTTTTTTTTCTTGTACTTTAGATGAAGGTTAAGGTTTACAGAACAAACTAGTTTCTCATTGAACAGTTAGTACACACATTGTTTTATGACATTGGTTAACAACCCCATAACATGTCAATCCTCTTCCTTCTCTACCTTGGGTTCCCTATTACGAGCTTTCCTGTCCCCTCCTGCTTTCTATTCCTTGCCCCGGGGCTAGTGTGCCCCTTTAGTCTCGTTTTGTCCTGTGGGCCTCTCTAATCTTTGACTAAAAGGTGAATCTCAGAAGTGACTTCATTACTGAGCTTAAAGTGTGTTCAGGGTCCATATTCTCGGGGTTTCTCCAGTTTCTATCAGGCCAGTAAGTCTGGTCTTTTTTTGAGTTAGAATTTTGTTCTGCATTTTTCTCCAGCTCTGTCCAGGACCCTCTATTGTGATCCCTGTCAGAGCAGCCAGTGGTGGTAGCCAGGCACCATCTACTTGTACTGGACTCAGTCTGGCGGAGGCTGTGGTAGCTGTGGTCCATTAGTTCTTTGGACTAAGCTTTCCCTTGTGTCTTTAGTTTTCTTCATTTTTTCCCTTATTCCTGAAGGGGTGAGACTGGTGGAGTATCTTAGACAGCTGCTCACAGGCTTTTAAGACCCCAAAAGCTACTCATCAAAGCAGAATGTAGAACATTTTCTTTATAAACTATATTATGCCAATTGAGCTAGACGTTCCATGAGACCATGGTCCCCACAGCCCTCAGCCCAGTGATATGGTCTCTCAGGGAATTTGGATTTGTCCAAGGAGCTTCCATGACCTTACCCTGAACAAGTTGTGCTGGCTTCCCCAGTATTGTGTACTGTTTTACCTTTCACCAAAATTATCACTTATGTATTGTCTATTTAGTGTTTTTCCACCCCTACCCCTCCCCTCCCTCGTAACCATCAAAGACTGTTCCTTTTTTGTGTAAGCCTTTTCATGAGTTTTTATAGTAGTGGTCTCATACAATATTTGTCCTTTTGTGACTGACTTATTTCATTCAGCGTAATGCCCTCCAGATTCATCCATGTTGTGAGATGCTTCACAGATTCATCATTGTTCTTTATTGTTGCGTAGTATTTCATTGTGTGTATGTACTATAGTTTTTTTTATCCATTCATCTGTTGATGGGCATCTAGGTTGTTTCCATCTTTTTGCTACTGTGAACAATGCTGCAACAAACATAGGTGTGCATATATCTATTTGTGTGACAGCTCTTCTTTCTCTAGGATATATTCCTAGGAGTGGGACTGCTGGATCATATGGTATTTCTATTCCTAGCTTTCTAAGGAAGCACCATATCTTTTTCCAAAATTGTTGTACCATTTTGCATTCCCACCAGCAGTAAGTAAGAGTTTGAATCTCCCCACAGCCTCTCCAATATTAGTTATTTTCTGATTTTTTTATTCGTGCCAGTAATGCTGGGGTGAGATGGTATCTCATTATGGTTTTGAATTGCATTTCTCTAACAGCTAGTGGTCGCGAGCATTTCCTCATGTGTCTGTTAGCGGTTTGAATGTCTTCGTTGGTGAAGTGTCTGTTCATTTCCTTTGCCCATTTTTTAATTGGATTATTTGTCTTTTTGTTATAGAGGTGTTGGATTTTCCTGTAGATTTTACAGATTAGACCTTTCTAGGATTTGTAATAGCCAAAATTTTTTTCCAAGTCTGTACGTTCTCTTTTTACTCTTTTGGTGAAGTCTTTTGATGAGTATAAATGTTTAATTTTTAGAAGATCCCAGTTATCTAGCTTATCTTCTGGAGTTTGTATGTTGTTAGTTATGATTTGTATCCTGTTAGTGCCGTGTATTAGGGTCTCTAGCATTGATCCTATTTTTTCTTCTATGATATTTATAGTTTTTGGTTTTATATTTAGGTCTCTGACCCATTTTGAATTAGTTTTTGTGTATGGTGCGAGGTATGGGTCCTGTTTCATTTTTTTGCAGATGGACATTCAGTTTTGCCAGCACCATTAGTTAAAGAGACTGTCTTTTCCCCCATTTGATGGACTTTGGGTCCTCATAGAAGATCAGGTGACCATAAGTAGATGGATTTACATCTGAGTTCTCAATTCTGTTCCATTGGTCAATGTATCTGTCGTTGTACCAGTCCCAGGCTGTTTTGACCACCGTAGCTGTATAGTAAGTTCTGAGGTCAGGTAATGTGAGTCCTCCTACTTTATTCTTCTTCAATAGTGCTTTACTTGTCCGAGGCCTCTTCCCTTTCCATATAAAGTTAATGATTGTTCAAAGTTAATGATTGTTTTTTTTTCCATCTCTTTAAAGAACGTTGTTGGTATTTGGATTGGGATTTCATTG
>NW_004443944.1:6116694-6154352 GCF_000243295.1 Trichechus manatus latirostris
TATCCTGTTACTCTGCTCAATCTTTCTATTAGTTCCAGTAGTTTTCTAATGGAGTCTTTTGGGTTTTCTATATATAGTATTATATCATCTGCAAATAGGGACAGTTTTACTTCTTCATTACGAATTTGGATGCCCTTTATTTCTTTTTCTTGCCTTATTTCTCTAGCTAGGACTTCCAGCACAATGTTAAATAAGAGTGGTAATAAAGGATATCCTTATCTTGTTCCTGTTCTCAAGGGGAATGTTTTCAGCCTCTCTCCACCAAGGATTAGGTTGGCTTTTTGTTTTGTATAGATGCCCTTTATTATGTTGAAGAATTTCCCTTCTATAACTATTTTATTGAGAGTTTCTATCAGCAATGGGTGTTGGACTGTATCAAATGCCTTTTCTGTGTCTACTGAGATGATCATGTGATTCTTTTCTTTTCTTTTGTTTATGAAGTGGATTACATTGATTGATTGTCTAATGTTGAACCATTCTTGCATACCTAGTATGAATCCTACTTGTTTGCGGCATACTATTTTTTTGATATGATGCTGAATTCTATTGGCTAGAATTTTGTTGAGAATTTTTGGATCTATATTCATGAGAGATATTAGTCTGTAATTTTCTTCTTTTATGGTATCTTTGCCTGGTTTTGGTATCAGGGCTATGCTGGCTTCATAGAATGAATTTGGAAGAATCCCTTCCTTGTCTACATTCTGAAATAGTTTGAGTAGTACTGGTATATGCTCTTCTCTGAATGTTTGGTAGAATTCTCCAGTGACTTTTTTTGTTGTTGTTGGGAGTTTTTTTTTTTTTAATTACCTTTTCAATCTCTTCTCTTGTTATGGGTCAGATTTTCAAAATCAATTTGTGATAATTTGGATAGGCAGTGCATTTCTAGAAATTTGTCCATTTCCTCTAGATTTTCAAATTTTTTGGAGTATATTTTTTTGTAATACTCTGTTATGGTCCTTTTTATTTCAGCTGAGTCTGTAGTAATGTCCCCCATTTCATTTCTTATTTGTATTATTTGCATACTCTCCTGTTTTTCTTTTGTCAGTTTGGCTAGTGGTTTGTCGATTTTGTTGATCCTTTCAAAGAACCAACTTCTGATTTTGTTGATTCTTTCTGTTGTTTTTCTATTCTCTATTTCATTTATTTCTCCTCTGATCTTTATTATTTCCTTTCTTTTGGTGGCTGTAGGCTTCTTTTGCTGTTTTCTCTCTATTTGTTCAAGTTGTGTATCTAATGTTTTGATTTTGTCCCATTCGTCTTTTTTTAATGTGTGTATCTATTGCTATAAATTGACCTCTGACTACTGCCTTTCCTGTGCCCAAAGGTTTTGGTATGATGTGTTTTCATTCTCATTTGATTCTAAGAATTTTTTTTTATTCTATCTTTGATTTCTTCTATTACCCAGTGGTTTTAAAGCAGGGTGTTATTTAGTTTCCATGTGATTGTTTTTTTTCCTTGCTCTTCTTGTTGTTAATTTCTGCTTTGATAGCATTGTGATCAGAGAGGATACTTTGTATTATTTCAGTGTTTTGGATTTTGTTCAGGGTTGCTTTACTGAGATTAGTATTGCCACTCCTGCTGTTTTTTGGTGGCTGTTTGCTTGATATATTTTTTTCCATCCTTTGATTTTAAATAAATTTATGTCTTTGTTTCTAAGGTATGTCTCTTATAGTCAGCATGCTGACGGAACCTGTTTTTTTAATCCATTCTGTCACTCTCTGTCTCTTTATGGGTGCATTTAGGCTACTTATATTCAGTGTAATTATTGATAGGTGTGAGTTTATTGCTGCCTTTTTGTAGTGCTTTTTTTTTTGTGGCGCTGATGATTTCTTTGTTCCTCTTACTCTCCTGTGCTGAATCTTTTTTGTTTGTGGATTTTTTTTTTCATTTCTTTTGTTTTTGTAGATTTTTTTTTTACTGAGACTTTGTGTTTTTCTTCTTTATTTTGATGAGTAAGTTTGTTAAATTTCTTTGTGGTTACCTTGAAATTTACTCGTATCTTCCTAGGTTTGAACTAGTCTATTATTACTTGGTATTGCCTTGCCTTCCTCTCCATTAGAAGGTTCTACACCTACACCATTTATTCCATCTTTTATTGTTCTGACGTTGTTGTCTTTTGCAGATTAACCTCTCTGGTTCCCTGTTGTAAATCTTTAGGTTTTGAATAGTCCTTGAGAGTTCATTTCCTAGGTTGGTATCTGGCTGGTGTGATCTTGCATCCTAGATTCAGGCTGTCATATGATGCTCTTTGTTCTCAAATCAAAGGTGTGAGATCACCTTTAATAATTCTTGTAAGTTTGGTTTGGTTTTTACATATTCCCTTAATTTCTGTTTATCTGGAAATGTCCTAATTTCAGCATCGTATTTGAATGAGAGTTTGCAGGATATATTATTCTTGGTTGGCAATTATTTTCTTTCAAGGTTTTATATATGTCATCCCATTGCCTTCTTGCCTGTACGATTTCTGCTGAGTAGTCCAAGCTTAGTCTTATTGTAGTTCTAGTGCCTTTTCTTCTACTGGAAAGTCATCCAGTGTTTTATTTTGGATGCTTACTAGAACCACGCTGTTCTTTTTTTTTAAATATGTTTTTATATTATATTGTCTACTGTCTTTGGGACACTCCATAGTTATTTCCTTCATTTATTGATTGTAGATTTGTTTGTTATGTAGTGCTTTTCTGTTTTATTTGGTTATATCTGAGCAGGCGAGCTGTACATTCTTTATTGTTTGCTCATCTGTGGACACTGTATTTTTCACCTCCTTGTTCAATGGGCAGAGCCAGTCGCTCAACTATGGTGCAGCAGGGCAGGTCCACCTGAAGGGGAGGGTCTGGAATGGGTTGTCTGTGGCATGTACTGGGGCCAACATGGTGAGCTGGGGTCAGTGCAGGGCAGGTTCCAGTAGGTTATGCTTGTGCTGCTCAGGAGTGCAATGTTCAGCACACGGTGCAGATAGGCAGGAGGGGGGGTGGGTTGTGATGTATGGAGCTAGGTTGGGTATGGGAAAAAAGAGAGAGAGAGAGTGAAACAGGAGCCAAAAAAAGTGTTGTGGGAGCCTGCCATTGGAGTGGAGAGATGAGAAACTGAGAAGCAAGGAAAAAGGAAAAAAGAATTAAATTAAAAATAAATAAATAAAATTTAAAAAAAAAATGCTCCCAGGGATCCCATCAGTGAGGCTGTGCAGATCGGGTAAGTGACCCCAAGCCACACAGTACAGCTTGGCTAGAAGGGGTGGAGATGATGCACAGTGCCAGGTATTCAGGAGACAGGAAAAGAAGGTAAGTAGAAAGAGATAACAAACCGAGAAACGAAGAAAAATAAAAAGGAAACAAGAACTAGAAACCAAACAAAAAAAGAAAAAGGAAGAAATAAAAAGCCCCCAGGGATCCCACCAGCATGGTGGTGCTGACCAGGGAAGCAGTTCCCCAGCTGAGCAATGTTTCACAGCCTGTTAAGAAGCGAAGATGGCATACGGAGTCAGGGGTTTGATAGAAAGGTGGGGAGGAGGTGAGAGGCAGGAAAGAAACTAAAAGAGGCCGAAAAAAAAATCAGCAACAAAGAAATGGCAGTGAAGAAGCCAGCTGGTGTGGGCGGGATGAATCTGTGTGGCACAGAACCGGTGCCTTTCGTGGCCTGCTGGGAAGCAGCAGATCACCCCGCTGAGAAGCAGCGAAAACTGAGCAGGGGGAGTCAGGGTTGGGGGGTGGGAAAGCGTGTATCGCTGTTTACAGGGTGCTCTGTCTCCTGCCGGGAGCTCCGTGAATCTGCTTTCCCTTACTCCTTGTCTGCCAATCTCCAACAGGAGTCCAAGATGGTGGATCCGTGCTGCGTTAGCTAATAGGGGACCTCCACTTGTAACTCTCTTCCCTCTCTGTTCTCTGTCAGTTTCTTATTCCATTCGGTGCTGGTTGAGTTCTTTATCTCTTCATTTGATGGTTAGGGTTCCAGGATTGATATTTGTCTCTCTTTTACTTAGTTTTTCAAGTCTTTGCTGTGGAGGAACGGCCTGGTACTTCTGTCTATAGCACCATGGTGGCTCCGCCTCCCCTCTATTGATTGACTTTTATCCTCATTATTCTCTCCCTACTTTTGTATTGGAATTATGGAATTTTTTATTGGAATTATGAATTTTACCTTGTAGGTGCTGGAATGCTTTGTATTCCTTTAATACATGAGCTTTGTTCTGGAATGCAATAAAGTTTCTAGAAATATTTTGATCCTTTTCAAGTTTCTTTTTGATCTTTGTAGATGGAACCAGAACAGTCTTAGTTCAGGGCTACTTCGGCACAACTTCTGAAGCAATACCCTTCTGAGTACTCTATCCAATATCCTGTCTATTACAAGGTTTTTCCATTCTGGCTGGTGGGAACATGAATTATTCCCACCCCTGTAGGAGCTCCAGGAATTTCTCTGCCTGTTTCTTTCTGGTGGCTCTTTCCCTAGATTTGGGTAGGTTCTTCACACTCACAAACTGATCAGTAATTATCTGAAGACTTGAGATGAACCCTTTGTAGATTTCTGAAATAGTCTTTCTCCCTACTGATTTCTCTTTGCAGGAAGGCATGCATCTGTCTCCTCTCTGGTATGCTGCTGTAAATTCTAGCCACCTTGAATTCTAGCCTCCTCAAATTCTCATCTTCGTCTTCTCAACTCAAGGAGACCAGCAAGCCGTTTGTGTTCCCCCTTCCAGCACTATGCTCTGGAATCTCCCCAGTGACCTGGGGTAAGATGTAAGGCTTATCTGGTTTTTCCCACTTTTCTCTGAGATCCCTGTCCCATGCTGCCTGTTTTTAAATGTCTGAAAACTATTGTTTCAAATATTTTGTTTGGCTTTTTGGTTATTTGAGGCAGGAGCTTAAATCTGTTGCCTTTTCTCCATCTTGGCTGGAAACCTTTCATCTATGAGCTTTAAATTTTTTCTCCTTTTCATCTTCAATTTCTCTTAAGGCCTCATCTGCTGTGTAAATTCTTCTTGTATTTCTTCTAGTTTAGTCTTTATTTCTGCATGTTTTTTTACTTTTATTTCTAATTCTTTCCTGAGTTCTGTCACCTCATTTTTGCGTTTTTCTAGTTTGATTTACACTGTGCTTTTGTATCTTGTATCATTTTCTTTGTGTCTTTTGGTTCATTGTGAAATAGAAGGCTACAGCTGGCATGCTTTTCTTTCTGTAGGGATGTTATTCTGCTCTTTCAGTGCACTCTAATTCCGCATGGGATTGACCTCAATACTTTTCTGTTACCTATTTTCACATGAGATCATTCTCCCTGAACTTTTAGAAGAAGGTGTGGTTCCTCTTCAGTTGTTTCCATGTAATGTTGAGAATTATGACAGCTTGCTCTCTGAGAGTTCTTGGGTCAGCTCCGCATCCCCACTTTTATCCAGACCTTCTCTTTCCTTCATTTCTCTTGCTCCTATAGTGTTCATTTTGATTCCATTCCCAGCGACTTTCTCTTCCGTGTGGCTTCTGTCTTGGAAGGAAGCCCTGGAAAGTTAATTTCAAGAGTTCACAAGACTAGACTGCTCTGCTCCCTTTAGATCTTACCACGTGAGCCTTGGACCTACCTGCCACTGAGTGTGCAAAACTGCATTCGGTCTTACTGCTGTTTCCAAATTGGCTTGCCAGCCTCCACTGTTGGCTATTTTTGGAGTTCTCCTATTCTCAGGTTCTTCAGACACCCTGTGGCTTCCCTCTGCTTTCTCACTCACAGATGAAAATAGTGCCTAGGTCTCATGGCTGTTGGTGACTTGTTCTCACCGGCTTGTATTTTGGGGTGTGTGGGAATACCTTTCCACAACTCTCTGAGCTGTGACAATTTTTGTTGTTAACGTTGTCCATGGCTTTTTGGTTTTGCTATCTCATTGCTCTGTCATGGGTTTTGGAGCGATTAAACATCTGTGCTGCCACCACCTTTGCCATCTCCCCAGAATCATCCCCCCATATGCCGTGTGAGTTTAGCTTTTTTCATTTAATATGTTACCATGAGCAGTGGTGTACTGAGTAGGGGGTAGGGTTGGTGGAAGCTTCCATCTCTGCAGGGGGAGTATTTTGTCAATGGCATTGTTTAGAATTGCTCACTCGTGGTGATAATAAAAAGCAGCCTAAGTTTTGTTGGTTTTATTATTGTTTTTAAATTCTCTACAGAAAATGCACCTGCTTATTGCCTGCCCTCAGGGTGGGCTGCTCCACGGCCCCGGCTCTTGTTCTCTGTTGACCATGGGTGTTTTTCAAAGTCCTTAAAACATCTCTGTAATGAGAATTTTCTTGGCTGTGAATTATTCCATCATATGGATGTAGTATAATTTATTTCTGCTATTCTCTTTTCTTGCATGAAACCCTGGTGGGGCAGTGGTTATGAGCTAGGTTGCTAGCCAAAAAGTTGGCAGTTTGACTCCACCAACCACTCCTTGGAAACCCTATGGAGCAGTTCTACTCTGTGCTATGTGTCACTATGAGTTAGAATCAACTAGATGGCAACGGGTTTGGTTTTTTGTTTTTTTTCTTTCATATTGAAGTACTTACCAAATTTTTGATATCATAAAAAAATGCAGTAATAAACATCCTTATCTGTAGCTTGGTTTTCTTGATAGACTCCCAGATATTCAATTACTGAGTCAAAAGGACAAACGGTGAAAGGCTGGGAGATCATTGAATCATTTAAGTGAAAGCTGTAAGGGATCTTAAACAACTTCTCGTCCAGTAGCCCATTTTACAGAGGGGAAAAAAGAGTCTCAGAGAGGAGAAAAAACATGTTAAAATCAGAAGGTTTCTAACAAGCTCTGCTTTTCATTTCATGGTGTTTCCACTTTTGCAGCAAATGCTTTCCCTTGCTGCATGGGGAAGTGATTCCCAGACGTGTGATTCTGTTGATAGCTGAGGGCACCTTCCCTTGGTTTAATCAACACTGTGCATGCATCCTGTGCTGCTGGCTGTCTGTACCAAGTCCAGGGCAGTCTGAGTCACTCTGGAGTCGAACTAACAAGAGTGGGATTGACAACAAATTTACACGCAGTGTTGAGAATGAGAAAGGGAAGGCCACAACTGGAGACAGACTTTATTATTTACAGCTCTTCTCCTCATTAGCTCTCAGAAGCACAACGTTATAGTGAGCACTTTGGCTGTATTGAAATCACATAAATGATGTGCCACCTACCTCAGGCCGCTTCTTCCCTTTGTCACTCCACGTTGGACCCTTCCCATGTTCACACCTGGTGGCTTAGGTCATCCTTTGACAGACGTGTAGTTTGTATGTACCAGCTTGATCCGTCGAGGTATAATCTATTGTTGTCGGGTGCTGCCAAGTCGATTCTGACTCAGTGACCGCATGTGACAGAGTAGAACTGCCCCATAGGGTTTTCTAGGCTGTAATCTTTATGGAAACAGATTGCCAGGTCTTTTCTCCAGTGGAGCTGCTGAGTGGGTTTGAACAACCAACCTTTTAGTTAGCAGCCGAGCACTTAACGATTTAAGTTAAGTGCTCCTCAGTACATTCTGATTATTTCCAACTTTGTAATTGCAAACAATACAACAATGAATGTCCTCCAGCATAAGAGCTTGGCTGCTAACCAAAAGGTTACAGTTTGAATCCACCAGCTGCTGCTTGGAAACCCTATAGGGCAATTCTAGTCTGTCCTATAGAGTCACTATGAGTCGGAATCAACTCAATGGCTATGGGTTTGGTTTTTGGTTTTTATCTTTGGGGTTTACCCTCAGGAGTGGCATCCCTGGGTCCTAGGGTGTGTGTACTCAAAGTCACCAGCTTGCTCTTCAGAATAACAATCCAGTTCTTAAGCCACCCACAGCATGTGAGGGCTTCCATCTCCCACTTCTCTGACAGCAAGTGATATTTTTTAAGACCAACTGTAATGTTACTCAATACTAAGATTTTCACTCTGAGAGCCATAAAATAGTAACATATTTCTGTTGTTTCATTGCATTTTTCTGATTATTAAAAAGTTTGATATTAATGGTTACGGATTGAACTGTGTCCCCTCAAAATCTGTGTCAACTTGGCTAGACCATGATTCCCAGTATTGTATGATTGTCCACAATTTTGTCATCTGAGGTGATTTTCTCATGTGTTGTAAATCCTGCCTCTGTGATGTTAATGAGGCAGGATTAGAGGCAGTCATGTTAATGAGGCAGAACTCAATCTATAAGATTAGGTTGTGTCTTAAGTCAATCTCTTTTAGATACAAAAGAGAGAAGAGAGCAGAGACTGGGAGACCTCATACCACCAAGAAAGTAGTGCCAGGAGCAGACCGTGTCCTTTTAACCTGGGGTTGCTGTCTGAGAAGCTCCTAGACCGGGGAAGATTGATGGCAAAGACCTTCTCCCAGAGCTGACAGACAGAGAAAGCCTTTCCCTGGAGCTGCCGCCCTGAATTCAGACTTCTAGCCTCCAAGACTGTGAGAGAATAAATTTCTCTTTGTTAAACCCTCCACTTGTGCTATTTCTGTTACAGCAACACTAAATAACTAAGACATTAATATTGGATTTTTCTTATTATTTGTATTTTGTCAATGTCCAAAGAACAAAGATATATGGTGAGTTCTCGGTTGCAGTGTTTTGAGCTAGTTACTAGCATGATGCCTGGCTCCTACTAGGGACTCGGTGAATATTAATTGAGTGGCTGGATTCTAACTACTTCCCCTCTCTGCCTTGCAGAATGCTTGATAACAAATAGCCTTGCATTCGATGTTAAATGGGATGCTGGCAGCTGGGCGTTCAAGAAGACTCAACGGAGTCAGGCTGTAATCAGAAGAGATTAGAAAATAAGATCTGATGCCACCTCCTAATTTTTATCTCAACCAGGCTGAAAAAATCACACCCAAGGCAGAGGGTGGAGCTGAGCTCCTTGAAGGCAGAGGCCATGACTTGGGCATCTTTGTGTTCTCAGCCACAGCACATGATAGGTGTGCTTCATGTGTTCCATGAATGGGTGGATGGATGCATGGATGCATGAATACATGATTGGATGGATGGATGGATAAATGCATGAATGAGTTGTTGGATGGATACATGCATGGATGGATAAATGGATGGTGGATGGAGGGATGGATAGATGGATGTATGCATGAATGGATGGGTTCTTAGATGGGTGGGTGGATGGAGGCATCAATTGATGGGTGCATGGATGGATAGATGGATGCATGCATGAACAACCATATCCTGGAACTTGTTGGCTCTCTCTAAGGCTTTCAAAATGTGGCAGCGTCAACCACAGAAGGAGAGAGTATGGTTTGCGAGATTCCAGGCATCATAGTATAGGGAAGAGAGCTCAAATCAGAGGCCTGGGGGCTACAGTCAGTCTGCAAGTACATTCATCAAATTAGTTGCCAACTTTAAATGTGAGTTTATTTCTCACACACACACAAAATCCAGATTCCCTGCTTCTCCTGAATACTTTCAAGCTCTGGTCTCATTGGGCCCACATTCTTGCCTGACATCAAGGTGCTGAATGGCGGATGTGCCCTCAGGGGCAGAGGGGTGCCCAGTTCCTCACCAGGCCCACCCACCCTCCTCATTTTCTGGTCACAGCAGAGTCTACCACCCTTGGTGTGATGAGTTCAGGGTCAGAGGGTCTAAGGCTGGTCTCCTTCCATCAGATTCTCTGTGTGTCCTTTGGTAAGTCACTTCCAACCTCTTTTTGCTTGAGAGGCGAGATCTGGCAGCATTAGAACCAGCTTTTACAAATGGCACTCCTTGCTGGTTACACGTGCTTTCTCTGCCACAGTTTCCTCATCTGTAACGTGGGGGTGATGACACCAACATGCGTTCTTGTTATTAAGACATGTTGAGTGCTTCACATCTATTAGCTCATTAACCCTCCATTGAGGGCGTCAGTGTTATTACCCCCACTTTAAGAGGAAACTGAGGCACAACTATAACAGTAGCCCCCCCTCAAAAAAAAAGCCACTCTTGTTGATTTTACTTAGGTACAACTGAACACCTCGTGGGATTCCTATTCTAGGTTCAAAGGTTTAGGGTCATGGATTCATGGGTCTATCCAGTCAGTTGGCAGAATGTCGCTTTTAGAGCTTCAGGTCTACCTCCTAGCTGTGTGAGTATCACCTGGGGTCTTAAAAGATTGAGAAGGGCCACCCAAGATACAACAACTGGTCTCTATTTGCCTGGAGCAGCAGAGGAAGAAGGCGATGCAG
This sequence comes from Trichechus manatus latirostris, assembly GCF_000243295.1. Taxonomy (NCBI): domain Eukaryota; kingdom Metazoa; phylum Chordata; class Mammalia; order Sirenia; family Trichechidae; genus Trichechus; species Trichechus manatus. The sequence continues at coordinate 6,126,857 of NW_004443944.1, forward strand.
GAATAGAAAAAGAAAATAGACTGCTGGTTCAATTGCCTCCATGAACTACTCCCTCCTTTGCTGTGAGACCAGAAGAAATGGATGGTGCCTGGCTACCATTACTGAATGTTTTGAGCAAGGACCCAACAGATGGATCCTAATCAAAAGGAGGAAAATTATGTAACAGAACTTCAAATTCATGTGGAAACCAGACTTACTGGATCCATTGTGACCAGGGAAGCCCCTGAAACTATTGCTCGGAAATAATCTTTAAACCTTGAACCAACTATCCCATGAAGCTACTGTCAAACTAAATGACACTGTATCTCAATCAACAAAGAATGTTGGCCTTGAGCACAGTGCTCTTATAAAGAAGTATCTATATGAGATCAAATTGACAGCAGTCCATCCAAAACACAGATGAGAACTTTAGGGGGGCAGAGAGTCTAATTTAATGATGATGAAACAGTGTGGGTAGAGACAGTTGGAATGGTGACACAGTGTGAAGTGTGTCACCGATGTCATTGAGCTGTACATGTAGAAATTGTGAATGGATGTATGCTTGGTCGTGCATATTGCCACCAAAAATAAATTAATCAAAAAATAAACCCTTTAAACTGTTTAAAAAAAAAAAAAAGAAGGAAACTGAGGCTTCCTGAATCCGCGGGTCCCAGAGTCCCTTCTGTGTTCCCCACCACGTGTTGCAAGGGGCAAGCTGTAAGCCTGCCTCTGAGCAACTCGCCGTTTCCATTGATTGGATGTGTGCTGACAAACCTTGGGACTAGCTGCTTCAACCCAGAGCCCCTGCTTTGTGGAAACCAGGAGTGAAATCTCTGGAATGTGGTTCTTCCTCTCTGGGCCACACTTCCCTCATCCCGTGGCTGCTGGGCTGCCCCTTTCCCACACAAAGGGCCTGACGGGTGCTTTGAACAGCATGTCAGAGCAGGGGCCTGTGTTCCCAGCCCTCGGGGAGCCCCAGGGAGAGCTGGCACATTGGCCAACGCCCAGCTTCAAAGCGCTTCCTGGCCAAACATGTCCAGCTGACTGGGCTCCCAGGGGACAGAGTTTTTCCTATGGCCGCACAGGCCCTGGAGCTGTCTTGACCACTGGCTGCCTCTGAGGCCACTGCAGACTTTCCCTTCACTGGGAGGCAGAAGGGTCCATGGGCCAGAGCCCAGACTTTGGGCTCTGCGAGGTCTGGGTTTGGATCCAACAGCTCTTTGACTTTGGGCAAAGGCCTTCACTTCTCTGAGCCTCATCTTCTTCATTCGTAAATTGGGGTTAATAATACCTGTCCTATGGGGACATTAAGGAGCCATGGTGGTGCAACGGTTAGGTGCTTCTAACGAAAAGATTGGTGGTTGGAACCCGCCCAGTACCTCTGTGAGAGAAAGACCTGGCAATCTGTTCCCATCAAGATTCCAGCCTAGGAAACCCTATGGAGCAGTTCTGCTCTGTCACCTGGGATAACTATGAGTCAGAATCGACTCAACAGCACCCAGCAACAGCAACACGGGGGCATTAAATACAGCGCATTCAGCAAAGCTTTCCACCAAACCAGCCTCCTGCAGGAAAGCCCCCTAAATTCGCACACCACCCCTTCATGTGACTGGTTACCACACTCTAGGAAAAGTCAATATTGTAAACTCTGTTCTGGTCACAAAAGCCAGAGCCCCAGCCACCTACAGTGGCTGTCGGGGCCACAGAGGAACAGAGCAAAGACCCCCTTTTGTGGCATTTTACCACTGTGCTAATGGGAAGGTGTGGCAACTCCAATGGTGTGCGCTGTCTGAGTGAAGCTCTCAGAGAGATCAGGAATTGCATCCCCGGAAGAGCGTGGTGAGGAAAACTAAAATCTGCCTCACTTTACTGCTCTGCTCACAGAAATGAGACTAAGAGGAAATAAAAACAAATAACTCCCAAGACATTATTGACATTACATAAAAAGTTAATGCACAGTAGAGAGGTCTTGGAGACCCTGGGTGCTGCAAACGGTGAATGCACTTAGCTGCTAACCAAAAGGCTGGAGGTTCAAGTGAACCCAGAGATGTCTAGGAAGAAAGGCCTGGTGAGGTCTGAAAAACCCACCATTGAAAACCCTGGGGAGCACAGTTCTACTCTGATAACACATGGGGTCGCCCATGGGTCAGTGACTCCATGGCAACTAATTTGGTTTTTATTTGCCCGGGAGACAGCCCGCCTTTGGAGGGGACTACAGGGTGGAGGCTAGGGCTGAAGCCAGCAACCTGAGCTCTGTCCACCCCCAGGAGCTCCAGTCCACGACTGTCCACGTGTTCAAGGCCCAGCATGCAGGGCCAATGAGGCAGGCAGCCAGCAGGAGGCGCCCGTCCACCTGGCTCTCGCCCACTGCAGACGGCCAGCTTACCGCCAGGCCCCAGCTGGGAAGAAAGCTTATGCAAGCTGTGATTAGTACCTAGGAGTGAGCTGTGTCAACGACTCAACTGAGGGTGTTGGTGACTTGAAGGAGCACAGGTCTTCCTATTGCTGAGGAGTGGCCAGCAAAGTCACAGCCTCCACCTGAGTTCTCAATGGTCAGGGGCCGAAGGCCTGACGAGAACGAGGTTGGCTCATGAGTACCCGAAAGTCCACTATGTCTTTCTTGTATGGTCTGTCGGCCCAGCTCAACCGGGGCTCCCTGTGGGCGGGACCGTGTGCTTCCCACGGTGTTCACCCTGAACCTGCACGGTGCTGAGTGCACAGTAGGCTTCAAAAGGGTTTGGTTAACCTGGCGGTTGGAACCCACTCAGCATCTCTGCGGGAGAAAGAACCGGGGATCTGCTTCCGTAAAGATTTCAGCCAAGAAAACACTACAGGGCAATTCTACTCTGGCGCATGGGGTGGCTATGAGTCGGAATCGACTGGACAGCATCTAATAACAACAATTAACACTTAAGCTAAAGGTACATTTGCAATTTAAAAAAAGAAAGAAAGGATTTGTTGAGGAAAGGAAGAAATGCAATTGAACGCTGGTGTGCAGGTGTGTTTTATCATCAAGGGAGAGCGGAGTCCTCGCTGTCAATCCATCACCGTGGGAGGTGCTTGCGGGGCAGGGGCGAGAGGCTGCTGCAGGTCAGGGGTGGGCGGAGCCTCCTCCAGATGTGCTGGGCGCTAGGCCCTAGGGTGTGGAGCCCCCTACACAATGCTTTTGGTGGAGGTGGGTGAATGGGAGAAACAGTGAGCCCACCCATACGGGGACCCTCAGGTGCTGGGGGAGGGGCCCATGTGTCTCTGCTTCACGTCTCTCCCTTCATCTCTGAAGTTAAAACCGCATTAAAATTTCTCTCTGTCCTTTCTTCTCCTCTCGGTTCCCCCCTCTCGTCCGTGTTGATTGAGTACCTACTGTGTGCCAGTCGTGTGCTAGGCATGGGGGTACATCATTCACCCAGCAGACATCTTTCGGGCTCCTACTCAGTGCAGGACTGTTCCAGGGGCGGGGGTAGGATGGTGGAGGAGGCAGCGTCCCTGCTAGGAGACAGCCATTCAAACAGCAGTGTTAGGGTGAGGCCGGGGACCTTCCTAGGCAAAAGGAAAGTCCCTGAGGGAGAAAAGACCTCAGCATGTTTCAGGGTCAGAAATTAGGCCCGTGTAAACAGGGAGCATTGAGCAGGGGGCCCGGCAGGATTTGAGGTCAGATCATGGCGGGCTCTGGGTGAGGAGCTTTGATTCCATTCTGCAGGCGGTGGGAAGCCACTGAGTGCTTTAAGGAGGACAGTGACACGGTATAGATTTAGAAAAGGCGTTCTTTGTATTTAAGGAGCTCCCCTCCTATTTGGGAGCCCTGGTGGCACAGTGGGTGTTCGGGTGCTAACTGAAAGGCTGGCGGTTCAAACTTACCAGCCACTCCACAGTGGAGAAAGATGTGGCCGTCTGCTTCTGTAAAGAGTACAGCTTTGGAAATCCTATGGGCAGATCCGCTCTGTCCTATAGGGTCACTATGAGTCAGAATCAACTTGACAGCAGCTAGTTCGGTTTGGTTTTCATCTTAGTTGGAGACACAGCCCGCCCTCGTAAGGGACAGCAAGTAGGTCTAGTCACACAAGCTGTCCACCCAAGAGTGATCTTTCCACAAGGAACCCATAGAAGCCCCCCTTCCCATCTGGCTCGCCCTGGGCACCTCCCGGGGAAAGAATGTTGTCATCGTTTTCCTTTGGGGGTGGCTTCTGGAGCCACTCTCCCCTGCCCCCGCTCCTGGCATGACCTGCTGTTGACCCATCTTGTGTCCGAGCTGGTGAGTGTTGGGTCATCTGAATGTTCAGGGGATGAACTCATCACCGACTCCCTGCAGGGCCACTGTCTGAGTGCGTCTGTGCTTCATCAAGGGACAAGGATGCTGTGTTCCGGGCCAGTCGCTCCAGCATCCTTGATGAGTAACTGGGACGATCAGGGACGGGAAGCGGCAACAATGCCACTATTGTTCTTCAGGTTGAGAGCCCCGGGGCTCTTCGGGAAGGCCTGGCTGGCAGCCTCCTCAGTCACTGCAGCAGGATGGCCCCGGGGCAGTCCAGCTGCCCCCAGAGACCACCAACCCCACGTTCCTTCAGAGGCTTACAGAACAAACATCTCTCGTTGTCTGCAAACAACAGAGGCTCTTTCTGTAAAACCACTGGGCATATCTGTGCAGCAGTGGGCATTCTGATTCATTAGTTCACTCATTTACTTATTCTTATTCATTCAGCATTTATTCAGCCCCTTTGAGAATTTTACCAAAAAGATGAAAATGAGCAGCAAATGCTTAAGAGACATACATTGTCTCCGCATTGGACTGAGAGTTTTCAGACTTCATCTTTCTACTTAATCCTCACAACAACCTCAAGAGATGGATTCTATTGACCTTGGTGACTGGAGCCATGTGGGCAGGTGTGGACCCCTCCCTACCTCTCCTGGTGGTGTGACCTGGAGCTGATTCCTTAGCCTCTGTGGCACACACAGAGTAGGAGATCTCAGAACACCGCTTTCAAGGAGCACTGGGGAGCAACAGTTAAGCACTCATCTGCTAACCGCAAGTTTGATGGTTCAAACCTACCAGTGGCTCCAAGGGAGAAAGAGCTGGTGTTCTGCTCCCGTAAAGATTATAGCCTAGGAAACTCTATGGGGCAGTTCTACTCTGTCCTATAGGGTCGCTATGAGTTGAAATTGACTCAGTGGTGCCCAAGAACAACAACGAGAGAGACAAAAAAGTGCACAAATAAAGGTTTTGTATATTTAATAAGGCGATCCTATAGATGGGTGAATAAATAGAAAGATACACAGAGAAAATACCTTCTCTTCAACATCCATGGGAGAGTTACAAAAAATCAATGTAAATAACCAGTGTTGTTGCGTGCTGTCTAGTGAACTCTGACTCATAGCCACCCTATAGAACACAATAGAATTGCCCCATAGGATTTCCTAGGCCGCAATCTTTACAGGAGTAGATTGCCAGCCTTTTCTTCCACAGAGCCGCTGGGTGGGTTTGAACCAAGCGCTTAGCCATTGCGCCACCAGGCTTCCTTGTGGATAACCATACCATTGCCATCGAATCCATTCCAACTAGTAACTAATCATAAACCTCATTAAATTCCAAAAAGAAGAAATAAGCAGTGCTGGGTGAAAGCCAGCTTGTACTGGTTTGACAAAGCCCATAGTGTGCATCTCTTCCCATCATGCCATCACGTTGGTAGAATGAAATCCGCCATGGTAGGAGTATTTACACCACGGAAATAGGCAAATGCTACAAATCAAGAATTCTTTTCTGAAGAGTAACTGTTGACCATTCACCAGCACAATACTGATCAAAAGTCATGAATAGAATGTTTATGGCAGTGCTATTCATAATAGCCAAATGTTGACTAAAAAAAACACATTGCCGTTAAGTCGATTCTGACTCAGAGCAACCCTATAGGACAGAATAGAACTACCCCATATGGTTTCCAAAGAACATCTGGTGGATTTGAACTGCCAACTTTTGGTTAGCAGCCAAACTCTTAACCACTGTGCCACCAGGGCTCCAAACACGGGATACTACCCAGGTTTCCATCAACAGCTGTTGTTAGGTGCCGTTGAGTCAGTTCTAACTCATAGCAACCCTATGTACAACAGAAAGAAATGCTGCCCGGTCCTGCTGCATCCTCACAACCATTGTTATGTTTGAGCCCATTGTTGCAGCCACTATGTCATTCCATCTCATTGAGTGTCTTCCTCTTTCACTGACCTTCTACTTTACCAAATATGATGTCCTTCTCCACGAACTCGTCCCTCCTGATAACATGTCCAAAATACATGAGACAAAGTCTCGCCATCCTTGCTTCTAAGGAGCATTCTGGCTGTACTTCTTCCAAGACAGATTTGTTTGTTCTTCTGGCAGTCCATGGTAGAGTCAATATTCTTCCCCAACATCATAATTCAAAGGTATCAATTCTTCTCTGGTCTTCCTTATTCATTGTCCAGCTTTCACATGTATATGAGATAATGAAAAATACCATAGCTTGGGTCAGGCACACTTTTGTCCTTAAAGTGACAGCTTTGCTTTTTAAAACTTGAAAGAGGTCTTTTGCAGTGGATTTGTGCAATGCTCTACGTCATTTGATTTCTTGACTGCTGCTGATTGTGGATCCAAGTAAAATGAAATCCTTGACAACTTCGATCTTTCTCCTTTATCATGATGTTGCTTATCAGTCCAGTTGTGAGGATTTTTGTTTTCTTTATGTTGAGGTGTAATCCATCAACAATAAAAAGGATAAATAAAGTATGGTATTTTTTCATGCACCAAAACACCACACAGCAATGAAAGTTAGCACATACAACAAAGTGGATGGATCTCCACACAGACATGAAGTTGAGGAGAGCAGCCGGACACCATACAAAAATCTCACTTTAGGGTCTACCTCAGTTCTCTAGTGCTGCTATAACAAATAGCACAAGTGAGTGGCTTTAATGAACAGAAATTTATTTTGTCACAGCTTAGGAGGCGGGAAGTCCAAATTCAGGGCTCCAGCTTTAGGGGAAGGCTCTCTCTCTCGGTTGGCTCTGGTGGAAAGTCCTTGTCTCTTTTCAGCTTCTGTTCTTCGGTTCCATGGAAATCATGTGGTGTGTATTTTCACTTCCTTTGGTGTCTGCTTGCTTGCTCAATCTACTCTTTTATCTTAAAAGAGATTGACTTAAGACACATCTTACACTAATAGTATTAACAAAATATAGAAACCCATTCCCAAATGGGATTATAACCACAGGTATAAACCAAAAAAACAAACAAACAAACAAAACCAAGCCCGTTGCCGTTGAGTCGATTCCAACTCATAGCAACCCTGTAGGACAAAGTAGAACTGCCTCATAGGGTTTCCAAGGAGCGGCTGTGGATTCAAACTGCTGACCTTTTGATTAGCTGGGCTCTTAACCACTGCACCACCAAGACTCCACCACAGGGGTTAGGATTTACAACACATATTTTTTGGGCACACAATTCAATCCATAGCAGAGTCCATTTATGTAAAGTTCAAAAATAGACAAAGCTAATCAATGGTTTTGGAAGTCATAGTTATACCAGGCAGAGAATAATGACTATACCATGAACTGCCAGAAGAAGGAACAAATCTGTCTGGGAAGAAGTACAACCAGAATGCTTCTTAGACGCAAAGACGGTAAGACCTTGTCTCATGTACTTTGGACATGTTATCAGGAAGGATCAGTCTCTGGATAAGGACATCATGCTTGGTAAAGAAGAGGGTCAGCGAAGAAGAGGAAGACTCTCAACGAGATGGATTGACACAGTGGCTGCAACAATGGGCTCAAACATAACCATTATGAGGATGGCCCAAGACCAGGTAATGTTTCGTTCTGTTGTACACAGGGTTGTTATGAGTTGGAACCAACTCCATGGCACCTAACAACACAAAACAGAGGCTGTTTGGAAGGGGATGCAAATGGAGCTCCTGAGGGGAAGGCAATGCTCTGTTCCTATATCTAAGTCTGGTTACGTAGCTATGCTCTCTTCATGAAAATCCATTGACCTGACATTTATAATTGATGTATGTTTTTGTAAGTATTTTAATCTTCAATAAAAATATACTTAAAAAACCTTAGAAGTTATAAATAAAATAAAACATAGACAAAAAAAAATTATTTCCTAAACAACTCTTGAGCCAAGAAGGAAAAACTATAAATGAGCTGGAAATTACTATTCTTCCAGGAATTTGTCCAGGTAATTAATTACAGACATGTGCAAACAATTAATTATGGACATGTGCAAATTTTTACTGCAGAGTGATTCAGAATAGTAAAAAATTGATTATTATTCAAGTGTTTACCAAAGGAGATTAGATAGCTATATCAAGGCACAGCCATGCAATGGAATATGATATCAAAAAAAAACAAAACATTACCACTGAGTTGATTTTGACTTATAGTCACCCTATAGGACAGAGTAGAACTGCCCCATAGAGTTTCCAAGGAGCAGCTGGTGGATTCAAACTGCTCACTTTTGGGTTAGCAGCCATCGCACATAACCACTGCGCCACTAGGGCCCCGGAATATTACATAGCCATTAAAATTAAGCACTTACTGATGAAGAGCAAAGACCACAGCCTTCTGTATGGATTACACCTCAACATAAAGAAAACACAAATCCTCACAACTGGACTGATAAGTAACATCATGATAAACAGAGAAAAGATTGAAGTTGTTAAGGATTTCATTTTACTTGGATCCACAATCAACAATCATGGAAGCAGCAGTCAGGAAACAATGTAATGTATCAAACAATGTATTGCATTGGACAAATCTGCTGCAAAAGACCTCTTTAAAGTGTTCAAAAGCAAAGATGTCACCTTGAAGACTAAGGTGTGCCTGACCCAAGACATGACATTTTCAATCACCTCATATGCATGAGAAAAATGGACAATGAATAAGGAAGACCAAAGAAGAATCAATGCCTTTGAACTATGGTGTTGGCAAAGAATATTGAATATACCGTGGACTGCCAAGAGAACGAACAAATCTGTCTTGGAAGAAGTACAGCCTTAGAAGCAAGCATGGCGAGATTACGTCTCACATACTTTGGACATGTTATCAGGAGGGATCAGTCCCTGGAGAAGGACATCGTGCTTGGTAAAGTAAAGGGTGAGCGAAAAAGAGGAAGACCCTCAATTAGATGGATTGACACAGTGGCTGCAACAATGGGCTCAAGCATAACAACAATTGCGAAGATGTCGCGGGACAGGGCAGTGTTTTGTTCTGTTGTACATTAGGTCGCTATGAGTTGGAACCGACTCGACGGCACGTAAGGACAACAACATTGAAATTGCATTGTACAGAAAAGTGTTTGATGACATGGGAAGGTTGTTCACAATGTATTATTAAATGGTTATAATAGTTTTTGGGATTTTTTAAGTATGCATTTTGTATAAGGAAAAGTAACTGGAGAGACATACACCAAAATAGCAACAGTTATTTTCTCTGGCTACAAAATTATTTTTTGTTCCTTTTCACAAATGCTCTGCTGTGAATATATATCACTACTGCAATCCCAGAAGAGTTTATGTAAAATACGACAGCTTTATTGTTATTCTGATATCTAGCATGGTGTCTGTTGTTCGTTGCTGTTGAGAAGCTTCCGACTCATGGCGACCTTGGTGTGTAAGTTGCCCAACCCTGAGCCATCTTCATGGTCATTAGTATGTTTGAGTCCGTTATTGCAGCTATGGTGTCCGCCCATGTCATTGAGTGTTTTCCTCATTTTCGCTGACGCTCTACTTTATCAAACGTGATGTCCTTTTCTAGCAATTGGTGTTTGCTAGTGACTTGTCCAAAGTAATCAAGTCTCCCTCCCTCCCTCTCTCCATCTCTTTTTTTCTCCCTCTCTCTTCCTGTCCCTCCCTCTCTATTCCTTTCTCCCCTCTCCTTCTCTCTCTCTGTCCTTCTCCCTACTACTCTATCGGCCCCTCCCTCCCTGTCTCTCTCTCTCTTTCTCCTTCCAGCAAACCGCAGTGCAGAAGGAGAGGCCTCATTGTCCCCTGACGAAGCTCACCATCTAACCTCTCCACAGGAACAGATTTTCTCATCCCGAGCGCCCTGTCTGCTTTGCAATCGCCAGGATAATCACACACTGTTCCCTGTTCTAGAACATTCTTCCACCTCCCCCAATCCTACACCCCCTCTGCTCACTCTTCGGATCACTTTTTCTGGGAAGACGTCCCTGTAGAACACCCTTCTCTAAACACACTCATTTCTATACCTCATTAAGAAAAAAAAAAAAACCAAACCCATTGTCGTTGAGTTGACTCTGACTCAGAGTGACCCTACAGGACTGAGTAGAACTGCCCCATACAGTTTCCAAAGGAGCAGCTGGTGGATTTGAACTGCCAATCTTTTGGTTAGTAGCTGAGCTCTTAACCACTGCACCACCAGGGCTCCTATATACCTCATAGGTTTAACAAAAGCAGTTCAGAAATGTTCATTGAGCACCTGCTCTGTGCCAGGCTTACATGAGTATAAGAAACCATCTTCCTAAGTCTTCCTAAGGCTCCGTCCCCCAAGCACCTTGCCTGACCTCCAGCACCTTCTGCACCCCTTCCCTGGCCCATTACAGAACTCTTGGCATACTACTAGTTGCCAAAACCAAGGTGACTCTGACTCATGGTGACCCATGTGTGTCAGACTAGAACTGTGCTCCACAGGGTTTTCAACAGCTGGTTTTTTTGGAAGCAGATTCCCAGGCGTTTCTTCTGAGGCACCTCTGGGTGGACTCGAACCTCCAGCCTTTTGGTTAGTAGTCAAAAAAGTTAACCATTTGCACTACCCAAGGGCTCTCTTCACATTGCAGGTGCTCAGTGTTTACTGATTGCCTACTATGCTATGTTATTTGTTTATGATTCACGGAATATTTACTGACACCTACATTGCTCTTTCTGACAAAAAGCTGTGGATTTGCCCCAGTAGGGGATCTGAGAGCCATTGTGACTTTTCTTTTCTCCCCAACCTCCTACTTCAGTTCAGCTCAGTTTTCCCAGAAAGTAATATCTTCCAACTTGATTAACAGATGCCATTTTCACCTTTGATCAAGGCTGAAAAATACAATTATGGTGTCTGGCAGCAGCAATCAATACTGTAATAAAATTACACCTAATTTACTTAGTACTTCAGGTGCTCCGGGGTTCATTTATCTGAACAGAGCTTTTTAAAGTTTCAAAATGCGGAAGACGTGTTTTGCCCCTGAAATTTTTATGCCCAGCCTTCCCTAATGCAGCCATTAACTGCCAAGACCTCCAAGCACTGACCCACTTAGAAAATCGATGCTATAGGAGGCAAGTTTCTCGGACTCGCCCCAAGTTCCTAGTCGTGAGACGAGAGCCGGAGGTGTCAGGGTGGCCAAAATTGCCTTAGAGTTTATCTGGACTGCGTTTGGATGGAAATCACTCACGTTTCCATGGTAACCCTTATTACTATTTCAAAAGTGGAGTTCTTCTCTCCAAGTAGGAGGATCCAGAGAAAGAGTACGTACAGCAAGAACTGGAAGGGGAAGACAAATTGTTTCCCAGCACAAGGCTGACACCAATCTCAGAATGCAAAAGATTCATGTCAGAAAGTCGCCGACCAGACACGTGGCCAAAATTTATTTTCTGCAAACAGTATTTATAATCGAGTGGGGTCAGCAGGAGGCTTTCGTTTGTCTCCCGATAATTAATACAACCACAGTGGGTTTGCACGCTCTGAACAGGATAGCCAGCGGGGAGCGGGGGGGACCATCTTGAGGCAAAAATTTCCAGAAAGTTTTCTGCCCAGATAAGCTTCCTGGGCGGGGAAACAGCCGTTCGCCACCTGGAGACAGACAGGTGTCTCCCCTCTCACCCCCGCCAAAGTCCACCAAGCAGGCCTCCCTCACCTGCCCCCACCTCCCGGCTCTCCATCTCTAAGCAGCACCACCATCCACGCTTCGCTGTTGTTGTTAGCTGCCCTGACACATGGTGACCCCATGCACAACAGAACGAGACACTGCCTGGTCCTGTGCCATCCCCGTGATCAGCTGCGGATGGGACCGTTGGGATCCATAGGGTCTTCATTGGCTGACTTTTGGCAGTAGATCACCAGGCTCTTCTTCCTAGTCCATCTTAGTCTAGAAGCTCCACTGAAACCTGTTCAGCATCATAGTGACATACAAGCCTCCAATGACAGGCGATAGGTGGCCACACATGAGATGCACTGGCTGGGAATCGAACCCGGGTCTCCCACGTGGAAGGCGTGGATCTACCTGAATCACCACTGCCTTCTCCAAGCACCCGGGGGTCCCGCCCTGACATGGAGGTCATTAGAAGACTCCTCTCCCCTTCCAGTGAAAGCCCCAGGGCTCCTTCTTAACGAGTTCTTGTTTGTATTTTAACCAGACTCCTGCTGTACAATCTCAAGTCCGTAGAGGAGCACGGGTCCTTGAGAAGCAGGTTCTACCTTCCTTGCCTTCCTTTAACAAAACTGCAGTGAGTGTCAAGGGCCTGTAAGTCCTGTGCTCGCTGGGCATGTCAGAAGCAGGTGAGGTGCCAAGGCCAATTACGGCACTAGCCCCTGGTCTCCAAGAACTCTCATTCTAGAAATCTCTCGAAGGGACATAATCCATTGTCATTGCTGTTTTTCTCTGGCAGCTGCCTTTGAAGCTGGGAGTGCTTTGAGGTCCGGAAATTCACCAGGAAGAAAGAAATTCGTGACCTTAGATATCAAACGGGGTTTCCTGCGGAGCCCAGGTATGTGTTTATAGTAGACAGCATTTTGAATGTCTGGCCACGCCCCTTCTCTGATGCATTTCCTTTTCCTGCATCACAAGGGAGGCCCCAGGAGTCATGTCTGTACTGTGACTTCACCCCTCCTTGGCCACAGCTGATTGGGTCAGAGCTGCAACCTAATCCAAACTGGACCATTCCAATTCTCTCTCACAAGAATGTAGAATTGGGAGACGTGCGGATGGATTCTCATTGGGCTCTATTGGAGGCTTGAAACTGGGAGGTCTCCTGCAGCCAGGGCTGGGGAGGATGAAGGTGGGGAGGAAGAGGTCTTCAGAAAGAGGAGAATGAGGCCGGCTTGGAGAGGGTGGAGGAGAAGATGGGCCCGGTAACGTCTTCCCTGGTGATAGGAGTCACCTGCAGATCCTTGTTAAATGCACAAATCCCACTCCAGCCCAGGGCCACAGCACCGGAATCTCCAGGGAGGGGCCTGGGAAGTTGTGACTCTGGCAGGTGCCCAGGTCACTGTCACCACCAGGTGGGGCTTGCTCACCGGTATCCCCCATGTCTGGGGCCAGCAAGGTGCTGCCATCCTTCCACTCTGCATCCTTCTCCCTCCCGTTTACCCTTTATCAAGGGCTGTGAAGGGTCTGAGATTTCCCCTTACATGCAGGCTAACAGCTAGTCTGGCACTGTCTCGTGGATGCTAGAAGAAGAAAAGAGACTTCCGGGTCAGAGACAAAGGACGTTTTTACTCACAGCCCAATGGAGGGTGGTACAAGGGAGCCCAGGAGTGACGCACACGTGGCCGCGGGGAGCAGGGGTTGCATTGAAGCTGAGGATCCCTGAGCTCAAGAAACCCCCATCTTTTATAGTGGGCTTCAGGCAAACCTGCTCGACCTTTGCCCCAGAGGGAGACCTGGCCTTTGTTATCCTGACCAGAAAACACACCTTTGCTCCTGAGGGAGATGCTGTCTCTATCTTCCAAGGCTGTTGCTATTCAAACACCCTTGAGAAAACAGTCCAGAGAGAAAGCTGACAGCGTCTGCTCACAAGACCCTCAGAAACGCAAGACAGAAACTGTCTCCCAACGCCCTCCTTTCACGCACATTTACAGACAGGAAATGAATTGCTATGTGACATTTGGAGAGCCCTCAGCCTCTCTGGACCGCCACGGGAGAGTCACTGTTGACTTTAGACTAGCCCTTCTCCACCTTTAATGGGCAAACGAATCACCCAGGCCATGCTGAGGCCGCTGTTCTGAGAACTGCTGAGGTACAGCTTTGCTCCTTAGTGTAGCCCAGGCCTCATCTGGAAGCATGTTAGAAATGCAGACTCTCAGGCCCTTTAACCAGATCCCCAGGTGATTATTCTTTTTATACTCTTGAGGAGTTGGCTCTGACTCCTGGTGACCCCACGTGTGCACAGTAGAACTGCACTCCATAGGGTTTTCAAGGCTGTGACCTTCCAGAAGCAGACCTTTCTCTTCAGCAAGGTAGGCGCCGCACATCTCTGAGATCTGCACAAAAACATCTGCAGACGCTGCCATGAGCTGCTGTGCCCTGCATGTCCCATGGAGAGGACTCTAGTTGTGGAAGGAGTCTCTTCTACCCTGGTCCCATGACTTCCAAACTCTCTCTCCCAAGGGTCCCCCATGGAGGTGTGCAGAGAATCACCCGTCTATCATTAGTCAACACTTGGGGCATCACATCCAATTTCTCTCCTTGAGTCTCGAAAACTGAGAGCCAGCAAGTCTCCTGTGATTAAGATCAGCACAGGGATGAGGCGCCGGCAATAAATCCCAGCACCCCGTCCCCTGAGAACCTGCTTCTGTGAGGCGTGGCCGTTTCGTTTTGAGCCCCTGTGTTAGTGCCTCGCCCACCTTCTCTTGCTGCTTTTATTGGGATGCTTAGTGCGAGGCTTGGGAGAGGGGACTCCTCTTCATTCATTCGTTCATTCATTCATTTACTTGTATCGGATAAAGACAAGTCACCTGGGTACCCAGGCTCAGAACTGGGTCACATTCACATAAACTTCTGGGGCTCAGAAATGATTGAAAAGCGATTTAAATCTGTACTGAAATCTTTCAGAAACACGAAAGAAGCTTCCATTCATAAAACACAGTGAGGTTTTTTTAGCATCCTCCATCCCAGGGGTTCTCAGCCCTGGTTTTGTATTGGGGTCACCTGGGCGCTTTGAAAGACCCTGATGCCCAGGCCCCACCCCAGACCAATTGAATCAGAATCTCTGGAATTGGGCCAGGATGGAAGTGGTTTTGAAAGCTGCTCGGGTGACTCCAATGTGTACCAAGTGTGAGGATGTTCCCTGACTTCTCTCCAAACTCACCTTGACCTCTGCACTCCCCACACCCACCTCTGCTCTTGAATTTCTTCTCACTCCCCCTTTGCCTCTCACGCATTAATCTGGTTTTTAGGAAAAGAACTAGAAACCAGCGGGCAAAGGCAGCGCTCTTCTTGACAGGGAGAGGGACGGGCGGAAGTTGTGACCTTGCCTGCTAATTTTTGCCATCTCGCCCTGTTCGCCCAGCACGCTGTAAGGACCATTCCCTGCCCGGCCCACTCCTCACGTCTTCTCCAGCCTTGGCAGGCCTGGGGGTGTCCATCGTGGTCAGGAGGATGAGAAAGGTGGGAGAGGAAGGACAGAGAGAGGCCACGAGTGTACGTACAATCAGAAGACAAAACACCTAGATCGATCCCAGAAAATCCCTGGAGCCTTTGGAAAAAAAAAAAAAACGAGAAGGTGATAAGACCCTGGAAAATGAAGTGGAATTAATTGACTGTGAAACTGCACGCCATGAAATTAAAAATAATTTAACATGAAGCTCGTGTACGATTGTCTGGCTTTCCACCTAGCGTTTGAGGAACATTTAGTATGCGCTACATCCCCTGAGCAGGGGATGTGGAGGGAGGGAAGGAGGAGGAATCCTTGCTGCTGGCCAGGTGCCAGCCCAGGAGCTCAGCCTGGGAGCCCTGGAGGTGGGTCTACTCCCGTCTCCATGGAGACAGACCTGCTATCCTCCCGTGATGCCTCTGGGAGGGGCGGCGAGATGATAATAAGGCAACATCCAGGTAAGCAGCGCCTAGGTGAGCATTGGGCTCCTGAGTACCTGAGTGATAGTCACTTCTTCTGAACGGGATTCCGCTTCCTGGTTTGTGAAACGCAGCGATTGAACGATGACACTGTTGGCCAGCATCTGGCACACACCCTTGGTCGATGGGAGGACTTTAGGTAGTACAAGAAGGAATATTTGTCCATTTTAATGATTATGTGTTTATTTTGACGGCCAACGTCTATTTCTGGTTTCCCACCCACAGTCATGATATGTCCTTGTTAGCTGCCGTTGTGTCGACTCGGACTCGTGGCAATCCCGCGTGTGCGGAGTACAACTGCTCCATAGGGTTTTCAAGGCTGTGACCTTTCGGAAGCAGATGCCCAGGCCTGTCTTCCGAGGCACCTCTGGGAAGACAAGCCGCCAACCTCTAGGCGGGTAGGTGAATGTTTAACTGTTTGCACCACCCTTAGTCGTGATACAAGGTGTTCTTTTAAAATAAATTTGTGTTCGTTAGAAGCGTGAGTCAAATGAAAGAATGATTCAAAGTAAACGATAGCACCAGGGCGCAGAAGCCAGGAGGGTGGTGCCCCAGTGTTGGAAGGTGGGAAAGACCAGCTGGGTTCTCTGGGGCTCCGGGCAGCTATAGGATCAGAACTTGGTGCCACGCCAGCCGGGCCAGGGCCCTTCTGGGATTTGCACACCGACCATGAGTGAAAGCATACAAAGGGTCCGAGTGGCCCAGATACCTGCCCAGAGATAAACACTGAGCCCCTGGCTGTGCCCTCCAATTAGCTTCCTATTAAAATAACTGGAATCCCTGACGATATGCCAGTTTGAATCCCGCTTTTTTATAACTTATTTTTCCTGACAATCACCACATGCCATCAAACCGTCGCCTACAACGTGATTGTCGATGACTGCTTCGGGGGCCCCCGATGAATGCCCCAGAATATGCTTAGCTAACTCCTCATGGGAAGGGCCTTTCCCATTGTTCATTGTAACAAACGAGAGGTGCTGAGGTTTCCCGTGGCAGGGCCTGGGCTCCCTGGCCTGGTTACTTCCTGCGGTGGATACTTTCCTTGGAAGGGACAGGAGGCCTGTGCTGAGGGTGGAAGGAGCTATTGCTGCCGCCCATCTTCCCAGGGGTCCATCTCGGCCCCGCTCCCCACTGTGGCTGCCTCAGCTGCAGGCCCAGACTGCCCACCTCACCCTGCAGGGGACCATTCAGTTCACCAGCTCTGTCTAGACAGTAAGCCTGCCCGTGGCTGCCAGGCGTGCGCATGTGAATACGTGTGTTTGTTAATGACCCGGGAATGTCTGCTCCGGCTGCCACTGTGGAAATGTAGGTCACCCCAGTGAAGCGGGCTGTCATGGAAAGTGGGGTCAGGCCAGTCGGCGCTCACACCGTATCGAGGTCACGGCTGTCTGGGAGGCAGCCTACTGGGGACCAGACATGTGAGGGCAGACAGGCTGGTTCCTGCTGCTGCTCCCTCTCTTCATGTATTGCTCAGTCTAGCTCACATTTCCCCCCTAAAGCACTTGGCGTCCCTGTCACAAAGGCAGGCGTGAGTGTCACATCTTAAATGAGATCTTTCATGGAGCGATCTTCTAGCGAGCCAGGTGAAGACATTTTCCGTTTGGCCAATGTCATTTCATCCTCACAGCAGCCCTGGGAGGAGTGTCCCGTTGTTATCATAATGACATAATATTTCATTTCCATTTTACAGATAAGGGAACTGAGGCTCCAAGAAGCTACATAGCCTGTTAATCAACCACAATAGGTGCCAATTTCTGAGCACTTACTGTGGCCTGGTCCCATCTGCTCTCAGCTAATCCTCAACAACCCAGTGGTCAAGGGGCTGTCATGGCTACTCCCATGTTATTGGCAAGGAAACTGAGGCACAGAAAGGCCAGTCACAAAGCTGTTGTTATTAACTGCTGTTGAGTTGGTCCCTGACTCGGGTGACTCTATGCACAGCTGAACGAAACACTGCCTGGTCCTACGCCATCAGCTGTGGATCAGACTGTTGTGATCCATAGGGTTTTCATTGGCAATTTTTGGAACTAGATTGCCAGGTCTTTCTTCCCAGTCCATCTTAGTCTAGAAGCTCCGTTGAAACCTGTTCAGCATCATAGCAACATGCAAGCCTCCAATGACGGATGGGTGGTGGCTGTGCGTGAGGTGCACGCGCCGGGAATCGAACCCAGGTCTCCCACATGGACAGCAAGAATTCTACCACTGAACCACCGCTGCGTTCTGTCGCAAAGCTAGTGTGGTACAAATCCAGGCAGTCTGGTTCAAGGCTGAATTTTCAGGCCCTGAACCCTTTGCGGCTTGGTTTAAGGCCTCCGGGTTGGGTTGGAGTCAGTGTTTGGCTTGGATAAACCATTCGGATTAAAACCAAACAAACAAATGGGGTGAGAAGTGGCTACTGTGCCCACTGCAAAGAAGCCTTTGGTTAGAAAGAGTTAAATTCGTGCCGTGGACAGCAAAGGCAGCCGGAGGGGAGGTCCTGAAAAGCCAGCCCTTCTCCACGGTGACCGTCCACAAGCCAGGTCTGACACATCTTTTGTCAACACGCATCCTCCCCGACCCTGCTCCCCCCAGGGTAAAAACCGTAATCGCGTCTTACCGACTTTTTCATCTGTGGAATGATGGACTGCTGCGTGGGGGCCTTGTCTGTGCACCTGACGGCAATAATTGTTCAAACATTTGTAAGCTGTGGGTTACCAGCAAACGGTTTTAAGAAACTGAAGGAAATACAAGGAAATGTGCTTTAACCTGCCCTCTCCGGCGAGGGTCAGTGGGGCTGGGGCAGGCTGCATTTCTTCCTCCAGTATTTTATTATAAAAATCTTCAGAAATGAAGAAATGTTGAAAGACTTCTACCGTGGGCACCCAGACACCCACCACCTGGGTTCTACCCTGACGTAGGTGCTTTGCTTGCCTTGCCAGAGCCCCGTGTGGGAGGCTGCATTTGACGATGACACTCACTGAAGGTCTGGGGTAGCTTTTCCTCTGTAGGGAAAGTGTTCCCAGCCCCAGTGGAGGTGTGGCCATGACTTTTCAAGGATGTTTTTATACAGAATGTATGTTCAAGAAGGAGAGCTGAGAACTGTCAGCGACCGTTCCTCTCCGTTCCTCTAGGTTCAGCGGTACGAGGGTGCTGGTGGGTCAGTGGCCGACTTCTCACCTTCCCTGAGGGACGGGGAGTCCCTGGGTAGTGCCAATGGTTAAGTGCTGGCCTACTAATAGAAAGGTTGGGGGTTCAAACCCACCCAGAGGTACCTCGGAAGATGGGCCTGGTGATCTGCTTCTGAAAGGTCACAGCCTTGAAAACCTCATGGAGCAGTTCTACTCTGCACACATGGGGTTGCCGTGAGTCAGAATCGACTCAATGGCAACTGACAACAACACGAGGGAGATCTGGGTTCAATTCCCGGCCAAGGCACCTCATGAGCAGCCACTACCCACCGGTCAGTGAAGGCTTGCGTGTTACCGTGATGCTGAACGGGGGGCCCTGTCACTTCTCTGGGCTAGAATTTCTTCCTTAGCAAAATGGGGAATGCTAATTTCTACCTCTGGAGCCCTGGTGGTGCAGTGGTTAAGAGCTCGGCTACTAACTAAAAGGTCGGCAGTTCGAATCCACCAACCGCTCCTTGGAAACCCTATGGGGCAGTTCTACTCGGTCCTCTAGGGTCGCTTGAGCGGGAGTCGACTCAACGGCAATGGGTTTTTGGTTTTTGGAATATCTACCTCACGTGTGTGCAGATCAGCGGAGGGTAAGGGAAGCCCACAGCTAGCTTTTAGCCCAGAGCATATGCTGTACCATGACCTCTCCGCTGAGGGTTTCCATTTCCATCCGCCCGCTAAGGGCCTGTCTTATACATCCTCAGGGATGTCCCAGCCCAGACTTGCAAGTCTCAGGTCTCACCAAAGGGCACTCCTGGGCATGAGACGTCTAAGGAACTGGACAGGCATCTGTGAAACTCAGACCCTCGAGCTCAGAAGATGCACCTGACACCCTTCTGTCCCTCGGGGAACTTGAAGCTTTGGCATGCTGGTCAGAGGGAGGGAAGTCCTCTGGTTGGGGGTCGACTTAAAGACGCACTGGCCCCACAGGTTAATGAGTGATGGACTCTCATTAACCTTTATCTGACCTTCGAGGGGCAGGCTTCGGGTGGGCAGCGGGGCCCAGGGTCATTAGCGATGATGCTCATGGATTTATTGGAGAGACAACCACTTTCTTCAAGACCCAGTTTCAAACTGAGCAAGCACTCGGTTTCGAGGTCTGCATTGTTCCTTAAGGATAAACAAAGAGGGAAGGGCCCCTCTGGGAAGAGTGAGGGAAGAGTCTTCACCAGCCGCAGATGTGGGCCTGTGACATGCGCGCCACTGCTGGCATCTGGGGGCTGGAGGCAAGGGCCTGAGAGAGTCCACTACTCCTTCCTCAAGTCCCCCAACTTCTAAGATAAACATGGTGCCCACTTGTTGAGTGCTCACTTGTGCCCCCTCTGTGCTAAATTCTTTCTGTGTGTTCCCCCATTTCATCCTCAACAACTCTGGGAGGTGGGTTCTATGAAGCCACCATTTTATGGATGAGTAAACTGAGGCACCGAAATGAGAAGAGACACGCCCAAGGTCAATAAGACGTGGAGCCAGAGCTGAACCCGCTCCATCACGCTTCACGGGAGATGCTTTCAACAACAAAGCTTTATAGTCTCCATAGTCGTAATTGTAATAAATAACCAGGTACTTAACATGCTTTAAGCTCCTAACTGACCCACGACCCTGTGAAGGTGGTGGGATTATCATTCTCGTTCTGCAGAGGAAAATTCTGAGGCACAAAGTGGTTAGGAAACTCACCCTCACCTGATGGGCTTTGATAGTTGCTCCCCCACAAAAGTTTGGGGGGGCCTATAGTCTTATGCTCTGCAGGAGAAAAGACCTGGCGATCTGTTCCTATAAAGATTACAGCCTAGAAAATCCTATGAGGCAGTTTTACTCTGTCTTCTAGGGTTGCTATGAATCGGCATCGGCTCGACAGCACTTAACAAGGACAACATAGTCTTCTAGGAGCCCTGGTGGTGCAGTGGTTAAGCACTCGGCTGCTAACTGAAAGGTCAGCGGTTCAAATCTACCAGCCACTCCATAGGAGAAAGGCCTAGCAATCTAAACTGGTCCTGTAAAGACTACAGCCAGTAGTTCTACTCTGTCCTATAGGGTCGCTATGAGTTGGAATCAACTCGGTGGCGATGGCTTTTTTTGTTTGTTTTATGGTCTTCTAGGTAGGGCCTTTCCAAACAGTGGGAGGCAGTGGGTCTACTGGTGAAGGTTGTTGGCTTACACGTCGGACATCCGGTCACTATCCCAGGACGTTACCTCACCTGCCTGAGCCCCACTCTTCTCTTCTATAAAATGGGTCAGGAAGCTATGGGGCCGACCAACACGCAGACACTTCCTTCCAGAAGCTAACACTAAAGGAGGGCTGTAGGCCATCCTCTTCCTGCTGTGTGTCATGTCATTGGTTTGCTCAGAGATCAAAAGAGGGTGTTTTCTTCCCCCTTTAGGCCTTGGAATTCGGCCTTCAGGAAATCAGAAATTCTAATGTGAGTGCTCAGAATGTTGGTCCCGCTAGTTAATTTGACCACATTCTGCTCGGATGTCTCTTGAAGTTTGAGCCCCTTCTCCACTGACCACCTTGCAGCCTCTGCCCCCACCTAATCTCCACCTGGTAGGGTTGTCAGATAAAATAGAGAACACCCTGTTAAACCTGAATTTTAGATAAACAATGAATAATTTTTTAGCGTAAATATGTCCCAGGCAATATTTGGGAAATACTTTTACTAAAAAGTTATTGGTTGTTTATATGAAATTCAAGTTTAACTGGATGTCCAGCATTTTAGTCACTAAATCTGGCAACTCTCCCACCTGGCCATGGGTGGGCAGGGCAGGTTTCAGGGCTCCCTAGTTGGGACTTGGTCCTATTAACGATTAAACCAAACCAGTTGAGTCAACTCTGACTCATGGCGACCCCATGTGTGTCAGAGTAGAGCTGTGCTCCACAGGGTTTTCAGTGGCTGATTTTTTGGAAGTAGCTCACCAAGCTTTTCTTCTGAGGCATCTCTGGGTGGGTTTGAACCACCAAACTTTTGATTAGTAGTCAAGTGCTTAACTGATTGTGCCACCAAGGGACCTAGTAATGATTAGGACTGTGATCATCAACAGCCTTTTTTATGGGGCAACCGCTCTGCAACAGGCACTGTGCTGGGTTCTCCACGTCCATCTTTTCATCTTCAATCCTCACCACCGTTTTGCAGATGAAGAAACAGAGGAATTCGAGAGGGAGGAGATGGCCCAAAGACGTATGTCTCTGAAGCTCATGCCCCTAACTGCTCGGCCCCACTGTGCTCTCTGGAATGGGGACCCCGGAGGCCT
Organism: Trichechus manatus latirostris; assembly: GCF_000243295.1. Lineage (NCBI taxonomy): Eukaryota > Metazoa > Chordata > Mammalia > Sirenia > Trichechidae > Trichechus > Trichechus manatus. The sequence goes on from NW_004443944.1 coordinate 6,149,048, forward strand.
CCACCTCCTACCTCCTACCTGCTCCCCTCTGGTACCTCCACCAGCAGCTGAACCACTTCTTCCCCTCACCTGGCTCTGTCAGGGGTGTAATCCTCGCCTTCCATGTGGCAGACCCAGTTCAATTCCCAGCCATGCACCTCATATGCAGCCACCACCTGTCCGTCAGGGGAGGCTTGCGTGTTGCTATGATGCTGAACAGGTTTCAGCAGAGCTTCCAGAATAAGACAGACTAGGAAGTAAGACCTGGAAATCTAGTTCTAAAAATCAATCAGTGAAAACCCTGTGGCTCACAACAGTCAGATCTGTAACCGATCACGGGGATGATGCAGGGCGGGCAGTGTTTCGTTCCATTGTGCACGGGGTCATCATGAGTCAGGGGCCGACTCCAGTGCCTCTTACAACACTTTTCACCCCAGCGCCTGTGCCAGCACATAAAATCATTATTCTGTCCGTCCGAATCAGCCCCTGGGGAGAGCCTGCACCCTCCCTGGCTTTTGTCCATCCAGGGTTGGCTCATAACCCTAAGACCTTGCCCCAACAACTCCCTGCAGTTGCCCATTGAGGCTGGGGGAGTCTCTGTCCTTGGCCACACCTCGCTACCTGGTTTGCCAGGAAACGTTATTTCCAGTCCACATGCGACTTAACGGTTGTCGCAGGGTCTGTATCAGGCTGATCAACCTGAGTCACCATTTGCCGTCCTTCATGTTTCCGGGACCACAATCGCTGTGACACATCCAGACCCACAGCCCGGCTCTGCCCGCTACTTCCCTCAAGAACAAACCCTCCTTGCTTTTATTTTGCTCCTTCATTTTGTGCAAGCAACCTTGTGGGCGTGGGTGGGTTTGCCAGCTGCCAGACATCTCGAGCCACACTGCACGGATCAAAACTGAAGATGTAAGCTTAATCGTTCTATGGGACTTTGCCCCGATTCTCTTAAGCCCAGTTCCTGTTTGAAAAGATAAATCATTAGGGAACCGGTCTGAAGGCAATAGATGTCGTGAGGCGAAGCCAAGGACACCATCTTGCAGATACTGGGGGACAACAAATGGCTCCGGGGGAGATGTTGTGGTCCATCCAGCAAAAGTCATGGCCACAGAGCACAGCATCACTTGTTCATTTTGTACATCCTCTGAGCACTTCCTGTGTGCCAGGAGCTGAGGTAACTGAGATGTGGGCACTGCTTTTCCAAAAAACATCAAAACCTTTGCTGTTGAGTCAATTTGGACTTATGGCCCCCCCGTGTGTTACAGAGTAGAACTCCTCCATAGGGTTTTCTTGGCTGTAATCTTTACAGGGAGCCCTGGTGGCACAGCGGTTAAGAGCTCGGCTGCTAAGCAAAAGGTTGGTAGTTTGAACCCATCAGCCACTCCAAGGGAGAAAAATCTGACAGTCTGCTTCCCTAAAGATTTACAGACTTGGAAACCCGATGGGGGCAGTCCTACTCTGAGCTATAGGGTCGCTTTGAGTCAGAATCGACTTGAAGGTAGCGGGCTTGGCTTTTTTTGTTGTTGTTTAATCGTTAAGGAAGCAGATCGCCAGGGCTTTCTTTTGAGGTACCGCTGAGTGGGTTCAAACGACCAGCCTTTAGGGTAGTAGCCGAGTGCAAACTGTTTGCATCACTGGGGACTTTGCAGTGCCTTTAAGGGCTCCCTAATCTATCGGGGGCCCGACATGTAAACGAACGGCCGAGGTCAGTGTCATCAGGGCCGTTACACAGAGACCAGCGGGGCCTGCTGTTGACTCAGGTGGCCCTGGTGCTGCTAAGTGGGAGATGGCCGTCTCAGCAGCACCGACAGAGAGCGCAGCTGGCTGCACCGAAAGCTGCCCTGCTGGTGGTGGGAGCTGCTCTCCTACCCCCAGGTTGGAGCCAGGGAGGCCCTCTGGGCAGGACAGCTTCAGCTCATTTAGCAAAAACGCCCGCGTCCCAGGTCTTCTACAAGCACGCCCTCCTGCAGTCTGACAGGACTTCTCCATTGTGCATTCTAAGCCTCTGCCCTGGGCCTTGGGTTACTTGGAGTGGCCAGCTGCCCCAGTTTGGCCAGGACTGAAGGGGTTTCCAGGACAAGGAAACTGCAGTGCTGAGACCGAGAAAGTTCCAGGCAAACCGGGACGAGTGGTCACCCTCTGCAGACTGAAGTCTGAGCAATTAAATGCAAAAAACGGCTCAGCGAAGGCTCGGAACCAGAGGCAGCGAGTGGGTGAGGGGTGTCATCAGGGCGCAGTGCACACCAGCACCACTGCCAGTTACTGACCCCTATTCTGGTGACCCCATGTGTGTCAGAGTAGAACTGTGCTCCACAGGGTTTTCAATGATTCGTTTTTCAGAAGTAGATCTCCAGGCCTTTCTTCCGAGGCACCTCTGGGTGGATTCAAGCCTCCATACTTTCGGTTAGCAGTCAAGTGTGTTCGCCGTTTGCACCATCCAGGGACTCAAACACCTGCATGCCAGGTAAATATGGAAATTAGTCCCAAGGTACAGAGATGACACCTACATCCTGACAGGGGACAAGCCTGCCTGCCGTTTGGAATTCCCTCCCGTCATCCCAGATCTGGATCTGGAGGCTTGGGTACTTGAGGGACTGAAACAAAGCTCACTGCAAGCTACCTCCCCGCGGGGGCTGGGGAAGGCAGCCTGTCACACATCCTCGCTGAGGCAGTGACGACTCGAGGTTGGGACAGAATGGGGTCGCTGGTTTGCGGCTCCTCCTGGGTGTGCTCAGGGCTGGGAAGCGGGCCTCCTCCGCCTCCCTCCCGCCCTGGGCGGTTAATGACTCGAGTAGCTCCTTAGTGGGAAAAAAAATACGCACTCCTTCCCCAGCCGAGCGCCCTTATGCCCTTAATTTGTCTCATTTGTGTCGAAAGCACAGGGTGCCAGGCAAACCAATGCGGAGGAAGAAGGGTATCACCGTAATGCAGTGTCCCTCGGCCTAGGCCTTCTCTGGAAGCGCGTTCTCTCCCTAATAGACGAGGGTGCAGGGAAGCCACAGCGTGGACTCGGAGCTGACAGACGGGCGCCGGCTCAGGCTGCGGCCCTCTCCGTTTTCTGGCTGTTTTCATATTTTGCTTTGTTTAAGAAGAGACCAACTTTAAAACTTGGAAGATTTTAAATAAAAAGCCATATTTCCAATCACTCTTGAAAAATGTTCCTATTCCAACACATGAACAGTTAGCTGGGGCTGAGGACAGGCTGTCCTCTCAGGTGGGGTGGGGCAGGAGGGTGGGGGTCCCCAGCCGGCCAGCCCCCTGTGCTTTGAGTTAGAGCTTCTCGGAATTGTTCCTCATGTCATTTTCTTCCACACGGCACAGGCACCTGTCTTCTGTACTGGATTCACTTTCCCACGTAGTTTCTGGCTCACCGCCCCTCCCAGAGGCCCTGTCTGCAGGAAGCCAGGTAGCAGGCGAGCAGAGAGCTGAGGGGCCGTGGGTAGAATTTCAGAATTAAGGTTTCACATCTTCTTTGTTCCTATGAGAAAGCGAGCATCCATCATGAAAACAGGTGGAGTTTTCACAGACTGTATACAGAAAGAGCATAATAAGCACAGTGAAACCTGTGAGAGCCGGAACTCGACAGGACGGCCTTGGTTTTCCAGGTCTCTCAAGTTTTCCTTCCTTGACAGTTTTCCCCCTTATACAGGTTCTGGCTGTTGTAGGTTTTACTGTATCTGTTAAGGAGGAGGTCTGCCAGAAGACTGAACGAATCAGACTTAGAAGAAATACAACCAGAATGCTCCTTAAAAGACAGGATGGCAAGGCTTCGACTCGCGGACTTGGGACATGTCATCAGGAAAGACCAATTGCTAGAAACGGACATCCTGGTTGGTAAAGCGGAGGGTCAGCAAGAACGACGGAAACGCTCCGTGGGAAGGATTGACACAATAACCACAACATGGACTCAAACACACCAACATCATGAAGATGGCACAGGACCAGGCAGCATTTCATTTTGTTGTACATAAAGTCGCCATGAGTTGGAGCCGACTCGATGGCAGTTAACAAGACCAGCAACATGGGAGAGGTGATTCCACATGTCCCGTGGGGCATCCTAAGAAGCTGTCCAGAAAACATTCCCCACCAGCAGCTGTGATGTCTTCAGATTCCCCAGTAATGTTGCTTTCGAACAGGAAGTGTTATTTCGGACAGCTGCTGAGTGGACGTCTACTTGGATAAATGTTGTAAAGACACAGTTCCTCATGGGCAAACCTGAAACAGCTGAAGGATCAGGCTCATCTCTGCTTTGATAAATTATCTTTATGGCAGAAGAAAGCTCAACGGCATAGTAAAGGTGTTAATACATAGACACAGGAAAATTAGCATATTATAAAACAATATACCAGTGAGTAACATCTGGGATCTTAAAAGCCTGTGAGCAGCCATCTAAGATACTCCACTGGTCTCACCCCTTCGGGAGCAAGGGAGAATGAAGAGAACAGGATACAAGGAAAAGACTAGTCCAAAGGACTAATGGACCACGGCTACCAAGGCTTCCACCAGACTGAGTCCAGTACAGCTAGATGGTGCCCAGCTACCACCACTGACTGCTCTGACAGGGATCACAACAGAGGGTCTTGAACAGAGCTGGAGGAGGATGTAGAACAAAATTCTAACACACACAGGAAGACCAGATTCACTGGCCTGACAGAGACTGGAGAAACCCCAAGAGTATGTGCCCCGGACTCCCTGTTAGCTCAGTGGTGAAGTCACTCCCAAGGTTCACCATTCAGCCGGGGATTGGGCAGCCCCATAAAACAAAATGGGACTAATGAAGCACAACTGTCCAGGGACAAGGACTAGAAGGCAGGAGGGGACAGGAAGACTGGTGATAGGGAACCCAAGATTGAGAAAGGAGAGCGTTGATATGACGTGGGGTTGTTAACCATTGTCATAGGGCAATATGTGTACTAACTGTTTAATGAAAAACTATTTTGTTCCGTAAACCTTCATCTAAAGTACAAAAAAAAAAAAAGAATTATCTATGTGAAATCAAATTGACAACAGCAACTCCAAAGGTTTGATGGGAAGCGTAGGGGGCAGTAGGTTGAAGATAATGGTGATGGAATAATTTGGAAAACAATAGTGAGAATAGCAGCACAATTGGAAGAACATAATCGATGTCACTGAATGGTACATGTAGAAATTTTTGACATGGTGTATCTGTGGCTACGTATATTTTCACCAAAAAAAAAAAAAAAGGTCCTCCAAGGTCAAGAAGGGAGAGTGTTGACATGTCATGGGTTTGTTAACCAATGTCACAAAACAATATGTGTACTGACTGTTTAATGAGAAACTATTTGTTCTGTAAACCTTC
>NW_004443944.1:6154452-6161010 GCF_000243295.1 Trichechus manatus latirostris
TGTGTACTGACTGTTTAATGAGAAACTATTTGTTCTGTAAACCTTCACCTAAAGTAAAATAAAAAAAATTAAAAATAAATAAAACAATATACCAGTACAAATAAGTGTATGTTTAAATGTGCATACAAGAAGAAAGATAAAGTCAAAATGTTAGCAGTGTTTATTGATGGATAGTTGAATTATGTTTTCTTTTTAATTTTTTCTTTCTTTCTTTTTTTTAAAAGGCTCTTAGCAGTCAATTCTGTTTCCCAGGTTGAGATTCCTTGTAGCTACTCAATTGAATTTAGCAAATACTCATCAAGGATTCAGGTTGAGCTCTGAGTGAGTGCCAGAGACAGTCAGTAACAACAGCTATTGGAATGAAGGTGTATTGGTTAGGATTGCATTAGGCTGCATGTAACAGAAACTCAATTGCAGCTCAACAAGACAGGGCTGTGTATTTCCCCACCCCCACCCTCCCCCCACATGAAGTCCAGAGATGGGCAATCCAATAGGCAGCTCCACAATGCTACAGGGAACCCAGCCATCCTGTCTGTCCTCTCACCTATCCTGATGAGAACAAGATGGCTGCTTCGTCTCCAGACATTGCACCCACAGTCCAGGCAAGAAGAAGCGAGAGCAGGGAAAAGGGGAAAAAATAAATCCTTCTCATTTTGAGTCTGTACCTTTTTATTGGAGAAGTAAATCCCTACCCAAGGATTCCTACTGACTTCTCCTCTTCCAGAACTGGGTCGCATGGTCATTTCTAGCTGCAAAGAGGCATAGCAAGAGGAATATTTGTAAACAGGCACTTTACTGTCAGAGCAAAATTGAGATTCTGTTGCTAATGAAGAAGAAAAGGAGAGTGGGTATTGTCTAAGGACCTTACAGTGTCCACCCCAAATGAGGACGGTGGTCATAATGTCACTGCCCGTGACCTTTTCTGGGTGCCAGACACCATGCTAAATGCATCACATGATGCAGACCAGTTATGTGGGGAGTGTTATTATTATTTAACAGTGTTGTTCTTGTTGTCAGGTGCCATCGAGTTGGCTCCAACTCATAGCAACCCTGTGCACAACGAGATGAAGCACTGCCCCATCCTCACAATCTTTGCTACATTTGAGCCCATTGTTGCAGCCACTATGTCAGTCCATCTCGTTGAACCTCTTCCTCTTTTTCAATGACCTTCTATTTTACTGAGCATGATGTACTTCTCCAGGGACTAGTCCCTCCTGATAACATGATCAAAGTATGCTAGATGAAGTCTCGCTATCCTCCCTTTTAAGGAGCATTTGGGCTGTACTTTGTCCAAGGCGGATTTGTTTGTTCTTCTGGCAGTCCATGGTATATTCAATATTCTTGGCTAACACCCCAATTCAAATGCGTCAATTCTTCTTCAGTTTTCCTTATTCATTGTCCAGCTTTTGCATGCATGTGAGGTGATTGAAAATATCCTGGCTTGGGTCTGGCATACCTTGGTTATCAAAGTGACATCTTTGCTTTTTAAAACTCGAAAGAGGTCTTTTGCGCAAAGTAATACCTCGTTTGATTTTTTGACTGCTGCTTCCAGGGGCATTGACTGTTGATCCAAGTAAAATGAAATCCTTGGCAACTTCAATTTCTTTGCCGTTTTGATTACTTAACATTACAGAATAAGAAACTGAGGCTCAGAGAGGTGAAGCCTCTGGCCCGACGTCACACAGAGTGTCAGGGAGAGCAGGGATTTTAACATTGTCTTGTCCAAGTCCAGTGCATGAGCACTGAACCACCAGGCCGTAAGGAGGAAAACAGGCGTTTGGATATGAGCGAAAAGATAATAAGGAAGAGTCATTTCTTCTTGAGTCTTTGGTGGGATGAAAATCCAATTGCAGTTTATGGAACTTGCAGCCTGGCCTCTTGAGTCCCTAAAGGCCAGTACTTCTCGAACTGTAGTGTGCATCCGAATTACCTGAGGATCCAGGTGTCAGGACTGAGATTCTTGATTTTAACAGTCCCAGGTTACACTCATGATTTTGGGGTGACCAGCTCTGCCCTCCTAATAGAATAGCTGGGTGGCTTGGAGATGGGTTATCAGATGTCAAAGGGCTTTGCGAAGGCCAGTGGCCAGGTTATTGGGTAGCTCAGTTCTTCTGCGGGGATCTCTGGGACTCAGAGTCACAGCCTACTGGGACCTGAGCTCAAGGCCAGTGTCTGCAGACTCTGGAGACCGCTGGGGGAGTCCTACGGGCAGCAAGCCCAGGCTTTATTTTTCCTAGCATGAGAATGGATTTATTTTACATTTTAAGGGGACGCCAGAATAGTAAAATGATTTGTAACAGAGTGTGTGTTTATTAGTTCACGCTTCATTGGGGAATATTACCGTTGTGAATGTGGTTGTATACGATCCTGACAATACGCTCTATCCCAGAAATATTAACTAATGTATTGAAAACCAGTAAACCAATTGTTGTCAAGTTGCTTCTGACTCATGGTGGCTGCATGTGTAGCAGAGTAGAACTGTGCTCCATTGGGTTTTCAATGGCTGATTTTTCAGCAGTACACAGGCAGGCTCTTCTTCTGGGTAGACTAGAACTTCCGACCTTTCAGTTAGCAGCCGAGCCTGTTAATCGTTCACACCACCCAGGGATTCTGATGTATTTAAAGGACATATTTTTCCGATAATAAAAGAAAACCAAGTTGCTTTTTAAAATTTAGAAGAAAAAACAGAGAAGCATCAAGGAGAAACTAGAAGTTCCATCTATTCTAACACCATCAGTCTCTCGATATACTTCGTTCCTGGTCCTTCTCTATACTATCTGTCTACGTACAATTTTAACGTGGTCGACATTGTGCTGTGTACAGTTTTCACTCCCCATTATATCATAAGCATGCCATTTCCCCTTTATTAAAAACGCTCTGTAAACATCCGTTGTGATGATGATATAAATATTCCATCATGGGGACATTTGATAGTTATGCAATCAGTCTTCCAGCGTTGGACATTTCATTCTGTAGAGCCCGGTAATGCCATGATTCATTGTCTATGTTAACTTTTTTATTTCCTGATTATTTTCTTGGGCCAGATTCCCAAAAGCAGAATTACTGAATAAATTAGATGGGTTTTTTTTTTTTTAAATACACTTCGTACACACACACGCGTGCACACACACACACAGCAAACTACTCTTCATGAAGGTGCTTCCATTAGTATGTGAGAGGGTCTATGGGACCACCCCATCCTCAGCACTGTGTGTTATTTTTTTAAATCTTTGTTAAATTAACTTTTAACATAGCATCCTTGTCTTGATTAAAGGTGACTAATATTAAATATAAGGTGGCGAAGTGGTTAAGAGCTCAGCTACTAACCAGAAGGTCGGAGGTTCAGACCCACCAGCTGCTCCTCGGGAGAAAGATATGGCAATCTGCTTCAGTAAAGATCACAGCCTTGGAAAGCCTATGGGGCGCTTCCACGCTGTCCTACAGAATTGCTATGAATCAGAATTCGTCTCGATGGCCATGGGTTTGGGTTTTTTAATACTAAATATACTTTTTCCACAGATTTGTTACTAACAATTTCCTAAGTTAGAACTCCAAAGTGAGTATCGCAGCTGGATTTAGGCTGGTCCTTTTCGAATGAACTTAAAGAAGTAACCTCTGCCTAACAGTCCTATGTCTGGAAGCCTTCACAGTTCTGCCAGCTGGTGAGGCTGCTGGCAGCCCCCAGGGAACAGAGGGCCATTTTCCCTTTGGCAGCAACCGAGCTTTAAACTGCGCTGACACTTGGAAGTGCTGAGCGGGGACGGCTGGTTTGACTTTGCAGGGCAGAGGACTTGGGACATCAGAGATGGTTGGGGGGTCTCCGTACTCTGGATGGTACCCCCGCCGCTGAGTCCGGGTGAACGTTGCTGGAGAGCAGAGCTCAGGTCTCACACAGTGACAGGTTCATCACGTGGGTCCACAGGGCTTCTGTTTCCTCCCCTACCACATGTTGTCGTTGTTGCTAGGTGCTGTCGGGTCGGTTCTGACTCATAGCGACCCCATGTACTACAGAACGAAACACTGCCCGGTCCTGCGCCATCCTCACAATCGTTGTTATGCTTGAGCCCATTGTTATTGCCACTGTGTCAATCCATCTCATTGAGGGTTTTCCTCTTTTTTGCTGACTCTCTACCAACCATGATGTCCTTCTCCAGGGAGCGGTCCTTCACGTCCAAAGTATGTGAGACAAAGTCTCACCATCCTCGCTTCTAAGGAGCATTCTGTCTGTACTTCTTCCAAGACAGATTTGTTCGTTCTTCTGGCAGTCCATGGTACATTCAATATTCTTCACCAACAGCGTAATTCAAAGGCGTCAGTTCTTCATGGGCCTTCTTTATTCATTGTCCAGCTTTTGCATGCATGTGAGGCGCACAGAAGATTAAAAAATAATGGGAAAGGGTCTCATCCCCAATGTCCTTTTAAGAGTTACACTGAATGGCAGAACCGGGCACTAAGGCTAGAGGCTGGGTGGAAAACGAGGGTGGCCACCTCTGGGTGACTTTTATGAGTTCATCAGCTGTCACCTGAGGAAGGTGTCTTGATGACACCCGTGTGACTTTCTCTCAGCATTTAGCTGACTCACCAGCCGAGCCCTTTCCTCCAAGATTTACATCCATCATCTGCCCAATTCCAATAGCCGTCTTGGCATTTATTGATCAGCCAGAGAGGGGACACAGTGCCCAGAAGACATCTCATGCATTTTCCGAGTTTGATTTATTCCCTTCTTAACCTCTGGATTAAGTTCCATACAGGGGGAAAAAGCCATCAAAGCAGCCCTCCGTTTGGGATGGGTTTGGGGTTCATCACATGGTAAGTGGGTGCTTTCCAGAGGCAAAGGGAGACAAGGGAGAGATTGCAGCGTTTGGACTCAGGAGACCCCAGTTCAGGTTCTGACCAACTAGGGCAAGTCATGGAGTCACTGAGCCTCAGTCTCCTCACCTGAGAACGATGATTAAAATGAGGCACCATGGTAAAAGCCACCGGGGATCCGCAAAGCAACACCTGCCGCCAGCTGTTGCTGCTGCTGCTGTTGTTCTTGTTGTTGGTTGCCACCAAGCCTGCTCCAACTTGTGGTGACCTTACGTACAACAGAACAAAGTGTTGCCCGGTCCTGTGCCATCTTCATGATCGCTGGTAGGTCTGAGTCCATTATTGTGGCCATTGGGTCAATCTATATCATGGAGGCTTTCCTTCATTTTTGCTCTCCCTGGAGGGTCTCACATACCAGTAACAAAAACATACTCAAGGGTAGAAAAATGTGCCTTGGTCTCAGGAAAACTGGGATATTCCTGGGTCACGCCCAGGTGTCTCTAGGTGCACCCAGACCTCCCTTTCAGCATTTGCAAAAGTGGGTTCCTCAGAGCAAAAGGTTTCAAGAGCAAAAGGGGAGCCAGACTTTCTGGAGCTATTGAGGCCGGATGAACCCTGAAAACTATTGCTCTGAGATAATCTTTAAACCTTAAAACAAAAATATCCCCTGAAGGCTTCTTTAAACCAAACAATAGTTTAGCTTAACTGGTAGACAATGTCTGCCTTGAACATTGTGCTCTTTTAAGAACTATCTATATGGAATCAAACTGACAACAGCAACTCAAAAGATTAGATAAGAAACTTGGGGGGCAGTGAGTTTACGTAAATGGGGAGGAACAACCGGGAAACAGAGGGGGAGAATGGTTGTACAACTCAAAGAACGTAATCAATGGCACTGAATTACACATGTAGAAATTGTTGAATTGGTGTATGTTCTGCTGTGCATATTCTCAACAACAACAAGTAAAATAATTAAAAATAAAAAAGAGCGAAAGGGAGAGCCAAGTCAAACACAACTGTGGAGAGTGGGGCCTTTTTGAGATCTGCACTGGGGGCATTTGAAGATTAAACGCTGGTGACTTCTACCAAGCAGCTCTGTCCATCCAACCTTTCCATGCTTGACCCTTTTGTCTTGCAACATCTGTTAACATCTGGCCAAACAGGTTCTGGGCTCTGGCTTTCAGGAATGCTGGTCTTTGACTTCAGCCACTTGTTTGGTTGGGCTCAGCATCCTTCTTGTTGGTCTCTGTGTGAGGGAAGAGGTTACCTGTTTCTGTCTTTTGAAAGCGCGTGAAGCTGACTGGACTCGGCTTCGCTGTGTTTTTCTGGATTGTGCTTGTGTTGTGGGAGGTTGCTGGGGACAGAGCCCTCCTGTGCAGCCAGCACTGGAGCTCAGGGATGATTTACGGGTGTTATGCATTGAATTGTGTCCCTCTAAAAAAATTTGTGTCAACTTGGCTAGTCCATTGTTCCCAGTATTGTGTGATTGTCCACCATTTTGTCATCTGGTGTGATTTTCCTATGTGTTGTAAATCCAGCCTCTATGATGTTAATGAGGCGGGATTAGAGGCAGTTATGATAATGAGGCAGGACTCAATCTACAAGATTAGGTTGTGTCTTAAACCACTCTCTTTTGAGATATAAAAGAGAGAAACAAGCAGAGAGACAGGGGATCTCATACCACCAAGAAACAAGAGCCAGGAGAATAGCGGTCCTTTGGACCCAGGGTCCCTGCGCTGAGAAGCAGCT
>NW_004443944.1:6162604-6163609 GCF_000243295.1 Trichechus manatus latirostris
GACATCGTTGGTTGTCACAGCTGGTGGGGGGTGGGGGTGCTACAGGCGCCTAGCGGGATGCTGCTAAACATCTTACAGTGCACAGGGCGGCCTCCCAGCAAAGAGCCATCTGGCCCCAGGAGTCAATAGTGCTGAGGCTGGAAACCCTGAACGGGGCCATAAAGACTTCGGAGTTTCTCTGCCCTCCTTGGCAACCCTGGAGTTTATCAGCCACATTTGAAGAATTTGGGCTGGAATAGGGTTACACCAACCTCAATCATTTTTGTACCACCAGTTCTATTATTTATTTCGTAGTTATTTAAATTAACTCGCTTTCCTTTCGTAAAGTCAGGTAAATGTGTTTAAAGTGGAAACGTCATATAGACGGCGTCTTAGTTCTCTAGTGCTGCTCTAACAGAAACACCACAAGTGAGTGACTTTGACGAACAGAAATTTGTTTTCTCACTGTTCATTAGGCCAGAAGTCCGACTTCAGGCAGGCTCTGGGGACACTTTCCTCTCTCTGTCGGCTCTGGGGGAAGGTCCTTGTTCCTTGCTTTCTTGGCCGTCTTCCTGTGCTGTGGCATCTCTTTCCCCATCCCTGCTTGCTGGCTTAGTTGCTTGCTCAATCTGTTCTTTTTATATCTCAAAAGAGCTTGTCTCAAGACGTACCCTACACTAATACTGTCTCATTAACATAACAAAGAAAACTCATTCCCAAATGGGATTCTAACCACAGGTACAGGGGTTAGGACTTACAGCACATATTTTGGCGGGGCTGGGGGGGAGCACTATGCAATCCATAGCGTACAAAACCACCAAACCCAAACCCATTGCCATCAAGTCGATTCCAACTCATAGCGACACTATAGGACAGAGTAGAACTGCCCCATAGGGTTTCCAGGGAGCGCCTGGTGGATTCGAACTGTCGACCTTTTGGTTAGCAGCTGTAGCTCTTGACCGCTATGCCACCAGGCTTTCCCCATAGCATACGGTAACCCTAAAAAGAAGTGTAAGGAAGACACAG
>NW_004443944.1:6166449-6167308 GCF_000243295.1 Trichechus manatus latirostris
GATGGAACTTTACCCATTGAAAAGAGACCCTCCTAGCCTAGAGAGCTTAATTGTTTATCAATTTTCTGCTTGAAAGGCAAGGGAAACTTTGAGCTGGGATTGCTTCCAAAGAGTGGAGCTCTTGGATTCTCTCTGTTGTTAGGGTAGTGATAAGTGTTTATGGAGAAAAATTAAGGGGGTAGGGAGATACAGCATGGTGGTGGTGGGGTGTGTGTGTGAACACATATTAAATGTAGGGTGGTTAGGTAAAGTCCCAACGAGAAGGCAACATTTGTGTGATGTGAAGATCTAAAAAAATAAGGGAGCCATCCATTAGAATACCAGGAGTCTATTTCAAACAGGGGGAACAGCCAGTGCAAAGGTCCTGAGGCCAGAATGAGCTGGCATTTGAGGACTGGCAAGGAGGCAGGCAAGGGAGTCCTGGTGCCTCAATGATTAAGTGCTTGGCTGCTAACCAAAAGGTCAGGGGTGGAACTCACCCAGCGTCTCCACCGGAGAAAGACCTGGCAACCTGCTCCCATAAAGATTACAGCCAAGAAAACCCTATGAGGCAGTTCTACTCTGACACATGAGGTCATTATTAATTGAAATTGATTCGACAGTACCCAACAAGGAGGCAGGTGGGCTGCAGCAGAGTGAGTGGGCAAAGGCAGTGGGGTGGTGACGTGGGAATCTCATCAGACCCAGCAAGGACTTTCGGCTCTTCCTCTGCATAAGACGATGATCCATTAGAGGGCTGTGAGCAGAGAAGGGACTGGGTTGAACCTGCTTCTTAGTGGGATCTCTCTGCTGCTGGCTGGAGGACCGACAGGGGGACCAGGGAGCAGACGACCACAGTCATCAAAGAGAGAAATGATGG
>NW_004443944.1:6168210-6169665 GCF_000243295.1 Trichechus manatus latirostris
GCTGACAAACCCAGAATCGGCAGGCAATACAGCAGGCCACTGGCTCAAGTCCCAAGAACCGGAGGTCAGATGATGACAAGTCAGATGCAGGATCCAGAGCAAGCAAAAGCCAGTGAGTTGGCCAGAAAGTCCATATATACTGGATGCAGGCCACACCCCCTAGGAAACTCCTCTTACAACTGATTGGCTGATCACATCATATCACATCACGGAAGTGATTACATTATACCACAAAATGGAGGATAAGCACATTATTCCATAACTGCCAAATTACATCATTCCATAACTGCCAAACCACTGAGAATCATGGCCCAGCCAGGTTGACGCACAACCTTAACCACCACACCCAGGATCTATTTTGAGGATTGAACTGACAAATTTGGGCTGAATAAACGCAGGGAGTGAGGGGAAGAGATCCAGACCAAAGCCTGCTTCCTGTTGCTGGGCTCTGAGCCAGGGACTTTGGGTTCTCTGAAGGGCCTGGAGAGTTTCACCTCCTGAAATCATGGGTGGGGGGTTGAGAGTGCGAGCAGGGGGAGGCTAGAGCTGGAAACATTAAAATGTCTTGCGGACTGGCCCCCAACCTTGGGCAGCACAAGCTGTAGGGTGGGCCAGGATGGTGGGCCCAGCAGGAGCAGGGTAAACAAAAGTTCAAAGGCTTCCCAGGCGCTCAGGGTAGGACAGGACATGGAGAGACCAGGCTGCCCCGTCATTTCTCCTGCAGATGTTTAGATCCACAGGGCAGACAGGAAGGCATGAGGAGAGCGGGAGTCCGGTGTTGTTTCAGCTGACGGCGAGAGGAACCCCCCGCAGCAGAAACACGTAGGAAGCTGTTGGGAGACCCCTGCCCAGTGCTGGGTGGGGCTCCGTCTGGGGATGTGGCCAACAGACACTCTGCCACACCAGGGCAGCAGCCAGATGCCTTTCTGTGGGCTGGACCTCAGGCCAGGGGTGAAATGGCCAGGCAGGGCATCAGGCCACCAGAGAGGTCAGCAGTGACCTTTGTGCAAAGAGAACCCCTTTGAAGTGGAGATCCTGGGGAAGCAGTCAGAATAAAATCCAATCTCGTTCAGCCTGCACGTGATACATCATAACTGAAATGTCACCTCCTCAGGTGACTGCTCTGCTAAACTACACCTGCTCCCCTCTTTGTCACCCCCCCCCTTTTCTTCCTTCACTGCATGGATGACCGTTGTGATGATTGTGTCTGGTTGTTTAGGACTGTCTCCCTGGACTGTGGCAATGTGAGGTCAGAGACCCCATCATTTCATTCATGGCTGGGTCCCCGGTGCTGGAGCAGGCCAGGTGCCTCAGGAGGAGTTTGGAGGATAAGTGAATTGATTATCAGGGCAGACACACCCTAAAGTCATCCCCAATGAGTCACACCTTGTGTAACTCCCCCCACTTGAGTGAGGGCAGAACCTGTGACTGCTCCACCCCTATAGAATATGGGAA
>NW_004443944.1:6170362-6171868 GCF_000243295.1 Trichechus manatus latirostris
GAAGTGGGCCTCTCCCCAGTTGAGCCTCCAGGTGAGAATGCAGCCCAGCTGGCATCTTCATTGCAGCCTGTGAGACCCTGTGCAAAGGACCCAACTAAGCCCCCCAGAAATGATGTGTTGTTTTAAGCCATTAAATCTGTTCTTTTTTTAATGCACTGATAGAAAAATACAACCGTTATTAGAAATAGTGGATATAAAGGTCACATGAAACATTCAATGGATGTTATCATTGTTATCATATTAATGTACCTATACATCCATCCATTTATTCACCCCTCTCTCTATCCTTCCATCCTTCCATTCTTTCACCCACCCACCCTCTCACCCAGTCATTTATCCATCCGTCTGTCCATCTGTCCATCCATCCATCCGTCCACACATCCATCCATGCCTACATACATAAAAACCTGTTGGCAATGAGTCAATTCCAACTCGTAGTGACCCTATACATACATATGTGCATACATACATCTAATCTGCCATCCATCCACCCACTCATCCATCCATACATCCATACTTATATCTAATCTTTCATCCATCCACCCATCCACCCATCCATACATCCATACATCTAACCTTCCATCCTTCCATCCACCTACCCACCCATCCACTCATACACGTATACATACATCTATTCTTCTATCCTTCCATCCATCTAACCATACATACATACATTTATACATACACACATCTAACCTTCCATCCATTCGTCCATCCACCCACTCACCACCCTTCCATCCATACATCCATACATATATACATACACCTAACTTTCCATTCTTCTATCTATCCATCCACCCACCCACCCATCCATCCTGCAGAGTAAGGGCTACCACCAGCAAGTTCTGTACCCTGAAGACATGCTGGCTCTTTGACTAGCCAAATTTGGAATCTCAGGGTTGTGTGGGCTCCATCTTGGGATAACCTTTATCTGCATACTCATCAGTAGACTGTAAACTTTGATCAGCTTTGAAAAGGCACTGAGGGTATTATCATCTAAATCTAACTCAGAAAAGCTAAACTTGCATGTGTTTACCCAAGAAGGTAGTAAAGGGCAGGGTGGTCAAGACACACGGTATCGCCCTCCCCCCGCCCTGCGCGAGCCCTGAGTGGCCACAGGGCAACAAGGGAGGGAGGAACTGGGAGTCTGTGTGGATCCAGAGCTCGCTGGGCCTCAGCCGGGAGACCAGATACAGATGTCAAGTATCTACGGCGAATGTGAGACTATTTAGGTACAGTTTAGCAGAAACGAGTCATCCTGCAGACATAAACATTTTAATTGGAGTGACAATTTATTCAAACAATTTGACAATGCTCACACATGCCGCACAGATGGGCTGGGTGGGGGCCTGGCAAGGGAGCTGGCGGGGGAGGGGAACCCAGCAGAGCCCGGCTGTCCTGCTACAGGGGGCAAGGTGGGAGACAGGGCCTCCCTGCCCGTTTTGCCAGCAGATTGGCTCCTGGAATGGACCCAGCTCTCACCCCTGGGGCATCCTGCCTGCCTTG
>NW_004443944.1:6172625-6246043 GCF_000243295.1 Trichechus manatus latirostris
TGTTATTTTAAGCCATTAAATATTGGGCTGATTTGTTATATGGCAATAAATAACAGGTACACATCTGTGAGGCTTCAAATTACGTCCACACATTTTTTCACATTCCTTTCAAAAGATGGAGCCCGGTTCCCCTCTGCGCCAGTGTGGACTGGACGTCGTGACCCATTTCTTACAAATGGATGAAGTACAGTTGCCGGGGTTCTAATTCCGATACTAGCTCATAAAAGACACTGCTGCTCCTGACTTCATCTCTCTCTCTTTCTCACATCACTCACTCTGGGAGAAGATGCTGCCATATTGTGAGGACACTCAAGCAGTCCTATGGAAAGGCCTTCATGGCAAGGAACTGAGGCTTTGTGCGAACAGCCATGTGAGGGAGCCACCATCTTGGGAATGGATCCTCCGGCCCCATCCAAGCCTTCAGATAACTGCAGCCCCAGCCAACATCCTGTCTGCAACCTCATGAGAGACCCCCAAGCCAGACTCATCCACTAAGCCACTCCTGAATTGCTGCCCCACAGAAACTATGAGATAATGTTTGCACTTCAAGCCACCAAGTTTTGGGGCAATCCGTTACACAGCAATAGATAACTAATGTAATACCCATTTCTCCAAGGAATCCTAAACAAACTTTTGAGGTACTATTACTGAGAACTATTATTATCCTCATTTTGCAGGTAAGGAGACTGGACTCAGGGCAGTGAACCCACTTTCTGGAGTCACACAGCCAAAAAATTCTGAAGCTAGGATTCGATCCTAGGTTTGTGCTACTCTGAAGCCAATTGTGGTACCACTGTGGTCTACAGCATCTCCCTTCCACCCACCCCAACACGTGGTTTGTATAGTTCAAGGAAAGTGGTTAGTGATGCTGCATTAAAGGAAGTCATCTCAACCTACACTTTTCTTTCTCTTAAGAACAAACTCACTGGGAAAAGGCCATGAGTAACTGTGACCCCACAGCCTCTAGGGCAAGTGTTCTGTAAGAGACGTTTGACAAAACAACCATCTTCTCTGCAACAGGGGTGAGCCGCATCCTCTCCTCCCACCTCTGGACTTCTGGGTTCAGGCGCCTCTCAATTTATTGCTAAGTATGACCTCCACTTACCGGCTTTCCCTCCTTAGCAAGTGGAATGGCTTTGCAATTTAATTTAATCACCCACTGAGTTTCCAAAATTAATTTCAGTGTAGAAATAAATATTGTACTATGAATTATAAATCAGACTGGGTGGTAATTTACAGAGAACCTGTAAATTAAACCGTCGACTGTTGTGCTCTGCAGTAAACACAAGTGGGAGCATAGAGAGTGTGCCCGGGACTAAGCCTTCATGGCTGCCTGGGGGGAAGGTCAGGTGTGGATGGCCATGTCACCAGAGGAGGGGGCTCTGGCTGCCGGGCTGCTCTCCTGTCATCGGCTGCTGCTATTCCACATGGCCCAGTTCACCCAGCTTTGGGAAGGCGCCCACTCTCTGTTGGCCGCAGAGAATCTAACGATGATAACAAGGTGTCTGGGCCTCTTAGCCGAGTCCCACATGAAACAATCGTAGTCATAAGGATAACAGAACACACTTACAGAGCACTCACCAGGACCAAGGCCTGCACTTTGCACATACTCACTTATTTAACAGAACAAGATCAAAAACCCATTGCTGTCGACTCGAAGTCCAACTCACAGCAACCCTATAGGACAGAGCAGAACTGCCCCACAGGGTTTCCAAGGCTATAAATCCTTATGGAAGCAGACTGCCACATTTTTCTCCCAAAGAGCAGGAGCGAGGAGCGGCTGGTGGGTTCGAACCGCCCACCTTTCAGTTAGCAGCCGAGTGCTTAATCATTGCACCACCAGTAGGTTCCATTATTAGCACCTGTAATGGAGTGTCCACCTCCCTCACAGTGACCTCGACCAGCACAGTCCTCTAGCCCTGCAGGAAGCGGCAGGTTGTGGCAGGAACAGCTGAGCGGAACATCTGGCTTTCTCCCCCTCCCTCTATTTTTTTTTTTTTTTTTTCCAGTGAATAAACTCCCTTTTCTCTGCTTCTTTCATCTGGCCCAGGCCGGGTTCCCTGGGGGCACAGAGACCCAAAGCAAATATTTACCTGCGGCATGCTTGGCTTCAGCCTTTTTGAAATGTAGAAATGGAAACTGCCAGACCCTCTGGCTACATTCTTCCAGCCCTAGCCCCGCTGGTAAAACAGAAAAGAGCTCTGTGTGGTGTCTGCTCGTGGGGCTGGCTGGCTGGCTGCCTGCGGGATTTCGGCTGAGCAGATGGTTCTCAGTAACAGTAGTCTGGGCTCTTTGGAGGGGCAGGGGTAGTGAGGGTGGCCATAGGCATGTGAGGGGTGGGAGTCGTGATGGGGTGACAAAGACCTGGGAACCTGGGGATGCCAAGTTTTAGAGGCTGGGGCTCAGACAAAGAGATGAAGCTTCACTGCTGTTGATTGAAGCTTTGTGCAAATCTGCCTCCACCGTTAACTCTGGAAGGGGTCCTGCTTGCAGGTTTAAAAGTGTCCTTTGGGGATCAGTTACCACTAGTTGCCCATCCAGTTGGCCGACTCTTGGTGACGCCACGTACATCAGAGTAGAACTGCGCTCCACGGGGTTTCAATAGCTGATTTTTTAGAAGTAGATTGCCAGGCCTTTCTTCTGAGGTGCCTCTAGATGGACTTGAATCTCCAGTTTTTCAGGTAGCAGCTGAACGTGTTAAACATTTACACCACCCAGAGACAACCCCCCGCCACCACCACCCGGGGAAATTCTTTTTTTAAATCCTCAGTCTGAAATGTACAGGCAGAGTTTTCTTAACCGTCCTAAAATATGCCTAGGTTTTGCTGATCCCATGTTATCTGATCTAAAATTTCTCAGCCTAAGACACCCAGGAAGATTTCTTCATTTCCAAACCAAATGGAAGGCTCATGGGTGCATTTAAATGCGAGATAATGGCAGGAGGAAGAACAGCTCCTGAGAACCGGGGTAAGAATGGCTGCACAAGTGGAAGAATGTAATCAGGGTCACTGAATTGTGCAAACAGAAACTTTTGAATGGGTGTGTGTTCTGCTGTGTACATTCTCAACAACAATAAAATAAATTATAAGAAAAATAATAAATAACATGTGAAAACCTCATTCTTTAAGGCTGAGCATTCAGGGCTGACAATGTGACAATTTCCACCTATATGACCAAGAACGAGCTCGGACTTTCCCATGAGGAATTCCTAAGCCCGTCTTGTGCCAACGGTAATTGGGCAATTTTAAGCGACAACAAGAAAGCTTTTGAAAGTTTTTAAAATCTCCAGCCTGCAGATCTTCCTCCTGATCTGCAATGCTGCTGGCCCCCTGGACTTACCTCCCTGCAGGCACCTGCCAACAGCTCTGGGCAGTACCAGGGTCTCCGGTAAGTTCTGACTTTCGATTCTGCTTCAAACGATGACCTGCTAAGACGTCGCGGGGAGCTTCGTGTACAGTAAAACAGCAAGTTCTGCGAGTCGGTGTGAAGTGGATTTGCCCTGCTCTGGACCCTGTCCCAAAGCAGAAAAACTTCTGAGCTCAAGGAAGACGGTTCCAGAAAGACAGCAAGGCCGTGCTCCCGGGCTCCTGCGGGCATGACCCTCTGTCTCGGGGCTGTACCATGCTGCCAGAACTCAGCGGAAATCTCTCCCTGCAAGATGTGTCTAATTGGGTAGGAGCAGTACACAGTGACTTTGTACATCAGCATTTCTCAAAGTGTACCCCATGGGCCACTTGCCTCCCCAAATCAGCCAACGGCAGGGACCACGAAATCAACATTTTTAATCATTCTTCCACCAGATTCTTAATGCTCCTTAAAGGCAGAGGACCCCTGGATTCTCTCATATCTGAATTTTTTTTAGCAAGTTGTGTTACTTTTATAATCAGAAATAAAAATCAAAATGCATAAAGGTTTTGCTTTTTCTTTTTTAGCCTGTTTTCTCTCCTTCCTCCCTCCATCTCTCCCTCTCTCCTCCCCCTGCCTTCTTCCTTCCTTCTCTCTCTCCCTTCCTTCTTCATTTTTTCCTTTCCTTCCCTGCTCTCTCCCTCCCTCCCTTCTATTTTTCCTCCTTTTCTTTTAGAGAATGAAGTTAAGACCACGTCCAGGGATGTCACAGCATTTCTCCTCCTTGAACTTCTAACTCAGGGGCCCACGTATTCTAACAGTTTGCCCAACCAAACCAAAACACTAAACCCATTGCCAGAGAGTTGATTCTGACTCCTGGCAACCCCATGTGTTTCAGACTCAGGGGCAGATTATCCAATAGAGAAGGTAAGCACAGTGCTCACCTTGCTCACCAGATCGTCTATGTGAACAATTTCACATTTTTCCACCAAGGCAAAGATTCTGCTTCTAGGTATGGCTGGCATCTGTCTCTCTCCCAACCCCACAGCATCTTGTTACAGAATCAAAGCCTCTTTTCAGATTTACAATCCCTGACGGGGCGGATGACTCAGTAAGCAAGGTAAGCACATCTTTGATGTGGTGAAATCATGTGAAACTGCTCTCTACAGATGATCTGGTAAGCATGGAAAGCACCGTGTTTACCTTACTTATTGAATAATCGGCCCCTGTTCAGAGTTGAACTGTGCTTCATAACATTTTCAAGGGCTGTAACTTTATGGAAGTAGATTGCCAGGTCTTTCTTCCATGGTGCTGCTAGATGGGTTCGATCCGCCAAACTTTTGGTTCGTAAACCCAACCACTGCCGTTCAGTCGATTCTGACTCATAGCAACCCTCTAGGACAGAGTAGAACCGCCCCATAGGGTTTCCAAGGCTGTCATCTTTACAGAAGCAGACTGTCACATCTTTCTCTGGCAGAGTGGCTGCTAGCTTCGAACCACTGACCTTTCAGTTAGCAGCCGAGTGCTTAACCACTGAGCCACCAGGGATCTTTTGGTTAGTAGCAGGGTCCAAATCATTTGCACCACCCATTCCCCCAGATGATGCTAATTGGCTGCCAGGTTTGGAAATCAGCGGGGAGGAGATTCGGCTCCCGGAAACCAGGATGCTTGGAAAGCAATCTGCTGGCTGTGCCCCTACAGAAGTGTCCTGTGCTCACAGCTTGCTGTCTGCACCTAACACCTGTTTCCAGGGGAGGTGAGAGGCCCAGGGCCTGCACAGACTCCTCCCTGGAAAGTCTGTCAGCCAAGAGCCCCAGTTCCTTGGAGCAGCTGGTAACTCCAACTGGGAGGCTCTTTGGTTGCAATTCGGTTGTTTTAGGGCCAAGGGAAGAAAGCAATACATCTTTTTTTTTTTCACATGTACAGTTCAGTGACATTGATTACATTCTTCGAGTTGTGTGGCCATTCTCACCCGCCTTTTCCCAACTGTTCTCTCCCACTAACATAAACTCACCGCCCCCTAAGCTTCCTACCTCATCTTTCAAGTTGTTGTTGCCAATTTGATCCCATGTAGATATAAAAGAGCACAGTGCTCAGGGCAGACATTCTTTACTAATTTAGCTAAACTATTGTTTGGCTTTAAGAAGACTTCAGGGGGTATTTCTGATTTAAGGTTTAAAGATTATCTCAGGGCAATAGTTTCAGGGGTTCATCCAGCGTCCATGGCTCCAGAAAGTCTGGATTTCATGAGAATTTGAAATTCTGTTCTGTTATGTTCCCCCTTTTGATCAAGATTCTTCTATAGACTCTTTGATCAACATGTTCGGCAATAGTAGCCAGGCACTATCCAGTTCTTCTAGTTTCATGGCAAAGGAGGCAGTTGTTCATGGAGGCAATTAGCCACACATTCCATTTCCTCCTATTCCTGAGTTTCTTTCTTCCTCTGTTGCTCCACATGAACAGAGACCAGTTGTTGTAACTTGGGTGGCAGGAAAGCAATACATCTTAATTTTTTTTCCCTAAATAACAAACAATATATCTAATAAAAATGATGAGCCCTTAGACCCTTCCAGAACCTGCTCAAAAGAGCCTGCTCTGCAGGCCACCACGGTCGTGGCAGATGAAGCATCGGCCTTAGGAAGGAACACCAGGCATCAAGGGGCCTGTCTCTGCCAGGCAACACCCTCAGTTCCTCTCTGTTACTTTTCCCTGTTCATGTCCTTCATACCACTTAGCACAACAGAATAAAACGTCCGCTCCTGCACCATCCTCACAATAGCAGGTATCTTTGTATACTTTGAGTGCCTCCCAACCTAGGAAGCTCATCTTCCAGCACTGTATCAGACAATATTCTGTTACGATTCATAGGATTTTCACTGGCTGATTTTTGGAGGGAGATCACCAGGCCTTTCCTCCTAGTCTGTCTTAGTCTGGAAGCTCTGCTGAAACCTGTCCACCACGGGTGACCTTGCTGGTATTTGAAATACTGGTGGCATAGCTTCCAGCATCACACAAACCACCACAGTATGGCAGACTGACAGACACAATTATCAGCACAGAGATTATCTTCTTTACTGACTAATTTGCTTCCTCGGTGTCAGTCTTCCCCTCTAGACTGCAAACTCCCTGAGGCCAAGGGCCATGCCTGTTTTGTTCTCTGCTGTATCCCCAGTGCCTGGTGCACAGTAGGCCTTCAGAAAATATTCATTGGCTCAACAAGCAAAGGGCATGCAGTTCCAAGCCCTTTGAATTGACAGAACCACAGGATGCTGTCATCAAATTTTTCTTGAGAGTCTCCTGCATGCCCTGGTCCTTGCCTCGTGGAGCTGATGTGACACCACAGGACAAGCACAGGCCTTGGAATTAGAGAAGTGAGAGTGTGCAAATCACAGGTGTGTGCAGTTGGGCAGCCAAACACCCCGAGCCTCAGAGTCCCCCATTTGTAAAGGAGGTAACGAGAGGACCTACTTCATCGAGTCAATGGGAGGATTGGAGTTAACATATTTAATAAAATACTTGCTGTTAGTCGCTGTTGAGTCAGCTGTGACCCATGGTGACCTTAAGTATAACAGAGCGAAACGTTGCCAGTTTCTCCACCATCTTCATGACAGACCACCCGTCTGTCAGTCTGTCATACCGTGGTGGCTGGCATGTTGTTAGGGTGCTAGGAGCTATGCCGCTGGTATTTCAAATACCAGCAGGGTCACCCATGGTGGACAGGTTTCAGCGGAGCCTCCAAACTAAGACAGACCCAGAAGAAAGGCCTGGAGATCTACTTCCAAAAATTAGCCAATGAAAACCTTACAAAATGCTTAGCACTCTGTAAGCGCTCAATCAATATTAGCTTCTAATATGATCTTGCCCAGTGCCTTACAGGCATTATTTCATGCCATCCTTTAAAGTCGCCTTAGGAAGAAGGGACGAAGGTTATCCTCCCGTTACAGATGAGGAGAGAGAGGCACAGAGAATAGGTCCCCCTCAGGATCTGAGATAACCTTCGCCTTTGCTTGGAATTCATCTGACTTTCAAGGAGGGAGCCCCGCAACCGAACCTGCCAACGTGACTGTTCTCTCAAAATGGCGGCCCTGAGGGAAGCAGATGGAACTCCACGGTGCTGGACCCCGGAGCTCTCTGTGTTCACAGACTTCGCGGCAGGAGAAACGTCTTGGTTATAAAACAGACGTTGAGCAGACCTGATGGGAGGCAGACAAGAGAGCAGGAATGCAGGATCTGCTTCCAAGTTTATGTTGGCAGAGAGGGCAGAGCGGAGAGCTCCAAGTGGGAGATGTTTTCCTGGCGGCGCAAGAGCACAGAGACACGGCCGGTGGTGCGGCCTGGCCCGTTAGTGCCGGGTCTGAGCTCCTCGGATGGGAGAGCCATTTCTTCCTCACACATTTCAGTAACTTCCCTCAGCCTAGCCCAGAGCCTCACCCTTCATAGGGACACAACGTATGTCAATACAATCCAGCCCCACAGGGCTCTCTCCCAAAGAGGCATTCGGGATGGCGTGACTCAAAGCTTGTCTGAGGAGACAGACCGGCTTCAACTCCTGATCTCCCTTCTGAACCAAGAGAGAGGGGCCTCAGGCGTGATTCCTTCAGCAGGCAGCAGAGTCTGGCTGGAGTTTAGTCAGATTAGTACGTTGGTGTTTAAGTAAAACCTGAGAAAGCCGGAGCCTGGCTAAGGCAGAAACCTGCCAGAGAAGGAAAACTCAGATCTTTTCCACTAACAGAGCTTCCTTCTTACTAACAGACAGCGATGCAAAAGTGGTAAGACTGCACCCGATCAAAAACCGAGAACTTTCTAGACCTGGGAAAACAAGTCTGTCCCACCGAGTTCCGGCTCTCACAGGTTTCACTGTATTTATTTGCACAGTTCCCTTCTATGAGGGTGTAAAGGAATACTAATTTCCATTTCTGGTGGGGATACAGAGTTTCCTTTTCAAATAAATTTATTTAATTAGAAACGTGAGGTGATTCATAGGAAAAAAATCGTGACTGAATTATAGGACAGGGGAGACATGGACAAGACCGAAGTCATGGACAGGGTTCAGGGAAGGTTAAACCCGTTGCCGTCAACTCGATTCTGACTCAGCAGCGACCCTATAGGACAGAGTAGAACTGCGCCATGGGGTTTCCAAGGAGCGGTTGGTGGATTCAAACTGCTGACCTTTTGGTTAGCAGCTGAGCTCTTCACCACTGTGCCACCAGGGATCCTCAGGGAAGCTTAGAGACGCTAATCTAGTTCAAGCTTTGCATTTGGTATATGAGAAAACCGAGGCCCCAAGAAGGGACTGGACTTGCCCAACACAGCACCTGGAATGCCACGCCCCCTTTGCTGTCACCCCCAGGCGCCCGCCGCGGAGCTCAGCAAAGTCAACAGCAAAGGCTGTTTCCTCACAGACCCGGGACCTGAGCTCGCTGGGGAGGGATGTGGGTCTAAGGGTACCAACATCTTTAAAACCGATCAAAACAAAGCTGGAGAGTGACGTCATCCCAGCATGTGGTGCCGTTGCCAGCCGAGGGCTGTAAAAATTAATCGCCCTCAATTTGGTAACCCACTGCAGCGGGCGGGCCTCCTTCAGGGGGTCACCCGAAAGGCAGAGGGAAATGGAAACATTCTTCGGGGCTGAGACAGTGATTCAACAGTGACCTCACCCCAACCACCAAGGCTTGTTATTCAAACCTTAGCTTCATGTCGTTTCTAAGCGCTCAGAAGCTGGGGCTTACAAGCAACGTTTGTCATCAAAATGCAGATGCAGATGATTGAAAATAGCAGATCACCCTAAGTGTCCGCCCAGTGTAGACTCAGGAAGTGGCAGGTGCTGGTTCTTCTCCCATCCCCGACAGGTATCGCTTCCTGGCCGTGCTAGTCTCTACGTGTGGTTGGAGGGAGCCCTGGGATGCGCCGATGTGGGAGTTGTGGGGAGGTGGTTTCTTGGGTCAGCCTCCCCAGAAGCAGAGACTGAGATGGGGAATCTCATGCAGGTGATGCTTTGAGGGGAGCTGGCAAGAGAAGCTGGAAAGGGGGTGAGGGGAGAGGAAGAAGGTGAGCAAAGGCGTGGTCCCAGCTGGAGTTGAGCCCCAGCCTGGCCTTGCAGGGAGCCCCAGGGTATGAATTACATCTCAGAGTGGAAGCCACCTCGAGGCCCAGGGCCAGGCTTTCAAACACCCGTGTCAGCAGTCATTGGCTGTGGAATGCCCCTAGATGGGCAGGGACAAGGAAGCCCCCATCAGTCAAGAACACTTCTTTAGAGTAGGGCAGCTATGACTCCTCAGCTGGTAAACCAGCCCTCTGCCGGCAGAAGGAGGAAAAGATCTGATTTGTGGTGTTTGCCAATTTTTGTGGTGTAAATACCCACCATGGCCAATTTCAAAACTACCAATGATTTAGCAACTGGCTCACAAACTTCCCGAATATATATAACCATTAGCTCTCCCAAGCTGGTGAGAGCTGTCTCCCGCTCCATTAAAGAAGCAGTCGACTCTCCCAGCAGCTGGAGGAGGCTGAAGGGATCAGGCAAGGGATGGAGGTAGGCACCACAACCACCTCTTTTTGGTCTGGATGGCCCCCGTGCCTTATGATCAGCATTTCCGGTTCACGGTCTATCTCACTTGTGAGCAAGGCCTTCAAACTTGCTGTGTGAGCTTGAGCAAGTGCACTCACCTCTCTGGGCTCAGCTCACTGCCTATCTTCCACGCTGGACTTCTTCTCCTTCAGGGTAAAGATCTTGTCTAGCTTCATTACTTCTGAATCTCCAGCACCCAGCACAGGGACTTGTAGATGAATGGATGAATGAGTCAAACCATCAGCCTATCAAATAACTAATTAGTGACCGACATTAGCAACAAATGTCATCTGTGAAGGCTCCTCACCTGCCCCGCTCTGCTTAGACGGCCTTGAGCTGGGAACTTGAGAATGAAGTTGGGTGTGAAGCTAAGAGCTGCCCTGCCCTCAGCCCCTACTACCCGCCTGCTGCTGACATATGGTATGGCTCAGGAAAGACAATCGCTAGAAAAAGACATCATGTTTGATAAAGTAGAGGGTCAGTGAACACGAGGGAAACCTTCAGTGAGAGGGATTGACACAATGGCCGCAACAATGGGCTCAAACATACCAACAATCATGAAGATGGTACAGGATTGGGCCATGTTTCCTTCTGTTGTACGTAAGGTCTCCATGAGTCAGAGCCAACTGGACGGCAACCAACAACCATAACAACTCCTCGTGGCAAACCTAGGTGAGAGGAAAAAGCACTACCTCCATTTTAGAGACAAGGAGACTGAAGAGGTTCAAGAAGTCAAGTACTGTACAAGAATTATCTTAGGTGAAGGGAAGGACTGCACACACTACAAGGGAAGTCAGCACAATGGGACGAAACCAAAGCTAAGAAGTTTCCTGAATACAATCAAACACTTCAAGGGACAGAGTAGCAGGGGCAGGGGGTCTGGGGACCATGCTTTCAGGGGACTTCTAGGTCAACTGGCATAACAAAGTTTATTGAGAAAATCTTCTGCATCCTACTTTGGTGAGTGGCATCCAGGGTCTTAAAAGCTAGCAAGAGGCCATCTAAGATGCATCAGTTGGTCCCAACCACCTGGAGTAAAAAAGAATGAGGAACACCAAAGACATAAGGAAAGCATTAGCCCAAGAGACAAAAAGGGCCACATAGACTACACACTTCATCAGCCTGAGACCAGAAGAACTGTACGGTGCCCAGCTACCATCAATGACCGCCCTGACAGAGAACATAATGGAGAGTCCCTGATGGAGCAGGGGAAATGTGGGATGCAGAACTCAAATTCCAGTAAAAAGACTAGACTTAATGGTCTGACTGAGACTGGAGGAACCCCAGAAGACATGGCCACCAGACTCTCTGTCAACCCAGCACTAAAACCATTCCCAAGGCCAACTCTTCAAACAAAGATTAGACTGGACTGTGGGACATAAAATGATACTCATGAACAGTGTGCTTCTTAGCTCAAGTAGATACATAAGACTAAATGGGCAGCTTCTGTCTGGAGGTGAGATGAGAAGGCAGAGAGGGTTAGGAGCTGGTTGAATGGACATGGGAAATCAGGAGTGGAAAGGAGGTGTGTGCTGTCACAGTATAGGGAGAGCAATTAGGGTCACATAACAATGTATGTATAAATTTTTGTATGAGAGACTAACCTGAATTGTAAACTTTCACTTAAACTACAACAGTTAAAAAAAGAAGTCAAGTAACATGCTCAAGGCCACACAGCTATGCAACAGCAGTTGTCTCACAGTTTGCTTTCCATCAGCAGTATCGGAGCACAGAGCAGCACCTCATCATTTTATCTGAAAAATCAGCCGTTGAAATCCCTATGGAGCACAGGTCTACTCCGACACACGTGGGGTCACCATGAGTCAGAATTGACTCAATGGCAACTGGTGGACTGGTATTCCATGGTACGATGTGCCTTCGTCTGTGTAAATGCCCGGTTTACTGGGCATTTGCTTGGCTTCCCTTTTCAAAACAACACTGCAGTGAACGTCTTTGTAAGTAGGTCTTGGTGCGCCTGAGTGAGCGTCACTGGACGGGCTGGAAGAGGGAAAGGTGGATCAGATCACAGGTCACATCCTGAGAGAGTCTGAATTCAACTTCCGTTTCTAGGCTGCGTCCTCTGTGACCGGCCCCTGGTATGTAAGCTCCAAGCAGTCCCAGGTTGAGCCCCGTTCATGGCTGACTCCCGGGGACTTGGCACATGGTACACATTCATGTTTGTTGTTTGTCGAATGGCTCAGCTAACAGGCAACTCTTGACATGTAACAACCCCGAGCTGTCAGTTTAATTATCCCCACTGTGCGTGTAAACTTGTAGCCAGAAAGGGGCAGTGACTCCCCAAACTGCATAACAGAGCCAGGACTTGAACCTGGTCTCAGGCGCCAAAGCCACTCTTGCTGCTGTGCTCTGTCCTTCAGTGAGGGGCTAGCCTCATCACTGCTGCTGTGCTCTGTCCCTCAGTGAGGGGCTAGCCTCATCACTGCTGCTGTGCTCTGTCCCTCAGTGAGGGGCTAGCCTCATCACTGCTGCTGTGCTCTGTCCCTCAGTGAGGGGCTAGCCTCATCACTGCTGCTGTGCTCTGTCCCTCAGTGAGGGGCTAGCCTCATCACCGCTGCTGCACTCTGTCCCTCTATGAGGGTCTAGCCTCGTCACTGCATGGCTGTGAAAATGAAGGCTTGGGGTAAAGGGGCCGGGGAGCCAGAAACCCAGAGACCAGGCCCAGTGTGGGCTCGGTTGGTTGAAGCTGGGCTCAGCCGAGATCTGTGTGTGTCCTACAACAGGTGATCTCCTCTCTGCGTGCTCCTGGGCTCAAAGAAAGGAAGGAGAGAGAGCGAAACCTTTGTGAGTTATGCAAGAAAAAACCGGGTGAGAGCAGATAACTGTTCAATGCCACGGTTTTATCATGGAAATCTGCACTCAGAGCTGGAAGAAAAGGTTTTCTTTCTTTCTTCATTTTTGGTTGTTATTTGCTTAACAGAATTGGAGAACTGAGAGCTGTCTGGGTAGATGAATAATGAGAAAAAAATCACATTTACACGAGGTCTCTCTCCTGAAGGGTGGCCCTCATCAAAGGGTGTGGAGAGGGGCTGTAGGGCTCATGTCCTCGTTTCCATCTCAGCTGGGCCTGGAAGAGACGCTCCTGAGCGGGCGCGGGGGAAAATAACAGCCGTTTAAGACTGAGAGGTCTCTCATTAATGAAAACCACGGCTGATGTTTGCAGAACGCTCACTGTGGGGCCAGGTGCTGTGCTGAGCCATGGTTTGCAGTATCGTGTACACATATGAACACCATAAATTAGGTGTCGTGAGCAACCCCACTTTACAGATCAGCAAAATGAGGCTCAGGGAGCTTAAGTAGCTGGCCAGAGTCACCAGGCTGCAGACATGATTGAACCAGAATTGTCTGGCTCTGGAGTCCCGGATCTTCAATCAGATTCCTTTAAGACAGGTCAGACCCTTACAGGGACAACTGTGGGCCATGTGTCCATGGACCGGGTTCCAGGGAAAGCCTAAGAAGTGCCCCCACCTAGACCAGACTCCACCACGGTTGTCCCGCACAGAGGCACGTGGCCACCTAGCCTTCCTGCCAACAAGGCAGGAGAAGGTCTCCCTGGCCAAATACAAGGAGAAGAAAGGGGGGAGAAAAAGGAAACCAAGTTGAAACCAACCCCTTTAATGGCGTAGATGGGGAAACTGGGGCCCAGCATGGCTATGGCCAAGAGCTTATGGCTGAGCCAGGACTCGGGACCCCCATCTGCCCCTCGCTGCATACACTGCTTCCTTGGAGCATTTCTTTCCTATGGCCTCTGTAACAGATTCCCAAAATCTTTGTGATTTAGAACAATATAAATTTATTACCCACCAATACCTTGATCTTAGTCCAGTGAGACCCACGCTGGACTTCTGACCTCCAGAACTGTGAGATACTCAATCTGTGTTGTTTTCTACCAAATTCTTTGGGTAAAGTAGCTCTTCACTCTCCAGTTACTGTTATGGATTTAATTGTGTCCCCTAAAAATGTGTGTCAACTTGGCTAGTCCATGATTCCCCGTATTGAGTGATTGTCCACCATTTTGTGATCCGGTGCGATTTTTCTGTGTTGTAAATCCTACTTCTATGATGTTAATGAGGTGGGATTAACAGCAGTTACTTTGATGAGGCAGGACTCAATCTACAGGATTAGGTTGTGTTTTAAACCCATCTCTTTTGAAATATAAAAGAGAGAACCGAGCAGAGAGACATGGGGATCTCATACCACCAAGAAAGTGGCGCCGGGAGCACAGGGCATCTTTTGGACCCGAAGTTCCCGTGCTGAGAAGCTCTCAGACCAGAGGAAGATTGATGACAAGGACCTTCCTCCAGAGCTGACAGAGAAAGAAAGCCTTCCCTGGAGCTAATGCTCTGAATTCAGACTTCTAGACTACTCGACTGTGAGAGAATAAACTTCTCTTTGTTAAAGCCATCCACTTGTGGTACTTCTGTGATAGCAGCACTAGATCACTAAGACAGTTACCTTACATGGTAAAGGGTACTTTGCAGGTATAATTAAAGGTACAGACCTTGAGATGGGGAGAGTTTCCTGGATCACACAGAGCCCAGTGTAATCACCAAAACCAAACCAAACCAGTTGCCGTCGAGTCGATTCTGACTCATAGCAACTCTGTGTGTGCAGCATAGAACTGCTCCATAGGGTTTTCAAGGCTGTGACCTTTTGGAAGCAGATCACCAGGCCTTTCTTCTGAGGCACCTCTGGGCGGGTTCAAACCCACCAACCTTCAGGTTGGTAATTGAGGGTTTAACCATTTGCATCACCCAGGACTCCAATGTAACCATATGAGTCCTTAAAACTGGAGAACCTTGGCTACCATTACTGAAAGTTTTGATCAAAGAGTCTCTAGAATAATCCTAATCAAAAGGGTGATCAGAACACAATTTAAAATTCTCATGGAATCTGGACTTTCTGGAGCCATTGAGACTGGGTGAACCCTCAAAACTATTGCCCTGAAATAATCTTTAAACCTGAAACCAAAAATATCCCCTGAGGTCTTCTTAAAACCACACGATAGTTCAGCTTAACTAGTAAAGAGTGTCTGCCTTGAGCATTGTGCTGTTTCAAAGAACTATCTATATGGGATCAAACTGACAACAATAATTCGAAAGATTAGACAGAAAACTTACAGGGCAGTGAGTTTAAGTTAACGGGGTAGGAACAACTTGGAAAAGGAAGGTGAGAATGGTTGCACAACTCAAAGAATGTAATCAGTGTCACTAAATTGTACCTGTAGAAACTGTTGAATTGGTGTATGTTTTGCTGTGTGTATTTTCAGCAACAACAACATCAAAAGCAAAAAACTGAAGACCTCTCCTGAGTGCAGTACAATGTGACTTTGAAAGAAAGACCAGAGAGACAGCACCTCAGATGAATGCCACATGCTGTGGTTGGCTCTAAGATGTAGAGCGAAAACACATGGCCGTTGTCTTGTTCCCTCGCCCAGGTCTTCAGAGAAGAATCACCCGTGGGCCACCAGTCACCTCCTCTCAGTTCGTCCATTCCATCAGCACACGTTGGCCGACCAGGCGTCATGGAGGGGGACGGGCCCAGCTGTGGACAAGGTGACAGGGCCTGCCCTGCAAGGTGGGAGACAGACCCGCATCGCAGCCCCACCTAAATCCAAGGGCAGACACCAGTGTGTTGAGAGCAATGAAGGGAAACCTCCGTGTTCCATGAGTGCAAACCAGCTGTGGGCTTGGAAGATCAGCTCGTAGAGGAGAGAAGGACGAGGGTGGCGGGAGATAATGGGTCAAAGGCGGAAGGGAAGAGCTCCCTGGCAGAGGGGGCAGTGTAAGCAAAGGTCCTGAGGCTGGACAGTGCTTGGGGTGTTAGGAGGTGGCGAGGGTGGCCAAGGGAGTGAGTAAGAGAGACGAGGCTAGAGAAATCAGCAGTCCCACTTCTCATCCTAGAAACTTCTACAGAGTTAAAACACTCTCAGTAAGGGATTGTTTTTCCTTCTGAAAAAACCACGGAAATACCACAGTTGGGAACTGGTGTGGGGCCCTGTCTCAGCCGCAGTCAGCGTCAGCACGACTTGCTGGTTAGACATGCAGCCACGAGTTTATTATTCCAGCGGGGAGATTAAACGCATAGCATCCATGAGACGAAAATTAAAATGTGGTGACCCACGGGAGTCACCGGGGGTGTCGGGGGGGCTTTTCCCCTTCTCTCCCCGGCCCTGCCCTCCACCCCACCCCAGGCTAGCCCCCCACCTCCCGAAGAGTCGAGCCACCAGCCGCCGGCGCCTCTCTCCACGTCCCCGTTCCCTCTGCTCCGGGAGGCCTGCACATTGAAGCGGCGTCTCCCACAGCCAAGCCAAGCCAAACAGATTAATTTAAGATGCATCTGCTGTAGATTAAACATTTGGAAAAGCCATTTCATAAATATTTTTTTTCCGCAACCACATCCCCATATGGCGGTGAGCTCCGATCTCCGATCCTCCGAATGTTGCTAGAAGCCTCACACATATGCATTTAATGTACACTCCACGCTCAGGACTTCCGTTCCCAGCCTCCATGGAGCACTCTTGGGAGATTGGTACTCTGCTTTTTGGGGGACACATCAGACTCCTCGGCACAAACAAAGCCGAGGGGCTCTGCTCGAGGGTAGGGTGGGTGCGGGGGGAGGCAAGAGGCCAGAGTAGCCCTCTCTTGGTCTTCTCCCCAAACGTCCTGCCCACAGGTCTTTTTCTCTGCTCTGCCCTGAGCTAGGCCCTCGGGATTCCAGAAAGGAAGTCCTTGTCTTCCTAAAGCTCATCATCCAGCAGAAGAACACCCCCAAGTCCAGTCCTTCTCCCCTATATTCACTCTAAGCCTGTTGCTGTCAAGTTAACTCCAACTCTGGGAGACCCCATGTGTGTCAGAGTAGAACCGTGCTCCACAGGGTGTTCAGTGGTTGATTTTTGGGAAGTAGATCACCAGGCCTTTCTTCCAAGGCACCTCTGTGTGGACTCAAACCTCCAACCTTCCAGTTAGCAGTAAAGTGTGTTCACGATTTGCACCACCCAAGGAGTCCAGCATTTACCACAGGGATATAGTGATCACCCAATAACAATAATCTTTGGAAGCTGTTGCTATTATGCCCATTTTACAGATAAGGAAAACGAGGCTGATAGAGGATACCAGTTGTGGTTCTTGGGTTGCAAGCAACAGAAACCAACTCAAGCTTACTTTGGTGAATGAGGATGTACTGGAAGTCTCTAGGTGAGAAACTGGAGAAGTGGGCTTGGGAAGGGGTAAGTACCCCGGCGGTGTCCAATACCGAGGCACAGACCCCTGGGAATGGCCTGGTTGAACGGAGCACTGTCTGATGGAGCTGCTAAGAGGCCTCGTGCCCTGCCAGGCAAGAGATGGACAGGAAACCAGGCCAGTGAACTTGATGCTTAAGCAG
This sequence comes from Trichechus manatus latirostris, assembly GCF_000243295.1. Taxonomy (NCBI): domain Eukaryota; kingdom Metazoa; phylum Chordata; class Mammalia; order Sirenia; family Trichechidae; genus Trichechus; species Trichechus manatus. Next base: position 6,189,940 of record NW_004443944.1, read on the forward strand.
AGGGACAACAAGGCTGACCTTCCAGGACACAAGGGGGCCTGTCTGAACTTCATTTCTCTACAGTCACACAAGAAAATAACGTTTCATGAGGGACGTGCTTCACAGTTCAATCATGGATGTGAGACTAACGGATGCATCAGCCCAAAAGCAAAAACCAGAAGGCAGGAAGGGACAGGAAAACTGGACGGATGGCAACAGAGAACCTGGGGTGGAGAAAGGGAGAGTGTTGACACATAGCGGGATTGGCAACCAATGTCACAAAACAATTTGTGTATTAACTGTTTAATGAGAAATGAATTTGCTCTGTAAACTTTGACCTAAATCACAATTAAAAAAAGAAAGAAAATATCATTTCCCCATGCCTCTCCTTGGTGCATGGGGCCAGACATTTAAACCAGCCTTTCCCCCAGAAAAGGGCCCTGGGTGGTACAAATGATTTGTTCTTGTCTACTAACCCAAAGGTTGGTATTTCGAAACCACTCAGTGGCACAGCGGAAGAAAGGCCTGGCGATCTTCCATAAAGATTGCAGCCAAGAAAACCCTATGGAGCAGTTCTACTCTGTAACGCATGGGTCACCATGAGTTGGAATAATCGACTCAGGTTTTGGTTTTTGGTTTTTGTTCCCCCAGAAAGAGGCTTATATATTTGGATAGAAGATTGATCATAGCTGTGCCTTTTAATGACTGTCCCTCGCCCCCCTGCCCTACCCAGCACAGTAAACACACCTCAGCTCCTGTCCCCCCTGCCTCCTTGCCTCACGCCGGTGTTTGTGGGGGGCCGTGTGCACGCTGCCTCCCACCCATGGGAAATACTGCTCTGGGTTTATTGGAGAAATTGTCTGTCAGATATGATTATTTGTTTGGCGTTCTGTATATCAAATTCTGCCGGTGCCAGTGCCCGGTCACACTGAGTTTATAGGCATACAGCAGGCACAGTCCCGTTAAACACCCCTAAAAAATATGTTTGGTTTAAAAAAAAAGGCTTGTTTACAGTTAACATAAAGAATCACAGACTCTGCTCCCCAGGGACGCGCGTTTGGCGGTGTTGACTGTCTGCTGCAGTGGTGCTACGTGACTTGGCGCTGGCTCCCGCCACCACAGCCCCCCTTCAGGAGAGGACCAGGAGACAGACAGCCTTCGTTTGAATTCATTTCCTTGTTGCTTCATCACGGCAGGTGAGATGGGTCCAAGCTGATTGACCTTGAAACAGGAACCCATTTGGCTCGGCTACAATTACATCTCAGACGGGATTTGATCGGCAAAGTTAAAAGAGAAAAGAAATCCACCCAGCCACAGCCCTGGTGAAACCAGTTTCCTCTATTGGTGCCAGGCAGAGCAGAGGGTGTTTGATTTGGGCTTCCCAGACTAGGAGGGTCTGCTGAGTCAGGGCTGGAGGAGTCCACCGGGCACCCCTGGCCTGTCCCCTGGGCCCTCACCGGTCCTGGCTGGGGCTTCCCCTCAGACCACGTCCCTCACCAGCACTGGAGGGCCCCACGCCTTGTCCCGGCCTTGGTGCTATATCTGCTGATGCTGACTGAGCGCCCCTCCCTGGGTCAACATACCCCGAGGCCTGAGCCAGCACAGGGTGCGGGCACTTCTGATAGGGTGACATTGGCTCACGTCGGCCGCAATAAGCTAATGCTCCTATTTGGATGGACTCACTGGGCAGGGGCAATGGGCCCACCTGACAGTGGGGGGCCAGCTGCCCCCAGCCCCTCCACTGACAGCATGAAGCTTCCATTGGGCTTGGGGCTGGCCCAGGCTTTCAGCCGGCGTCTGGCCTTTCCCTGGCCTTGCCTGTTCGACTTCCTGCAGCCCACTGGACTGGAATTTGCAAATTCAACACAGGAGAGGGGATGGGGTGGGGCCGGGTAGAGAGGAAGAACGAGAGAGGTCCCCAGGATTTATCAGGGCAGGCGGCCTGCTGCTACGTTCTTCACCGAAGGATGGGAACAGTCTCTGCTCAGGAATCCAGGCATTTCCACCAAGAGTGTCCAAAGACATTAAAATCTTCAAGATCCCGAGATGCAAGGCCCTGCGTGACCCACTGCCAGAATGCCCCAGCCTCCCATCCTGTGCTTGGGCCCCCAGCCCAAAGTCTCCAGGAAAGCGAGGGCATGGTTCTCACCCATGCTGCCGTGGGAGGAGAGCTCCCAGTTCAACCACCAGCTTTCGGAGTGCTCACTGTGTACAAGCCCCGCCCTGAGCTCCATCGGAGCGCCTATGGCTACAAGACAGCCCCAGGCAAGTTCACAGATGGTGCCCCCAGAGAGAACTCCCTCCAGGTGATGGGTCCTAGGAAGAGAGAGTGATCAATTCTGGCAAGTCCAGGGCTGGTGATGGGAAGAGGGTATCCTATAGTCTCCCTATCTCCGCCTGTTATGGATTGAATTGTGTCCCCCAAAAATATGTGTCAATTTGACTAGGCTCTGATTCTCATTGTTGTGTAGTTGTCTTCCATTTTGTGATCTGATGTAATTATCCTATGTGTTGTAAATCTTAACCTCTGTATGTTAATGAAGCAAGATTAGAGGCAGTTATGTTAATGAGGCAGGACACAATCTGCAGATTAGGTTGTATCTTGAGTCAATCTCTTTTAAGATATAAAAGAGAGAAGTGAGCAGAGAGGAGAGAGACCTTATACCACCAAGAAAGAAACACTGGGAGCAGAGCGCATCCTTTGGACCTGGGGTCCCTGTGCTGAGAAGCTCCTAGACCAGGAGAAGATTGATGACAAGGTCCTTCCCCCAGAGCTGACGGGACAGAAAACTTTCCCCTGGAGCTGGTGCCCTGAATTAAGACTTGTAGTAGTGAAGATACCACCCCTTCCTCCTGACCCCCTGTAGCTGCCCATTCTTCCTTCCGGAACTACACTTCCTGTTTCACAGGGCTGGGAAACCTGTTTGAAACCCGCTGCCGTCCAGCTATTCAACTCCTAGTGACCCTATAGAACAGAATAGAACTGCCCCATAAGGTTTCCAAGGCTGTAATCTTTACGAAAGCAGACTGCCTGCGGAGCAGCCGGTGAGTTCAAACCACCGACCTTTAGGTTAGCAGCCAAGTGCTTAACCACTGTGCCACCAGGGCTTCTTCAGGGCTGGGAGGAGACTGCCAATCAGAACTTCCAATCCAGTCTACCAGCCGGACCCAACACAAGTCCTCCTTGGAGATTTTATAGCTGGACACTGAGCGATAACACCTGTGCTCCCCTCTAACGACGCTGTGCATGGCCACTGAGCAATAACACCTGTGCTCCCCTCTAACGATGCCATGGGTAGGTGCTGCGTTTCCACCTGCCAAGTGGAGAGAGTTCTGACTCCTTCGCTCAGTCCACTTCATTAACTTCTAACTCAAACCACACTCCTTCCTGGGAGGGAGAAGAGGAGCCAGCTCCATTCCCGAGTGCTTAGAACCTCAGGGTGTGAGACTCACACTGTCTGTGCCCGGGGGCCACTCTCATGCCACAGGAAGGAAGCCTTGTCCAATGGAGAGGTCAACTCAGAGATATTCAAAGCTGAGAGAAAAATGATGACTTAACAGCATCCATTGAGTTCCCAGATCAAACCATACCTGAAGGTCTCCCCTGGGATTCTTCCTTTGTGTGAGCCAATAAATTGTCTTATATTGGTTAAACCATGTGGAGTTGCTTTTCTGTCCCTTGCAATGGGAAGAATCCTGATCGACATAGGGGATCTAGCTCGTCTTCATGGAGCAAGCATCATCGGAGGTGGGTCTTTAATGCAGTGGGGATTTGAGTGGGGGAGGGAGAATCCAGGCAGAGAGAATGACTGAAGCCAAGATGTGGTGGGGACAGTTGAGAGGACTGGGGAGTCCCCGCTTGTGTTCTCCGTGGGATCCCTCATGACTCAGCAAGGCAGGCACTCCACAAAGCCAACGAATGATGGGTGTCTGAGTCGAACGTGGAATGTGATTTGATGGTGGTGCCCAGATAAATCTGGAAAGACAGGTTTGGAATCCACTGGTGTCTCAATCACTCCCAGCCAATTAACCCTGAGAGCCAAATGGTTAAAGGACTCCCCACCAAAACCAGTCACCATCAAGTCAACTCTGACTCAGGGTGACCTCATGTGTGTCAGGGTAGAACTGTGCTCCGTAGGGTTTTCAATGGCTAATGTATGGACTCCCCAGCCAGAGGCATTTAGCCCCAAACTTTGGTTTCTTCCAGAGTGTTCCCCAGGTAGAAACTGTCTGGGATTTGGAATCCCCACAATCCACCTCGTCGTCTTCCCAGGCCCATGGATCTTCCTTTCAGGAAAACTTTCACCTTCAATCAATAATGATGTCATCATCTGACTGAGAGACGCCGATGCCACTCCAAGTCGGCTTTCTGGGTGCCAGAGCCCACGTGGGCAGTGATTTCTTGACTCTATTCTTGCTTCTGGAAATGGTCCCGAGACAGCATGTCCATGAGGCTGGCAGGAAGGAGCTATTGTCTGCGCAGCCGGAGGCTGGAATTTCAGCACCGTCTGGGTGATATAATCTCTCCCCACCACGATGGTGCTCCAGCGTGCGCTTTTGAAATGCTAATGTTTTCAGACCCAGGCTCTGCCTTTTTCAGTATCTCCAATAACATAGTAAATTTTTATGTCGGTTGCCTATTGATTTTACAATGCCCTTGTTCCCCCCACCCCCACCTCCCGTCTTTGATTTTATTTATGAAAGCCTTGAGCTTTCTAGGCAAGCAGGCTCAAGGTCTACCCATTACTCACACCTGCCTGGGTTCCCAAGCCCGAGCTTGGGGTCAGTACCCATGCCTGGTCTCCTTCTCGGGTCAGAGAATGGCTGTTCCTTCCCTCAATCTGCATCCCCCCACAGGCAGCAGGAGCCAGAAGGGAGGTTGATCACAGGGACCCACGTGCGAACACGACTCGGATCCCCTTGGGGAACTCACGGCTCGCTGGGGAGGGCTCCGTGAAAGCGATGAGAAGAGATGCCCTTTGCTGAGCGTGCATCCCAGCTGCTGTGCCAGACTCTGCGCATCCGTTACGTCATTTGATTCTCACCCTCAGCCCACGAGCTTTATGAACCACCCCCATTTACAGATGAGGAGACAGACTCAGAGTTCTTTCCTCCTGGTGGCCAAGAGGCCGGTAGCAGCGCCCCCATCCTTACAACTCCAAAGACTAATAGTCGAGAGAGAGCTTCTTCCACAGTTCTTGTTGTTGGGTGCCTTTGGGTCAATTCTGACTCATAGCAACCCCATGTGACAGAGTAGAACTGCCCCATAGGGTTTTCTGGCCCGTAATCCTTACGGAAGCAGATCACCAGCTCTTTCTCCCACGAAGCCTCTGGGTGGATTCAAACCGCCAACCTTTTGGTTCGTAGCTGAGCGCTTAACCATTGCACCACCAGAGCTCCTTCCTTTTGCAGTGGCCCCACAAAAGTCTCAGGTTGGCTAGGATGGTACTGGCTAGGTCCCACACCCGCCCTGAGGCATCACTGTGCCTGGGAAATTGGACGTGGGTGGGCTTACCGGCCCAGGAGTGGACATTCACTCAGATCTCATGCCTGAGAGAGGGGGCGGGGTGTGTCCCGATTTAGGAAATAATACTGGAGTTCTTATTCCCTCTCCTTGAGCATAGAGAATGTGACCCAGCTGGAGCTGGGCTCACAAGGACTCACAAGGACACATCAACTGGGCCCTGAGGTGTAAAGACAATAGCTAAAATAATCTTGGAAAATATCTTTTAGGGAAACTTTCACATAAAGCCAATCAAACAGAACACAAAAGACTTCCCACTCTTGTTTTTTTCTATTAGCATTTAGTAAATAGAAATTTGTTGGACCAATGAAGACCCTTCTGACTGTCATTACTGAAACGTGTACCAGTTGTTAAGAAAGACAATTCAAAATGTAGGATCACAATTTCTAGCCAATCTGTGAAAAGATGAAGCTTTCAGTGGTTTTGCTCATTTGTAATGTTAATATATACTGATGGCTCTGTAACTGTTCCTTGGACTCGGACAGACATGGCTGTGGCAGCGTGCTTGTCCGTTTTCCCATTCTTGCCTGTTCTGTAATATTCTTTGGACTCAGGCAAACATGGCTCTAGCAGCATGCTGGTCCGATTTCCACTTCTGCCCTTTTGAACATATGCTGAATAAAACTTACTTTTTGCTTCACTAAACTTTATGATGTTTTTACCTTACAACAGTCCCCAAACAAAATCTGGGGGCTGTTGTTTGAGAAGGGAGGTTGGATGCTGGGCAGGAAGCTCCAGCTCCCATCCAAGCCAGGTTGGAGAAGTGACAGTGTTTCACAGGGAAGATCCACATGGGTCGCAAACAGACCGTGTTGCCTCGGGCTACACTGAGTGTCGCAGGCTCCCGGAAGGGCCTGCGGACTCGTCACCCAGGGGCTGGCAGGACAATGGGCTTCCGGAGACACTGATCTGCAAAACGTGCCAAGAAAAAATACTTTCCCTTGAAATAAGTTAATAACTGCTGTGCTTCCCTCTAGTGATGCCTGCATGGCTGCTGTGTTTCTGCCAGCCAAGTGGAGAGGGCCCTGTGACTCTTCTGGCTCACTCCACTTCATCAGCTCCTAATGAACTAGGGGGAGGGGCCAGGCAGTCCTGACTCCCAGGAGGGAGAGGGAGGAGAAGCCAGCTCCATTCCTAGTGTTGTTGCCTGTCTGTAGGACCCTCCAGGGTTGGGAGGCTACTAATAAATGGAAGTGATTGGTAAACTGAAGGAAGTTATTTGGCCTCTCTGAGCCTCAGTTTCCTCATGTGTAAAATGGAGATGCTAACAGAGAAAGAAGGAGAGTCAGGAATAGGAGGAGGAAATGGAATGTGTGGCTAATTTTCTCCATGAACAACTGTCTCATTTGCCATGTGACCAGCTACCATTATTAAACATTTTGATCAAAGACTCTATAGACGAATCCTGATCAAAAGGGGGAAAATGCAGAACAGAATTTCAAATTTTCATGGAATCCAGATTTTCCGGAGCCACTGAGGCTGGATGAAACCCTAAAACTATTGCCCTTAGATAATATTTAAATCTTAAGCCAAAAACATCCCCTGAAGTCGTCTTCAAACCAAACAATAGTTTAGCTTAACTAGTAAAGAATGTCTGCCTTGAGCCTTGTGCTCTTTTAAGAACTATCTACACAGGATCGTACTGACAACAGCAACTTGAAAGATGAGATAGGAACCTTAGGAGGCAGTGAGTTTATGTTAATGAGGGAGGAACAACTCAGAAAAGGAGGATGAGAATGGTTGCACAACTCCAAGAATGTAATCAGTGTCACTGAATTGGACATGTAGAAATTGTTGAATTGGTCTATGTTTTACTGTGTACATTAACAACAACAATAAAATAAACAAAAATTTTATAAAATGGAGATGCTAATAATAAAACATACAGTGAAATTCCAAAAAGTGTTAGTCAGTACAATTGTTATCGTTAGTCCAGTAGCATAAGGTGAAATGTGGCATGTCACCTGATGTGCCCCAGCCATGCTCATGAGTGAGGCCCCCCCGTGCTCACCCAGGCAGAGCTGAGCTTGAAAACGGTTCTCTCTCCAATGCAATAATTCCCTCGAGTGGGAGATGCTGCTGGATGCTGCAAACAAGGTTTAGACCAAGGGAGACACAGCAAGGATGACAAGCCCCAGCACTGTGCTCCTGGAGGAACCCGAGGAACCCTCAGGTAGAGCCCTCTCAGGGGAGGACACGGGCACCTGAGCTGGGACATCTCTGAGTGCCAAGATGTCCACCAGAGCACATGCTGTGGTCCTGTCCAAATCGGTGGGACTTTGGGGGCTGCGTTTAGAAGTGGAGGAGCTCAATGTGTCCCCGCTTCCGGGCGCTAACGGGGGTCACCTCCTACTTCCTGGCACATGCCTGATGACAGAAGTGGAACAGCACAAGCAGGTGCTCCATGAGGTGGGCTTCACTGTGGCTCCTACTTTTGCTGTTGGCTGTCATGGAGTCAACTCTGGCTCATGGCGACCTTACGCATGACAGAATGAAACGTTACCCCATCCTGCATTGTCCTCACAATCACCGGCCCGTTCCAGTCCATGGCTGTGGCCACTGAGCCAATCCATCTCACTGAGGGTCTCTGCTGGGCCCTCCACTTCACCAAAACCATGTCTTCCTCCAGTGAGTGATCCCTCCAGATGACATGAGCAAGTGAGTCAGACAATGTTCTGTTGTGATCCGTAGGGTTTTCATTGGCTGATTTTCAGTCGTAGATCACCAGGCCTTTGTTCCTAGTCTTTCTGGGTCTGGAAGCTCTGCTGAAACCTGTTCCCATTTTACAGATGAGGACACAGAGCCTGCAGCAGACACTGAAGGTGCTCTTCTCAGATCACCCCCAAGCCCGTGTTCACCTCACCTGGCTCCTGCAGGCTTTTGCTTCTAGCCGCCGGGAGCCCCACAAGCACGGAGCCAGAGTGCTAGGAATACACATACCCCCTCCCCAGGGTGGCTGTGCCCAGGGACCAGGGCGTGCGGGTAGGAAAGCCCAGCTCCCCTGAGGGTAGTGAGGAGAGCCGGAAGTGTCACTCCCACTCCAGAGCTCCCTCAGGATCAGGCTGAGGCCGGGACTCACCTGAAACCCACCGCTACTTGGATTATTCCCCTTCCCAGCCCTGCTTCCCCCTCCCTCAACAGTCTCTCCTGGGAGCACTTCCTTAATAAATCCCTAACACACAAATCCTTGTCTCGGAGTCAGCTTCCGGGAACACCCGGCCTTGGCCAGAGGCATGAAGAGAGGAAGTCGGCAGCCCACGTTCACACAGGGAGCAGTGGCAGAAGGGGGTGAAAGGTGACGGTTCTGCCTCAGAGTCTTTGCTCTTGAATGCTCCTCCACACAGCCTTGGTGGCCCACTGTTTTCACAGCAATAGACATTGAGGTTCTAAACAGAGTAACTGAGAAACGTCTCTGGTGCAAGTCCCTGGTTAGGGCACCTCTTAGCTTCACACCCAGCTTCCTTCTCAAGTTTCCAGCGCAAGGCTGTCTAAGCAGAGCGGGGCAGGTGAGGAGCCTTCATAGATGACATTTGTTGCCAGGCAGGTGACCGAAAGGTTGGCAGTTTGAACCCACCCAGAGGCGCCTCAGGAGAAAGCCCCAGCTATCTACTTCCGAAAAAACAAGCCATTGAAAACCCTAAGACCAGAAGATCTAGATGGTACATGACTACCACCACCAACCACTCTGATCAGGGACACAATAGCTAGACCCTGATAGAATGGGAGAAAAATGTGGAACAGAACCTTAAATTCCTACACAAACAAACAAAAAACCTCCCGGAGGACTCCCTGAGACTATTGCCCTGAGATACTCTTTAAACCTTGAGCTGAAATTAACTCCTGAGGCCACCTTGTAGCTAAATAACAGATTGACTGGAAAAGTAATGAATATCACCCGTAAGTACTGTGATCCTTTAAAAAATCACCCCTATGAGACCAAATGGTCAACAATGACTTGAAAACAAAGATGAGAAGGTAAGGGGATAGGGAAACCAGATTAATGGAAACGGAACATCCAGAACGTCGTGAAGAATGTAATGGTTGAATGAGAACCTAAACTGCCGTGTAAACCTTCACTGAAAACGCAATAAAATATCAAAACACACACACACAGAGTAAAGAAAGAAAGAGAGAAAACCCCATGGAGCACAGTTCTACTCTGACACCTATGGGGTCACCATGAGCTGGAATCAGCTCAATGGCCACTGGTTGTTTGGTTTGGTTGGTTGGTTTTTGGCTTAATCTGAGAGACTGTGAGCCTCATGTGAGGTGATAATCCCTCTTCCCTGAGGGATTGCTCTGGGGAGACCTCGCCTCATATTTGTGCATATACAGTAATCAGAACACGTACTACATGTTCACTTGGCATCAGAAGATGTGGCTTCAAGTCCTGGCTTCACCACCTGTCAGCTGTGTGACCCCAGAAAAGCCCCTTAAAAGATCGGAGCTTCATCTCTGTAGCGGGGGTAATCTTCATCCATAAAGCAGCTATAAAACACGGACCTCTCATTAAGGTAAAAGCTTTGGGATCTCCTGGAGTATACAGGGTGAGTGTGAAGAGGACCGTGTTGATCACGGTGGGGAGGGTGCGGCTGAGGTCCTCCCAGCTCATTCTGCACTCACTTTGGTACGCAGACACTAAACCACTGGTGTTTGATGGAGACTAGTCCTAGAAGCGAGCCCTGGTGGCGCGGTGGTTAAGAGCTCAGCTGCTAATCAAAATGTTGGCAGTTTGAATCCACCAGTTACTGCTTGGAAACCTTATGAGGCAGTTCTAGTCTGTCCTGTAGGGTCGCGATGAGTCAGAATCGACTCGAAGGCAAGGGGTTTGGTTTGGTTTGGTTAGTCCGAGCAGCCTTCTCTTCCACGGGGACCCACTTGATACCCCTTGGATTTGAATGCACCCAATTCAAACCCAACTCAAAATGTGTCGGGTCTCAAATAGGCCCCTGAAGACAGGACTTGTGTCTAGAGTGACTTTGCTTATCTTACTGCATATATTGAGGACTTAACACACCAGGAACTAGGCTTAACAGTTTGTTGTTATTGCTGTTATTAAGGTGCTGTCAAGTTGGTTCCGACTCACAGCGACCCTACGTACCACATGGAATGAAACACTGCCTGGTCCGGCACCATCCTCACAATTGTAGTTATGCTTGAGCCCATTGTTGCAGCCATGGTTTCAATTCATCTCATTGAAGGTCTTCCTCTTTTTCGCTGACCCTCTACTTTACCAAGTATGATGTCCTCCTCTAGGGACTGGTCCCTCCTGATAACATGTCCAATGAGACAAACGGTTTACATACATTTAATTTTCACACCAAACCTGGGAGGCAGGTTCTACTGTCATCCAACTTTTTGGATGAGAAAATTGAGGCTCAAGAACCATTACAGACAGAGGTATAGATAGACTGGATAAAAAAGAAAATGAAGGTTCAAGAACCATTAAAGTATATAGACAGATTGATTAGATAGATACAGACGAGTAAACCAAAGATCAAGGACTATTATAGATATTTAAAAACCATAGACAGGTAAGATAAGAAGGAGGAAGAAATGAAGGAAGAAGAAAGAAAGGAAGGAAAGAAGGGAGGGAAGGAAGGAGGGACAGAGGAAGGAAGGAAAGAAAGAAGGAAAGAGGAAAGGAAAATGGAAGGAAGGAAAGAAGGAACGAGGAAGGGAAGAAGGAAAAAAGAAGGAAGGAAGATAGGTATTTGTGTGAAATAACCTCAGAAAGTGGACTCAAACATACGAAAGATGACGGAGATGGCGCAAGAGCCGACAGTTTGGTCTGTTACACACGAGGTTGCCATGAGTGGGAGCCGACTAACAACATTCTACCACATTCACTTTCAAGACACCAATTCAAACGACAAAGTGGAGCTTTTTATTTTGTTTTGTTTTTTTAGGGGGTGGTTGTTTGTTTTTTCCTGTATTTCTCCTTCCAGAAAATCACAGAAATCACTATTTCCTGCTAAGAAAATAAAACCAAGGCCCAGCCACCTCTCTTTCCTGCCCCTGCAGGCAGATACGGAGGTCAATGGATAAATGTCAGAAAGAGAACATTACTGTGGCACCCTCAGGCCATTAGTGTCGATAATTACCCACTGTAAACAGGACAGATAGGATGGAAGATGGAGGCCCCGGGAAGTGGGGGGAGCACCCTGAGAAATCAAAGCCTCCCGTTTAGCCCTTGGGGCAGGTTGCATCCTCTCCCTGCTTCTCCTCCTGCAAGTTCTCGAGGGAGGGACAAAGACCCTCCCTTCCAGCAGGAGGGCATCCTGGCCTAGTCCTGGCTTAGTGGAAGGGACTGGCTGTGCCCCAGTGCCTTTGCCCAGAAACAAGCCCCTAGTGACGCCCCCGCCACAGAGACAGCATCATCCTGGTGGCTGTTCCTTGGGTCCCAGAACCTCATCAAAGCTGAAACTGAGCTCACCCTCCTCCCCCTCCCACCAAGTGCTCCACCCACAGTCTCCAGAACCCTTTCAGGGGCACAAGCCCAAACCCTGGAGTCCACCTGGATACCGTCCCCTCTCTCATCCCCAACATTCGACCCACCATCCACTTGTTCATCTATTCTGTCAATGTTTACCAGGAGCCTCCCGTGACCCAGGCTCTGTGTCGACACCAGGATGGTCAATGTACTTCCCAAATGTCCTCCGCTTCCACACCATTCACCCGGAACAAGCCACCTTCACCTCTCACCTGGACAACTGCACCCCTCCCCCACTCCTGACTTCCTCTCTTGACCCTTCCTGGGATAAGCTTAGAAAATGCAAGTCAGACCAGGTTCCTTCTCTGCCTAGAACCTTCCAAGGGCATGCAGTTGTCCTTACAGTGAGACAAAGCCCTCACAAACCTGCACAGTCAGGCCCCACCGACATGTCCAGCCCCATCCTGGACCTCCTCTTGCATTCGGAGCTGCAGCTCTTGCTGTCTCTGAGCCTTTGCACTAGCTGTTTCCTCTGCCGGGACGCTCTCTCCCTCTCCTCTACTCACCCAGAAAACACCAGCTTGTCATAGATATCCAGTTTAAACAAGCTTTCCTCAGGGGACCCCCTCCTGACCCTCCTGCTTGGGCCAACCCCCCAGTACACTATTTCAGGACTCCATGACATTGCCCTTCAATAACTGAATATTTTGGCAATTATTTGTCTGGTGTCTCCATCCCCTGATAATTTTTTGTAAGTCCATGATAGCAGGGCTTGGTCTGGCTTGCTTACTGCTATGTCTCCATTGCAAGGTCTGGGACAGTACCTTGTGCATGGTAGATCCTCCCTTTATTGACTGAATGAGTGAATAAGTAAATGAATATAAGAACGAACATACAGAGGCAAAACATTGCATTTCCTGCTTTCTGTTTGAGACCCACCTTGAGCATTCTATTTATTTTTGGTTTGATTCTTACCATTTTCTGTCTTTCATGTTCCCAGGTACTGTGAAGTTTGGGGTTGTGGGGATTAAAGAAGGTTGCAGATTATTTGACATTTCTCCCATCAAGAGGTAAAGTCCAAGCTACCTCCTCTTCAGTCTGGGCTGGTCCATGACTGCTTTGATCAGGTGAGTATGGCTTAAGAGATGCTCTGTCAGTTCCAGGCCTTGCCTTTAAAAGGGCAGGCAGCTTTAGCCTAACTAGTAAAGAATGTCTACCTTAAGCATTATGCTCTTTTAAGATCTGTCTGTGGGTGGAATCAAATCGACGACAGCAACTTGAAAGGTTAGATAGAAACCTTAGGGAGCAGTCAGTTTATGTTAAAGAGGGAGAAACAACTCAAAAAAGGGGGGTGTGAATGGTTGCACAACTCAAAGAATATAATCAATGTCACTCAATTGTACATGTAGAAAGTGCTGAATTGGTGTATGTTCTGCTGTGTATATTCTCAACAACAACAAAAATAATATAAATTATTAAAAAAAAAAGAAAGAAAGGACAGGCAGCTTCCACTTCCTTCCTCTTGGAATCATGAGCCACCATGTAAAGAATCCGACTGCCCTGAGGCCACCATGCTGTGAGGAAGCCCAAGCTAGTCCCATGGAGAGGTCATGTAGAGGAGGAGGAGGGAACAAGTCCAGTCCCTAGACCTTTGAGTCATCCCAGCTGAGGCCGCTGACATGTGTCATGCCCTCTGTCTTTGTCTGTCTATCCCACAGAATCGTGATACATGGTATTGATAAATTGCTGTCTTAAACTAGGATGTTTTGGGGGTAGTTTGTTATGCAGCAAGAGATAACCAGAACAGGGATCCCTCAGCTATGGCAGAGAAGATAAACTTTTCAGACATTTAAATAATCCCTCACCCACCCCCACTCATCACACTTGAAAATCCTCCCACGAGAGAGCTTGCGCTCTGAAAATGCTCCTCTAAGTAAAAATAAACAGATAAATACCATGTCTGTGGGTTTCTGACTTATGGGGCAGAAACATTCTTTTGGTTTGATGTTCTGGAGAGTCTTTCTTTGTGGTCTTTTATTTTTCCAAAACACAGTTTCAGTTGGTTTTCATTATCCATGTGACTGCTGGAAAGTTCTAATCCCTAATGCAAGACTATATTTTTAAGAGCATCAGTCGAGAAAACTAAGGAGAAAGCTAGCTTTAGAAGGAATGGAGCATTCCAGAGTGTGGGGGGTGGCTTCCCTGAGACCAGAAAACCCATCATTTCTTTTCTGTCTATGGTCCCAGCCTGGAGCTCGCCTAGAGCTGAGTCCTCAGCCTACTCTCCCAGGAGAGAATGGCAGACGTAGGATCAGTTGGGGGTGGAGTGAAACTATTTTAATATCTGAAAGTATTGACTGCTCTGCCAAAGCTGAGGAACCGCTGTCCTGATTATCTGAATACCAGTGACTCACCCTCCGAGGCCATGCAGTGTGGGGCTTGTCTGTAGCTGTAAATGCACCTGGTATTTAGCCCACACCTCCTTCCATGAGGTACGCTCCGCTTTGTAGGTAGGGTGTACAGGCAGGCTGCACAAAGTCACAAAACATCTAACAATTTGCCAGCAGCCTCCAGAGTGACTCCAATGGACAACAGAGTCCCTGGAGGTTAAAACTTTGAGTCCTTGAAGAACGTCCTTGAACAACTTCTTGGGGGCCTGGGACAGGGACCTGTCAGGGCTCCCAGGTAGGTGTCACCTGGAAAGGAGCTGCCCTCTTCTTCACCCACCATGGAATGACTGTTCCTTCCAGGGGTTGGAGAAAAACAGGAAGTGTGAAGGAGGGACTTGAGAGAAAGAAGAAGTGAGAGACTGAGGAGGAAGGTTTTGGTGAACCATGAAATACTGGGTGAAGGAAAGAGCTGGCTTCTCAGGAGAGGGGAGCTGGAGAGCAAGTGGTGGTTGGGTCCCTGGACAGACCAGGCTGAGCCTGCCTGGGGTGGAAGAAGAACGGTGGGGACCTTGGTCAGGGTGGCCCTGGAAGGCCCTGGGGAGGAACCAGGAGTCAAGCAGGGTGGATGTGGTTGGCGCTGCCAGGGGCTAGCCTGGTCAGTATGCAGTGTTCCAGACCCTCATTTTACAAACTGCTCCCCATCCAACAGCCAGGTCACCTCCTCTAAGCCGAGTTTAACCATGTCTCACCTGCCCTGCTTCGAACCTTGCAGAGGCTCTCAATGCTCCCAGGAGGGAGTTGGCAGTCCTCCCAAGGGGCTCCCAGTGCTCCCAGGAGAGACACAGCAGTCCTTCTAAGGGGCTCCCAGTGGTCCCAGGAGGGAGACATAGCAGCCCTCCCAAGGGGCTCTCAGTGCTCCCAGGAGAGACAAAGCAGTCCTCCCAAGAGGCTCTTATGCTCCCAGGAGAGAGACAACAGTCCTCTCAAGGTTCCACCCCATGTATTCTGGCTCCTGCTGACTTCCCCAGTCTCATCTTGCCCTACAACCCCTCTGGCTCTCTGTTCTAGCCCCATCACCTTCCTTCAGTCTCCAGTGTTCATTCTGCTGTCCCCCACTTCAGCACTGTTGCATGTCTGTTTCCTCCACTTGGAATGTCCTTCTCTCCTTTCCTTCCTCATCCTTTGGACAAGTTACTTACATAACCTGTGCCTCAGTTTCCTCATCTATAAGATGAAGATGGTGATGCTAATGATGGTGCTTACCTCATGGGGTTGTTATAAGGGCTACTTGAGGATGGATGGATAGATAGATAGGTAGATAATAGACAGACATGATAAATATATGATGGATGAATGGATGTATGGATGGATGGATAGGTAGATAGGTAGATAATAGACAGACATGATAAATATATGACGGATGGATGGATGGATGGATAGGTAGATAGGTAGATAATAAACAGACATGATTAATAGATCATGGATGAATGGATGCATGGATGGATGGATGAATGGGTGGATGGACGGATAGATAGGTAGACAGGTAGAGAGATGGACAGATACAGGGGTGTCACCAGGGTTGGTGTCACCCAGTGTAGTAACTCATGACGTCAGCCCCATGGGCTTCCTCCTGTACCAGACCATACAGAATCCTTAGTATTTTTTTTGTACTATTGCTCGTAAATCATAATTCCCGCATAGTACTCCTTTTCCTTTAATTACTACTAAAGTTATTGATATAGGTTCACTAATACTAATTACTACAGTATTGTAGCTAAAACACCAGAAAATTTGACAAAATTAGTGACTATAAAAACACCCGCAGCAGGATGCAGATGAAACCACGTGATTCAAAGTGTCACTGTAATCGTGTAATATTGACAGCTCTGACTGGAGTGCCTTAGAAGGCTCAAAAAGTAAATCAGCTAGAGTTTTAGCCTCGTAGGTATATTGATACAGGTAAGCTGGGCTTATGAAAACTATTGTTGTTGTAACTAACTATGGGGATAGTTTTATAAAAAATAATATATTTCTGCTGAAACACTGCACAAAAATTTTATAGACAGTCAGTTTGGTGTCACCCCCTCTGACAGTGTCACCCAGTGCTGTCTGCACCACCCCCCCAGCACCTCCCTAGTGACGCCGCTGGACAGACGAACAGAGTTTAGAACGACACTCATGCATGGACTCCTGCGGTCATCATCGAACTTCCCGCTTCCTGAAATGATCTTGTTCCTGTAATGTCATCCGTCTCCCTGGCTAAAATGGAAGCGCTGAGGCGCTGGGTCTTACCAGCTTGCTCCCCGCTGTGTCCCTCTGTGCTTAGAATGATGCTTGGCCCCCGCAACCACTTAGTATTCATCGAAAGACTGACTGGGAAGTCCGGGACCCTTGAGGCAGAGGCCGCCCCCAGAGAAGAGGAGAGAAAAGAAGGGATTTGTGGTACAACAGCCAAAGGAGCTGGAAGGCCAGCACGGCCAGAGCAGACGGGGGGCCCCCAGGACCCCCGTTTACTGTTCAGTCCCGAGAAAAAGCCTGGCTGCCTGGCTGAACCTCGGGGCGGAAACAGGGAGAAGGGGTGCCATCCACCGTGGCAGAGCTGCCCCTTCACCAGGCAGAGACCCCATCACCAGTGTCCCCGGGACTCCAGGCTCTGGGGGCAAAGTGAAGCCTCCGTTTCCGGGTCACCTGAGCATTTTTTAAAGTGATGTCAAACGCCCCCCTTCCAGGACCAGTACTGACTCGCTCCCTGGAGGCCTTTGGCCAACCGTTAAGGCTTCCCCTCCTGCAACAGGCAGCCCTCCATCCCTTTGTAGCTGAGATCCCAAACAGAAGTGAGCCCCTCCCTGTCTGCTCCAGCCCCCCAGCAGGGAGCGGGGTGGGGGGCAGAGCCGGCCTGCTGCACCCCACAGGACGTGATGGGGAGGCCCCCGGTGCCCTCACCTTCCCAAGTGAGCTTTGTTTGACGCGACGTAATAAAAAATCTTTTTATCTTTGTCTCCGTGGGTAGGCGGGGAGGCCAAAAGTCTCAATGTTTTAAAGGGAAATTTTAATTAGTATGCAAATGTGACTCGCGGCATTAAAATGTCATTTGCTAAGTAAATGTTGCTGCACTCCCAAGTTCAGGTAGTTATTGGATCGTGTCCTGCCAAGGTGCCTTTGTGGGCTTCCTGAGTTGTAATAACAGCATTTCAAACACAAAATGAAATTCTCCTCTGTTACAATGCGCCGGGTTACGGCTTCTCCGCCGCTATGTGACCGGAATATTTTAAGGCGGCCGCCGGCGGCTCTGCAGCCCCTCCTCCTTGCGGAGACCAGCCCCCGAAGCCGACCCAAGCGCTCGCCCGCCGAGGAGCCTGGCCTGGTCTGGCGGGGGCGGTGAGCACACGCTGCAGGGGAGAGGTGGACGCCTGAAGGATTAAGTCAGTCACTGCCCCAGGAAACCCACATGGAGCCACCGCAGGAGAGAGGCGCGGGAAGATCGCCAGAGGATGGGGCCGGGTTTTTCTTTAATTCCAGGAGAAATGACGATCTACTGATAGCGACCCAAAAAGCAGGAGATAATTACCCAGCCTTGTGGTGCGCTGACACTTCCCCCAGTAGTGATCCAAGCGTGTTCTGAATCTGAATGAAGCTTCACTAAACAGCGTGTCTGTGTGCACATGTATGTGTGTCCATGTGTATGCACTTCCGTGTGTGCACATTGCATGTGTGTGGGCATGCGCAGGTACACGTGCACGCGGCACGCAGGTGTGCGTGTGTGCGTGTGTACACGGATATTGTGGGAGTGCATGCGTATTGTAGTTCATGTTTCACATGTGTGGACATGGGTGCGTGTTTGTGCGTGAGCATGTGTGGGAATGTGTGTGCACATGTGTGTGTGTGTGACTGTGTGTGCATGTAAGGTTAATTTTGACTCTATTTGGTTTTGCCTTTTATACCATCTTCAGAACGTGGCTGCTGGGCCACATGCACCTCCACTATCAGAGCGAGGAGCCCTGTGGAGCCCAGCCCAGACTCGCAAGCAGGGGTGGGGTGAAGAGGGCAGACCACAGGGCAGTCAGCCTGCCGGCGCTGGTGTCCACAGTCCCAGCTCAACTGTGGGGGAGAGGGGGTGCAGTGCAGGCCGTTAATCAAGGAGGAGCATCCTCCAGCGTCATCAATGAAGGGGTCCTGTCCTCCGTGGTGTTTCTTCCCCTGGGACAGAGAAAGGGCTAGCTCAAGTGGCAGACCCTGTACTCTATCTCCCCATCCGCCACCTCCTCCCTCCTGCTTCTTCCCTGCTGGGGAAGAAGATTTACAGCTACGTGGGGCCTGTGACCCAGTTCTGGCCACCCGGATGTGTGGCAGACACCTCAAATCCCTCAGACATTTCTGTGTATCCATCCACTGGCTTCTGAGTTAGGGTGTCAGTAAAATGCAGGATGCCTAGTGAAACCTGAATTTTGGATCAACAGTGAATAATTTTTTAGTGTGAGTATGTCCCAAGTATTGCATGGGACACACTCACGCTAAAAATTATTTGTTGTTTATTTGAAATTCAAATTTCACTGGGCATCCTGTATTTTTATTTGCTAAATTTGTCAGCTCTACTCTGAATGCTTTTGGCGCTGACCTGCAACTGTCTTCAAAGAAGTTCCCTTGGGTCACTGAAGCCCTGGAGAGCTGGGCATGCCTGGGAGTTTACAAATCACACCACCCAAGACGGCCCTTAATCGTTGCCATTGAGTCTATCCCAACCCATAGCAACCCTACAGGACAGAGTAAAACCAGCCCATAGGTGGTTCTAAAGCTGTAATCTTTACAGGACTAGACTGCCACATCTTTCTCCTATGGAGCAGCTGGTGGGCTTGAACTGCCAACCTTTCTGTTAGCAGCCAAGCTCTTAACCACTGTGCCAGCAGGGCTCCAAGGACTAAAGGGGGAAAGAGTCTGAAAGCCCAGCTCCCTGGCAAACTCTGAGCATCGTGTACACTCCAGAGCTCCCCATGGGATCAGGCTGAGCCTGGGGCTTTGCCTGAAATCTCCCCCTTGCTTGACTTCCTCTGCTCCCTGGTGGGTTTTTCCTGGGAGCACTTTCTTAGTAATCTTGCAAGGAACCCTCATCTCTGAATTCTTCTGGAGGAACTGACCTAAGATGGCCCCTTCTGTGAAAAATTTTCTTCTTCAAATGTGGAGAGAATTTCAAATTCTCATGGACTCCAGACTTTCTGGAACCATGGAGGCTGAATGAACCCCCTAAACTATTGCCCTGAGAGCATCTTTAAACCTTAAACCAAAAATATCCCCTGAAGTCTTCCTTAAACCAAACAATGTTGCTATTGTTGTTAGGTGCCATGAAATCACTTCCAACTCATAGCAACCCTGCGTACAACAGAATGAAACACTGCCTGGTCCTGCATCATTTTCACAGTCTTTGCTATATTTGAGCCCATTGTTCCAGTCACTGTGTCAAACCATCTCATTGAGGGTCTTCCTCTTTTTCACTGACCTTCTACTTGACCAAGCATGATGTCCTTCTGCAGGGACTGGTCACTCCTGATAACATGTCCAAACTATGTGAGATGAAGTCTAAGGAGCATCCTGGCTGTACATCTTCCAAGATAGATTTGTTTGTTCTTCTGGCAGTCCACGGTATATTCAATATTCTTCGCCAATGCCATAATTCAAAGATGTCAGTTCTTTAGTCTCCCTTATTCATCATCCAGCTTTCGCGTGCATATGAGGTGATTGAAAACATCATGGGCTTGGGTCAGGGGTACCTTAGTCCTTAAAGTGACGTCTTTGCTTTTGAACGCTTTGAAGAGGTCTTTTGCAGCAGATTTGCCCGATGGAGTGCTTTGTTTGATTTCTTGACCACTGCTTCTGTGGGTGTTGATTGTGGATCCAAGTAAAACAAAATTGTTGACAACTTTAATCTTTTCTCTGTTTATCATGATGTTGCTTATTGGTCTAGTTGTGAGGATTTTTGTTTTCTTTATGTTGAGGTGTAATCCATACTGAAGGCTGTGGTCTTTGATTTTCATCTGTAAGTGCTTCAAGTCCTCTTCACTTTCAGCAAGCAAGGTTGTGTCATCTGCATATCTCAGGTTGTTAATGAGTCTTCCTCCAATCCTGATGCCACATTCTTCTTTATATAGTCCAACTTCTTGGATTATTTGCTCAGCATACAGATTGATCTTTCAAAAGCAGCTGCAGCAGTATATGGACAGGGAACTGCCAGAAATTCAAGCCGGATTCAGAAGAGGATGTGGAACCAGGGATATGATTGCTGATGTCAGATGGATCCTGGCTGAAAGCAGAGAATACCAGAAAGATGTTTACCTGTGTTTTATTGGCTATGCAAAGGCATTCAACTGTGTGGATCATAACAAATTATGGATAACATTCCAAAGAATGGGAATTCCAGAACACTTAACTGTGCTCATGAGGAACCTGTACATAGACCAAGAGGCAGTCGTTAGAACAGAACAAGGGGATACTGCTTGGTTTAAAGTCAGGAAAGGTGTGCGTCAGGGCTGTATCTTTTCACCATACTTATTCAATCTTTCAACAACCAAGGGTTCAGAAGATATAAAACCCCTTGCTTTTCTTGAAAAGATGGCCCAACGAAGAGATTCAGCCAAATTATTGAGTCAAAATTTAAAATTCATGATTTGAGATATAACAGAAATAAGCAGAAACGAAACAAGAAGAATGTAATTTTGATCCCCAAATACTTGATGTTAACAAAATCATGCAACAAAAAGTGAATCTTAAAAATAATGATTAAAAATGAGGCTCCATATAGATATTTATATATATTCTAAATTCCTGGATATAAAAAAAATAATTATACTGGTTCGGGAGTAAAAAGGAATAGAAAACAGATTAATAAAAGAAAAAGGAAAGACCAGGGGAAAAAATTTTAGTGTATTTAAGAATGGCTTCTCAAAATCCTGGAGAAAAATGCATACTACATACTGAGATTACAGATTTAGAAAAATAAAACTTAAACTTTACCTCAAAATTGATACCAAGTAATTCCCGGATGAATTAAAGATCCACAAATAAAAGAATGATGTATCTTACTACATAAAGATTGAAAGCCTGTTTGCCCCCAAACAAACACACAAGCAAAATGAAAAGACCATCAACAATGTGAGACAAAAGATACCCAGAATATATAACCAAGGATTAATAGCCTTACTATATAAAGAGTTTTGAGGAAAAAAAAAGATTCATGTCACCTCACTGAGCATCTATTCTCTCCTCTGCAAAATGGGATAATATAGCACCACCTCCTGGGTCGGCATGGGGATTACACAAATATTCAGGAGCCTGGCTATCCCAGATCACCAGAGCTCAGAAAAAGGTGCCTGGTCACCCCACTGCTCACATCAGAAGCCTGGAGGTCACTCTTGTCTCCTCCTTTTCTTAAGTCTACATCCTGCTTGCCTGCCTCCAAATACTCCCCAAAATCTGTCCACGTATGTCCATCTACCCATCCTGCCCTCGTCCAGGCCCTGTCATGTCCCTCCCACAGGATTGTCAGGGCCTCTCCCTGGTCCCTGCCCCCATCCAGTCTTGTACAATAGCCAGAAAGGCCCTCAGAGTAGGTGGCCTGACCAGGCCACTCCCACTTTTGAACCTCCACAGCCTCCTGCTTCTCCAGCCCAGAGGCAGACTCCCTTGTTCACTTGCAGGACCCTGCGAGGACAGATGGGCTGACCCCACCCTCACTGGAGCACCCTCACTTGCACCACCTTCACCCAGACCACCCTCACCCGGACTACCCTCACCTGGACCACGCTCACCCGGACCAGCCTCACCTGGACCAGCCTCACCTGGACCATGCTCATCTGGACCACCCTCACCTGGACCACCTTCACCTGGACCACCTTCCCCTGGACTTCCTCAGTGCTCACACCCCTCATTCTTTCCTGTGCAGGGTCTTTACCCGGAGCACCCACTTTCCAGTCAGCCCTGAACGTCTCTGCCTGGCCAACTCCAACTCCTCTTCAGGCTTCCACCTCCTCTAGGAAGCCCCCTGGAGTCCCTGTGTGGCACTAGTACTCGACTACTAGCCGAAAGGTTGGCAGTTCAAACCCACCCAGAGACACCTCGGAAGACAGGCCTGGTGATCTGCTTCTGGAAGGTCACAGCCTTGAAAACTCTAGAGAGCAGTTCTACTCGCAAACGTAGGATTGTCGTGAGTCAGAATCGACTCAATGGCAACTAACAATAGCAGGAAGCCCATGACCTTCTCAACTAGGTCAGGCACCCCAACTCGTGCCTCCTCCCGCTAGACGCTAAGTCTTCTAAGGACAGGAACAGCGTTTGCCTTTTCATCACACACCTGTGCCTGGCCTTCACGTCAGTGTCTCACAAGCATCTGTGTATTTAGTGTTAACAGTGGGTGTTCATTGAGCATTTACTATGTGCAGCCGGTTCTCTGTAATCTCTGTGTATTCCTTGTCTGATTGTCTCTATAACAGCCCTGTGGACACTATGTCTATGTATTATTTTACAGATAAGGAAACTTATGGATTGAACTGTGTCCCCCCAAAATATGTGTCAACTTGGCTAGGCCATGATTCCTAGTATTGTGTGACTGGTCACCATTTTGTCATCTGATGAGATTTTCCTATGTGTTGTAAATCTTGCCTCTATGATGTTAATGAGGCAGGATTAGAGGCAGTTATGTTAATGAGGCAGGACTCAATCTACAACATTAGGCTGTGTCTTAAATTAATCTCTTGAGATACAAAAGAGGGAAGCAAGCAGAGAGACATGGGGACCTCCTACCACCAAAAAAGCAACACCAGGAGCAGAGCACGTCGTTTTGACCCGGGATCCTTGTGCTGAGAAGCTCCTAGACCAGGAGAAGATTGATGACAAGGACCTTCCTGTAGAACCAACAGAGAGAGAAAGCCTTCCCCTGGAGCTGGTGCCCTGAATTCGGATTTCTAGCCTCTTAGACTGTGAGAGAATAAACTTCCTTTTGATAAAGCCATCCACTTGTGGTATTTCTGTTATAGCAGCACTAGATGACTAAGACAGTGGGGCAGAGAGGTTAAGGAACGTGGACAAGGATACACAGTAAGTAAGTAGCAGACCCGGGAATCTAATCCAGGCAGATAAACTAGAGGAACTATGCTTTTATCCCTCCCAGTACGGACACTAGGGTCTTGCTGGTGCAACAGCTAACCAAAGGTTGTTGGTTCAAATCCACCAGTGGCTCCACAGGAGAAAAAGATGACAACCTGCTCTCATAAAAATTAAAAACAAAATTCATTGCCGTCAGTTTGATTCCAACTCATAGCGACCCCATAGGACAGAGCAGAACTGCCCCATAGGGTTTCCAAGGAGAGACTGGTGGATTCCAACTGCCAACTTTTGGTTAGCAGCCAAGCTCTTAACCACCACACCACCAGGGCTCCACATAAAGATTACAGCCTAGGAAACCCTATGGGGGCATTTCTACTCTGTCACATGGGGTTGTTATGACTTAGAATCGACTCGATGGCACCTAACAACAACATACTCGCACTGAGGCAGTCGTGGCTCAGTGGTGGCATTCTTACCTTCCATGCGGGAGGCCCGGGTTCAATTCCCAGCCAATGCACCTCAAGCGCAGCCACCACTGTCTGTTATTGGAGGCTTGTGTGTTGCTATGATGCTGAACAGGTTTCAGCAGAGTTTCCAGACTAAGATGGACTAGGAAGAAAGTCCTGACCGTTTAGTTCCAAAAATCAGCCAGTGAAAATCCTGTGGATCACGATAGTCTGATCCAAAACTAATCATGGCACTGGTGCAGGACTGGGCGGTGTTTTGTTTCATTGTGCATGGGGTCACCATGAGTCAGGGGCAACCCGGTGGTACCCTTTGCCATTGAGTCGATTCCAACTCATAGCGACCCTATAGGATAGAGTAGAACTGCCCCATAGGGTTTCCAAGGAGCAGCTGGTGGATTCGAACTGCCAACCTTTTGGTCGGCAGCCAAGCTCTCAACCACTGCACCAACTCAGTGTTAGCTAACAACAAATACTGTGACTACACTGAATATATGAATGAATGAAGTCCAGGAACAATTCCAGGCAGGAGATTCGGGCTATATTTCAGCTCTGTCCTGGCTTTCTGAGTGAGCTTGGGCAAGGTCCACCCCTCTCTGGGCCTCAGTTTCTCCTATAGAACCTTCCAGTTCTTTCTGGGTTTAAATATGATTGTTCCCTTTCTGTTGCCCTTCCCTTGGGGTTACCAAGGCTGCCACCAGGTGGCGCCCCTCCACATTAGCCCAGTTCACTGGGGAGGGCTATTTCCAAACCAAACCACCAAAGCTAGAGACCCCAAGGAAGCAGATCACCCTTCCTGCTGGTCCTTCATCATTTCTGAGTACCATGACCTAAGGACCAGGTGTAAATGAAGTCAGCCCCACCCCTGGAGAGGGTGGAGGTGGGTCTGAAGCGCACAGCACTCCTTCCAGACCACTGGATCCTCAGTTCAATGCTGTGTGAAGTTCCAGCCACGGTTGGTTTTCTGGACAGCCCAGAGCGGGATATAAATTATCCATGGTTATCCATTCATCAGCCGGCAAAAATGAAATGCCCCTCTGAAATGCATTTCAAATCGCCGTCCTCCCAGCCCAGGGATGCGTATTTCCGATGTTGGTACACTGGTATTGCCGCCCTCCTGTATTTCCACGGGCCTGTTGAGGGCATTTCTGACGGCACGAGGTACCATGAAAAGCGCAGGCTCCCTGTGACAGCGTCCTCTATTGCTCAGTGTGTACATCCGCGATCCCATTTAATTCCAGCACTCCCATACCTTGGAAGTAAGTGCCTGCTGAAACGTTAGCTCAATGGTAGTTAGCTCTAAGACATGCAAGTTCCAATCTCTCCCACCCCAGAGCTCTTTATGCCACCATGTTTCCTTCCAAGACCCCTTTAAAATTTGTTCTGGGATCTGCAAGCCTTAGTTTCCCCTATTTCCTTAACGGCGATAAATAGCTTGTTATTGTTGGGTGCCGTGGAGTCAATCCCAACTCATAGTGACCCCATGTGTACAGAGTAGGGCTGCTCCCTAGGGTTTTGTTGGCTGTAATCTTTACGGAAGCAGGTCGCTGCCAGGTTTTTGTCCTGCAGAACTGCTGGGTGAGTTCGAACCACTGACCTTTCTGTTAACAGTGAGCGCTTAAAACCATTGCATCGCTTGAGTTTTATTCTAAACATGAGCATTTTCTTGACATCAAATGTTGGTACATGGGGTCTGACAAAGGATTTTTAGTGTGATAGGTGAGTTGTTTGTCTGAGAAGTTTTGCAGAGGGATCTAAAGCAGCCACACCAACCATGGATTGTCAGGACGTCAATTGAGGACTTCATTAGGATACCGGAGAATGCCTCCTCCAGCTTAAACCAAACAAACCAAACCCGATGACGTCGAGTGGATTCCGACTCATAGCGACCCTACAGGACAGAGTAGAACTGCCCCATAGGGTTTCCAAGAAGCGCCTGGTGGATTCGAACTGCTGAGCTTTTGGTTAGCAGCCAACCTCTTGACCACTGCGCCACCAGGGCTCCAGCTTAGAGTGCCTTAAACTGCTGATGGAGAGGCAGGAGTCACGCACAGAGTCTCAGGGCCAGAGGTATAGGCCCTAATATTCATTTCAACAAAATTTCAGTACAACAAAATTCCAAGAAAACAGCAAGATTTTTCCCTAAGACCAGGCTTGGCTGGATTGAAACTAACCTGAATTTTTCATATTCACTAATTAGAGTCTATTGCTTTTGTCACCTTTGAATTAAAAAAAAAAAAAAAAAAATTTTTTTTAAAGCTACTCATACTGAACCCAAGGTGAACCCCATGACAATCAGTAGAAACATTCGTGGTGCTCTGTATGGAAACGAGCAGCGCCACTCAGGCAGCGGCAAAGCCCTCCTAGGAAAAGTAATGATGGCAGAGACCCTTGTCTCAGCTGTGCTTTGTGGATGCCAAATACCTGCTGAGTTCTCACTGGAAGCAAAGAAAGGCTCATCCCCTGGATATGTTGGGTTTTGTGTTGCTTTATTTGATGCCATTTCTGACAGGGGTTGTATGTCTGGCTTTGTGAGCTGGGTTTGTTGTCGTTGTTCCTCCCCATTCGAGGGGCCCCCAGTTATCTGGAGAGGGTGAGGGGTGGCATTGTCACTGTTCCAGAATCAGGGACAGAGGCTGAGGCTGGAAATTCCAGGGTTTGGGGTTGGAGTCGGCTGTTTCTACGAATGCGGAGGATAAAGAAGGGAAGAGGGGATGCCTGGGCCCAGGACCAGAACCCATCCTTGTTTAACACACGCCCAGCGCCTCTTCCATTCCATGCACCCCATGTGCCGGGCTCGGTGCTGAGGATCTCACACACATCCCACCAGTGCTGAGATGACGGGGGCACTGTTCTGTCTGCATTCACCAGAGGAGCTCACTCAGGCTCAGAGAGGTTGAACAATTTGCCTAAGGACACACGGCCAGCGAGTAGCAGAGTGAGATTCAAACCAAGGCCACCTGATCCCAGGGACAGTGCCTTAACCCACAATGGACTCTCCTTCCCCATGCAATCTTACCCAACACACATCCATTAAATGGGGAAAGAATTTGGAAGTCAATAAATTATACTTTTCTTGGCGTCTTTGGAATTTTTAACAGTAGCCCTGGGAAGAATGTTGGCACTTCCTGCCCCAAGGGGGGGACTATCCCAGATGGTGACATAGCCCAGGCAGAAGTCTGCTCAGGGGAACAAGGGATTACGGAGAAATATAACACATGATTTATCATTTCTCTTCCCCCTACCTTCCCACCCTTCCAGCCAGCCCTTCACATCAGGATCTTGCCCATTGCCTCATAGGGTGTCTCGGACAGGACAAAAGCTTTGTGAGTTCTTGGAGCTCCAGGAACCTCCTTACGTGGCATTGCAGTGTCTGTGGTCTCCATCAAGAACTGCACCTCAGGGAGGCCTTGTTCGTGAGCACTGGGTTAGCAAATGGGAGGGCTGGCGGGGAGACGCCATGTCATCTTGGGCTTCCAAGAACCTCCTTCCCATAATGGACCAGCAAGCCAGAGGAAAGCTGCCAAATAAACTAGGAGGAGCTACCAACAGGAACTTTTTCAGCTCCCTTCCAGAGGAGAAAATGAACTCCCTTCCAAGGAGGAGGCCTGCCCAGGTACCGGCTGACTAGCCCTCCGCATTCTAAGGGCCTCGTGAAAAGGCTTAGCACCCCAGGAGCCCGGTGCTGACTCTTTGAAGAAGAGACACAGCCCCGTTCAAACCTGTTTCACCTTGAAGGGCAGGATGTTTGGAGCCCAACTGCTTGGCTGGGCTTTAGAAGCAAATTATTTCCAGGAAGCAATGAGGCGACTCTTTCAGCCTTGAGCCTGAGGTGACTGTTTCTCCTCACTGGATGTTTAGGCAGTGGGATAAAGCCCCATTTTTCTAATATCTCCCTGTCCTGTTTACCCTGAAAACAGTCCCCAAGGGAGGGCTAACCCCGTCCTACAGGTGACGGCAGTGAGGCACAGAGAGGGCAAGTGACTTACCCTGGGTCACCAAGCCAGCCGGGCTCCAAGTGAAAGCCGTCGAGCCCATGTTTCCAGAACATTCAGGATGTTTCCAGAACATCCAGACACCTTGTTCTCCGTCTAGAACTGGGCTTCCTAAATCGGCTTTATTCACATTTGGGGCCTGATAACTCTCTGTTGTAGGAAGACGCCCTGGGCACTGTAGGATGGTTAGCAGCATCCCTGGCCTCTGCCCACTAGATACCAGTAGCACCTCTCACCCCCTACCCCTATCATGACACCCAGAAATGTCTGCAGGCATCACAGATGTTCCAGTTGTGAACCACTGGCCCAGAGGACCAGGCTCTCTCTCTCACACACATTCTTATGTGAAAAGAACAGGGCCTGGGACCTCGAGTTCTCTTGATCTGCAGGGAGAATGCACCGTGAGGATCCTGACCCCCTGCTAAGGAGGAATGGGCATGCAGGTATATGGTTTCCTGGGAGCAGGAAGCCCCTTGTGTAGGACTAAGAGGAAGGTGGCCATCCCTGGCCCTCACGGTGAGTTCCTCAAGCACTGTCCTATTTCTCCCTCACAGTAGCCCCGGCACTGGGGATGCCTGGGTTTCCCCATACTGGGGACCCTGGTGTCCCTGCGCTGGGGACATCTGGCCTTTCTGCCAGTTGGATGCTGACAACTGAAGGCCTGGAGACAGCAGGCAAAGACTCAGGGGGGTTCCCTCTCTGTCCCCATGTCGTCATTCAATGCACCTAGAGAGACCAGCTGCTCCACCTTATCCCTGTCATTATTAGCAGGAGTTCCCTGGCTATTTGCTAAACACCAGCTCTCAACAGTGTTCCAGGCTCTGAGAGTGGAAAAAGACAACCAACCCATTGGCCAGCAGAGGAGCTGTGCAAATGCATTTAAAATAACTGTCTGCAGCTGCCATCAATGACTTCTCTATGCAGACAGGGATGGCTTCTCCATCTGCTCTGTAAAGATAAGCCTCCAGTCCCCCAATCAGTGAGCGGCAGAGGCCCCAAGGGCTGGGGTCGGCTGGGGAGACCACTCAGGTGGGTGACAGAGCCAATGACTGCAGGTCCAGAAGCTCCTAGGGGCCTCCCAGCTGTGGTACTGGGCCTGGGGATGAGGCTGGGGCCCAAGTAATTAAGATGTCATCTAAGTCCTGGCATCCCTCTCTCTGCCTGCTTGAGGGTCACTGGCCAGCCTTTCTTCTAACTGTCCTATGGGAAAGGGAGATCCTCCAAGAGCTGGGTGACCCCTCGATCATCACAGGATCCCCAAGAGTGAGCAGGACGCAGCCTGGCAGGCAAAGACCACAGGCTGAAGCAGGCCACACATCACCTGAGCAAGATTAACCACAGAAAACTCCAACCACATTCCAACAGCTGAAAACTGGAGGACTCTCCAAGACTATTGCTCTGAGATACTCTCTAAACTTTAAACAGAAACTAGCCCCTGAGGTTACCTAGTAGCTAAACAACAGATTGGCTCATAAAATAAACAATATCACCTGTGAGTATGGAGCGCCTTTAAAAAATCACCTACATGAGACCAAATGGTCAACAATTACTTTAAAACAAAGATGAGAATGTAAGGGAGCAGGGAAACTAGATGAATGGAAAAGGAACAACCAGAACAGAAATACTGAGAATGTTCATGCATTGTGAAGGATGTAACCAATGTCACTGAGCAATTTGTGTAGAAATTGTAGACTAGAAACCTAAACTGCTGTGTAAACCTTCACCAAAAACATAGTATTATTATTATTTTAAATCTCAGTGGCTAGGATGGTTTTGAGGGACAATCCAGTCAACTGACATAATACTAGTTAAGTTTCTGTTTGTCTTAGTCATCTAGTGCTGCTATAACAAAAATACAAGTGGAGGTCTTCAACAAATAGGAGTTTATTCTCTCACAGTCTAGTAGGCTAGAAGTCCAAATTCAAGGCTTCATCTCCAGGGGAAGTCTCTCTCTCTCTGTTGTTTCTGGAGGAAGGTCCTTGTCATCAACCTTCCCCAGCTGAGGAGCTTCTCAGTGCGGAGGCCCCAGGTCCAAAGGACGCGCTGTTCTCCCGGCTCTTGTTTCTTGGTGGTATGACGCCCCCCATACCTCTCTGCTCACTTCTCCCTTTTATATCCCAAAAGAAATTGGCTCAAGACACAATCCACTCCTGTAGATTGAATCCTGCCTCATTAACATAACTGCCTCTAATCCCATCTCATCAACGGCATAGAGGTAAGATTTGTAACACATGGGAAAATCACATCGGATGACAAAATGGTGGACAGTCACACAATACTGGGAATCATGGCCTAGCTAAGTTGACAGACATTTTGAGGGGACACAATTCAATTCATGACACTATTCTACCTCCTAATTTGGTGAGTATTGCCTGGGGTCTTAAAAGCTTACCAGCAGCCATCCAACATACAATGGGTCTCTATTCGCCAGAAGCAATAGAAGAAAAAGGAGACCCAGGAGTCAGAGGAGATGGACTACAGGACTAATTGCCTCCGTGAACTGCTGCCTCCTCTGTCATGAGACCAGAAGATCTGGATGGTGCCCAGCTACCGTTACTGAACATTTTGATCATGGCCACCATAGATGGATCCTGATCGAAAGGGAGAAAAATGTGGAATGGAACTTCAAACTCTTGAAGAGTCCAGACTTACTGGACTCACTGAGGCTGGAGAAGCCCACAAAACTATTGCCCTTAGATAGTCTTTAAACTTTTAACCAAAACTATCCCCCGAAGTCATCTTTAGACTCAACAACAGTCTAGCTCAATTAGTAAGGAAGGCATGCCTTGAGTATTGCACTCTCTTAAAAGATTACATAGGAGACCAAACTGACAACAGTAAATCTACAGTCTAGGGGAGAAGTTTAGGGGGGCAGTGAGTCTAAGTTAAAGGTGGTGAAACAATTTGAGTGGAAATAGATTGTTGCCACAAAGTGAAGAATGTAACCAAAGCCACTGAACCGTACGGGTGGAAATTGTGGAATGGGTGCATGTTTTGCTCTATATTTTTACCAAAAATAAATATTATTAGTATATATATTTTTTAATCCAATGGCTGGGAGAAAACTGTGAAGCAGGTGAATTCTCTTTCTCGAGGGCGATTTGGAGAATTCACTGTGATGACATCTGAGAGCCCCGCCCAGTACCTGGCACCTCAGTGTAACTCACTGCGGGTCAGCCCTCAGCCTCCTCTCTCCAGACCCTTCTATTCCATTCACACCTGGTGGGAGTCCAGGTCTAAGTGGGTGCCCTGAGAGACCGTTGAATGAATGAAAAAATAGACAAACAGCCTCTAGTCACCTAGAGGGGCCTGAGAGGAGAGACTGGGGCGTTAGTTCTTAATAAGTGGGGGAGGAGGAAGGGAGGAACTCAATAACAGAGGGAAGAGGGAACAGCGGTCTCGGCACTTAGGAAGTTTCTTCTCTAAGTTATCCACTCACTGAGAAGCAGATGTTCAATCTCAGTCCCCGTATTCTGGCCTTGTCTGGGGGTCCGGAATCTGGAGACAACTGCAGAGGGGAGTGAAGGTTTGGCCCCAGCAAACCGTCTCCGCACACCTCTGCAACCCCAAGGGGCTGGCGCTAAAACCCATCCGGCACCATTGAGCAGGCAGATTTATTTGCATGGAAAATGAAAAACAACATTTTGATCTCTCTATACCTCCCCCTGGAGCCCTGGTGGCACAGTGGTTAAGCACTCGGCTGCTAACTGAAAAGTCATTGGTTCAAACCTATCAGCCACTCTGTGGAAGAAAGATGTGGCAGTCTGCTTCTATAAAGATTACAGCCCTGGAACCCCTATGGGACAGTTCTCTGTCCTATAGGGTCGCTATGAGTCAGAATCAACTCAATGGCAATAGGTATATTTTCCCCACTTGTGTCATTCAGGGATTTGTAAAAGACCTTGAACTACATTTGCAGAGTTCCAGGCTAGGGGAGGTAGGGGAGAGGGAGTGATGGAGTGGGATGTAACACCGTTGCTCAGGTCACCTCCCTGATCCAGTGTAAAGGGAGTTTCCCTGGGGTGTGGCCTGCACCACCTTCTATCTTACAAGAGATGAAAGGAAAAGGAAGCAAGCAGAGAGTTGGGGACCTCATACCACAAGAAAGCAGCACCAGGAGCAGAGCGTGTCCTTTGGACCTGGGGTCCCTGTGCCTGAGAAGCTCCTCGACCAGGGGAAGATTGATGACAAGGAGCTTCCTCCAGAGCTGACAGAGAGAGAAAGCCTAATCCTCTTTAACCACAGGCAGAGATTATGATTTATAACACAGAGGAAAATCACAAAATGGAAGACTACCACACAATACTGGGAATCAAGGCCTAACCAAGCTGACACATATTTTTGAGGGACACAATTTAGTCCACGACAGTGGTATTTCCAAATAAGGTCACATTCTGAGGTTCTGGGATAGGCCTGAATTTTGGGGAGACATTATTCAATCCAGTACAATTTGGCAGTTTGGAACCCATCTCAGCATGTCACCCTTGGGGCCAGTGCTTTCAGCATCCTCAAGCCCTGGGAGGAGCCGGGAGCTAGCCCAGGGAGGTGGAAGGATGAGGCCCCTCAGTGCATGGAAGTCGGACCCTTCTTCACTTGGAAACATCATCCAAAGCCTGTCCCCTTGCCCCCCCTCCCCGCCACTCCCCAAGGTTATTCATGAAGGATTTAAAATGAGCCTAATGCAAAAGCGATCCATCTAATAAATGTGTGGGGAAAACAGCGATCTGGAAAAAGATAAAGTTAGATCCATCCCTCACCCCAAACACAGGACTAAACTCCACATGGATCAGAGATCTAAATGTAGAAACGAAGGTAAACCAGTGTGGGAAGGAGACGTGGGCGAGTTCTCCGGAGCTGGGTGAGGGGAAAGAATGTCTTACTATGACTAAAAATCAACATTGATGATTTGATACACAAAAACAAACATTGAAACAAAAGTTTGCATTGCCAAAAACAGTGCAAGCAAAGTCAAAGGGCAGATGATGAGCTGGGAGAAAATATTCGGAACATAAATCAGATCAAAGATGAATAACCCTCGAAATAGAAACAATGTTGGGAAACAGACCAAAAATATTATACAGAAATGACCAACAGACATGAAGACAATCACAAAGACATATAAAATAGTCTTTAAACATATGAAACCCCCATAATAAGAGACATTCACATTAAAACTACACTGAAGTGCTATTTCTCACCCGTCAAACTAGCAACAACTCCAATGCTTCACAATACTTCAAGGCACAACAATTGGTCTCTCTCTGCCAGGAACAACAGAGGAAGAAGTAGAGTCAAGGATAGGAGGAGGAAAGGGAAAGTGTGGCTGCTTGCCTCCATGAACAACTGCCTCCTTTGCCATGGGACCAGAAAAGCTGAATGGCGCCCATTACTGAATGTTTCGATCAAAGACTCTATAGAAGAATCCTAATCAAAAGGGGGAAAATGCAGAACAGAATTTCAAATTCTCATGGAATCCAGACATTCTGGAGCCACGGAGGTTGGATTAACCCCCCAAACTATTGCCTTGACATAATCTTTAAAACTTAAACCAAAAATACCCCCTGAAGTCTTCTTAGAAACTAACAGTAGTTTACCTTAACTAGTAAAGAATGTCCACCTTGAGCATTGTGCCTTTTTAAAAACTATATATATGGCATCAGATTGACAACAGCAACTCAAAAGATTAGATAGGAAACTGTGGTTGTGATAGATTACTTTTGTGTATGGACTTTCTAGCCATGATCTTGTAACTCCCACCCAGGCAATTGGGCGGGACTGTGTGATAGGGTAATTGTGGCCCACCAAAGGGATTGGTCAGTTTTGCCATCCCACTGGGTTTGAAACGAGCCACCCCACAGGTGGCAAAGAGAAGCTACTACCACCAAGGAAGAACAGCTAGGAGCCAGCACGTCCTTTGGACCCGGGATCCCTGTACTGACAAGCTCATGGACCCAGAAGACACACAGCAAGCTGTAACCTGAAGATGATAAGAAGCCGTGGCAGCAGAGACTCGGTGGCAGAGACCTGGCAGCAGGAGACTATGCCATGGGTTTCCCAGCCCACGGAGAGAGAAAGCTGAGCGCTTTTGGGCAGAGGTCTAAGGCCAGGGAGAGGTGTGAGCACGGCTGGGATGAGGCTATCCTGATGGAAGAACTGTATCCTGAGTGTTCCTGAGCTTGAATTATAACCTGTTACTTCCCTAATAAACCCCATAATCGTGAGTATTGTCTGTAAGTTCTGTGTGGCCATTGCAATGCCTTGTCAAACCCAGCAGAGAAGTGGAGAGTGCCGTGGGAGGGACGGGTGGTGTCAGAATTAGTAAAGATGGCGCAGAGAGGAGGTTTGTCCAGCCTCCACCTCATGGGAGACAGACTTGCCATGTTGATCTTGGTTTTCCTTCCCCTTGTGGGGTTGGAGGAGGTCACCCACTTCCCCTACGCCGTTTTTACAGAAACTTAGGAGGCAGTGAGTTTATGTTAATGGGGAGGAACAATTTGGAAAAGGGTGGTTGGCACAACTCCAAGAATGTAATCAGTGTCACTGAATTGTACATGTAGAAATTGTTGAACTGGTGTATGTTTTGCTGTGTATATTCTTAACATGCGCGCACACACACACACACACACACACACACACAAAACACACCCATTGCTGACAAGTCGATTCTGACCCATAGCGACCCTGTAGGAGTGAATAAAACTGCCCCATAGGGTTTCCAAGGAGTGGCTGGTGGATTCCAACTGCTGACCTTTTGGTTAGCAGCTGAGCTCCTAACCACTGTACCACCAGGTCTTCACCTTAACACAACAACAAAAAATAAAATAAAATTTTTTTTAAAAGTTTCACAAAACCTCTGTTGGGGAGGCCGAGAGAAAGGAGGCGGAGCTGAGACAAGGAAAGCAAAGCAAGTCTTGGTTTGCTTTGAAGACAGAAGAGAAGGCCTGGGTGCCAGGGCTTCATGAGCCCCTCAAGATGGAGCTGTCATCGCAGCCGGGCCTGAGGAGGTGCTCAGTCCTCACCCTGACCCTGTATATGGCCCCTGGGTCTGGTGGATGAGTCAGTGTGGCAGAATCGTGTCCCCTATCCCTGTCCCCAGTGCTGACCTTCCCCATGCTCTCTCTGGGTCCTCTGCCACCCAGCCCGCGGACACAGGAAGCACCCCTCTTCCAAGGCCAAGTCTACACACACGACCACACACACAAACCATTAGCGGGCCCCTTGCCACTTGCTTCTCGGAGTGGGGCCCTAAACAGCAGCTTCCCTTCACCGGGAGCCAGAAACGCAGAATTGCGGGCCCCACCCCGACCTGTTCATGTTAAAATCTGCCTTTTAACAAGAACCGCAGGCGATTTGTGGGTGCTTTCAAGTCTAAGAAGCCCTGAGCTAACACATTTAATTAACTTAAAAAAAAAAAAAGGAAACATCAGCTAATGGAGGCTAAGGTAGCATTTATTTAAGTGCAAATTGCTGGGATTGGGGACTTCTCTGTGCTGCAGGCTCCTTGGCCAGCTGACTGATAGGCCCCCAGCCGCCCGGTGAAAGGGAGGCTGCAGGCGCAGGCCGGGCCGGGCGTTTCCCATCTGCAGTGCACGCCAAGTGCCTTACGTCTGTCCCTGCGCCTCTGGGACCCAGGTTCCAGGAGGAGAGTTGCAGGGCAGGGCGAGGAAGAAATCACCCCAAACCTCCCAAATCTCCCAAACCTCAGCCAGAGTAGGAAAGCCCTGGTCTACCACCAACACGCAACCATCTGGAGTCAGCAGAAGACTTCTGGAACCCAAGAGCCCCAGGCAATTTTAGTGGTTGATCTTGTTTGAACATCCTTTGAGATCAAGAGAATTTCTGGAGGAATCTGACCATGTGGTCTTCTGTGGGGAATGGAGGGAAGGTGAGAGAGGGTGCCGTGGGGGCAGGGAGGCCCGGGCCCACCTTCCCTGGCAGACCACTAGCACTCCGCCCCAAGGAGCAGCCTGGGGCAGCAGGTGCGCACCTGAATCTGAGGGTCCCACTGTGTGAGTTCAAATCCCGGCCCTGTCCCTTGCTGTTTGTGTGACCTCGGGTAAATTACTGAACTGGCCTGTGCCTCAGTTTTCCCCATCTGTACAGTGGGGATGATACCAGCACCTGTGACTGTGAGGCTAAGTTCAAGTGTACCCAGCACGTGGACAGCGTCCGGCTCACAGTAGGTGTGATCTGAGTGTTGGTGATGGCCGTGGTTAGCGGTGTCCTGTGCGGGAGGGCCTGGCGCTGCATTTGGCGCGGAGTCCGGCAGGTCTGCGTTCTGCCACTGACCGCCCTGGCCAGAAGCAGGTCGCTTAGGCAGTTGCAGCCCCTTTTTCCCGTTTGTAAAACAGAAGTCGCCATGCCAGGGCCTCCCCCGGGACTGTCCCCTTCAACCATCAGCACGTCCTAACGAGGTCAGCGCTTTAGCGACCCATTTTATCGATGACAACACAGATCTGAGCAAATGAGCTCAGGGGCCTCGTGAAATGAGATCCCCCAAGCTGAGGTTCAGTGTAGAGCACAAACTGTCAAAGCAGAAAGCACCTTCTCTTCAGTTTAGGAAGACGAAGGTTGAGGGAAGCGTGACGGGAAGAAAGAGAAGGGCCGGGGCTGCTCGGTGGAGAATCGCTCAGAACCCAAACCAAGAAAGAAAAAAAAACCTATTGCCAGTTGAGTTTCTTCTGGCTCATAACAACCCCACAGGACAGAGTAGAACTGCCCCATAGGGTTTCCAAGGCTGTAATCTTTACGAAAGCAGACTGCCACATCTTCTCCCTTGGAGTGGCTGGTGGGTTCGAATGGCCATTAGCAGCAGAGCGCTTAACCACCATGCCGCATACCTCCAAAGTCAGATTTAACTCTCCAAGACTAGCTCGACGTAAAACAAAAAAAAATTTTTTTTAGATTTATTTAATTAAAACAAAGAATTTTTTTTCTGGTGAGATAAAATTCTACATGTACAATTCAGTGGGCTTGGTTCCATTCTTCAAGCTGTGCAATCATTCCTGCTATTCTTTTCCAAATTCCTCCACCACCATGGTCAGAAACTCACTATCCCCTAAGCTTCCCACCCAACCTTTGGCATTGCCGTTGTAAAGCAGAATGATGTTGAAAGGCACAGTGCGGCTCTCCCTGCTTGTGAGCTGAGAAGCCCCAGCGAAAGCCGGCAGCAGGACCTGATGGGCTGAGGGAGGGGAAAACAAGCTGCTGTCAAGTCACCTCTGACTCACTGCGACCCCGTGTGTGCCAGAGTAGAACTGTGCTCCATAGGATTTTCAGTGACCGATTTTTTGGAAGTAGATAGCCAGGCCTTTCTGCCAAGGCACCTCCGGATGGTTAGCAGCCGAGTGCGTTAACCCTTTGCACCCACTCAGAGACTCCCAGGGAGGAAAGTGCTTGCTAAAGTCCTGTGTTAAGACAGATTCTGGAGTTTGCCTACTTGACCTGGGGGCCAGCAGCTCAGTGGAGAAGCCGACACTCCCTGGTCACCTGAGCCAGAGTCGCCTTGTGCCTCCACGGAATCAGGGAACAACTTGGAGCCATACTGGGAACCTAGGGTCTGCAGACTCCCTTCCTCCCTTTCCATTTCTGGCAGTGCTCAGTTTGCACTTGCAAAAACTCAAAGGAAGGAACTCAGAGTGAAGGGGATGGAATGAATTACCCAGTGGATCAGGCACCTCAGTTTAAGTCCAGGACTTTGCAGAGTCTTGCATGAAATCTTACAAGCAATATAAACAGAGCAGCGGCCAACCTCGCCACCAGAAATATTCAATAAATAAAACACAGCTGCCGGCGCTGGCATTTCCCAAGCAGAGTTTGTCATTCTTGCCATTAGAAATGCTGACAAAGAGAAAAACTTAAGATGAAAGCCAGCAACCCCCCCCCAAAGAGAGGGGTTTTTGTGAACTGCAAGTCTAAATAGTCACTTAAAATTCGAACGATCCATAAAACTAATTTAAGGCAGAAGTTCTTCTTGGAAACTTATTTTGACCAAGTGTTTGTGAGAGACCTTGGTTGATCCTGGCTAGGATAATTGCTTTGATTTGAAATCTCTGTCTTGATTATTCAAATCCCCTCTAGTCCCTCTCCTTGGCTCACAGGAGACTTCTTAGCTGGCTCTGCGAAAAGGAACTGACACGGTGTTGGCAGCGGTTGCTGGCCGGTCTTGTTGGGACTTTATAATAATAAAATCTCACAATCGTTTTATCCAAAGAGAAAGACCCAGAGGTGGCAAGAAGGGAAACATTTGGAACCACCTCTCAATCCTCTTGCCTCAAAGCCTCCCACTCTCTGGGGTCCCAAAATGGTGGCCGGGCCTTGGGTTATAAAAACAAAGCATTGCAGTGGGGAAGGGGGAAAAGGAGGGAATGGAGCCGAAAGGCCACGAATTCTAGGTAATTCTGTGTTCTGGAGTTTTTCCTTAAAGAGAACACACATAAAGCTCAAGGATGCACATGAAATTCAGGGTGTGGGCTGTGGAGTGGGGATGGGGGCTGAGAGGGAGTAAGAGAATAAATGAAGCAAGGCCGGGGTTTTGCAGGGAACAATGAAGATGGGGCATTGAGAACCAAGGAGACAGATGTACTCAAATCTAGCACCTGAGGTCCAAAAAGTAAAATTGAGGAAATAAACTCCATTTTTTAAAATAAGTAAATAAAACCAAAGACCCTTAGAGAAGCGCAGGAAAGGGAAGTCAGGGGCATTGACCAAGGGACACGGGAGAAAATTTCACAGAGCAGTGGCATTCAGTCTGGGTTATTGAGGGATGTGTAGGAGTTTTCCCAGCAGACCAGAGAGCTCAGAACATGCTGGCGTAAGGCACTACACCTCCCTGACGTACACCCCGCTTCTCCTGCAACTGGCCCTTCTTGACACAGTGTCACCACAATGCCGAGTGGAACTTCCCCAACAAACGATGCTCCCCAGTCCCCCATAACACCATCGTCCTCCTCCGCTCCCTGTGGTCCTCACATCCCCCACCTCAGTGGCTGTCCTGGGGGTGGCATTTGGTGAGGAAGCAGGTTTGAGATTTCAGGGGTGCACATGCCAGTGCTCTGTCCCACCCTGTGTCCTTCAACCAAGTCCACTTTGGGATCAGCCACCTTTCCCGGCAGGCCAGAGTAATCCGAGTGTCACCCACCCATCTAAAATCAGAGAGGAGCCTTCAGAACAGGGAATGAAACTCCAGGAAGGTGCTAGTGCGGACTGTCTGCAGGTGGGTCAGGACTCAGGAATCTGCAGCAACATCTGCCTCACTCAGCTTGTGGTCTACCAGGACCAGCAGGTCCTCCTCCAGGGAGGAGACATGGAGGCAATGGGACTGTATCTCAATTAAAAAAAAAAAAATTAAAGAAAAAATAATGATGTTTAGTACCTCATCCTCCTGGTTAAAATACCAGCATGTCATAGAATTCAGCTTAGAAGAGCTAGGGGTCATGTCTCAAAGTGGTTCCTACCTGTGCTCTTCTTGCCTGCTGCTTGCTGTTCACATACTGATGAGATCAGCCGAGGTGACGAGAAACTGGACAGAAAGACGGGCCTGCCGCTGGACGCTATTACAAGCAGAAAGCAGAACGACACAGCCACAACAGCAGAACACAGTGGCTTTAAAAGAGTCATTTCTCCAGCAGCAAGGGACTGTCATTGCTTTTTTTTCATAATGCCATATTTATTCCTCCTTCGCCTTCAGTTCAGAGGCGTGCAATGCAATAATAACGGAACTATTCGACAGCAATTCGACCCGCGCCTTGGCCTCTACCGAACTGCACAGAGTGATGTTATAATCTCATGCCAGCGTCTTATCTTCTCAGATAAAGTCATCACCGGCTGAGAGGAGACGCTGGCAGAGACTCGCGGGGAGGCGCTGCCTGGGGCCCATGCCGTGTGCTGGGCCACTCAGATTAGCTGCTTTTCTTCTCCCCTTTTCCTGAGCTGCCTTTGAGGGAAAAGGGCTCTGGGAGTGAAGAGCTCTTGGAGTAGGAAGTATTACTTCTTTTTACTTGTTACTGGAGTATAACAGACCTGCATTTAAAGTGCAGGGAGCCTCAGTATGCATGTTTGCCCAGAAAATTCCCTGGGTACCCTCACCCAGAGCAAGCAACGCAGAACCCAACCCCGGGCGCCCAGTCCCAGCCCACCCTCCAGGGCCACCACTGCCTGATTTCTCTTTCATTTTTTCTAAAAGTGTTTTTTAAATTAATAGTCTATATTTTTTAGAGCAGTTTTTAGGTTTACAGAAAAATTGTGCAGAAAGTAGAGAGAGTTCCCAAACACCCCCGGTCCGGAGCAGTTCCCCTGTTATTAACATCCTCCATCTGCGGGCAGATTTGCTACAACAGATGAACCAATGTTGTTGCTGTTTGTTGCCATTGAGTTGATTCCGACTCATGGCGACCCCAAGCGTGTCAGAGCAGAGCCGCACTCCATAGGATTTTCAAGCCTGTGACCTTTCGGAAGCAGATTGCTAGGCCTGTCTTCTGAGGCACCTCTGGGTGGCTTCAAACTGCCAACATTTTAGCTGGTTGTTGAGCGCTTAAGGCATAACCGCATATGCTAACCGGGGACTCCCGATGAGCCAATATTGATACATTGTTATTAACGAACCAGAGTCCCTGGAGGGCACACACGGTTAAGCTACTAGCCGAAAGGTTGGCGGTTTGAAGCCACCCAGAGGTGGCTCAGAAGTAAGGCCTGGCGATCTGCTTCCAAAAGCTCACAGCCTTGAAAACCCCCCGGAGCGCGGTTTTACTTTGCACACATGGGGTCGCCATGAGTTGGAATCGACCTGACGGCAAAGAACAACAACAATTATTAACTGAAGTCCCCAGTTCATTTTAGGGCTCCCTACGATGGGTGGGAATCGTACTCCACAGCAGTGGGGTGGGTTTTTGTTTTTTCTGGATGTTGTACAGTCCTGCGGGTCTCGACAAATGTCCACAAGTGTTTACGGTCATGTAGCCACCTCTCATTATTCTTTTTTAGCCACTCTTTGAAAGGGTTAATAACCTTCCCACGGGCCAAGCTCCCTCACTTCCCAAAGCCTATAAGCTCATGGGGTGCAGGGAGGAAATCCACAGACTAGATGATTTCAGTTAAATCAATCAGATATTGTTTCAAAGATGAAGTTAAGTGCATTATCTTTCCATTACACTGTGAGGGTTTACCCCAGGACACTGCCGAGACGCAGCTTTGCTGAAGGTGAGCTGTGCCTGGGGTTAAACTGCGTGAGCCTTCCTGCCTTTAACGACGACTCCAGTCTACTGAGAAGCAGCAGCACCCTGGGAAGAGGGTAGGGAGGACAGCTTTTTTAAGCATTTTAAGTGCATTTTTGGTCATACAGGGGAACCCAAAAAGAAAAAACCAAAAAAAAAATCTCTGTTGCCACTGAGTCCATTCCGACTCGTAGCGACCCTGCAGGACAGAGGAGAACCGTCCCACAGGGTTTCCAAGGAGCAGCTGGTGGATTCAAACTGCTGAGCTTTTTGGTTAGCAGCCAAGCTCTTAACCACTGCACCACCAGGGCTCCACACAAGAGAAGGGGGACGCAAAGCCCAAGATGGGAAATGTTGTCCTCCCTCATGTACCTGCACCTGGCCCAGCTCCGTGCCTTCCCCCCCAGGGCCGTCTCTGATCACCTGCATCTCCCTGAGTCCACCTTATTAGAGCCCCCGGGGTGCCCCAGCCCTTGAGACACCTTGAGTTGTGAAGTTGTGACTTCTAACCTGTTTGGGTCCACGAACATTTCTTGTGCACCTGCTGTGTGTCAGGGGGCCATGGTGATTCAGTGGTAAGATTCTTGCCTTCCATGCAGGAGACCGGGGTTTGATTCCCAGCCAGTGCATCTCAAATGTGGCCATCACTCGTCTGTCCGTGGAGACTTGTGTGTTGCTGTGATGTTGAACAGGTTTCAGCGGAGCTTCCAGTCTAAGACAGACTAAGAAGAAAGGCCTGGCAATCTAGTTCTGAAAAATCAGCCAATGAAAACCCCATGTGAACGGCACAGGAGCGGGCAGATTTCGTTCCATTCAGTTGTGTGTGGGGTTACGACGAGCCGGGGGTTGACTGCGGCAGCTTAACAACAGTTATAACAACCGTGTGTCAAGCAATGAAAATAACCAACACTCA
Source organism: Trichechus manatus latirostris (assembly GCF_000243295.1). Taxonomy (NCBI): domain Eukaryota; kingdom Metazoa; phylum Chordata; class Mammalia; order Sirenia; family Trichechidae; genus Trichechus; species Trichechus manatus. The sequence continues at coordinate 6,231,939 of NW_004443944.1, forward strand.
CCTTGTCCCAGGCGCCGTTCAAAGACCCTTCCACGTCTAAGCTCATTGAATCTCTACGAGAACCCTGGGGGATGTGCCCATTATTATCCCCGCTCTACAGATGGGGAAACTGAGGCACAGAAAAGTGAAGTAACTTGCCCAAAGCCACAAGGATCCTAAGGGGAAGAGACAAGAGTCGATCTCAGCCTGTTTGGCTCCAGATCTGAGGCTCTGACACCATGTGCTACTCTGATCTAGAAAATTGTTGTTGTGTGTGCCGTCGAGTCGCTTGCGACTCATAGCGGCCCCATGTGACAGAGTAGAACTGCCCCTTAGGGTTTTCTAGGCTGTAATCTTTACTGAAGCTGATCTCCAGGTCTTTCTTCTGCAGAGCCATTGGGTGGGTTCGAACCGCCAGCCTTTTGGTTAGCAGCCAAGCGCTTAACTGTTGCACCACCAGGGTACAAAGCCAATTTCAAGAAGGTCCTGATTTGCAGACGCGAATCAATGGAGTGCCTTGCCAACTGCTGACCCCCAACTCATCTCCCAGGCGGCCGCCGCCATCTGCCGATGGAACACTTCTCAGAGGCACAGGCGGGAACCTGTTGCTTGGAAATTTGTTCTTCCATAAAAGGAAGCTGACTTTGCAGCAGCCACATTTGGCTGGTGAAACTCATCCAATCCAAAGTTGCAACCAACTTGTTATAATTCAAACTCAGATGTCGACTTCAACCCCTGTCTCACGACTATTTTGAGCCCAGGAAAGCCCACAAGTGTGTCTATTCTGAGACAACGATACAAAAAGAGCCCGTTAGAAAAATCTTCCAAGAAGCTTGGGGATTATAATTACTCCTACACCCGCGAGCGTTCGGCTGCTCTCATTTTATAAAGTGGCTGTGTAGAAACTGCATGCTAATGTTCGCCCCAAAGGCGGGTCGGGGAAGTGACAGCAGTTTTACCTGATAGAAGGCTCTCCCCCTGAGCAGCTAGAGGTGGAAATGGACCCCGGGAAGTCACGAGAAAGCAAGTGTTCTGGGGAGGAGGTGTGGAAAGGGCTCCATGGCCGGGCCAAGCAGAAAGCAGCAAATCACAGGGAGAAGGAGAGAAAAGGAATCGGGTAAGGGGCTGAGGGCCAGTAATATAAAACATCAACCTTATTATAAAAATAATCATGTTGGCTACCATTGAATGACTGTTGTATCATATGGCCAAGGACTCGGCTAGCCCATTGCCGTCGAGTCGATTCTGTCTCACAGCGACCCTGCAGGTCAAACTAGAACTGCCCCATAGGGTTTCCAAGGCTGTAATCTTTACAGAGTAGATCACCAGGTCTTTCTCCCACAGAGCAGACGGTGGGTTCGAACCGCCAACCTTTCGGTTAGCAGCCGAGCACTTAACCACTGCACCACCAGGTCTCCTTGGGACTCTGATAAGCCCTGGATATGTATTGATTTACTTAACCATCAAAACAACCTCTTGAAGCATATACTATTATTATCCCACTTTTGCGGCTGAAAAGATTAAAGCAGAGAGAGGTTTAATAATTTCCCTAAGGTCATGCAGCAGAATGATGAAGCCTGGGTTTGAACCCAGGACCCTGACCCCCAAGTCTGTCCTCCATTAAATATAATTCTCAGACCAGCTTTAGTGGGCTGAATGGTTCCCCCTCCTAAAAGCTATGTCATGTCCCCGACCTATTCCCTGGAACCTGTGAATATGGCCTTATTTGGAGAAAGAGCCTTTGCAGATGGAACTGGGCGAAGGATCTCTAGATGAGGTCATCCTGGATTATCTGGGTGGGTCTTAAATCCAATGACCACTGTTCCCGCCGGAGACACACAGAGGCCAAGTGAAGATGGCAGCAGAGGCTGGAGGGATGCACCACAAGCCAAGGGATGCCAGGAGCCACCAGGAGCTGGAAGAGCCAAGGAAGGCTCCTCCCCTAGAGCCTTCAGAGAGTGTGGCTCTGCTGACACCTTGATCCTGGACTCCCGATCCCCAGTGCGTGTACTTGGTCACAGCAGCCACGAGACACTAATATACCAGCCCTATAAGGTCGCAGTTAGGTATTAAAGATGAGGAAACAGACTCAGAGGAGTGAGATAATTCTAAGCACAGATGACAAGTGACAAAACAAGGACTTGGACCCAGGTCTGTCTTTACTCTCTGCCTGAGTAGCATCCCCAGGAAAGTGGCGAGTCTCAGAGGCATCTCTGGGTCAGAAAGGAGAGAAGTGCCAGCCTAGAGAAGCCCATCAGCCAGGGCTTCTGGAGTGCCCATGGTGGGCCTTGGTTTGGACGGAGGCTCCTTAACCATCATTTGTTCCATTTTTGGTCTGCCTGTATACTTCACATCCACTACAGAAGCTGATTCCATCTTCAAGATATTCGATTTAAAAACTCTTCCTTGTATTGGGCTGCAAGCTGTCTCCCCAGGTTCCTCATTACCCCCCAGAGTTATTCTGAACAAGTCAGAGTGGGGGAGTTTGAGAGAGCTTGGGTATCTGCTTCGTCATCAAATCTGAGCAAAAATTCCTCCCCTCCAAGAGCTGATGGAGTCTCTGGATGGGGCAGACGGTGAACGCATTCGGCGGCTAACCAAAGGTTGGAGGTTTGAATCTGCCCACAGGTGCCTCAGAAAAAAGGCCTGGCGATCTACTTCTGAAAAATTAGTCACTGAAAACTCTGGAGCCCAGCTCTATTCTGACACACATGGGGTCATCATGAGGCAGGGTCAACTCCACGGCAACCAGTTTTGGTTTTCAAAGAGCTTACAGTTGGCAGGCAAGTCCACATGACAAGTGTCTGACATCAGGTTGTGGTTGGCAGAGGGGGCAGGTCAAGACTCAAGAGGACAGTCCCCTTGCCTGGCACAAGGGTTGCCTCTAGGAGTTGGAGAAATAACAGTAACAACCATAAAAACAGCAGTGACGTCCATGAGCCAAGCACTGCCCGTGGTGGACTCTGCTACAGTCATACGTCATGATCTCATCTCATCCTCATGTCAGCTGTCAGAGGTGGGTGCCCTCGGTATCCCCGTCTTCCGGAGCAGGGAAGGAGGTGAGGTGCAGCCTGGTTAAAAAACAAACCAACAAACCATTTGCCTCCAAGTAACTCTAACTCGCGCAACTCCGTGTGTGTTGGAGTAGAACTGTACCCTATAGGGTTTTCAGCCGCTGATTTTTTGGAAGTAGATCTCCAGGTCTTTCTTCCAAGGTGCCTCTGGGTGGATTTGAACTGCCAACCTTTCGGTTAGTAGCCAAGCGTTTAACCACTTGCATAGCAGGAAAACTGCCGAGTAAATACTTAAGCCCAATTCTGTAACTCCAGTGGGGTGCTCCTGGCCTCTTGATTTTACTGAACTGCCTTTCTCGTGGCTGAGGCACTCTGTACCATTTCTGTCCTCTAGATTCTGAAGCCCTTAAAGGATGGAGTTATTTTACTTTTCTTGGTAACACTAACAGTGCCTTCCATGGGGCCTGCTCTATACGCACCCTCAGCAAGTAACAAAGTGGAAGGGAAAAGAGTGGGGTGAAGCAGAGTGAGGTGGGGTGGGGCAGGGTGAAGTGGGGTGGGGCGGGGTGTGGTGGGGTGGGGCGGGGTGTGGTGGGGTCAGGTAAGGCAGAGGGGTTGGAGTGGATTAGGGCGGATTGGGTGGAGTGGAGTGGAGCAGACTTGATTTGACTTCAGGTGAGTTGAGTTGGTCTAAGCTGTCTTAACTAGACTTAATAACTAGACTTAATCTGAATTGACTTGCCTTGAGATGACTTGACAAGAGTTAACGCATTGAACCAAAGACCTATTTAGGACTATTTCTGGAAAGCAAGAGAAAGGTTATTTTGCCATCTTTATGGAGACCCGCCCAGCCCTCGTCTCTCTGTGTGGGAGCTGGAGGGAGGGCAGTTGTCTCAGAAGTAACAGTCCTCTGAGCCCGGCCTGACCCCACCGGGACCACAGACACCAGCGCCAGCAACGGCAGCCCAGTCACGGCCAGGACGGCTGGCATGGATAGCCGTGTGGGCACACACAGAGAAATCAGAGGGCAAGTAAACAGTGAGCCTCCCTCCGCCGCCGGGCTGCTCCTCAGTGGGAGGAAGAAGCCAGGGTCCCGTGGTCCTGACTCACCGGGTTCCCGTTGAGCCAGCGTGGCTCCAAGGCCCATGAGTGTGTATGCTTCAAGGGTTTCACTGGAGGTCACTCCTGGCCTGGGTTCTGGAAGTTTCTTTCCCTTCTAGAGGCAGAGTAGAATCTGGGGAAGGGTGAGAAGTTGAAGTTAGGAAGGCCTGGGCGAGTAGTCTTGTGAGTGACCTGCTGTGTGTAGGCAAGAAGCCTCTGCTCTTTCGGCCTCTGCTTTCTCGTCTCTAGAATGGGAATACTCATGTCAAGAGGGGTCAAGCGCCCTCTGTGAGAGCATGTAGCACAGAGCTTGGCAGGCAGCACACACACAATTAACATAAGTACTGCCCTGCGGTGGAGGGAGGGCTTCAGCACGAGGACATGGCGGAGGACCTTCAGCAGAGCCGAGGACATCTTGTTACCACCCCAGCTGCTAACACATGGATTCCTTCCTCTTAACTAACTGTGATAGCTACCCAGCACTGAGCCCTATCAGACCATATGCAAAGTACTTTGCTTGCATGGCTTCATTTAGTCTGCACAACAACCCTGTTATTATCCCCCTCTGCTGATGATAGTCTCTGGGTGGCAAACACAGTTAAGGACAGGGTTACTAACTGAAAGGCTGGAGGTTGAAGTCTACCCAGAGGCACCTCAGAAGAAAGGCCTGGCAATTTGTTTCTGAAAAATCAACCTCTTGACAACCCTGTGGAGCACAGTTCTACTTTGACACACATGAGGTCGCCACCACTTGACAGCAGTTGGTTTTTTCCTACCGCTGAGGAAGTCAAGGCCCAGTGACCAACTGTCTTAGTTACCTAGTGCTGCTATAACAGAAATACCACAAATGGGTGCCTTTAACAAACAGAAATGTATTCTCCCACAGTCTAGTAGGCCGAAGTCTGAGTTGAGGGTGCCAGCTGTAGGGGAAGACTTTCTCCCTCTGTCGGTTCTGTGGGAAGGTTCTTGCCATCAATCTTCTTCTGGTCTAGGAGCTTCTCAGTGCAGGGACCCCAGATCCAAAGGACACGTGCTCCTGGCTCTTCTTGTTTGGTGGTAATGAGGTCTCCCTGTCTTTCTGTTCTCTTCTTTCTTTTATATCTCAAGAGATTGACTCAAGACACAGCCTGATCTTGTAGACTGAGTCCTGCCTCATGAACATAACTGCCTCTAATCCTCCCTCATTAACATCACGGAGGTAGGATTTACAACGCACAGGAAAAGCACATCAGATCAAAAAACGGTGGACAACCACACTATACCGGGAATCACGGCTAGCCAAGGTGACACATGCTAGCCAAGGTGACACATATCTTTGCGCGACACAATTCAATCCATAATACCAACCACCCCAGTCTGCCCAGAACCGAAGACACAATGTAACTTGGTCTGATTCCAGAGCCAGCAGACTCCCCATTCCATTGCTGAGAAGAGGTGACTCCAGCAGAGACGGAATTTCTCTTCCTGCCCTACTTTCCTGCAAATCTTTTGAAAAGCTACAAACAAGTAGTCCAAAGAGGCATTCTGTGCATAAATCCGTTACGCCTCCCAGCAGCCGCATTTCACAGCATATGTAAACCAAGGCCTCTGGGGTCAAAGAAGTTCCCCTGAGGCCTGGCACCACACGAATCTGTAACCACACACCCAGGGGCCCTGGAACAAGGTGAAGCAGGTGGGGCTTTGGGGCCGGGGAGAAGCTAACCAGGGACATATGAGGTCCTCTGAGCTGGTGACCCTCATCCCTACGCTGGAGCCCCTGAGCTGATGTCAGGGTGGAGAGGATCAAAGGGACAGACCTGCACGTGCAGCCTCAGGGCACGTGGCGAGGGGAAGTGGGGAGCAAAGTAAAGGCACCCCTGCAGGGAGTTTGTTTGCAAAGTGAACCCTGGGGCAGGAGTGCAAGCTAGGGAGCGAAATGGTGGGGGAGAGCCACTCCAGGAGGCAACATTGCTCAGGTCACCCCCTCTTCTCTTCCTACTGATAGCACCCAACTTTCCTTTGAGAACTTTTCCTCCCTCTGCTCCATCCATGTAGTTTGGGTGGGGCTGATCCCACTGCTAATTCCCAGGGAAGACACATGACCAGACCTAGCCAATCGGGGCTTTGCATCCTTTTCACCTTCCTGGCTATCACCATTGATTCAAGGATGGACGTGTGACCCCAGCTAAGTCAATGAGAGGCGGTCACAGCCAGTAAAGAAAAAATTGGGAAAGTGATGTATATTCTCTACCAGGCATGGAAACCTGGAGGAATGTAATCTGGGGGCCCCTGGAAGCCATGGCCTGAGAAGCCCTTGCCTGGGAATGGGACCTACATGAATAGTCAAGTGATGGAGAGAGAGACACACATTCCCTGAGTCTTGGTTAGGCCCCTGGATCCAGCCATGCCTGAAGCTGGCCCTCTGAACTTTTTTTCCTTAGGCTAATTTGAGTTGGGCTTTTGTTACTTGCAACTGAAAGAGTCCTGTGATACATGCACATAGTTCGGGATACTGACCCTTTGCCGTTATTAGACAAACAACAAAGACATTTGAACACGGTTCAATCACCCAGAAGAATAATAGGAATGGGGCTCTGGGCAGTTAGAGAATGGTTAGCCTAGGAGATGGTGCTAATGAGAGCTGAACTGTGGGAGCCTCCCAGTCCAATGGGCCCTGAAATCTTTCCAGGACATCAGCAGGCTGAAGCAGCCTGATGGTGAGAATGGTATCCTCCCAGATGCCTGCAAGAAAGGCCCAAAAGATACTTAAAAAGTGAGGGACAATTGACTCCACCAGTCAGCTGAATCCACCCTCTGATGGGCATACACATGAGTATAGTGGTGTCTGGGTCGCTGCGCGTCATTTCTTTCTGGTGAAAAAATACGCAGCAAACCATATGTCGATGCAACCATTTCTACATGTACATTTCAGTGACTTTGATTACATTCTTCAAGCTGTGCAACCATTCTTGCTATCCTTTACCAAATTATTCCACCACTATTACAAACTCAGTGAGGTGGCCTCCAAGTCTGACTCAACTGTAGGGCTTTCTCCAGGGACTGAACAAAGGCCGGAGGAAAGGACGCCGCAGCCAGGATCCACAGACTTTCCTAGCATTGAGGTTTTTCACCCCAGAGCCTGAGAAATCCCCGATCTCTCCGGGAGTGAGAGATGTTTTGGCAGAAGGGGGACGCTGACAGCCAGGAGGAGGGCTCTCGTGTGGAGACGCACGGATCCTTCCAGGCTGTGAAGGGCCTCAGTCAAATCCTTAGTTCTGAGCCCAGATCACGTGTGCACAGCGCCATGCCAAGTTCATCGCCAACAGCTGGGGCTGGAGAGAATCGGCTGATGGGAAAATTGGGGAATATCTCAGAAGGCAGCGGGAAGGTGGGAAGTGGAAGGTGGGCCTGCAGCTGAGCGAATGTGGCTGAGGGATTAGCAATGTTGAGCTCGGAGAGAGAGAAGCGGGGATGGGAACAGAGAGGGGGCAGGGACGGACGTGGAGGGAGGAGGCGGAACAGGAAGCCAGTGCAAGCTGACATTCAACCCAAGAGAGGAAAGTCAGTGGAAATTTTCCACTGTCTTTCCCTTCAAGTCCCTCACTAGACAGACATCTTTGCTGCTAAGAAGATGTTTGGTGTTGTGTATTTTTTTTCTTTCATCGAGGAACTGTTGGGTTGCAGCTCCTTGGCATGAAGGAGAAGCCCACTCCTCAGCCTCCCTCAGATCTGTCTGGACGAAGGGTCCTGACAGTGTCTCTCTGTCACATCATTAGTGAAAAATTTATTTTCTCTGGGGCAAAAGTGTCAACTTGGCTTGAACTCCAACAAGACAGCATCTACAGTGAGCCCACCCCACTGTAAAATTAGGAAGTGTCTTTAGGGGTTCTTTGAGTAAGTTTCGGTACCTTACGAGCCCCCAAATCTCCTTCCCTAAGATCTCAAGTCAGTAAGCACCTTCGTCTCTCCTGAAGAAAGGGAAAGCGCAGGAGAAAGATGTGACAGTCTGCTTCCGGAAAGATGGCGGCCTTGGAAACCCTGTTGGGCAGTTCTGCTCTGTCCTTTAGGGTCGCTATGGATTGGAGTTGACTCAAATTCAACGAGCTAAAGGGAAAGTGGTTTTGTTTTTGGTTTGGGTTTTTTTGGGTGGGGGCAGAGATAATTTTGTTTTTATATAAACCAGTTGCTGTTGAGTCGACTCTGACTCAGAACACCCCCATGTGTGCCGAAGTAGAACTGTGCTCCATAGGGTTTTTAATGGCTATGATCTTTTGGAAGCAGATCACCAGGCCTTTCTTCCGAGGCACCTCTGAGTGCACTTGAACAGACAACCTTTTGGTTAGCAGCCGAGCACTTAATGGAATTTCTCCATGAATCAGGAGGTATGGAGAGAATAGACTTCACATTGAACGACAACATTCACTCTAAAATGTGAGCCTGCACAAGTGCATGGCTCCGCGATTTCCACAAAGCAAACACACCCATGTAAAACCAAAAAAAAAAACACCTTTGTTAACAAGACAATTCCAACTCATAGCGACCCTATAAGACAGAGTAGAACTGCCCCATAGGGAATCTTTACAAAAGTAGACGGCCACATCTTTCTCCCACAGAGCAGCTGGTGGGTTCAAACCACCAACTTTTTGGTTAGCAGCCGAGGGCTTAACAACTGCCCCACCAGGGCTCCTTACACCCGTATAACCAGCCTCCAATCAAGAAACAGAACATGAGCAGCCCCCTAGAAGCTCAGAGATGCTCCCTGGGGACCCTCAGGGATGCTCCCTTGGGACCCTCAGGGATGCACTGCCACAGGAGGGAAGCCGGGGGCTGGTGAGCCACAGACCAACTTAGGGACGGCTGAGGGGAGCTGGGGTGACTGACGGCTTCTGCTACAGGGGTCAAGAGAGGACACTAAAAGTAGGTCACATCTTTGAGTGCTTGCTCTCTGCCAGGCTCTGTTCTAAGCGTGTTTGGTTGTTGTTACTTGCCGTAGACAGCAGAATAAAACGCTGCCTGGTCCTGTGCCAGCCCCTTGATGGATTTCAGAGGGGACCATTGTGATCCATAGGGTCTTCATTGGCTGATTTGGGGAAGCTGATCCCCAGGGGTGCATTATGCTGGGAATCGAACCCGCATTGCTAGCATAGAAGGCAAGAATTCTACCATTGAGCCACCCCTGGCCCCTGAGTGTGTTTGTTGTTGTTGGGTGTGATTCCAGCTCATGGCGACCCCATGTGACAGAGTAGAACTGCCCCATAGGGTTTTCTAGGCTGTGATCTCTATGGAAGCAGATTGCCAGGTCTTTCTCCCGAGGAGCCAATGGCTGGGTTTGAAACATCAGCCTTTCAGTTAGTAGCCGAGGGCTTAACCATTGCACCACCAGGGCTCCTTCTAAGCGTGTTTAAAACCAAAAAACCAAACCCGTTGCCGTTGAGTAGATTCCGACTCATAGTGACCCTATAGGACAGTGTAGAACTGCCCCATAGGCTTTCCAAGGAGCAGCTGGTGGATTCAAACTGCCGAACTTTTGGTTAGCAGCCGAGCCCTTAACCACTGCGCCACCAGGGCTCATGTTACTTCATTTAATCTGCACACAGGGACCCTACTAGTAAGCACTACTCTTATTTCCAGTTTATAGGTGAGGAGACTAAGGCCCATAGAGGTCATTACCTCACCCAAAGTCACCCCAAGTTCACTCAGCTAGCAAGGGGTAGACCAGGCTGGTCCGGGCAATCTGGATCCAGAGCCCTTGCTCACAACTAGGGCCCGGACATGGGGGAAGCAGGGGGGTGGGGAGTTGCAAGGTCACAAAATGTGGGGACCCCATGCAGTTCGGGCCAGCATCCCCCCCAGCATGGGGCCTCCCTAAGCTTTGTACCCTGGGCACCTCACCTGCCTCAGTCTAGCACCACCCTTGTTCATGACCCTGCACAGGCTGACCCCCCGGACAAGGTGTTTCCCACAGTCATTGCCGCAGAACCTCAGACAATCATCTGCCGCCCAAGTTCAGAGGGTGCACTGGCTTAGCTCCAAAGCTTGCCTAAGGCCACATGTCTACACATGCAGACGATTCTGGTTCACTGAGGCAATTATGCAGACAGCTTATGCAAGAAATCAGTTGTCTCTTTGGTCTGCATTTTTCAAGAGGCTTTAACTAAGTGGCAATAAAAGTCATTAAAACTCAATGTAAAATGTATTCGGAAAACATCTTCTGAAACCTCAAGGTCTGTGCCAACTGCCTTGTGCAGGGACAGTGAGAACAAGGAGCCTGCTCTGGATGCAAAGAGCTGCCAGGCGTGGCGCGCTCACTCTGCCTCTCTGCACTTGTCTGGCATCTGTGAAAAGGGGGATAGCAACACCTGACCTGCTTGGCTCAACCTTAAGAAAGAAATGATGCAAGAGCTAGGAAGTGTTTGACAACGGTGGTTGGGCAGTTAGTAGGAAGACTAGGGGTCCTGCCAATCTGTGCAGAAGGAAGAATTTAAAACTGACAGCCAGCCACCCACTTGAACTTGGCCCAAGGCTCAGAGCTGCACCACAGAAACAAGACACAGCAAGGAAGAGAAGGGGTCACAGGAGACCCCCACATCGTTGCCCACTGCCTGCCAGCCTTCGCTCCAAGTTTTACAGGTAAATGAAGAGTCCAGATCAGGCAGGCTTAATACTGAATCCATTTACTCTTCATGTGGCTGTGCCACCTTGAGGGGCTCATTTAGGCTTTCTGAGCCTCAACTTTTCCTCTGTAAAATGAGGAAAACAATAACAAAAAGACAACTGACTTTTAAAAATGGGCAAACGACTCAGAAAATGAGCGAAGGACTTGGATAGGCATTTCACTACTGAAGAAATACAAATGAACAGTAAGTATGTGAAAAGATGTTCAACAACATTAGTCATTAGGGAAATGTAAATCAAAACCACAATGTGATACCACTTCACCCCTAGTAGGATGGCTATAACTTTTTTTTTTTTTTTTAATGAAAAAACAAGGATTGGAGAAGATATGGTGAAATCAGAAGTCACGCATTGCTGGTGGAATGTAAAATGGTGCAACTACTTTGGAAAGTAGTCTGGAAGTTCTTCTAAAGGTTAAATATGGAATTACCATAGGACCCAGCAATTCCGCTCTTAGGTATATACCCAAGAGAACTGAAAATATATGTTCACACAAAAACTTGTAGACAAATGTTCATTGCAGCATTATTCACCATAGCCAAAAGTGGCAATAACCCAAATGTCCGTAAACAGATAATGAATAAATAAAATGTGGTCTATCCATACAATGGAATATTATTTGGCAATAAAAAGGAATGAAGTACTGATACATGCTACAACGTGAATGAACTTTGAGAATTATTCTAGTGGAAGAAGCCACTCACAAATGACCAGATATTTTGTTATTGCATTTATATGAAATGTCCAGAATAGGCAAACCCATAGAGATAGAAAGTAGATCAGTGGTTGCCTTGGGCTTGAGGAGGGGAGAGGAATGGGGAATAACTGTTTATGTGTATGTGACTTCTTTTGGGGGTGATAAAAATGTTCAAAACTTACACAGAAAAGTCATTCGACAAAGCACAACCCCCATTCCTGATAAAAAAAAACTCTCAATAAAATAGGTATAGAATGGAAACTCCTCAACATAATAAAGGGCATATATACAAAACCAACAGCCAACATCATTTTTAATGGAGAGAGGTTGAAAACATTCCCCTTGAGAACAGGAACAAGACAAGGATGCCCTTTATCATCACTCCTATTTGACATTGTGTTAGGAGCCCTAGCTAGAACAATAAGGCAAGAAAAAGAAATAAAGGGCATACGAATTAGTAAGGAAGAAGTAAAACTGTCCCTATTTGTGGATGATATGATACTATACATACAAAACCCAAAAGATTCCATGAGAAAACTACTGGAACTAATAGAAAGATTCAGCAGAGTACCTGGATACAAGATAAACATACAAAAATCAGTTGGATTACTATACACCAATAAAGAGAACGATGAAAAGAAAATCAGGAAAACAATACCATTTATAATAGCCTTTAAAAAAATAAAATAGGAACAAATCTAACTAGGGATATAAAGACCTATACAAAGGAAACTACAAAACGCTACTGCAAGAAACCAAAACAGACCTACATAAATGGAAAAACATACCATGCTCATGGATAGGTAAACTTAACATGGTGAAAATGTCAATTGTACCCAAAGCAATCTACAATTCAATCTCCATCCAAATACCAACAACTTTCTTTAAAGAGATGGAAAAACTAATCAGTAACTTTATACACAAAGAAAAGAGACCCTGGATAAGTAAAGCACTATTGAAGAAGAAGAATAAAATAAGAGGACTCAGGCTACCTGACCTCAGAACCTACTATACAGCTATGGTAGTCAAAACAGCCTGGTACTGGTACTATGACAGATACATTGACCAGTGGAAAAGAATTGAGAACCCAGATGTAAATCCATCCACCTACGTCCATCTGATCTTCAACAAAGGTCCAAAGTCCATCAAATAGGGAAAAGATAGTCTTTTTAACAAATGGTGGTGGCAAAACTGGATATCCATCTGCAAAAAAAATGAAATAGGACCCATACCTCACACTATACACAAAAACTAATTCAAAATCAATCAAAGAGCTAAATATTAAACCAAAAACTATAAAGATCATAGAAGAAGAAATAGGATCAACACTAGAGACCCTAACACAGCATTAACAAGATACACACCATAACTAACAATACACAAACACCAGAAGATAAACTAGATAACTGGGATCTTCTAAAAATGAAATACTTATGCTTATCAAAAGACTTCACCAAAAGAGTAAAAAGAGAACCTACAGACTGGGAAAAAAATTTTGGCTATGACAAATCCGACAAAGGTCTAATCTCTAAAATCTACAGGAAAATCCAACACCTCTACAACGAAAAGAAAAAATTTAATTAAAAAATGGACAAAGGATATGAACAGACACTTCACCAAAGAAGACATTCAAGCAGCTAACAGATAAATGAGGAAATGCTCGCGATCACTAGCCGTTAGAGAAATGCAAATCAAAACCACAATGAGACATCATCTCACCCCGACATTACTAGCATGAATCAAAAAACAGAAAATAACAAATGTTGGAGAGTCTGCGGGGCACTTGGAACTCTTATGCACTACTGGTGGGAATGCAAAATGATACAACCATTTTGGAAAAAGATATGGTACTTCCTTAAAAAGCTAGAAATAGAAATGCCATATGATCCAGCAATCCCACTCCTAGGAATAATCCTAGAGAATTAAGAACTGTCACAAGAATAGACATATGCATTGCCATGTTCATTGCAGCATTGTTCACAATAGCAAAAAGATGGAAACAACCTAGATGCCCGTCAACAGATGAATGGATAAACAAACTATGGTGCATACACACGATAGAATACTACTCAATGATAAAGAACAATGATGAATCTGCAAAGCATCTCACAACATGGATGAATCTGGAGGGCATTATGCTGAGTCAAATAAGTCAATCACAAAAGGACAAATATTGTATGAGACCACTACTATAAAAACTCACAGAAAGCTTTACACACAAAAAGAAACAATACTTGATGGTTACAAGGGAGGACAGAGGTAAAGGGGAAACACTAAATAGACAATAGATAAGTTGTAACTTTGTTGAAGGGTAAGACGGTACAAAATACTGGGGAAGCCAGCACAATTTGTCCAAGGCAAGGTCATGCAAGCTTCATAGACACATCCAAACTCCCAAATTACTGGGCTGAGGGCTATGGGGACCATGGTCTCCAGGAACTTCTAGCTCAATTGGCATAATATAGTTTATAAAGAAAATGTTCTGCATTCTCCTTTGATGAGTAGCATCTGGGGTCTTAAAAGCTTGTGAGCGGCCATCTAAGATATTCCACTGATCTCACCTGGTCTGGAGCAAGGGAGAATGAAGAAAACCAAAGATACAAGGGAAAGATTAGTCCAAAGGACTAGTGGACCACAACTACCTTAGCCTCCACCAGATT
>NW_004443944.1:6246696-6283644 GCF_000243295.1 Trichechus manatus latirostris
TAGTGGGCTTCAGCACATCATTGTTCTAGAAAATCCAACTGCCTTTGGTATAGGTGGTTGGACCAAGGGCAGATGCCTGATCCAATCTGGGCCAAGTAGTGTTTCTCTTGTGAGCATTTGGAATTAGGACTGAAAGAAATTAATCCATCCCTCCCAGTTGTATTAACAGAGAGATAGAAAACTGTGAGCTGTGGGGTAGCCAAATTCAATTCTGAGCTGGTCAAGCAAGTGTAAGTGATGAATGGATAGATAGATGATAGACAGATAGACAGACAGATAGATCAATAGATGGATAGATATAATGTATGAATGGATGGATGGATGGACAGACAGATGGATGGGTCGATGGATGGACGGATGGATGGATGGATGCATGGATGCATGGATGGATGCATGGAAGCATGGATGGATGCATGGATGCATGGAAGCATGGATGGATGCATGGATGCATGGAATCATGGATGGATGCATGGATGGATGCATGGATGTGTGGATGGACATGTAAGATGTAAGACCAACCTGCAGAGAGAAGTTGAGATGAGGTCCACAGGGCCCAAGACAAAGAGAGAGGAAGCTACTGCCTTATCCCAAACTATTTTCCATTTGTGGTCATAGGCACTGGTAAGGAACAGCTCGACCTGTGTCCCTAAGTTTCTTGTTACCTTATTTTTGAAACTCACCTTTTCTTACTTCAATATCTTAAATGATTTTCTGTTACTCACAACCTAAACTGCTTTGACTGAGTCAGCTACATTTGCAAGCCACAAGCTAAACCTACCTGGTGCTCAATGAAAAGTACGTGTTGCTGAGGCAGGTGCCCACCCCCAGAAGAGGTAGCCTGCCTCTCTAGGGAGGCTCACTCTTACCACTTTCAGGCCTCACACAAGCTCTGAGTCCTTCAGTGGCCTCCATCAAGTCACCCATCCAGAGCACCATTCCCATCTCTGAGACCTAGAATGTGGTCATCAACCACATACTGGAACCAAATTCTAGAACTCCACACAGCTCAGCTTCTTCATGAAGTTGCATTTAAAGAATCACATGTCCAGTAATCGTAAGTAATTGAATTGAAATTCCCTTCTTTACTTGTATCTCTCCAAGAACTTCACAAGGATTTATTTCCCAACCCCGGCAATACCCTCAGAATCCCCTTCTTCTCCTCCCCAACCCACAGCAGCTTCAGAGCCTGCCACTCATTAGTCACCTCTACCCTACTCAGCTTTTTATCGGTTTCCTCTCCCCCTCTCATTTGTTATATAAATCTATTTCTCTTCTCCCACTTCTTTTAGTTTCCTTCCATTTTGCTTATTACCTAGATTCTCCGCAATAGGCTTAGAAGGTGGGGGAAGGATAAGCCTGGAGGTGCAAGGGAAAATTCTCCCTAGAGGGTGAAGGAGGAATGCTTGAAACACCCACACATCAAAAGATCTTATCCTCTACAACAACTGGTCTCTGTCATGGACTGAATTGTGTCCCCCAAAAATATCTGTCAACTTGGCTGCATCACGATTCCCAGTGTTGTATGATCATGTACCATTTTTGTAATCTGATGTGATCTCCTTATGTGTTGTAAACTCTATCACTATGATGTAATAAGATGGATTAGCAGTAGTTATACTGATAAGGTCTACAAACTTGGATTGTGTCTTGAGCCAATCTCTTTTGAGATATAAAACAGAGAAGCGAGCTGAGAGACAGGGGGACCTCATACCACCAAGAAAGTAGCACCCGGAGCAGAGCACATCCTTTGTACCCGGGGTTCCTGCGTGGAGAAGCTCCTAGTCTAGGGGAAGATTGATGAGAAAGACCTTCCTCCAGAGGGGATGGAGAAAGAAAGCCCTCCCCTGGAGCTGACACCCTGAATTTGGACTTCTAGCCTACTAGACTGTGAGAAAATAAATTTCTCTTTGTTACAGCCATCCACTTGTGATATTTCTGTTATAGCAGCATGAGATAACTAAGACAATCTCTATTCACCTGGAGCAACAGAAGGATAAGAAAACCCAAGAATCAGAGAAGCAACTGGCCTACAGGACTAATAACGTCCATGAACCACTGCTTCCTCCAACATGAGACCAGAACTAGATGGTGCCCGACTACCATTACAGAACATTTTGATCAGGGACACAAT
The DNA here is from genome assembly GCF_000243295.1 of Trichechus manatus latirostris. Lineage (NCBI taxonomy): Eukaryota > Metazoa > Chordata > Mammalia > Sirenia > Trichechidae > Trichechus > Trichechus manatus. Next base: position 6,248,828 of record NW_004443944.1, read on the forward strand.
AGATGGGTCCTGATAGAAAGGGAAAAAATGTAGAAGAGAACTTCAAATTCCTGAAGAATCCAGATTTACTGGACCCATTGAGGCTGGAGGAACCCCTGAGACTATTGCCCTAGGATACTCTTCAAACCTTGAAATGAAACTATCTCTTGAAGTCACTTTTAAACAAACAGACAAAACAATTTAGCTCATAAAGTAAAGAATGTCATCCTTAAGTATTGCACTTTAAACATATATATATATCTTTAAAAGACCAAAGGGAAAGGGATAACTCTCAAGCCCAGATGAGAAGTTTAGGGAGCAGTGGGTCTGAATTAATGAGGTGAAACAACCAAATAATAAGAATATTGACACAATGTGAAGAATGCAACCAATGTCACTGAACGATATGTGTAAAAATTGTTAAATGGGAGCATGTTTTGGTATATTTTCACCAAAAATTAAATTAAATTAAAAAAAAAAAGAGCTATTATCCCCAGTTTACCGATAAAGAAACCAAAGCTCGCAGAGGTTAAGTGACTTGCTGCAAATAACATGCTAGAAACAGAATTCAAATCCAGGTTTCTCTGACTCCAGAGTTCACGCTCTTAATCATGACTATGTATTGCCTCTCATGATGTCTGATAATTCATCAACAAACATTTATTGGAGCTCTGCCATGAACAAGGAAACCCTGGTAGTATAGTGGTTAAGAGCTATGGCTGCCAACCAAAAGGTCGGCAGTTCGAATCCACCAGGTGTTCCTTGGAAACCCTATAGGGCAGTTCTACTCTGTCATATAGGATCACTATGAGTCAGAATTGACTCAGTGGCAATGGGTTTTTTTTTTTTTTTTTTTGGTTTACCATGAACAAGGAACTCTTCTAGAGGCAGCAAGATAGACAAGGTTGAGAAACTCAGCAAATTCCAAGCAAGACAGTTATGATTCAATTGGTTCCCCCAAAAAATACATGCTGTAAATCCTAACCCCTAAACTTCTGGATGGAGCCCTGGTGGTGTAGTGGTTAAGAGTTTGGTTGCTAGCCAAAGGTCGGCAGTTTAAATCCACCAGCCGCTCCTTGGAAACCCTATGGGGCAGTTCTGCTCTGTCCTATAGGTTCACTATGCCTTGACGGCAATGGGTTAAACTTCTGAATGTAATCCCATTTGGGAATAATATTTTCTTTGTTATGTTAATTAGGCCATATCTGTGTAGGGTGTGTCTTAAGTCAAATACTTCTGATATATAAAAAGAGCAGGTTAGGCACAGAAGCAAGGAAGCACAAATGGGTAAAGATTGATGCCATGTGGATATCACCAAGGAAGAGAAGGTGAAAGAGACCCTAAGTCTAACCCCAGAATGGACAAAGAGAGTCTTCCCCTAGAGCTGGTGCCCTGCATTCAGACTTCAAGCCTCTTAAGCTGTGATAAAAATAAATTTCTGTTCATTGAAGCCATCCACTTTTGATATTTCTATTTTAGCAGCACTAAGAAACTAAGACAAGGATAAATACAAATAAAAGCAAAACTAGGCACATCATGGTCAAGCTTCTTAATAACAAAGAGAAAGAGAAAATTTTAAAAGCAGGCAGAGAAAAAGGGCACATTAGATTCAGGGGAACAACAATGAGAATAATGACTGACTTCACATCAGGAATTATGGAAGCCAAGATAATGGAATGAAATTTTTAAAGTGTCAAAGGAAAGAGAAAACCATCAGCCTAAAATGCCACAACCAGTGAAAATATCCTTCAAAACTGATGGAGAAATAATGCCATTTTCTGACAGATAAAAGCTACGATAATTGATTGCCAGAAGACCTGAACTACAAGAAATACTAAAGGAAGTTCTTCAGGATTAAGTGGATGTGATCCAAGATAGAATCCTGGATCTGCAAGAAGGAATCAAGAGCACCAGAAAGGGTAAATACATGGATAAATAGGTGGATAAATATAAGAGACTACTTTTTAAATTTTTTAAATGACTACTGATTGATTAAAGCAAATAAGATAATAATGCATTGAGTCATTTATGACATATACACAAGTAAAATGTATAACAGCAATCGCACAAAAAGCTGAGTAAGTGGTAAATGAAGTTATGGTTAAACTATACATGCCCTGTGTAATCCCCTCCCCTTGGATGTGGATGGAATGTATGAATATGATGGGATGTTATGTTCTATGGTAAAGGTAAAGGTTTTTCAATAATGAAGGTCCTTAATCATTTTGACTTTAAGTTAATCAAAAAGGAGGTTATTTGGGGAGGGCCTGATCTAATCAGGTGAGTCCTTTAAAGGAGAGATTCTCCTGCTGACCTTGAAGAAGCAAACAGCCATGTTATGAACTATGTATAGAGAGGAGTGGGCCACTTCTAGGAGCAGAGGGACTCAGTTACATAGCCACAAGGAAAAGAATTCTGCCAACAAACAGTGAGCTTGGAAGGGGAGTTTGAGCCTCAGGAAAGACTCCAGCCCCGACCAACATCTAGACTGCAGCCTTGTGAGACCCTCTGCAGAGAAACCAGTTAAGCCTTGCCAGGACTTCAAACCTACAGAAACTGGGAAGTAACAAATGGGTGTTGCTTTTAAGCTGCTAAATTTGTAGTAACTTGTTATACAACAATAGAAAACTAATGCATAAGGTTCTAACATGGTTAGAAGTACAGCCAGAATGCTCCTTAGAAGGAAGGATGGCACGTTCTTGGGACATGTTATCAGGAGGGACCTCCCTGGAGAAAGACATCATGTTTGTTAAAGAAGAGGGTCAGCGAAAAAGAGGAAGGCCCTCAAGGAGATGGGTTGACACAGTGGCTACAACAATGGGCTCAAGCAGAACAACGATCGTGAGGATGGCGTGGAACCTGGCAGTGTTTTGCTCTGTTGTACATGGTGTTACTATGAGTTGGAACTGATTTGATGGCACCTAACAACACCAATATTGGTTATGAAATGGCATATTGATTTAAGGTGGACTGTAATAAATTATGGATGCACACTGTAATCTCCAGAGCCACCACAAGCACACAAATCCGAAGAGATACAATTTTAAAACCCAACAGAGAAGATAAAATGAAATACTAGAAGAACAGCCAATCTAAAAGAAGACAAGGAAGGAGGGACAAAGAAACAAAGAATAGATAGGACAAACAGAAAAAAAATTAGTATGTTACACTTAGGCCCAAACATATCACTAATTATAGTAAATAGAAATGGACTAAACTCTTCATGTGAAAGGCAGAGATTATTAGACTGGATGCAAATTAAAAAAGACGTGACTACATGCTATTTACGAGAGTCACACACTAATATAAAGATACAGAGACATTGAAAGTAAAAGGATGAGAAGACATATATCATGCAGACACTAATCATAAAAAAGTTGCAGCAGCTATATCACTAGCAGGCAAAATACACTTCAAGACAAGGAGAATTATCAGAGATAGAGGAGGGACTCCTCTTAATGACTGAAGGGCCAATTCATCAAGAAGACAGAACAACCTAAATGTGGATACGCTAATAACAGAGTTTCAAGGAAATGAAGCAGGAGCCGAGCACCCTACTCCGTGTTGTGCTGTTTGTGACCCTTGAATATCCTCGCCGCAGGCAAGAGGGACCCTGGAGAAACATTACCCTACAAGGCAGGCCCCAGGAGTGACGTGAGGTGGCTGGTGGAGCCCATGGGTTTTCCTGGAGCAAGGGCAGATGACCTGTTCCTCGGAGATGCTCAGATTCCGATTTCCATCCGGTGACCTCTCGGCTGTGTCCAGCTATTTCTGGTAGAGGACCGGGCAAGGTGCCCAGTGTTTAATTTAATGACTATTATCCAGCTGCAGTCAGTTCCGTTCTCACACTCCCCGGGCCCATGTGGTCAGCCCACGGCTCTGTGCCGCTCAGAGGCAGCGGAATTTCTTCGCAGGAGAGTAATAAGCTGTGCTTCCTGAGAACATTTTATCTCTGAATGTGGAAGACAAGTTGAGCAGGCATCCCTGTAAGCTGCTGAGGAGACCAGGGCATCATAAAAGGAGATAGTCACACTTCCGGGGTGCTTTCCGCACACCAGTCACCGATTTATGTATTTTCTGTGTCCAAGCCGCACAGCAAGCCTGTGATGTCAGTATGAGCATCATCCCCACTCTACAGCCCAACAGGCTAAGGCGGAGAGAACAAAGGTCACTGTCTCAGTCATCTAGTGCTGCTGTAACAGAAACACCACAAGTGGATGGCTTTAACACAGAGAAATTTGTTTCTTCACAGTAAAGTAGGCTAAAAGTCCAAATTCAGGGCGTCAGCTCCAGGGGAAGTCTTTCTCTCTCTGCCAGCCTTCTTATCAATCATCGCCTGGACTAGGAGCTTCTCCGCACAGGGACCCTGGATCCAAAGGACGTGCTCTGCTTCCGGCACTGCTTTCTTCCCTTTCCTTTTATCTCTTGTAAGATAAAAGGTGGTGCAGGCCACACCCTAGGGAAATTCCCTTTACGTTGGATCAGGGATGTGACCTTAATAAGGGTGTTATACAATTCCACCCTAATCCTCTTTAACATAAAATTATAATCACAAAAAGGAGGACTACCACATAATACAGGGAATCACGGCCCACCGAATTGATACATACATTTTCAGGGGGACATAATTCAATCCATGACAGTCACCATCTAAGGTCTAGTAAGAGGGGAGGCTGGGATGTGAACCCAGGCATCTGGCTGCAGAGCCTCCCCTCATAGAGCTATCTGCCGCTCACACCCAGAGATCCCTGAGGACATACATTCAGGGCGGAGCAGTGGGCACAGGGCACAGCTCCTTTGGGTGGGCCTGGGGGCTTCCCCCAAAAAGGAAGGACACCAGCTTCGTTGAGCAGCAAATTTGGGCCAGTGATAATCCAGGGACTTTGCTACACCACACAAGTTTATCCTCTCCATGACCTAGTAAGCTCTCAGAAACCCCATTTTATAGACAAGTAAACTGAGGCCCAGAGAGATAGTGTGAGTTATTTTTCCCAAGGCCACAGACTGGTCCTCTATTTATAGGCTGGTGTCGCATCCCAACAAGCCCCAGTTTGACAGCTGAGAACAATCGAAAGGAGACAAATCAGGCCCCCAGGGTGAGGATGGGGAACTGAAACTTTCTCACAGAATTACTTTCCCACAATCCTTAACAACGTGTGTGTCTTAGTTATCTCGTGCTGCAACAACAGAAATACCACAAGTGGATGGCTTTAACAAACAGAAATTTATTTTCTCACAGTCTAGGAGGCTGGATGTCCAAATCCAGGGCGCCAGCTCTAGGGGAGGGCTTTCTCTCTCTGTCGGCTCTGGAGGAAGGTCTGTGTCTCTTCAGCTTCTGCTTCCTGGTTCCTTGGAGATCTCCACTTGTCTTGGCGTCTGTCTTACCCTATCACTGCTTCTCTTGCTCTCTTGTCTAATCTCTTTTATATCTCAAAAGAGATTGATTCGAGATACACCCTACACTAATCCTGCCTCATTAACATAACAAAGACAACCCATTCCCAAATGGAATTATAACCACAGGAATAGAGTTTAGAATTTAAAACACATATTTTGGGGGGACATAATTCAACTCATAACAATATGCAAAAAATAGTAAAAAACAGCAAAGAAAAAAAAATAAAGCACCTCTGAGACTGTGGCCCCCGGACACCCTGCTAACTCAGAACTGAAGCCACTCCCGAAGTCCACCTTTCAGCCAAAGATTAGACAGGCCTATAAAACAAACAATAACAGACGTGAGGAACATGCTTCTTAGTTCAATCAAGTCTACGAGACCAAATGGGCAACACCTGCCCAAAAGCAAAGCCAAGAAGGCAGGAAGGGGCAGGGAAACTGGCCAAATGGACACAGGGAACCCAGGGTGGAAAGCGGGTGAGTGCGGACACATTGCAGGATTGCAACCAATGTCACAAAACAATTTGTGTATAAATTTTTGAATGAAAAACTAATTTATGCTGTAAACTTTCACCTAAAACACAATAAAATATAAAAGACCATGTCTAAAAATTAAATAAAGCAGCATCACCCAAGAGTGCAAAGGTTTAAACTTAAATGACTGGCAGCCAAGGAAAGAATCTGAAGGTTCTGGAAGGGCGTGGATCTCGGCCCTAGCTCTGAGGAGCCTAGGGGAGTGGATGGGTGAGTTGACAAAGCCTGGAGAAATCTTCTTAGTAACCTGAAATCTTGGGAAGAGCTACGTGAACGGGTGTTCTTACCCTTTGCGTTTTCTGACGGAGACATGGTAGACCCCAATGCTTAACCGAGCGCTTAACCATTTGCACTACCCAGGGACTCCTGGCAAGGACGTATCTGCTCTCAAGCTTTGCACTGAAGCACATGAAGTTTCCCCAGATAAAAAACCCATTGCTGTCAAGTTGGGATCATAGAACTGCCCCATAGGGTTTCCAAGGAGCAGCTGGTGAATTCGAACTGCTGACCTTTTGGTTAGCAGTCAAATGCTTAAACCACTGCACCACCAGGGCTCCTTCCGCAGATGACCTGGCATAAATTCCCCCTCCATTCTGAGAGGCTTACAGGCCAGAGGGAGCCAGGACACAATTAGAACTCAGCCTCTTAGAGAAGGGGACAATCCTTGGTGTCTCCAGCATGGAAGCAAATCAAATCATTCAAACACAATGCAAATGACTTTTGCTCATCTCACTGGTAATAACTGTGTGTTTTCTAATATTGCTTTGGTAAGTGTCCCAAGTACGCAGCACAATTCTTCCATTTGCTCGGCTGTTCCTTAACAGTAAAACCTAATTAAACATGATTAGTTTTCAAATTGCACTAAATGGGAGCTCCCACATACGAAGAACCCCAAATCTAATTTAGAAGCCACTGCAACCCCTCGGAGAAGCTGGCAGACATGACACTGCTCTGTGAGGTATCATTGACTGCTGGACTTTCTACTTTAATTTTCTTGGTGATGAGAGAAAAATATATATATATGTGGCAAACAAACAAAACAAAAATCATGTTTTTTAGCTGCAGTTTGATGATGTTTACAAATAGCTTTGCATCTTAATATAACATTTTTTTTGGTAGACATTCCAGAAACAACCTGATTATAAGGTGCTTTGTCAGACTGGAGAATGGACATGTCCCCCACACCATAATTCAAAGTGACTTCATAACATTTAACATGTAAAAAGGAAACAGCCTCAACAATTGTACAGACAGAAAATCAGATGTTGGCCCCAAACCTCCTATGAGCTGAGGCTCATGGATGTTCTTGTGCTGTTCTGAAATGGAGATGAAGTGCGGGTGAGGGGGGAGGCCCAAGGAGCCCCAATCCCCAGAACTTCCTGACTGTGTCATGAAGATGAACGTGGAGTGCTTGACTGAGAAAACAAAACCCAAACCCAATAAATGATTTAATTAGGTTTGGGGGCTGAGCATGGAAAAAATTCAGTGATTATTTTGGGAAAAGAACTCGGAGCGGGGGCTGGGTGGGGTGGGATGTGAATCAGTCCTTCTCCTGCCTAAAGTTTAATGGAATGGGCTGTATGTTCTCATTTTTCTGCTCCACTGGACTTCCCTGAGACCCTATACAGTTTCCTAGGGCTAGTATAAGGCAGCACCACTACTGGGTGGTTTATAGGAACAGAAATTTATTGCCTCACAGTTCTGGAAGCAGAAGTTCAAGTTCAGGGTGTTGGCAGAGCCGTGCTCTCTCTGAAGGCTCTCAGGGAAGAGACTTCCTTGTGTCTCCCAGCTTCTCGTGGCTCCACATGCTCCTTGGCTTGTGCCGCAGCATAACTCTGTCGTCACGTGGCCGTCTTCCCCCTGTCTGTCTGTGTCTCTTCTCCTCTTTTTATAAGGACACCACTCATATTGCATTCTAGAGCTCTGGTGGCACAGTGGTTAAGTGCTCAGCAGTTCGAACTCACCAGCAACTCTGCAGGAGAAAGATATGGCAGTCTGCTTTCATGAAGATGACAGCCTTGGAAACCCTGTGGGGCAGTTCTACTCTGTCCTATAGGGTCGCTATGAGTCAGGAGCAACTTGATGGCACCGCGCAACAATAACAGCATATTGTATTAGGACCCACCTTACTCCAGTATGACCTCAGGTTAACTGAGAACATCTTCAAAGACCCTATTTCCGGAAGGTCATGTTCACAGGTATCAGGGTTAGGACTTCAACGTATCCTTCTAGGGGACACAGTTCAGTCCATGTTGATCTCCTTCCCAGCTCCCTCTTCTGTCAGGGCTGAAGACACCCTCCAGCCCCAAGGCTGCTGCTGGCCCCTAGTCTCACAGGAAGAGGCTTTTGGGGCTGCTGAGCTGGGCCAGGTGCCTTCCCACTAGCAGGAGCCTGAGCCATCCCGAGAGGTGCCAGCCGTTGGGTTGTTCCTGGGACAGGGGACAGTGTGGATGCAAGACCGATCTTGGGGAGAAAGTATAGGGTCTTGGGGAATAGGAATGGGCGGACAGAGGGCCAGAAGCTGACAGAATACTTGAGTCTTGTAATCTGGGCCCCAGAGCAGTATTGCTTGTGCGCTGAGTCTCACAAAGACCGCCACAGAGCTGAACAGGCCTTCCTCCCTGCCTTTTCACAGAACTTAGCCACGCAGGGGAACCGGGCCTGGGCCTTGGAGGCCTTTAGGGACAGCAGCTCAGCCTGGACGCTCTTGTCCCCAAGGTGGTGTTGGTGAGAGGTGCAGTGGCCCCTCAGGCAGTTGAGTGGACCATGTGGCCCGAGTCTGGGAGGATGAGTGGGTGGATGCTGTGTGTGACTGTAGCTTAGGGCTCCTCAGGGCTCGTGGCCTGTTTGCTACCTGTCCACGATGAGGTAAGTACAGAACTGGGAGTGGGCATTTCAGAAGCTTCGTAGCGATTGGACACAGTCGGGACATCCAAGCACGTGACCACTGAACTCACCTCCTGTACAGAGTAGACGGGATGGGCAGCGTTGAACTCGAGCACAGAGTTCCATTGGCACAAGCCGTGCACGGTCATGTGCAGTAGGACATATGGGTCTGAGACAGGAGAAACAAAACATCTGTCCTTTACCACAGACAGTTTGAGAGGCTATAGCCAGCAGACTGTCCTGTGAGCCTGCTCAAAGCCCCAGTGAGAGTGCCTGGAAATGGTGGGGACCCTCGGGGGGAAAATTTCCTGTCAGTCAGGCTGGTAGTGCCTCAAGCCATCGTCACCTGGTCATTTGATGTACACAGGCCCTTGACTTGGAGCCCCAGGCAGGGCTACAGCAGGTGACAAGGGTAGGACCTTATACTTCTCATCATCCTCAAGAAGCAGTTTACCTGGTGGTTACACATGTAGGCTGTGGAGCCGGCGGGCTTGGGTTCAAATCCTGGCTATGCTGCTTCCTCGCTCTATGACTTTGGGCCAGTCACTTAGCTGCTCTGTACCTCAGTTTTCTGATCTGTGAAATGGGACACTAAGAGTAACTGCCTCACGGAGGTGTTGCAAGGGCCCAGTGAGTGAGTAAGCGTGCGCCAAGCCTGCAGATCGTGCCTGGGGTCTCTGCTCCGTTGTGACGCCCTTCCCCTGTCAGTCTGGGATCTGGGATCTCTCTTGCCACTCAGGCCTCCTCGCAAAGCCCACCCCTCAAAGGGCTTCCCTGGCCGCCTGCCTCTGCCCATTGCTCCAGCCCCTCCCATCACTCTCACTCCTGGCAGTTATACTTTCATTTATTTCTTCATACAGCCTGTGGCTCTAATGAGCTTCATGGCTGCATCCCTGGTGCCTGAGAGACAGTCTGGCACAAAGTAAGCGTCAGAAAATCCGTGTGAGTGAATGAACGCATTTTGTTAGGAGCCCACCTTGGCTTCTACCAAGCATAAGTCCTCTGCAGGTGGACCTGGTTCCCGTCATCCCAGTGAGGATCCGGGAGTCCTGGATACAACCTCAGACCAGCCTCAGAAGAAACTTCACAGAATCAAGCTCACAAGGAGCCATTTCCTGGGCCGGGTGCCAGGGCTCACCACCCTCAGTGGTGTCATCGCGTCAAACCAGATATTGGCAGACCTGTCCAAGCTGCCAAGCAGCGCCCCTCTGAGCTTCTTCCTGCTCAGCACTATTTTCCAGACTCTCCAGAAGGCCTGCACCCAGAGAGAGATTTCCCTGATGCCCAAACTCCAGAGTGAGAGGAGCCCCCTCCACGCTTGAGTGAGGGAAGGGTGGCAGAAATAAACTCCCGCTGGCTTTGCACAATCCATTACAGAAGCTGTCACCTCAAGAGACTGTATGGGCTGACACCACCAAGAGTTTCCAAAATGTTTGCTGAAAAATAGAAAGCGTGGGGACATATTGTGAGGGAAGCTAAGATGCTGAGACATCCCCTGCCTTGGGAAACAAGAACTCACCCCCCTCAGCCTGAGCCCTGTGGGAGACCACCTTTCAGTAACTGCTTCCCTGAGCCTGTGGTTACGCCTCCTTGAGCCTCAGGCTTCTCATCCCATAAATGGGGATAAAAAAAGTTCCCACCTCACTAGTTGTCAGGAGGGTGGTGTGAGGTGCTGCATGCCGAGGCCCCGGATCAGTGCCCGGTACAGTTGACTTGACATAAGCCTAAGTCCCCTTCTCCCCTCCCCTTGGGCCCCTGGTAGTTGGTTGTTTGGGTTGCAGAATACACATCCATAGGTTATTTTCTCCCTCTATTTAAGAAGGGAGTCCCTGAGTGGTGCAAATGATCAGTGTCTTTCAGTTGGCCTTTCAAGTCCACCTGGAGGCACCTCGGAAGAAAAGCCTGACAGTCTATTTCCCAAAAAGTAGCTATTGAAAACCCTATGGAGCACAGTTCTACTCTGTACTCTGACACACATGGGGTGGCCATGAATCAGAATTGACTCAATGGCAAAAGGAAAAAGAAAAATTTAAGGTCTACCCCTCTGACGTCATCTCCAACCACCCTCCCCGTCATTCACTGACCTTCTGGTTTCTCTAATGAGCCAAGCTGATTGCCACCTCAGGGCCTTTGCACTTGCTGTGCTCTCTGCCTGGAGCTCCTTTTCTCCAGTTATTTTCAAGGCCGTCTCTTAATCATGGTTCAGGCTTGATCTCAATGTCACCTCCCTAGAGAGGCCTTCCCTGGCCACCCCCTCTCGAGTTCCCCCCGTCAGCATACTGTTCTGTTCCCACCACTCCCTCGCTTGGCCCTCCAGCAGCACCATTTGCATGCTTGTTTATGGCTTACTTCTCCTGCTGGAACGGGAGCTCCCAAGGGCAGAGTCCTGAGCGTCCCTGTCACTCTCTCCCTGGTACATAGTCAAGGCTTGAGGAATCATTGTTAAGTGAATGAATACTCTGCTCACGTTCAGAGTAAGACCTGAGACATCACGCTTTCCTCCTGGGAGGAGGGACTACAACCTCGAATGGCATCTTCTGAAACACATTTAGAGCAGGTCTCCAGCAGAGCTGCACCACTGCCAACCCCAGCAGCCACTGCAATTCTTGCGGGGTCCCAAAGTCGCAGGCTGGGGATGCCGAGTACAGGGGTGTTGCTGCAACCCGGGGGCCGAAAGGGGCAGAAAGCACCCCCTGCTCACTGCAGGACAAAGCTCAGGACCAGGGCAGAGGGTTTCCAATCACCTGGGCTGGGCAGCATGCAGAAGGGACAAGGCCCAAGGTCATGGTGATCCACCTGCTACACAAGTCCAGTGCCATGCACATAACGGGGCCCCGGGGAAGAAGAAAACCAGGAGACGGGGCAGGGAAGGCCAGTCCCTCGTGGCTGCTTGTTTGCTGCATGCCTTGAGCAAGTCCCTTGCCCGTTCTGGGCCTCGGTTTCCTCAACAGCATCATGGACATAATAAGATCATGCCTCAGGTTCTGGAGAGAAGGCAGTGAGGTACTCTGTAAAGGGCAGAAGTGGCCCAGGTGGCCTGGGAGAGTGTCCAGTCAAGTCCACTCCCAGCGGTATGATCCTGAGACACTCATTCCTTGTCTCTGGGAGCACTTCCTGGTGTCTGAAATGGGATAATCATTGCACCTAGTCTACCAATAATTGTTATGGAGCTAATACCGTCCGCAGCTGCCTAGTATACGATGAAAACCAAAACACCACACCAGCTGATATGGCGTCGACTCACGGCGACCCCAGGTGTGCAGCGGAGACCTGTGCTCCACAGGGTTTTCACGGCTGTGATCTTTCAGAAGCAGAACTCCAGGCCTTTCTTTCAAGGCACCTCTGGGTGGACTCGAACCACCCACCTTTCAATTAGTAGCGGAGGACATTAACCGTTTGGCACACAGTGAGGGCTCGATAAACATCGGGTTCATGATCACAGATTGAGAGTCTGCTCCAGACGCCCAGCAGCAAGGGGAGGAGGGTCCTCCTGAACGGACGTGGGGGAGAGTACAGAGTTTGAGAAAACAAACGAGAAGCTGAGAGAGCCAAGAGAAATGGGAGCGGCGGCGGCGGGGGTGGGATTTCAGTCTGGCCTGGAGGTTGGAGCTGGCCTTGCATCTGACATGTCTGGGTCAATAGCATCACCTTGGGTCTGGGCCTCTGCGCTCCACCCCACGTGGTAAGTGGAGCCATCTGTCCCGGGAGCGGGGAGCATAACGGGCAGAGACACCGGGGCTGCGAGGCCTCCCTCTGGCACATTCCTGTGTTGGCAGTGCTTTGAGGGGGCCAGAGAGTCTGGGGGACCAGGAAGAAAGGCTCATCTGGGAAATATTAGCCACACGACCACAGCTAACCAGATGGGCAGACCCCTCAAATGACTTCCAGGCCAGTCCTGGGCCAGGAGCAGCTCGGCCAGAAAGCTGACTTCTAAAGCCTCGACCACAGGAAAATGTGGGCTGTGTTATGAGCGTGGCAAAGCCCAGGCCGGGCGAGCTGGCTTCTTTCCTGAGTCCCGTCAGCAGAAGACTGTCCAGAGATCACAGCCTTGCAGCCTGCTGTCGCTGTGGAGCGCTACAAGGGGAGGTGCGGCCAGCGGTGCTGAAGCCAGATCTCAGTCTCTCGTGTGAGCTTGGCTAGCCCCCTCCCCTCTCTGCGCCTCAGTGTAAAAAGCGTCAAGAGAAGGACGAAAGGGCTTCTCAAGGTTATGCTGTCATAAGGTCATATGATTCTAAGCCTCTTTGACGTGAGTTTTTGTTCTCTTGTATAGGGGAAAGCAAGACCAAGTTCAGATCCTGAGATGGCCAGGAACCCTTCAGTTGTAAGTGACAGAAAGCCCAGCTCAGCTGAGTGAAAGGGGTCATTCATGTATTGGTTCTTGGAACTGCAAAGACTGGAAGGGTTTCAGGCACGGTGGCATCCAGGGACTCCAACTTTGTCACCATCTTGCTCCCCCTCTCGGCCCAGTTCTCTCTGTCATTCAGACAGACTCTTCCCTAGTGGTGGAAATCCTCCTGCCAGCATCTCCAGGCCAACACCTCTTGCACCCCCTCGGTAGCCCTGGTCAAAAGAGAGCTTTCCTTTCTGTTGCAGCAAAAGTCCCAGGACGGCCTTCGATTGGTCAGCCTTATTGACATGTCCGTCCCTGAACCTATCACTGAGGGCTGGGTTTAAATCCAGCCTCTGTATTCGCTAGATATTTGACCTGATAACTCAGCTGTACTAATTTCCTATGGCTGTTGTCACAAATTACCACCAGCCTAGTCACTTAAAAGAATACAGTTTCATTCTCTTACAGTTCTGGAGGTCAGAAGTTTGAAATGGATCTCTCTCCTTCTGGAGGCTCCAGGGGAGAATTCGTTTCCTTGGCTTTTTGGCTTCTAGAGGCCCCTTCCTCCATCTTTAAGGCCAGCAATGGCCAGTCGAGTCTTCTGACATCAGACTCTCCTACCTTGGCTCTTCTGCCTCCCTCTTATAAGGACCCTGTGATTGCATTGGCCCCAGATAATCCAGGATAACCTCCCCATCTCAAGGTTGTCTGATTAGCAACCCTAATTCCACGTACAGACTTAATTTCCCCTTGTCATGTAACCTAGCATATTCTCAGGTTCCAGACATTAGGATGTGGACATCTTTGGGGGTGCCATTATTCCGCCTCCCACATTGGTCTTGCCAGTCCTTGTTTTCACCATCTGTAAAATGGGATAATGGTGCTACCCACCACAAAGAATTGTTCTGGGGCTGAAATGAGATACAGTAAGTCCCCGGGTTACGAATGTCTGACTTACGGACAACTTGTACTTGCCCTTCAATGTTATATAAATTTGCCCTCACTTTCAAATGATTGAACCCACCCCTGCTCACGACAAATTCTTCATCACAATCGCCTTCACTTGCTGCACGTGCAGCCTTTAAATCACTGAAAAAGCTTTGAGCCTTTTCTTGCACTAAAAAAACCAACAACAACAATAAAAATCAACCCCATTGCCGTCGAGTGGATTCCGACTCATAGCGACCCTATAGGACAGAGTAGAACTGCCCATAGGGTTTCCAAGGAGCGGCTGGTGGATTCGAACTGCCGACCTTCGGGTTAACAACCGAGCTCTTAACCACTGTGCCACTAGGGCTCCTCTTGCACTGAAGTAAGGCTAAATAAGAACTTGTTACAACTTACCTCCTTAGGAACGGATCTCGTTCTAACAGGGGCTGCCTAGAATGCTCAGAGAGCCCTCAGCAGAGAGCCGGATATACATACAGCAAGCACTCAACAAGCAGATGGGGCACCAACCAGCTGAGAACGTGTCTGCCGGCTTGGTCGGCAAGGGTGTCTGAGGTGCTGCGCAGCTAGGTTGGGGAAAAAACAACATACAGTTTGAGTAATAAATAATTGAAAATAAAATAACAACTCAAGCCCTGGCCTAAAGGCTTGTGAGTCCATGACACTCGCGGTGGGATTGAAGCTGCTGCTCGAACAAGGTGGACAGGGATGTCCCCACAGACACCGCCCGCACAAGGGCTCAAGAAAGAGTTGAGGGGACACTGAGCTGCTGTTAAGTGTGATGGAAAAATTTGGGACTGGATAAGGGTGTCGGTTGAACAACATGACGAATGACATTAATGTCAGCGAGCAGCTGGATGTATGAAGACTATCGAAATGTCAAGTATTTAGTTATGTATATATTTGTTGTTGTTTTTGTGAGGTGCCATCGAGTGATTCCGACTCATAGCGACCCCATGTGACAGAGTAGAACTGCCCTATAGGGTTTTCTAGGCTGTAATCATTACAGATGGCACCCTGGTGGTGCTCAACTGCTAACCAAAAGGTTGGTGGTTTGAATCAACCAGCGGCTCCAAAGGAGAGAAGACCTGGCCTTTCTCTGCTTCCATAAAGATTACAACCTAGAAAACCCTATGGGGCAGTTCTACTCTGTGCTATAAAGTCACTCTGAGTCGAAATTGACTCAACAGCACCAAACAAGAGCAATCTTTATGGAAGCAGATCTCCAGGTCTTTCTCCTGTGGAGCCTCTGGGTGGGTTGAACTACACAGAGCGGGGAAGGACTTGGTGAGGGCCATACAGCTTAGAAGAGGTCAGGACTCAAACTCCAACCCTGTCTCCACCACCCCAACATAATGAGCAGCAGAGGCTGGCTCTGTGTACCATCCCAGGCGTCAAGTGATTGAGAAATCAAGCAAAGACCCCGTGCTTACCCCTCCTCGCCTCCTGCTAGACCCACTCCCACTTCAATGTTTCTGAAGTTAATGACGGCCTTATGATGCCATGTGCACCCTCATCATCTGATGTCGGGGGCTCGAGCCTCAAGTGTGATAAAGGCAGTGTCCCAATCACCTTGTTATTATTGATTTGTAAGCAGCTTAGTTGTCTGGGAGAAGACAGGGCTCCAGCCAGCATCTCCAGGGCCCGCTGGAATGGGCTGGAATGTGCTGGAACATGCTGGAATGCTCGGGATATGGTGGGCGGCCCCTGGTGCAGGGCTGGGCCTGTGATATCTGCTCGAAGACTCGGAGCAAATGACAGCTGGAACCCGAGCTTCGAGGGAGCATGGCAGCATTGGCCAGAGCATTGAAAACAAGTCTGTGTCTGAACATTTCTCCGGCATCTAGACAAGAAGTATTGCCTGCCTACCTAAAATATGAAACACTTATATTCTCCAGGAGAGTCACGTTGGTTGTAAACACGCAGAGTTGATTTGAGGTTTTCTTTCTTTTTCCCTCTTCAGGTTGTATTTTTCCCACCAATGATGGTGGCAAAGGCATCGCAAAGTGAATTTCGGGGCCCATGCTTTCCCTAAAAGGAACCCTGGTGGCTCAGTGGTTAAGTGCTCAGCTGCTAACCAAAAGGTTAGCAGTTCAAACCCACCAGCTACTCCTGGGGAGAGATGTGGCTGCCTGCATCAGTAAAGATGACGGCCTTGGAAACCCTGTGGGGCAGTTCTGCTCTGTCCTAGAGGAACAGGGTCACTAGGAGTCAAGTTTGGCCTGGGTTTGGCTGTCCCAGAGTCTGTGCATGGGTCTCTGCCACATCGGCTTCTCAGCCCTGCACCTGTGACTTGGCAGCCGTTTGGGCCCTTGAGCCTCAGTTTTGGTCACTGGAGAAATGGGTGTGATCATGCTGAGCTCACCAGGTTGTGGTAGGGATGGATGGAGCAATAGACAAAATAACTGCATAAAAACAATAACACTTGTTGAACACTTAGCACATGCCGACACCCATCCTCCCAACAACGTTCTAAGTGTAGATACTACTCTTAGCCCATTTTGTAGATGGAGAAACTGAGCCTCAAGGAGCCTGAGTGACTTTCCCAAACTCACACTCAGGAAGCACCCCTCCTGCCCGCCCCAGGGTTCCAGAGAAAGTCCCAGGCAGGGCGCGGCACTCACGAGCAGATGTTCCCGCCCCCACCCCCGCCCCCCAGTCAGGGTGCCTGTGTCTGCATTCCCCAGGCAGAGCTCATGTTGCTCCTGGAATGCCATTCTGTCCTCAGGGAGGAGGTGTCTGCAGAACCTAACCCCCAAATCCAAGGGGCAGCCTGCCTGCCTCTTCACTAGACCACCAGCTGGGGGCAGGCCCTGGTCTGGGCTCTGCAAGCTGTGGCTGGGCATGACAAGCCAGGGGGCCCTCTCAGCGCTAGGACTCAGGTCCAGCTGAGAGGAGGAGGAGCACCCAAGCCTGGACCAGGGATGAAGGAGGGCTTCCTGCAGGTGGTGACCGAGCCACTGAGACCTAAGGGATCAAGGCTGGGGGCGGCAGAGATGGAGAACACGCTAGGCTGAGGAGCACCAGCACCTCCAAGGGCACTGTGGCATGGGTGGGGGACCCATCAAGGGCCTACGAGAGTCCCATAGAGTCAGCCTTAAGGGCAGCCCCACTGGGCACAGAGGGGCTCCTGGGACCTTGCATGCCGGGAAGCGGGTGCATATTCACCAAAAGACCTGCTGGAACAGGATGTCCTGTCCCTTCTCACCAGCAGGAGCTCATAGTTGGGACATCAGGGACCATGGCACCAGGGACCCTGAGCATGACACGAAAGATGCCTCTAGGGCCCCGTATCCCAGCCCCTAGTCTTTGGCCCCCTTAGAAATTTTGCCATATTCTACTGCACTATCATTTACTTAACACTGTCACTTAAATCACCCCTCTCAATTTCTTTGACTAAAATGCAGCCCTTTGAAGGAAACTTTGTCCAGTGGGCTCCAAATGCTGGTGCTGTATTTTTTTCCTCATCCACATTCCGACTAATGGCGACTATTAACACGGAAATGGGTGGTTCATTTACCACCCCAAGGCACTCATTCGCCACCCTCTGGGAACCACAGATACAGAGCATCTCCCACCACCTCTTCTAGAGGCGTGGAAACAGACCAGGGAGGTTGTGGGCTTGCCCTGGGCCACAATGCAAACCTGTGGCAGAAGCAGGGGTCACCTGGTCTCATACAAGCCTCTTCTCTGCCCTTACCCTCATCTGCCACAGCAGACGGTCAGCAGCTGGTGGGCAGGCCTGAGCCTCATTCTCCCGTGCATTCACCACTGCAAGAAGTAGATGCTTTATCAAAGTTTATTCATGGAAAGGGTTGAATAGACTATCAGCTCCATGAGGACAGGGACTGGGTCCACGTTGTTCCCAGCTGTCTCTCCAGTGCCCAGAACGTTGCCTGGAACCTGGTGGTGTTGTTGCTGTTAGGTGTCGTTGGGTCAGTTCTGACACTGTGTGTGACAGAATGCAACACTGCCCAGTCTTGTGTCTTCCTCATGATGGTGGTTATGCTTGAGCCCATTGTTGCAGCCACTGTGTCAGTCCATCTCGTTGAGGGTCTTCCTCTTTTTTGCTGACCCTCTACTTTACCAAGCATGATGCCCTTCTCTAGGGAGTGGTCCCTCCTGTCCAAAGTAAGATGAAGTCTCACAATCCTCGCTTCCAAGGAGCATTCTAGCTGTACTTCTTCCAAGACAGATTTGTTGGTTCTTTTGGCATTCCATGGTATATTCAACATTCTTCACCAACACCACGATTCAAAGGCGTCAATTCTTCTTCAGGCTTCCTTATTTATTGCCTAGCTTTTGCATGCATATCTGCTGCAAAAGACCACTTAAAGTGTTAAAAAGCAAGGACGTCACTTTAAGGACTAAGGTACACCTGACCCAAGCCACAGTGTTTTCAATTGTCTCATATGCATGCGAAAGCTGGCACGTAGTAGGTGCAATTATTCCCACAGTGAGGTAGAGTGTAAGTTGTATGAGGACCTGGACTAAGTCCACCTCATTTCTGCGGTCTCTGCAGGGCTGAGAACACTGCCTGGCACGTTGTCATTGCTCAAGAAATATTCTTTGAACAACTAAATGAATGATTGAAGAGTGGGAATAGTCTAAATGGCTGTTTGACACAGTTTGGAGTGAATAATCTGCTTGTCTGAATCCATCTGGTCATTAAGCAAAATTCAGTTCAGCCCACATGGGCAGAGCCACCAGGCGCGGGACCGTGTGTGGAAGGGGGGGTGCTATAAATAGCTCTCTGTGCTGACACCTCATTTGCAGGCCGATCGTCAAACTAACATTAAGTGACATCCTTTGAGAGCCTTCTTGCATCTCCCATCCCCATCACAAGTAGTTAGTTCCTGGCCGGGCTGGGGCCCTCTGACCACCCCCTCCAAGGGGTTCTGAGTTAAGACCGGGGTCTTGGCGGCAAAAGGAGCCCTGGGGGTCCACCGTCCAGCCAGCCATTCTGGAAAGGCTCCGTTTGCACTGACAGTGAATGTCCACATCCTTGAGGATCCCAGAAGCTGCTTCTCCAGCTCCCACCTGAGGCCTGTCCGCCGGGCTGACCAGAAGATCCCCAAAGACACGGATCCAGGGAGCCTGATGAAGGCCCGCTGCTCCTCAGCGAGGGCAGGGCGGGTGGGCCGGCCATCACCCCTCACCCAGAAGCCTGGCTTACTTGTGGCAGCCCAGAGTCTGACGCTTGTGCCACTCAAAGACAGGGTCTCTTCTGGAGCTCCTCGTACCATCTCTCTTTACAAGTGTGGAAACTGAAGCCCAGACAATTTCAGAACTTAGTGCACAAAGAGCTTGCACTTGAACCCATGCAGCGGCTCCACGGGAGAAAGACCTGGCTATCTGCTCTCGTGAAGATTGCAGCCTAGAAGACCCTGTGGGGCAGTTCTACTCTGTCACATGGGGTTGCTGTGAGTCGGAATCCACTTGATGGTGCCCAACAATGACAATAACAACTGACCTAAAAGTTGGCAGTTAGAACCCACCCAGTGGCGCTACAGAAGAAAGGCCTGGTGATGGATTCCATTGCAGCCAAGAAGACCCTGTAGAGCAGTTCTAGTCTATAACACATGGGGTCGCCATGAGTCAGAATCAACTGTACCGCAAAGAGGTTTAAAAAAACAAAAGAAAAAACAATGCTTTAGTAGTCCCTGGGGGATGCAGATGGTTAACACGCTCGGCTGCTAACCAAAAGGTTGGAAGTTCGACCACACCCAGACGTGCCTTGGAAGAAAGACTCTGTGATCTACTTTCTAAAAATCACCCACTGAAAACCCTGCGAAGCACAGTTCTACTCTGGTACACACGGGATCACCGTGAGTCAGAGCTGACCCCATAGCAGCTGGTGAAGGTGGGTGCCCAGTCAGTCCCCAGACACCACAGGCCTTTTCCAGCAATGAGGTATCTTCTCCAGGAACTCTGGGATTTGACCTTTCTTGTCTGGGCTCAGTTGACCTTGGCTGTCTGCACTGTGTAACACACATGCCCCATTCGACCCAGGAACCTTCCAAGGCTTCCTCACAGCTATCTCTCAGTGATTTCTCTTCCGGAGGAATTTCCTCACCTGCGCGTGGTCCAGGGTCCAGGCTCCAGCCAAGATAGCGTCAGAAACACATTGCTGAGGCTGATAACACATCAGAGGTGGGGGCAGGAGGAGCCCTGCCTTCTGGGTTCAGACTCACAGCTAGGAGGCCGCCGCCAGGCATTCCAGCTTCTGGAATCCTTCGGGAGCTGAACAATGGAACAGAAATCAGGAGTCACTCAAAGGGCCCAAATGGAAAGCAGACCAGAGAGGGACTCTCACGCTAAAATGAAACTACCCTTAAATCTAACCACGGCTACAGCTGGACTGTGTTCAATGGATGTTTTCCCCTTTTTCTGATTCCACATCTTGGCGGGATCTCAGACCAGACAAGCTGAGGAGAGCTAGCCTCAGTGCAAGAAAGAATGGGCATGAAAAAGATATTCATTCCTGGGGAGGAAGAAACAACCGTTACCTCTGGGGTCTGGGACAGGGCCGATGCCTTTGATCCACGGCCTGTGGGGGCACTCTGTTTCCATCGCAAGGGGCCAGGACTGAGGTCCAAGCAGAACATTCGTTCTTTCTTACATTCTTCCATTCTATTTTTAAATTAGGCACTCATTACACACTGGTCGAAATAAGTCAAACAGCAGCCAGAGTGCATCAAGAAAAAGTTGCCCCATCCCATCCCTAGGAGACCTGGTGGCTCAATGGTTAAGTGCTCAGCTGCTGACCAAAAGGTCAGGGGTTCGAACCCACCCAGTCACTCCGCCAGAGAAAGACCCGGCGATCGGCTCCCATAAAGATGATTGTTGTTGTTTGCTGTGGAGTCAATTCTGATTCACAGTGACCCCATTTAACAGAGTAGAACCGCCTCATAGAGTTTCCTAAGCTGTAATCTCTATGGGAGCAGATCACCAGGTCTTTCTTCTGTGGAGCTGCTGGGTGAGTTAGAACAGCCGACCTCTCAGTTAGCGTTTAACTATTGTGCCACCAGGGCTCTTCCCGTAAGGATTAAAAAACCATTGCCGTCGAGTTAATTCTGACTCATAACGACCCTATAGGACAGGGTAGAACTGCCCCATAGGGTTTCCAAGGAGCGGCTAGTGGATTCAAACTGCCAACCTTTTGATTAGCAGTCAAGCTCTTAACCACTGGGCCACCAGGGCTCCCCTATAAAGATTACAGCCTAAGAAACCCTACGGGGCAGTTCTGCTCGGTCACATGGGGTCTCTGTGACTCGGAATCTACTCGACAGCACCCAACAACAGCATCCCGTCCCTCCTTCTATCCCATCGCCCCATGTAAACGACATTACCCGTCTCTCCTACCCCCACCCAAACCTCATCTCTGCTTACAAACTCCCTTGCAGACCCCCGCAAAGCAGAGTCACACAATAAACACGACTCGAAGCATGCTCTCCCCCTTACAAACCTGCCAATGGCAACTTTCCAGATCTCTTCCTACGGCTCGAACTCGCAGCTTCTCGCAGCGGCAAATATTCCTTGTACAGATGGGCTGGCACGTTCAGGTTGGTTCTGGTTTGGGTTTTTAACCACAAACAATCCTGCCATCGACATCCCAGGTGTTCAGGTGTGAGTATCAAAATACTGAACAAGTTTCCTTGGCCCAGACACCACCCATCAGCATGAGGCTGGCCCTTAGCCCCAGTGTGCCTGAGCCGTGAGCAGTAACGACACTCTAGTCCCGATCAGAGGAACTGGCCTTGTAAAGGTTGATGCTTTTATTTCTTTAGGACAGATTTGTACATATGGGGTTGCTGGGTTAAGGAACGTGCACTTTTTACTTCTTTCAATATAAATTGACCCACTGAGATGGGAGGAACCCCTGAAACTATTGCCCCGAGATATTCTTTAAACCTTTAACCAAAACCCTCTTCTGAAGTCATCTTTAGACTAAACAACGGTCTAGCTCCATCAGTAAGGAACGTATGCCTTCAGTACTGCAATCTTTTATAAGATTGTACATAGGAGCCCAAACTGACAACAGAAGATCTGCAGTCTAGGCGGTCAAACAATTTGGGTAGAAATAGGGAGACCGTTGCCACAAAGTGAAGAATGTAACCAGTGTTACCGAACTGGACAGGTAGGAACTGGGGGCTGGGAGCATGTTTGGTTCTATATATTTTCACCACAAATGGAATAAATGTTTAAAAAATAAAATAAATGAATTGCCAGAGCATTTGTTTCTGCAAATGAGTCTAGAAAGCCCGCCACGGATCGCGGAAGGACTGGACGGGGGCTGAGTTGGTCCGGTGCCCCCGGCCATCGCCCCTGTCATGGGTTGTGTCTCGGAAACAGGAAGCAGCTTTCTTTCGGAAGGGAGATGGTGTGTTACCTGCATAGGACACAGCAAGGCCAGCGTGGTGGCCAGTCCCACCTAAGGTGACTTGCCACCAGGTGGGGGGCATTGGTGCGGAGCGCGGGAGCCCTCATACACCCCGTGGGACTTGACAGTAGGCACCCAGCGAGCGCATAGATGGTGATGCTGACTCAGTCATAGTGAACACTGTTTGGAGGCTTTTGATTCTTTCAAATACGCTACCGAAAACTCCGGTGTTTAAAAGAGTACAGAGAACCCACAAAAGCTGGAACTTGCTATTCTAATTGGCGCCATCCGATAGAAGCAGACTGTGAGGCACATTTTAAATTTTCCAGTAATCCCGTTTTTTAAAAAAAAGTAAAAACACTGACAACAGCAATTCGAAAGTTTAGACAGGAAACTTAGGGGCAGTGAGTTCACGTTAACGGGGGAGGAGCAATTGGGAGAAGGAGGGTGAGAATGGTTGCACAACTCGAACAAAGTCATCAACGTCGCTGAGTCGTACATGTAGAAATTATTGAATGGGTGTGTGTGCTTCTGTGTATATTCTCAACAACAGCAATAAAGTATAAAATAAAATTTTTAAAGTGAGAAGAAACAGGTGAAATTGAGTTTAAGACCAGATTTTATTTAACCCAGTGTATCCAAAGCATCATCATGTCAACAAGTAATCGATGTAGGAATCATTGGGGTGGTTCCCCACCTCCTTTCACACTAGGTCTTGGAAAGAGCATACTCTACGTTTGCAGCACCCCCAGTTCAGCCCAGTCCCACTCTCCAAGCCCAGAGCCCCAGTCAGTCAGTGGTGGCCATACTGGCCAGCGCAGGTCTAGAAGGTTCTGGGGTTGGAGGACAGCCACATTCACCCATCCATCCCGTGTGCGGTTGCTGATCAGCTGCCATGTTCGGGGCTGGCTCTAAGCGTCAGAAGAAGAACAGACGCCATCCCTGCTTCCCCGGGGCTCACTGTGTACGGAGGTGTGTAAGTGGCTCAGCTCCGTGAAGCTCCCCTGGCAGGTGGTTACCTGGCACCCACTTAAAGCTTCCCCGCTGGATCTTTAAGTGGTCGGGGCAGAGCATCTGACAGGCTTTTTTTACATGGAATAAAATCAGCCTCACTGCACATTTCAGCCACTGACACTGACTCTGCTTTTTGGAGGCACAAAGGATACGCTTGCTCCTTCTTCCCTATGATACCCATTCAGCCAGGATTTATTGAGTGCCTACTACGTGCCAAGCTCTGTTCGAGGTTCTAGACATATCAACCAAAAGCAGTTGCTGTGGAGGCAACTCCAACTCACAGCTATCCCATGTGTGTCAGAGTAGAACTGTGCTCCATAGAAGTTTTCGGGAAGTAGATCACCAGGCCTTTCTTCCAAGATGCCTTTGGGTAGACTCAACCCCCCAACCTTTCAGTTATCAGCTGAGCAAGTCACCATTTGCACCACCCAGAGACTCCTGGTAGAGATACAGCCGTGAAGGAAGAAGACTCAGTCCTGCCCCATGGGGCTCAGAATTTAAACGGGGAAATACACAAATAAGCAGACAACTCTCATCCCTGGGGAGGGATACCTTGGGGTCTGGGAGGGCTTGTGAAAGGGAACACAGTCCAGATAAGACTTGGGAGATACGTGGTAGTTATCTGGGGCTGGGGGAGGTGGGTTGTCCTGGGCAGGAGTGGGGGAAGAAAGGTTCCAGGCAGAGGGAATAGCATGTGCTAAGACTGGGGGAAAGAGGGCGTCAGGAAGACCTGCAAGTTGTCCACATGGCTGAAATCAGAACTGTTCAGAAGGGAGAGAGGTGGGAGGGGTGGAAAGATCATGATGGGGCTACATAACACATGCCAAAGAATCTGGCATTTTCTAGATTTTATCCCAAGAGCACTGAGGAATGCTTCAAGGTAGTGCTTTTAATGGATTGAATTGTGTCTTCCCAAAAAGATATGTTCAGGTCCTAACCCCTGGTATGTGTGGATGTGACCTTGTTTGGAAATAGGGTCTTTGCAGATATAACCATGTTACAATGAGGTCGTACTGGATTAAGGAGGGCTCTGAATCCAATGACACTTAACATGTTCATGAGGAACCTGTACATAGACCAAGAGGCAGTCATTCAAACTGAACAAGGGGGTACTTCTTGGTTTAAAATCAAGAAAGGTGTGAGTCAGGGTTGTATCCTTTCACCATATTTATTCAATCTGTATGCTGAGCAAATCCAAAAAGCTGGACTATATGAAGAAAAATGTGGCATCAGGATTGGAGGAAGATTCATTAACAACCTTCGATACATAGATGACACAACCTTGGCTTGCTAAAAGCGAAGAGGACGCAAAGCCCTTACTGATGAAGATCAAAGACCACAGCCTTCGGTACGGATTCCACCTCAACATGAAGAAAACAAAAATCCTCACAACGGGACCAATAAGCAACATCATTATAAATGGAGAAAATAATTGAAGCTGTCAAGGATTTTATTTTACTTGGATCCACAATCAGCGCCCATAGAAGCAGCAGTCAAGAAACCAAAGGATGTATTGAACTGGGCAAGTCTGCTGCAAAAGACCTCTTTAAAGTGTTGAAAAGCAAAGAAGTCACCTTGAAGACTAAGGTGTGCCTGATCCTGAATTGGGCAAATCTGCTGCAAAAGACCTCTTTAAAGCATTGAAAAGCAAAGACGTCACCTTGAAGACTAAGGTGTGCCCGATCCAAGCCATGGTGTTTTAAATGACCTCATATGCATGCAAAAGCTGGACAATGAATAAGGAAGACTGAAGAATTGATGAATCTGAATTATGGTGCTGGCAAAGAATATTGAATATACCATGGACTGCCAGAAGAACGAACAAATCTGTCTTGGAAGAAGTACAGTCAGAGTGCTCCTTAGAAGCAAGGATGGCAAGACTTGATCTCACGTACTTTGGACATGTTATCAGGAGGGACCAGTCCCTGCAGAAGGACATCATGCTTGGTAAAGTAAAGCTTCCAGCGAAAGAGAGGAAGACCCTCAACAAGATGAATTGACACAGTGGTTGCAACATGGGCTCAAGCATAACAAGGATTGTGAGGGTGGTGCAGGACCAGGCAATGTTTGGTTCTGTTGTACATAAGGTCGCTGTGAGTTGGAACTGACTCAACTGTACCTAACAACAACACAACAACAATAGTGCCTTTGTAAGAGAGAGGAGGGGGAGGTTTGGACACAGAGGAGAACACCGTGTGAAGACACACAGGGAAGACAGCATGTGACGGTGGAGGCAGAGACGGGAGTGATGCATCACTGCAGACCCAGAACGCTACGACTTGGAGGCAGTCACCAGAAGCTAGAAGAGAGGCATGGAACGGATTCTCCCTCAGAGCCTCCAGAAGGAACCAACCTGCCCACACCTTGATTTTGGACTTCTGGCCTCCAGAACCACAAGAGAATACATTTCTGTTATTTTAAGCCATCCAGTTTGTGGTATTTGTTACAGCAGCCACAGGAAACTAATACAGCACCAAGCCCTCCTGCGACCTGCCCCAAGCCTTCTCCTTCAGCCACTCCCTGTTCTCTCCCCCTTCCTAAATAACAGATCCAGATCCTTGGGGTTCCTGGCATCTGTCTCTCTGGTTGTTCCAGTTCTAGAACCCTAGCTCCAGGCTTCTCTGGCCGTTTCTCAGGTTCTGTGGTGAGGCGTCACGTGAGCAGATGTCACACAGGAGAGGGGCCACCACCCTCTCTCCCTGCAGCAGCCTCCCCACTGGTCTCCACTGCCATGCCTGCCCCCCAGCCCATTCTCCACACAGCCGCCACCAGGACCTTCTGAAGAAGCAACTCGGCCATCCCACTTCCCATTGCCCTGGGTGGTCTGCCTCTGCCCATCTCCTCTCATCTCCTCCCACCACTCTCCAACCTAGTTGGTCTTCCTTCCCTCGAATGCTCTCAGATGTTTCCACCACAGGGCCTTTGCACGCACTGGCTGTTTCTCCACCTGGAATGCTCTTCCCCACCCCACCTCCGCCTCGAAGGCTGGCTCCTTCACAGCTGAACTGGCACCTCCTTGCAGAGGGTTTCCTGGTCACCCTAACTCAGGTTGGCACCCCTTTTTGCCCTGGTAGCATGAGTTATAATTTGTAATCATTTTGTAATTGTTTGTTACTGTTGATGCCCCAATGCCGTAGGCATCATGCTGGCACATGGACGCCTGACCCTCCCCAGCGAGAGCTCAGCTGGGGGCCAGTGGTTTACGGCTGGGAAAGCAGCAAGGCCCAAGGGTGGGTGAGGTCACGCAGAATCCAGGTGGTGCGTAACCAGGTTTCCACCAAACGTACTGACTCCCTGTTACCCATTCCACTATCTCCACAACACAAGGCAGTCAAGCATCCCACAGTAGGGTTGTGGTAAAACTCAATAAATCAATAATTCTCACTCCAATTGTAGTGTTGGTGAAGAATATTGAATATACCATGGACTACCAGAAAAAAAGAACCAATCAGTCTTAGAACAAATACAACCAGAATGCTCCTTAGAAGTGAGGATGGTGAGACTTCGGCTCACTCACTTTGGACACGTCATCAGGAAAGTCCAATCGCTAGAAAAGGACATCGTATCTGGTAGAGAAGGGAAAAAAAAAAAAACCCAAAACCAAACCCATTGCCATCAAGTCAATTTTGACTCATGGCAACCCCATGTGATACAGAGTAGAACTGCTCCATAGGGTTTTCTTGGCTGTGATCTTTAAGGAAGCAGGTCACCAGGCTTTTCTTCCACAGTGCCATTATGTGGGTTCGAACTGCCAACCTTTAGGTTAGCAGCCGAGCACTAACTGTGCCACTCAGGGACCTGTGGTAGAGTCGAGGGTCAGTGAAAACGGGGGCAACCCTCCCTGAGCTGGATTGACACAATGGTCACAACAGTGGGCTCACACACACCAACCATCCTGAAGATGGTGCAGGACTGGGCAGCGTTTCTTTGTTCTGTTGTACGCAAGATCACCACAAGTTAGAATCTACTGGGCGGCAAGTCACAACAACAGCAAGGCGCCTAGAACCGTGCCTGGCGTGTAAGAAGCGTCACCTATCTGTAAATAAGTAAGTAAATCTAGATTTTTACACGGAAAGGCCGTGAACGGTTTCGGGCTTGTGTTTGTCATTTCGTGTATTTAATTTTTGTTGGGATAGAACGATACAGATTTCTCTCCCGTGACCCTGCGTTGGGGAAGAGGACAGGAGGGCATGGGCCGGAGAGACCACATCCGCCCCGCCCGTGTGGGTCCTTGACCTACCTGGGATCCCTCTCACTCCTCCGTCCCCAGCGCTCTGCACTGTCTGCCCCCCTCACTGGCCATGGCTCCTGTCACCCCTGCTACGTTATTTCAGAGTCGGAGCTAGTGCTGAAAGCGTCACTGAAAAATAAAATAAGACAGGGAACTCATTTATGCTGAGACTACAGTATTTTCCCAAGCTGCCCACAGGACAGAACAATAAAACTTGATCCTTAATAGCATTCTGCTGTGGTTTGCCACCGGAGATGGTTTTCTCCCCACTGGAGTTGGGACGAGCCTCGTCTGTGGTACATCCCTGTCCTCAGTCACACCAGCCGCCTGCCCCCTCCCTATCGCAGACTTTGCAGTCAGCTGTCTCCTTTTTCTGCTGCCACCCACCAGAGACAGTGGCCGCTGGCCACCCACACGTGGACCCATCTCAGGCAAGGGGCAGAGGTGAACAGCCCACCCCATAACCAACTCCCCCTGCAGCCCCACCTTCCGTCTGTAGATGAAAGTTTGTTTGAGAAGACAAAAAACAAGAGAAAAGAAAACCAAGCTGGCAGTAAACTTAATTTCATGAAAACAAGTGTGATAAGATGCTAAAGATGGGAAGGGGCACAAAGCAAGCTCCAGAACGATATATAATACCACGATAACACTGGTGCTTTTAAAAACCAATCTATTGTGTTTACGAATGTATGTATGTAAGTGTACAAAGAAAAATCTGGAAGGATACATTTCAAACTTTCAACAGAAGTTTGGGTGGGGAGTAAAAGGAGAAATGGGGAGACACGAGCAGGGTGGGGTGGGGGGCTTCTGATCCGTCCTCTACGCACACTTCTCTGTTGTCTCATTTTTTCGCTGGTAATTCTTTCTATAATTTAAACAAATGAAAATGAGATTTTCCCCATCAGATTCAAGACAAATTTTAAATGATGTTTCATCACTGGTTGGGGACTACATGGGGAATTGCCGTACTCGGCTGGTGGGAGTGGACATGAGACGGCCATTCAGGAGAATAATTTCTCAATAGCTATTAAGGTTTAGAGAGCGCTGGTGGTGCAACAGTTAAGCACTCAACTGCTAACTGAAAGGTTGGCAGTTTGAATCCACCCAGTGGCTCCAAGGAAAAAAGACTGGGTGGTCTGTTTCCGTAAAGACTGACAACCTAGGAAATCCTATGGAGCAGTTCTATTCTGTCACCAGGGGTCGCCAGGAGTCGGAACTGACTCGACAGTACCAACAGCAAAGATTAAGATTTTTTAAACGTAAAGCCAGCACCCAGCATGCCCACCTTTCTGGGGAATGCGCGCAAAGGTACAGGTAAGGACGTCCACTGGAGGGCTGTTCATAAAAGCAAAACTCTGAGACACTCGAAATCCCTCCACAGAGGCTGGTTACAGAAACTATGGTGTGTCCAAACTATGACACCCTGTAAAAGCATAGGCAGGGTTACACATCCTGGCATGGAAAGCTCTCTAAGACACCTCTTCAGTGGAAAGAAGAGAGCTGCAGAAAGATCGTAGGAATATGATACGGTATGTATTTTCTCAACCCCCCATCTGTCAGTGTGTTCTACGGTAGTTGTAATAATGCTGGAAGCTGTGTTACCAGTATTTCAAATACCAGCAGGGTCACCCATGGGGGGCAGGTTTCAGCAGAGCTTCCAGACTAAGACAGACTAGGAAGAAAGGCCTGGTGAACTGCTTCCGAAAATCAGCCAATGAAAACCCTATGGATCACAACAGAACACTGCGTGACGTTGTGCTGGAAGGTGAGCCCCCATAGGTTGGAAGGCACTCACAATACACAGCGACCACGACAACGGGCTCGAGCATGCCAGCAGTTGAGTACGGCGCAGTACTGAGCAACATTTTGTTCGTTGTACGCGGGGTTGTTGTGAGTCAGCACCTACTTGGTGGCAACTGACAACAGCAACGTCTATTTTCTATATATTTTCTGTGTTATAATATGAGGCGTTATGTACATTGAAACCTGTGAGAGCCGGAACTTGGCAGGACTGACTTGTTTTTCCAGGTCACGCAAGTTTTCCGCCTTTGACAGGGTGCACTCACCACTTTTCTATCGCTCTCTATTTAGTGGAAAATATTTGCGTTTTCCTTCTCTGACAGGTTTCTGCCTTACACAGACTCCAGCTTTCACAGGCTTTACTGTATTTGCATATGTACTTACCTTTGTGTGTAAACTAACAGAAAGAAGCCTCAAAGGAAAGACACCCACCTGATCTCCATGCTTGGGGGCCACCATGCGGTTCTTTAAATATTTCTGACAGCTGTGAGGTTGGACTGGGGCCTGTGACTGCTTCCAGCCAGGAAGTCATGAGCGTAGTGTCAGGGGCCACCTCCCAGCTGAGCATTTCGTCACTGGCACACGACCTCGCTGTACTCTCTCTCTGCTTTGGCGCAACACCGGCCACATTCAAGATGGCGGCACCCTAGCCCAGTCCCAACGAGGAGAGACCCTTCCCAACCCAGATGTACATACGGCTTTGAGCCTCTGAGATCCAGTGGCTTCTTGTTGTCATTGTAGCATAAGCCACCCTTCCCTGACAGCTGGATCCTGTCACCTTAGGGAAAAGCTCAGGGGTTGGAAATGACGAGCAAAGGCACCTGCCTGAGATGTTTTAATATTTACAATGAAAACATGATTGTATTCTACTTTTGAAATCGACGGTACCATCTGTCATGGATTGAATCGTGTCCCCCCAAAATGTCTGTCAACTTGGCTAGGTCATGAGTCCCAGTATTATATGATTGTGTACTATTTTATCATCTGATGAGATTTCCCTATGTGTTGTAAATGCTGTCACTATGATGTAATGAAACGGATTAGCTGCAGTTATACTGATGAGGTCTACAAGATTAGGTAGTGTCTTAAGCCAATCTCTTTTGAGATACAGAAGAAAGAAGTGAACAGAGAGACATGGGAACCTCGTACCACTGAGAAAGCAGTGCCCGGAGCAGAGCACATCCTTTGGACCTGCGGTTCCTGCGTAGAGAAGCTCCCTGACCAAGGGAAGATTGATGACATGGACCTTCCTCCAGAGCTGACAGAGAGAAAAAGCCTTCCTCTGGAGCTGATGCCCTGAATTTGGACTTCTAGCCTACTAGACTGTGAGAGAATAAATTTCTCTTTGTTAAAGGCATCCGCTTGTGGTATTTCTGTTATAGCAGCACCAGATGACTAAGACACCATCCACACACATATGAATTGTGTGATTAAAATTAATTAGGAGAGAAAGAAAGGGACTTAGAAACCCACACCCAAGAGTCTTGGCCTTTGGAATTGAGAGGAACCAGATGCATCTGTCATTTCCCTTCATTTGACACATGAGTAAACTGAGGCTAGCTTGTTGTTGCTAGGTGCCGTCGAGCCAATTCCGACTCATACCAACCCTGTAAGACAGAGTTGAAGTGCCCCATAGGGTTTTCTAGCCTTTATTCTTTATGGAAGCAGATTGCCAAATCTTTCTTCCATGGAGCTGCTGGGGGTAGGTTTGAATCACTGACCTTTCAGTTTGCCGCTGAGCACTTAACCTTTGTGCCACCCAGGCTCCTTTTTTGCCCTTCAGCCTGTCTTACACTGGGTTCCCACGTAGCCAACTCTAAGTCAAGGAGCAAGTGGAAGTGGAAGTGGATTCTCTGGGAGACAGCACAGAGGGGAAGCGAGTGTGGGGAAGGCAGGAAGCCAATGCAGAGGTGAGCAGGTTATAGCTGTGGGCAACGGATCTCATGGGGACCTCATGCGCAGGGAATGAGACGCGCCCAGTCCTGCACCATCCCCATGATCGGCTGCAGGTCAGACCATTGCAATCCATTAGGATTTCATTGCCTGATTTTCAGAAGTAGGTCTGTCTTCCTAGTCTTAGTCTGGACGCTCCATTGAAACCTGTTCAGCATCAGCAACATGCTGCATGGGAGATGCCTACCTTTTCAGGGTTCTTGTCCACTCTTCCAACAAGCATCTATTAAGCATCTGCTGTGTGCTGGGCCCTGCACTGGACCAAGGAGACCAAGACAGAGAAGGTCTCACCTTCATGGGGGTGCAGTCCCGTGGGGAGACAGACACTGATCACACAATCAAATGGGTAAACGCAAAATTAGGCCTATGATAAATGCTGCCAAGAAAAGGACTATGAGAGGAGGTTTGACCTCATCAGGAAGGTCAGAGGAAACAGCACATGCAAAGGGCCTGCGGTTGAAGTGACTGAACACAGTTAAACCTGTAAACCCATAAGACCCCAGGGCTGGCATGTATTTCCCAACAAATGGAAATGTTATTGGGACCCCCTTGGTTGAAGGCTCTGAAACAGTCCCATCACTTAACAAACATCCCCTGTTGTGACTGCACTCCATTAGCCACCTCTGGCTTTATCTTCCGGCATGGGGTCCGCCTGTGAGGGGAAAGGGGGTGGGGGTCACCTGCTCCCCACAGCAGGTGTTTCTGATTATAACCAAATGTGTTGGCCTTTCAGTTGGATTGTGAGCTTGACTGAGGGGTGGGATGAGGGCCCTGGGCCAGCTGGCACAACCAGCTTCCTCTGGCTGCAAGTATTAGCCCCCGACCCATTCCAAATTCAGCCCAGTGATCAGCACCACCCAGAGCGGAGATGCTGGGGAGTACCAGGCGGTCTCTTGTGAGTGGACATTTTCTCCCTCACTGGAGCTATTTCGAAGACTGGAAATCAGAGGGGCAGGACACGTGTCCTTTCTATTGCTTCCCAGATTCCAGGCGTTTCTCCACCCAGCTCAGGCAAGCCTGGCGCTCCAGGAATGCTCAGCCCCTACGCTTTCCAGACATCCGGGGCCTCGGACAACCTGGGAGCAAGTGTGAACTTTGCACTGTGTCTCCACCTGAAGCAGAGGCCGGTGGGCCTGGCAGCACACACACACATACACGCTCAACTACTCACACGTTCAAACAAACACACATCACACATTCAACTACTCACACATTCAAACACACACACACATCACACACACAAAGAGGCACACACCACATGAGTATTCAAACACACCACAGTCACACATACACACATTCAAACACACACTTACACATACTCATACACACATCACACACAGACGCACTCAACACACACAAACACACACACATACACACATACTCTTACACATATACAAACACTCGTATGTATACATATCACACACATGCTGGCACACACTCAAACACACTAACACACACACGCTCATTCACACACTCCACTCCCACATGGATACACGTTGCACACTCTCACACACACAGTGGTACATCTACATATCATGCACTCGCACACACTCACACAGTCACTTACGTGCATTCACATGCATACAGACATACATCACACGCTCACACTTGCACACATGCATATGCACTCACACACACTCATACCTATACATGTATACACTCACACACATACATTTACACACCACAGACCCTCACTTGTGCACACACACGGGAATGAAGGGTTGGGTGGAGGGACCACCTCGTCCCCACCAGCTGCACCCCCTCTGTCTGCCGCTTGTCCGACATCCCTGTCCCAGGCGGGACGGGGCTGGCTGCTGACAAGCTGAGGGTTCTCTCGCCCTGGCTGTGCTCGGCTTTGCCCTGTGATCTTGGCCCAGGCTTCCCCCACCCCCTACACTGTGGGCCCCGTTCCCCATTAGGACTGGGACTGACCGTGTGACCATCTCGATTGCTCCGGCACATGGACCATGTTGGAACTGGACCAGCCCCATGGCCGTTCAGCTCTGGATGGGTCACGGGACCTCCCTGAGTCTGTCACAAGGGATGTAATAACGTCCTCATTGGTGTATGTGGGGTTTCAATAAAACAGCGGGGGGAAAGCCCATCACAGCCCCTGGCTCCTGACAGGATTTGGTTTGCTTTTTTCTGGTCGGTTGATGTTATTGTTGTTGTTACTTGCTGTCAAGTCAATTCCGACTCCTGACCACCCCAGCTGTGCAAAGTAGAACAGCCCCGCAAGGATGCAGAGCCTGAGACCAGGATTTTGGTGCAAGTGGTTTTGGAGGCCGTGATCCCAGGGAGGAAGGGAGCTACTATGTGCCAGGCACTGTTCTAGGCTCTTGGGATGCAACAGAAAAAGGTAGCCAAACAGCCTTGTCCTTGTGTGCCAGGAGACAGACCATGAATGGCAGCACAGTAAGGAAACAGACGGGTAGGAGGAGCTAGATGGGCCATGTGAGCATCTGGGGGAAGGGAACAGCCCGGGAAAGGGAACAGCTCGGGCGAGGGAACAGCCCCGGCAGACGTAACAGCCCGGGCAGACGGAACAGCCTAGGCAGAGGTAACAGCCCGGGAGAGGGAACAGCCTGGGTAGAGAGAACAGCCCGGGAGAGGAAACAGCCCAGGCAAAGAGAACAGCCTGGGCAGAGGGAACAGCCCAGGAGAGGGAACAGCCCGTGCAAAGGGCCTGAGGTCACAGCGTGCCTGGAAGGATTGAAGCACTACCAGGAGGCCAATGGGGCTGGCTGTACTGAGCAAGGGGGGTGCAAAGGAGGTGAGGTTGGACAGGTGACAGGGACTGAGGAGACAGATCGCGGGAGCCCTGAGCCCACTTTTAAAACTTGGGGTTTTATTATGCATGAGATGGGAGGCTTGCAGTTTTGAAAGGAGGGGTAACAAGCTCTGACTTAGTATTTGGACCCTTGGGAGGGGTGAGGACAGAACAGAGAGACCAGGAAGGGGCAGATGGGAGGCATGGTGTGATCTGCATAGGTTTTGGTAGCTGAGCTGGCTGGATTTCTTGACGGTTGGAAAGACCTTCCAGGTGGGCACTTTCTCGGGGAGCTGCATTTCCCAGGAAGTCCTCTGGCTGAGCAGTTTGGTCCCCATGGACCATCCGACTGCAGGCCTGGGTCGGGAGCAAGGCCTGGAAAGAGCAAAGGGCCGTCCCTGGGAGGGAATGAGGCTCTTCCCTGACCAGGCAGGAGGGAAGCTGGCCTGCCTTTGTCCCCAGGAGGCCACTCCAGGGCCCTGAGCCTGCATCGGTGACCAGCGTCTGTACACACACACGGGAATGAAGGGCGGGGGTCCCGGGCCCTGTCCTGGTGGCCCAGGTGTGAGCGGGGGTCCCGGGCCCTGTCCTG
>NW_004443944.1:6283744-6341304 GCF_000243295.1 Trichechus manatus latirostris
GCGGGGGTCCCGGGCCCTGTCCTGGTGGCCCAGGTGTGAGCGGGGGTCCCGGGCCCTGTCCTGATGGCCCAGGTGTGAAAAGGTGTCCTGGGCCCTGTCCTGGTAACCCAGATGTGAGCGGAGGTCCTGGGCCCTGTCCGGATGGTCCAGGTGTGGGTGGGGGTCCCGAGCCCAGTGTGGTGAACTAGCGGGTCCTCACCACTGCACACTTGGCACAGCCTCTCTCGCAGGCCCCCCAAGGTCTGATGGCGCTTCGCCCCACTCTTTCCGAGCCTGCCTCATGCCTCAAGAGCCCCATGAGCCGTGGCTGTTCTGTTGCTGAACTCTTCCTGCTCAGGTCGACATCGGGGGCTCTGTTGCAGCTCAGAGCCCCCCTGTGCAGCCCCAGCCTCCTCAGCATCAAGCCCCATTCAGATTTCAGAAGCGGCCTGATTAGGAGGGCCCTGGGTTCGGGATCCCAAGTTGAGTGCACGTCTCCGGTAACTTGCTGTAGGCTCTAAATTATCCTAGCTCTTTCCCTGAGGCCCCGGTGGGTGGGTGGCTGGGGCGGCACAAGGACTTTCCCTGGGTCAAGGGAGGCACCAAGGCTTCTGGACATGATCGTGCTGAATTCCAGTTGAGGAAACTGAGGCACAGGGAAACAACGCTACCTGCTTACAGGGCTGCGGTCAACCTACAGGCTCCGAGCCTATGGCCTCGTCTCTTTTCCTTCCAAAGTGACTTCAGGGACCCCAGAGGCAGCCTGGGGCTCGGGAAGGAGGGCTACCAGCAGGCTCACTCATCTCCCTTGTGGAAACCATCCTTCTTTTCTCAACTTTGGCCCCGAAGCTCCTGTGACCTAACCCACTCCAGCTCTGCTCGGGTTTATGGGTTGATTTAATTCAGGACAAACCCTGTGGGCCCACCCTTGTTCACACAGGGGAGAACCGACTCAAGATTCTGACTTCTTCCACTTTTAATTTTTTCTCCTGTAAAGACTGGAATCCAGGTATATTTATCTGGCGGTGTGTGTGAAAGCTTAAGTAAAATAAGCTTTATCTGTTGGAAGCCATCGACTGATAAAGTGAAAAGAATTAAGCATATTCCCAGTCCTGTTTAATACAGTCTCTGCACAGAGGCAACTCCTGTCTCTCGGCTCCGCTGTTCTCTGTAGAAAAGCCCAGAGCCCCGCCTGGGACGGCCTTGGCCTGCACCCTGGACCCCAGACCCTTCCAGACGCTCTAGGTGCCCAGTGCACAGACAGAGCCCAGGACCCCCGCTCACACCTGGGCCATCAGGACAGGGCCCAGGACCCCTGCTCACACCCGGGCCATCAGGGTTGGGATTGGGGCACTGGCTCACACCTGGCTATCAGGGCCTCCTTGAGAAGGTGACATGAGACCTTGCCACAGGGAGAACCTGGCCAGTGAAGACCTGGGGCCAGAGAGTTCCGGAAAGAGGAACTGCAGGTCAAAGGCAGGGCAGGTGTGGGGGATTGAGCTTAGCCCATGTGAAGGTCATGGGAACCTCAGTGTGGATGGAGACCGCACACAGGAGGGTGGGAAGAGGTGGGTCGGCCGTGTGCTGGGCGGTGCAGGCAGGGCCCAAGCCATACTGGGGACCTCGGGCTTATCCTGAGTGACACGGTGAGTCATCCAAGCATTGTAAGCTGGCGAGACGTGATGTGTTTTCAATTTTAAAAGCTCATTCTGCTCCATGTCCCTTCCAGCTCTGAGTCTGCAATTCCAGCAGGCTTTCCTAAAGTGCCTACTATGTGTCTGGCCCAGGGCTAGGTGCTATCAGACCCAGGAGAGGCCGGGCCCCATCCAGCACCTGGCTGGTGAGACCCAGCACTGGTGGTACTGGTCAACGTCGCTGGGCACGCGTGGAGTTGGGGGCCCACCAGTCACAGGCAAAGCCTGCTGGACCGCCTCCCCAGGGGGACAACTGTGGCATCTTGATGCCCCCTGCCCTTGGGGGCGAGTCACCCCCAGGCTGAGAGGTGACAGTGAGGACAGCAGAGGAAGGCAGTCCCCACCCCTCACACCTGACAGGTTTCCGGAGGGGCTGCCCAAGCGCTCAGGTGCTCGTAGCCTGGTGGAGAATTCCCAACGCCAGGGCCTGGCAGCCGGATCAGAAACAGAGTAGATTTCAGACAGCCCCTCGTATGTGGTTTATTTCTAATTAATTCCTCTGTGGCGCTCACAGGATCCGCACTTTCTCTCCCTCCTGGCTCTCCCAGCCCCATACATATTTAAGAGCTTGACAGCTTTCCTTGTGCTAAATATAGATCACTTTCTGAGCTCTGAGAGTTCACTGCAGGCCAGTGGTCCTCGCCCAGAGCACTGCTGGGGGATTTTCTCTTCCGTTTCCTGCTGGCCAGGCATATAAGTGCACCCCCTACCCAACTATCCCCCGAGTCAATTCCCAGATCCACAGTGCGGTGGGTATGGGCCAAACCCTCTCCTCTGGGGAAAAACCAAACCCAAACCAAATCTGTTGTCGTCGAGTCGATTCTGACTCATAGCGACTCTATAGGACAAAGTAGAACTGCCCCATAGGGTTTCCAAGACTGTAAATCTTTATGGAAGCAGACTTCCACATCTGTCTCCCTCAGAGTGGCTAGTGGGTTCCAACCATTGACCTTTTGGTTAGCAGCCAAGTGCTTAACCAACTGGGCCACCAGGGCCCCTCCTTTCAGTTAGTAAACCCACTGCCATCAAGTCGATTCTGATTCCTAGCAACCCTATAGGACAGAGCAGAACTGTCCCATAGGGTTTCCAAGACTGTAAATCTTTACGAAGCAGACTGCCACAGAGTGGCTGGTGGTTTTGAACCACTGACCTTTCAGATAGCAGCTGAGTGCTTTAACCACCACACCACCGGAGCTCCTTCTCCTCTGGGGGCAGCACCTGGTTTTCCTTTGGAGAATGGAGCTGGCCCCACATCTGACTCTAAGCGAGACCTGTCCAATCAGAACACTGGATCCCTCCAGCCACAGTGATTGGTCCAGGGATGCACCCATCACTCAGAACAGGCCAATGAGAGACTTCTCTGGGACTTCTACTGGAGGCAGAAGAATAGAGGCACTCCTCTCACTTAGAACCACCGACAACGTGGGTGAGGGGAATTCCTGGAGCTTCTGGCAGCCATCTCATCACCAGGAGGGGGAAACTGGCCTGAGGCTGAGACCAACACATAGAAAAGCAGAGGCCAGAGACAGAAAGAGTGAGACAGGCCAAGTTGTAGTCACATCACTGGAGGCCCTTAATCCAGCCACACTTGAAGCTTAACACAGTCACATGAGCCAGTTAAGACCCTTTCTTACTTGAGCTAGTTTGGGATGGGTTTTCTGTTGCTTGCAACCCAGAGTCCTGATGCCACGAAGAACCATGCCAGCATGGTTGTCCTGAAGGAAAAAATAAACAAAAACCAGCAGATAATAAATAGGAAAGTATACGGCACACAGTGTTGTTGTTAGGTGCTATTGAGTTGGTTCCGACTCATAACGACCCCATGTACAACAGAACGAAACACTGCCCGGTCCTGCACCATCCTCACAACCGTTGTTATCCTTGAGCCCATTATTACAGCCACCACGTCTCACTGTGTTTATTGCACACAATAGGTGCTCAATAAATGTTCTTTTCCTTCTTTCTTTCTTCCTTCCTTCCTTTTCTCTCCCTCCCTCCTCTCTCTTTCCCTTCTTTCCTTCACAACAAAACCCTAGTGACACAAGACAAGAGGTGGAGCCCTCAGGAGCTCATCTGAACCACACCTGACAGGTCTGGGAGACTCCTGGAGCCAGCTGGAGGGGGAAGGACCCAGGCCAAGCTGGAGGGAAGGCTTCTTGTCCGAGGCCCTTTCCAGCTGAACCCCAGTCTTCCTTAACACTATTACTAATAACAATGCCTGAGTCACCTTACTTGACTACTTGTGTGCAAGGCTCTATAATCAAACAATAATCACTAGCCTAATAATCACAAAACCCCGAAGAAGTAGCTGCTGTTATTGATCCATTTCCTAAATGTGCAAATGAGGACAGGAGAGGCTCTCCTGTTAGAGCTAAGGAGCCTGGCAGTTTGGTGGTTAAGCACTCAGCTGTTAACCGGAAGATCAGTGGTTCGAACTCATGCAGTGGCTCCTCGGGGAAAGGATCTGCTCCCATAAAGATTTGTTGTTGTTGGGTGCTGTCGAGTTGGTTCCAACTCATAGTGATCCCACGTACAATAGAACAAAACACTGCCCAGTCCTGCACCATGCTCACAGTCATCGTTATGCTTGAGCCCATTGGTGCAGCCACTGTGTCAATCCATCTCGTTGAGGGTCTTCCTCTTTTTTGCCGACCCTCTACTTTACCAAGCATGATGCCCTTCTCCAGGAAATGGGCCGTCCTGATAACATGTCCAAAGTACATGAGACGAAGTCTCGCCATCCTCCCTTTTAAGGAGCATCCTGGCTGTACTACTTCCAAGATAGATTCGCTCATTCTTCTGGCAGTCCATGGTATATTGAATATTCTTCGCCAACATCCATAAAGATTGCAGCATGGGAAACCCTAAGGGACAGTTCTACTCTGCCCTGTAGGATCACTATGAGTAGGAGTCAACTCAACGCACAACGACAACAACAAAGACCAGATACTAAGGCTCAGAGGCTTAAGCAGTGTGTTCAAGATCACACAGCTAATAAATAATTAAGTCAGGATTTGAAAGGAGGTCCATCTGCCTTCCAGCCCAGGCTCTAAATACTGAGCTCAAATCCCCCATACTTGATTGAAGCAAATCTTTTTTTTTTTTTTTCCGATTTGTTTTTCAAGGATTGAACTTGCTCCTGACCAAAAAGGGATACTTTATTAAGTCATTAGCAGATCAGCCAAAAATGAAATGATTATCAAAGAAGAAAGGAGTCCTGGTGGCACAATGGTTAAGCACTCAGCTGCTAACTTAAAGGTTGGTGGTTCAAACTCACCCAGTGGCTCCTAGGGGGAAAGACCCGGTGATCTGCTCCAGGAAACGCTATGGGCAGTTCTACCTTGTCACATGGGGTCGCTATGAGTCAGAATTGACTCAAGAGCACCTAACAACAAGGACAATCATTGGACGCGGACCCTTCCATACACATTATCACACAGAGTGGTTATCCCAGGACTCCATACAGTGCCTAGCACATGGAAGGCACTGAATCAGTATTTGCTCAGTGCAGTGACTATGTAAATGAAATAAAGAGGATTTCAGGTCACCATTAAGCAGGGAGTGTGTGAAATAGCAAACAAATCGGGCCCACAATTTCCATTTGCTGTGGACCTTCCAAAGCAAGCCCAGCCTAGCTGCCCAGCCTGCACCTCGAAGGTTGTTCTGACTTGGGGGTGAACAAACTCTTTCTGTTCGGGGTGCTCAAAAGCCGAGTCAGCTAGAAAATAAATACTCGTGCAGGCCCTTCTTGGTGGCTGGGAGGCGTGCGACTGACTCGAGATCACTTTGGCCTTTGAGTTTTCAAAGAGGTTGATTCCGATCACCTGCCCTGAATGCTAACGGCATGGGAGTTTAATTTGTATTCACACGGGAAGGAAATCACCCACTCGAGGAGATGGTGCTGTTTAATTAGGTCTAGTAGTTAACTCGGAATAAAGGCAGCATGTTGCCAGGAACCAGGAAGGGAAGTGAAGTCTCCCGGGAGCTTGCAGGCTTCAGAGGAGCTGCAGACCCAGAAGCCAGCAGTTTAGAAATGGTGAGCTCACTTCCCAAAAGCTGAAGGCCAGAGGCTCCCAGGCGGACGTCGAGGGCGCTTGCTCTCATGGGCCCCAGTTCAGTGGCAAGTGACAGTGTGTTGGTAAGGACTCAGGTGAGCACATGTGTGTGCATGGCTGGGGGCACACTGGTGGACAAGCAAGCACACTATGATGCCATCATAGCACAAGTCACAAGAACCCCACAATGACCATCCACGGTCGCCGGGGCAAACGTACTGGGGTAGAGTCATGGGATGGCAAACTAGGCAGCCAGGAAAAGGAGCAAACACCCACCACACACAAGAACTCCGATGAACCTCAGAGCCGTGAGGACGAGCAATGGGAGAGGCATAAGACGTCACCCACACACCAAATGAATCCGTTTGTGTAGAGCTCAAGAACAAGAGACACTAGTCCACGGGGCAGGGGCGGCTCAGCGGTAGAATTCTTGCCTTCCATGTAGGAGACCCACTTGCCCATTGCATTGGGCAAATCTGCTACAAAAGATCTCTTTTAAGTGTTAAAAAGCAAAGATGTCACTTTAGGGACTAAGGTGCACTTGACCCAAGCCGTGGTGTTTTCAATCACCTCATATGCACGTGAGAGCTGGACGATGA
The DNA here is from genome assembly GCF_000243295.1 of Trichechus manatus latirostris. Taxonomy (NCBI): domain Eukaryota; kingdom Metazoa; phylum Chordata; class Mammalia; order Sirenia; family Trichechidae; genus Trichechus; species Trichechus manatus. The sequence continues at coordinate 6,290,072 of NW_004443944.1, forward strand.
ATAAGGAAGACCGAAGAATTGATGCCTTTGAATTATGGCGCTGGCGAAGAGTATTGAACATATCATGGACTGCCAGAAGAATGAACAAATCTGTCTTGGAAGTATAGACAGAATGTTCCTTAGAAGCAAGGATGGCGAGACCTTGTCTCAAGTCCTTTGGACATGTTATCAGGAGGGACCAGTCCCTGGAGAAGGACATCATGCTTTGGAAATAGAAAGTCAGCAAAAGAGAGGAAGACCTTCAATGAGATGGATTGACACAGTGGCTGCAACAATGGGCTCAGACATAGCAACAATTGTGAGAATGGTGTAGGACTGGGCAGTGTTTCGTTCTGTTGTACACAGGGTCACTATGAGTCAGAACTGACTCACAGGCACCTAACAACAACAACACAACATGTGGGAGACCTGAGTTTGATCCTCGGCCAGTGCACCTCATGCGCAGCCACCACCCATCTGTCAGTGGAGGTTTGCATGTTGTTATAATGCTGAACAGGTGTTGGTGGAGCTTCCAGACTAAGACAGGCTAGGAAGAAAGTCCTGACCATCTACTTATAGATCATAATGACCACGGGTTGGTGCAGGACCAGGCAGTGTTTCATTCAGTTGTGCATGGGGTCGCCATGAGTCGGAGCCGACTGGAGGACAGCTGACAACAGCAACCGAGCGATAAAAGTCGACACAGCAGTTATGCTGGCAGAGAGCATCGACGGGGCGGGTAGGGGGACAAGGGAACTCTGGGTGCTGAAGATGCTCTTGTTTCAGTCAGGTGGGGGTTAGACAGACAGGTGTAGGTGCAAAAAATACCCTCAGTGGCAGGGTTTTTAAAACTTGTGCACTTGACTGTATGTATGTTACCCCCTGTCTTAGTCATCTAGTGCTGCTCTCACAGAAATACCACAAGTGGATGGCTTCGACAAACACAAGTTTATTCTCTCATAGTCTAGTAGGCCAGAAGCCCAAATTCAGGGTGCCAGCTCTAAGGGAAGGCTTTCTCTCTCTGTTGGCTCTGGAAGAAGGTCCTTGTCATCAATCTTCCCTTGTTCTAGGAGCTTCTCAGCTCAGGAACCCTGGGTCCAAAGGATGAGCTGTGCTCTCAGTGCTTCTTCTTGGTGGTATGAGGCCACCATGTCTCTCTGGTCACTTCTCTCTTTTATATCTCCAAAGAGATTTGCTTACAACACAATCTAATCTTGTAGATTGAGTCCTGCCTCATTAGCATAACTGCCACTAATCCCATCTCATTAACGTCATAGAGATAGGATTTACAACACATGGGAAAATCACATCAGATGACAAAATGGTGAACAATCACACAATACTGGGAATCATGCCCTAGCCAAATAGATATGCATATTTTTGGGGGACACAATTCAATCTATGACACCCCTCAATTGAAACACTTTATGTATTTAAAGAAAACCTTATTCCAAGAAACATGGCAGCTAAGGCATGCATCTCCTCCACTGCTCGCTGGTGTCAGGCTCTGACACGTGCAAGCTTGGAGCTGCATGCCTCCCAGGCGCAGCCAGCCACCGCTCCGAGTAATAGGGGATCTTATGCTCACAATTATAGGTTGGAGTTTTCACAGTTGTCTCTCCAGTTCACAGAATAAATTATACATCTTCCCTGCACTCTCGTTGCCCACACTGCTTAGTAAAGTGGGGAGACTTGGCATTTCTTGCTTTTATTTAAGGGCTGCAAGGGGTGGGGAGACACCACGATGCTCCAGATTACTGATTTGCTCCTCATGAAATTACTCGGCAAGCGTGAAGCCGTCCCCTCCACGAGAGGAAGGATGAATTATGCTTCAGAGTTCTAAGATGTGAAAATTGATCCAGGAACGCTAGCTGTTTTCCATTTTACATTGCCATTTATTTTAAGAGCACTCCGGCTCTCCCAAACAGGAGTTTATAGACAGATATGAAAATATAATTAACACTTAAACTGACATTTCAGGGCCTAGGAGCTGGATTTTTGTGCTTGGATCTGCATAGCCGAGGCAAATGTGATTCGAACCAGGCTTCAGCAAGGAAACAGACACGAACATGCCTCACAACAAACACAACGTGAAGAATTCACCACCCCGTTTCCATCTCTCCTTCCTATCCTGCCACCCTCTAAACTTTTATGTGGAAACTTCTCAGAGGGGGTGGGAAATGGTCGGTAATGGGAGTCTAGGAATGTTGAGATTCAGCAGTTGGAAAGAAAGAGATTTTGTAAAGCAAGCAAAGAACCCAACGGAGACTATTTTGTTTGTGCATCTGCAAAATGGGAGAATAGAGACAGAAAGACAGAAAGATCTGGATCTTGGCATTCGTTGGTCACACGAGTACCAGCTTGCACAAAGATTCCACCTCCTTCAGCCTCAGTCTCTTCATCTGAAGATTGAGCTGCTAGTGGCTGGCCCCATGCAGGAGCTGGAGAGAAGGAGCACCACGTGGGGACTGGGGCCAGGGGCCAGGCCAGCTTCTCTTGTTTGTTTCCCAGGGTGGATGGGAAGCGCCCTTCAAAGCAGGCCCCCTTTCATCCTAGCCTGGGGCATCAGAGAGGGGAATGCTGGCAAACTCGGGCCCTAGTCTTCTTCCAGGGCCGATTTGTTCATTTTTATCTGGAGCTGCGTCAACTCCTCCAGGCCCATAGCTGGGCTTTTTCGTTTCTCCTGCACTTCCTGTCTTTTCCCATGTTGTGACTGAGGGGGAGGCTGGGGGCTTTCCAGGGAATGGACACATTTAAAGGCCTGAGTCCTCTCCAACCCTGCAGACTCCTCCTCAGACTATCTTTCCCCCCACCCAAGGCCAGAAAGCCAGGACGTGGCAGATAGGATTTGGGCTCAGGTCTGGCTGAGTCCTGCTTGTATTCCATCACCCCACTGATGCTCCTGATGTGACACTGAAAGTTACAGAACAGACTCTGGGGAGTTACCCCTAGACACCAGTGAAGGAACAGGAAGAGGAGCCCGAGGACGGTAGGGAGGGAGTCCTTGGAGGCTTGATCAAGCCTTTCCTGAACGCCCAACTGCACAAGCCTGTGTCCTGTTATGGATTAAAATTGTATCCCTCCAAAATATGTGTTGTAAATCCTAATCCCTATACCTGTGGTTATAATCCCATTTGGGACTGGGTTTTTTGTTATGTTAATGTGGCAGTATTAGTGTACGGTGTGTTTTAAGTCAATCTCTTTTGAGATATAAAAGATTGCAAGCAAGCACAAACAGAGGAGAAGATAGACACCATACGATCACCAAGAACCTTCCCTTAGAGTGGACAGAGAGAGAGAGAGTGCCTTCCGATACAGCCGACGCCCAGAATTCGGACTTCAAGCCTCCTAAACTGTGAGAAAATAAATTTCTGTTCATTGTGGTATATCTGTTATAGCAGCACTAGTTAACTAACACAATTCTCCAGCCTTATTCCTCAGCAGAATTGCTCCCAGGGTCTCGGAGAGGAAGTTGGCAGGGCAGGCAAGTATCCATGGTGGGGCTATCACCGCAGGGCTCAGCATCAAGCCCAACCCAGAGTCCAGGGCCTGTGCCTCTATTTTGGGAGCACCAGGGAGAACACAGAGAAGGCCAGAGCCCAGGTCACATCCTGGCAAAATCAGGGCTTACATCCTGGCTCAGCACTGGCTCTGTGACTTGGAGAAGTCCTCTCACCTCCCTGAGCCTCAGCTGCGTCATCTGTAAAATGGGGTAACACTTGCCTCATGGAGCCTTTAGGGGATGGAATGAGATCACACACACAAAGCCCTTAGCTCGTGTCTGCCATATGCTGATCACACAATAAAATAGTAGCTGTGGTTTCTACCAAAATCCCCCAGACTGTGGGAGTCGCACAGTTCTCAGAGAAGCCCTCGGTGGTCGGGAGCAAGTCTCCTCAGAGGGGACATGCCTCCACAGCAGATCCCATCCTTGGTGGCTAAAGCACTTTACGACATTTTCCTACTGATAAAAAAATAATAAAGACCTGTAGACTTACTCCTTGCTGCTTTTTTTCTCCAGTGAGGAATATTTTGCTTTCCCTTCTCTCTCCATGGGAAAAACCAAGCCCTCTTCCCTCCCCCACTTCACCAGCAACAAGCCAAGAGGGAAGAGAAAAAACACGCCAGGTCCTGATAGGACTGTTGTAAATTCATGATTTAATTATCTCATTTCCTAACTGGCAAGCCGTGGCTACCTTCCCACATGCACAGGCTGGTCCCTTCCCTTTGTTGAAGGTTAACCATGTTTTTGGAAGCCTTCATACCTTCAAACCAGGAGAAACCTTCAATGCCAAGGAGAAAATGGCTCCTTGCAGTGGGGAGAAGGGAGCGGGGGGTGGGGTGCTGTTTTGGAAATGAATTCTGAAGGCAGCTTGTGGGAGCCGAAGACAACACGTTCTACACTGAAACGTGTGCTGCCTTCCTCACTCCTTAAGGCTGCCTTGTCCAATAGATCTTCTGGATTGATCAAGATGGTTCGTCTGCACATGACAATAATTCAACTCAATCGCTGCCACCTGTAACTAAAGACCACTGGGGTCACTCAGAAGACTGAGGGTGAGTAGTGGTAAGCATGCCATCACCCTCATCATAGTCATTATTGTCATCACCATCACCATTTTCTTCATCATCACAACCACCATCATCACGATCATTATCATCATCATCATCATTACTATCACCACTCCCACCACCACCACCACCATCATCACCATATTGTCATCACCATCACTATCACCATCATCACCACCATCTTCATCACCACCACCATCATCATCATTATTTTCTTCATCGTCATCATCACAATGGCTAGCCTAAGTAAGCACCTACTATATACCGGGCACTGCCCTAAATGCTCTCATGTTTATTTTCTTTTCTCATCCAAAAACCTTATGATTCCCTTTTTACAGATGAAGAGATCAAAGCCTAGAGAAGTCAGTCACATGCTTAAAATCACACAGCTAGAAAAGGCAAACCTACATAAAGACCCAGAAAATCTGACTTCTGAGTCCACGCTTTTAACCACCATAATCACTACAGAAATCCCTACTTGTAAAACAATTTTGGAAAGACAAAATACTGAAATGTGTCTCCTGGGCACCCAAAATGGCATTTCTTGTATTTTTTTATGGTGCTCATAGTATTAAGCATAGTATTAAAAGCTCTCAGACATATCTCATACCATGGACCCCCAATTTGTCTGCCATCAGATCCCTGGAGAAGCCTGCATCATGAAGCTCTGCTTTTGGGACTAGCTTTATAAATCAGAGAAAATGGCCCCAGTTCCTAGAGACTTGCTTCTGGGTATGCCTGGAAGTTTATTGTGGTTTTTATTCCTTGGGTATCACAGGGTGAAAATAGATGGTCTGAGACATTAAACAAAGAGAAGATGGCTAGAAGGATGAATGAGAGGAAAGAAAAAAGAAAGAGAGGAAGAGTGGGTGGATGGATGGGTAAGTTAATGAGTGATGAATAGATAGGTGAATGGGAAAATAGAGAGATAAGAGAATGTAGTAGATGAGTGTCTGAATGGATGGGTGGATAAATGGATAGGTGGATGAATGGATGGATGAAAGGAAGGAAGAATGGGTAGATGAATGGATAGATGAAAGGAAGGAAGGATGCAAGAGTGGGGGAGTTGGTGGGTGAATGGATGGTTGGATGGATGGATGGATGGATGGGTGGGTGGGTGGAAGGATGGATAAATAGATGAACTGAAGGAAGGAAGAATGAATGAGTGGATGAATGGATGCGTGGGTAGGTAGATACATAAATGGACAGATGGGTGAAAAGTAGCCTATTGGGTTTCCATTTTTGGAAATGGACATTCTCATACCTCCGGGACAGTCACATGAACAATCTTCTCCCTGGCTCTCTCAGTTGGCTGTGCTCCTGGGTCCTCAGCTGCAGAGCACGCTTGCCTTCCAGCTGCACAGCAGCCCTATCTTGCCAGGATGCACTTATCCCCTCATTATTTTCCTGGTGTGCTTCCATGCCAATATTTTCTCCAGGAGACTTTTCTGCTAAGTGAATTGCTGCCTCCCCAGGAGCCTGTCTTCTGCCTGGGCCAAAGCCCCAGACAGCATGGCTGTGAAGGCTTCCAGTTGGGCGGCCCACTGGAGAGGGGGAGAGGCACACTATGGGCATTTTGAGGCATATTGGGCAGTGACAGGTTACCTGTCCTCACTTCAAGTACTGAGGTTTGCAAGGAGGAGGGGGGATGATCGCGACCCCAGTGAGTCAGGAGAGAGTGTATGGAGGTTCATCCTACTATTTTTGAAACATTTCTGTAAGTTTGAAATCTTTTCAAAACACACAGTTAAAAACCAGTGCCCACCCCAGCTGATGGATGAGTAAAGCGGGAGCCAAGAGACAGGTCCCATACCAGCCAAGAGTGGTTCATGGACAAGCAGCATCGCGTCACCCAGACTCTCATTAGAATGCAGAGTCCCAGCCCTGCTCCTGGCCTGCTGCATCAGAAGCTGCACCCCCAGGTGGATCCTCAAGTAGCTGAGTGCACGTTGGAGTTTAAGACGCTCTGGCCTGGGCCACAGGTGGTAGAGATTTGAACGAGAATGGTGAGAAACAGCAGGACCCCAGGCATGTTTAAAAGTAGAGGTTGCACCTCCGTGAGCAACTGCCTCTTTTGCCATGAGATCAGAAGAGTTGGATGGTGCCCAGCTACCATTACTGAATATTTTGATCAAGGATTCTATAGAAGAATCCTTGATCAAAAAGGGGGAAATGCAGAACAGAATTCCAAATTCTCATGGACTCCAGACTTCTGGAGCCATGGAGGCTGGATGAACCACTGAAACTATTGCCCTGAGATAATCTTTAAATCTTAAACCTTCAACCAAAAATATCCCCTGACATCTTAAAACCAAATACTAATTTAGCTTAACTAGTCAAGAAAGTCTGCCTTGAGCATTGTGCTCTTTTAAGATCTGTCTATATGAGTTTAAATTGACAACAGCAATTCGAAAGTTCAGACAGGAAGCTTGGGGGGATCAGTGAGTTTATGTTAACGGGAGAGGAACAACACAGAAGAGGAAGTGAGAATTCTTGCATAACTTGAAGAATGTAATCAGTGTCACTGAATTGTACATGTAGAAATTGTTGAATTGGCATATGTTCTGCTGTGTGTAGATTCCCGACAACAACAACAAAAATAAAATAAATTATATATAAAATAATCATATAAAAATAAAAGTCGAGCTGGTGAGCTGGGTTGGGAGGTGAAAATTATATGAAATTCAAATAACAGGGCTAATAAAGTTTTATTGGAACACAGCATGCTCATTCTTGTCCATATTGTCTGTGCCTGTTTCTGCACTACAACAGCAGAGTTGAGTAGTTATGACAGAGATCACATAGCCCAGAAAATTGAAAGTCTTTACTATCTGGCCCTTTACCAAAAAAAAAATTGTCAACACCTGCTATTGACCCACTGTCTTATTCATCTAGTGCTACTAGGACAGAAATACCACAAGTGGATGGCTTTAACGAACAGACATTCTTTCACAGTCTAGTAGGCTACAAGTCCAAATTCAGGGCGTCAGCTCCAGGGGAAGGCTTTCTCTCTCTGTCAGCTCTGGAGGAAGTTCCTTGTCATCAATCTTCCCCTGGACTAGGAGCTTCTCCAGGCAGGAATCCCGGGTCCAAAGGACACGCTCTGCTCCCAGTGCTGCTTTCTTGGTGGTATGGTGTTCCCCCCTCTGCTTGCTTCCCTTTCCTTTTATCTCTTATAAGATAAAAGGTGGTGCAGGCCACACCCCAGGGAAACTCTCTTTACATTGGATCAGAGATGTGACCTTAGTAAGGTTGTCACAATCCTGCCATAATCTTCTTTAACCACAGGCAGAGATTATGATTTATAACACACAGGAAAATCACAAACTGGAGGACAACCACACAATACTGGGAATCATGGTCTAACCAAGTTGACACATATTTTGGGGAACACAACTGAATCCATGACACCCACCTTGCAGTTTCTCTGATGACATGCAAGGAAGGAAAGAGGCATATGGTATTAAATGAGCGCTGATTGTGTGCCAGGACTTTTCATAACCACTGTCTCACGTATTCCTCAAACAGCCTCATGACGAATACTGTTCGTATTCCCATTTTGTTTTTGTTGTTGTTAGGTGCCGTGGAGTCAATGCTACCTCATAGTGATCCCATGTGACAGAGTAGAACTGCCCCATAGGGTTTTGTAGGCTGAGTGGGTTCAAATCACCAACCTTTCAGCTATAGCTGAGCACTTAACCATTGTGTCACCTAGGGCAAGTCTCAAAAAGATGAAATAATTAGCTGCCAAGAGGCAGGATTCAAATGCGGGGTTTTCTGGCTCCAAAGACTTCTTACAGTTGCATAAACTGAAATTGGGGGTTGGAGGCTGACTTTGAACCCAGTAGCCTCGGAGACAGTCCCCCACCCCCATAACTCCCTGCCAGGAAAGACGCCCTCTGCTGACTCTTGCCTGGGATGGGTGACTCATTTTTGAATCACAAAAAAAAACAGAGCATCAGACTTCTGTCTGGGCCTGGGGGCAGGGTGGTTCTGGGGGCCTGAGGCCAAGTCCTGCACAGCCACTGTGTCACGGTGCATCCCCAGACATTCAGCGAATAATCCCCTCATGGCCACGGGTCCACTTTACCTCCTACACAGCTGGGGGAGAAAAGCCCTGCAGACAGGTTTCTTCTGAGTGTCCCTGGGCACAAGAGCACCGTGTTCCTCCCTGAGCCACCTGGGATCTCAGCTGCCCAGGGTCTTGCCTGTGTGCCAGTGTGGCCTCCTCCCTGGCCTCCTGAAGGCCCCTAGGCCTCTCCCACCAAATGTGGCTCAGGTTAGGTGGGGCCCAGTTCACACCCTCCACAGCCTCCTTTTGCTAGTGGTTTGAAACCAGGTCCTATTTCCTGGTATCTGAGGCCCCACCCATAGGGTTGCCAAACAAATGCAGGAGTCTCAGTTAAATCTGAATTTCAAATAAACACTGAATAATTTTTTTAGTATAAGTATGTCCCATGTAAGAGGCCTGGTGGCACAGTGGTTAAGCACTCAGCTGCTAACTGAAAAGTTGGCGGTTCAAACTGTAAGAGCAAAATTAAATTTCTCACAGATTTCAGACTTGTTGGGATTCCTGAGAGAAATAGTCTACGAATCATCACCCTGACTTGGACTCAACCTTAACCCTAGGACTCAAAACCACAAAAATTTTCCACAATCAAATCACATAGAACCTTGTCTTGGATGACTGATTAGTAAAATATTTCAAATAGAAGAAGCAGTTCTTTCTCACAAGGATAATCGTTTAATGATGCAAAAGTGTTCCCCTTGATCAAACATGAATTGCTCTCCCAAGAGAGATACGTAACTTTTTGTTCTGTACCTAGGTTATTTGATCAGTCAAGAATTGCTCTCCCAAGAGAGATATGTAACTTTTCATTCTGTACCTAGTTTACTTGCTCAATCATAAATTGCTCTCCCAAGAGAGATATGTAGCTTCATGTTCTGTACCTAGTTATTTGTAATGTATATCTGTACTGATTTTGCTTATTAAAAACCTATGCAAAATCCTCTCTTCTAGGGCATTCTCAACTTTGAGTGGAGGGTGCTTCTCCAATTTGCAAATCGTGGTAAGAATAAACTTCAATCATTTTCTTAAAATTTAACTGACTCTTCTTTTCATTTTAACAGAAAATTGGTGTCAGAAGTGGGATTCGAAGGCATCTTTCCTCTGGCCACGGATTGCCTGGCAGAAACGCAATGGCACTCACAGAGCATTTTCTGCTTAACTGTTTCTTTCCAAATTCTTTGAGGTCACTGGTAAGTCCTCTCTAATTCTGAACTCCATGCCTTTGTGTCAACGTTCTTTGAAACTGATTGAAGTTATAAGGGAGACTGGATCTCTAGAAAGCCAGCAAGGATAAGGGAACCTGGATCTCTAGGAAGCTGGCAAGGTACAAAGCGAAACTAGGTTTCACTTGGTTGATTTGGAGGACTCTCAGAACTTTCCTACTTTAGGCATTTTGGCTCTGAGAGCCAGAACACTTAACCAAAGGAGAAATGGGATCCTTAAAATCTAAAAATGTTGGGCTTGGAGCCCCCACTTCCAGGATGTCAGCTGGGTATATGAACAAGAACTATGGGCTGCAAAGTTGATAGTTTTTGGAAAAATGAACTGATTATACTAAAGATCATTGGGATTTTCAGTGGCCAAAATGGGTTTTCTCTTTGGAAAAAATAGGTTATTTAAGAGGACAATTGGAAACTTTACCTAAAATTAACCAAAACCAATAGAATACATACTTTGATTGGTATGCTGAAATTCAAAAAAGGCAAAATGAGAGTAAAATTGCATCTCTCAAAGACTCCATCCAGAAAGCTAATGAGAACCACTTAAAGTTAAAATGGATCCTACTAAACCTTTGCCTAGAATTCCTCAACATCCACCCAGACCAAAAGTTATTGAAGGTCTGAGACCAATAGTAGAAATTTTTCTTAGTAAAGGATTAGTTATACCTTGTATCAGTCCTTGCATTACTCCTGTGCTGCCAGTAAGAAAATCAAATGGTAGAGGATGAAGATTTGTACAAGATCTTAGAACCATCAACAAAATTGCTACCTAATTGCCATACTTTACTTTCCCAAGTTGCCCCAGATTCTAATCAGTTTACAACAATAGACTTATGTTTTGTTTTGTTTTGTTTTGTTTTTTTAAGCATACCTGTAGATGAAGCTAGCGAATATCTTTTCCATTTTTCAGGAAATTTTACAATACACCTGGACTGTTATGCCCCAGTGTTTTACTGAAGCACCCTCGTCTTTCTCTCAAACTTTACATTAAGATGTTAGTGATCTAGATTTTTCTGAAGGCTCAAATTTAAATCAGTATGTGGATGATTTACTTTTATGTTCAAACACTGAATTAAGCTCCTTAAAGAAGTCAATTTATTTGTTGAAAGAGTTGGCAAAAAAAAAGGACATAAGAATTCAAAGGAGAAATTACAATTTGTACTGGAATCTATTGCCTACTTAAGACACTATTTATCTAAAAATGGCATAAAACTTTCTTCAGAACAATGGATCACTATTAAAAATTTTCCTAGATCCACTACTAAGAAACAATTGCATGGAATTTTAGGATTAACAGGGTATTGTCGAAACTAGATGCCAAATTTTTCTTTGATAGTTTCTCTACTTTATGATCTAAATAAAATTTCATTCCTGATCCATTGCCTTGGTATGAAACATCTCAACAATCCTTTATAGAAGTAAATAATCACTTAAGTAATGTACCTTCCTTGCATCTTCCAAATTACGACAAAGATTTCTACCTTTTTGTACAAGCTCTAGGATTTTTTGGACAAGCTCTAGGATTTTTAGCTCAGGAACCCGGAGGAAATCGAAGATCTATTGCTTATTATAGTTGGAAATTACATTCAGTAGTTCAAGTCTGTCTGAATTGTCTAAAAGCTGTAGTAGCAGCTGCTTTGACTATAGAAGCCTCCTCTAGTTTAATCTTAGATAACCCATTGATTTTACAAGTCCCTCAGGCAGTAGAGGAACTATTTAAAGATTCTCAGACTCAGCATTTGACTGCAGCAAGACTGATTTCATATGAATTATCTTTATTAACTCCCTCCAATATCCAGAGTAAACAATGTAATTTGTTAAATCCAGCTTCTCTGCTGCCCTTAACTGAAGATGATCCACAAGATTGTGAACAATTAATTGTTCAAATAACTACTCCACGAATAGATCAAAGTGAGACCTCATTAGAAAATCGTGACTGTGTACTTTTTGTTGATGGATCATATGCAAAAAATACCAATGATAGATATTGTCTTAGTTATCTAGTGCTGCTATAACAGATATACCACAAGTGGATGGCCTTAACTAAGAGAAAGTCATTCTCTCACAGTCTAGGAAGCTAAAAGTCTGAATTCTGGGTGCCGGCTCCAGGGGAAGCCTTTCTCTCTCTGTAGGTGCTGGGGGAAGGTTGTTTTCATCAATCTTCACTAGTCGAGGAGCTTCTCAGCACAGGGATCCCAGGTCCAAAGAATGTACTATCCTCCTGGTTCTTGTTTTTTGGGGGTATGAGGTTCGCCTTATCTCTCCGCTCGCTTCTCTCTTTTATATTTCAAAAGAGATTGACTTAAGGCAGAACCTAATCTTGTAGATTGAGTTCTGCGCAATTAACATAACTGCCTCTAATCCTGCCTCATTAACATCATAGAGATAGGATTTACAACACTTAGGAAAATCACATCAGATGACCAAATGGTGGACAATCGCACAATACTGGGAATCACGGCCTGACAAAATTGACACATACTTTGGGGGAACACAATTCAATCCATGATATTCCACACTTTGGCCCCCCAAAATTCATGTCCTTGCCACATACAAAACACATTCACCCCCATCACATCATAGCAAAAGTCTTAAATCAACTCCAAGTCTGAAATCCCAAAATTCCTCTTCATCTGTGAAATCTGGAATACAAGTCATCTACTTCCAAAGTACAACGGTGCAACAGCAGGCATAATCTAGACATTTCCATTACAAATGGGAGAAACTGGAGGGAAAGAAAGGATAACAGGCACCAAGCAAGTCAGCAGAACAGATTGCATTAGCCTTCAAGCCTTGAAAATAATTCTCTGTTCTCTGAGACCATTTAGACAATGGTTCTGCCCTCCAGACTCTAGGTATTGGCTGCACTCTCCAGATTCTGAGTGGAAGCCCCTTGGCCCTGGGCTTTAGCTCTGCCTTACAGGCCCACTGGAACAGCAACTCTGCTCCCTTGAATTTGGGCAGCCCCATTCTCCTAGTCTATCTGAGTGGTGAATCCACCCTTTGAGACCCCAGTGGTTGCAGCCCTAACCTTTGAGACTGAGGCAGCTCTGCTTCCTGAGTTCCTTGTTTCTTCAGCTTCTGGTTCCTGATTCCCTGGCCTCTTGGCCCCTTGGGACTCACCACCCACATCTGCCCTGCTGGGGAAAGTGTTCCAAAGCTCTTTAGCTTCACTGATAAGTGTCTGGAGGCACCCCACTCTGCCAGTAAATTTCGACCAGAAGGCATTCAGCTATCTTGCTTCATGGACCAGCAAGCCTAGCTCCACCAATAAGTGCTTGGAGACCTCCCCACTCTGCCAGGAAACCTCCTGTGCAAAGGCACTCAGCTTTCTCACTCTGTGGATGGGCTCCAGGGCAATCTCATGCTGCTCTCCTGGTTCTGCTGCTGCCGTTTTTCTGCTGCTGCTTCTCACCATCTGGGCAGTCACCAGTATAACAGCTCTACTCATTTCCTTCTGAGTCCTCACCAGAATTATCTGAAGTCCATAATTCCACCAGCAGCCTCTTCAAGGAAATCAGAAAATTCTTCCAGCCTCTACCCATTCACAGTTTCAAAAGTGCTACCACATTTTAGGTATCTGTTAGAGCAGCACCTCACTCTCTTGGTATCAAATTCTGTCTTAGTTATCTTAACAAAGAGAAATGTATTCTTTCACCGTTTAGGAGGCTAGAAGTCTGAATTCAGGGTGCCAGCTCCAGGGGAAGACTTTCTCTCTCTGTCAGCTCTGAGGGAAGGTCCTTGTCATCAGTCCTCTCCAGTCAAGGAGTTTCTCAGTGCAGGGATCCTGGGTCCAAAGGATGTGTTACTCTCCTGGCTCTTGTTTTTTTGGGGTATGAGTTCCCCCTTTTCCCTCTGTTCACTTCTCTCTTTTATATTTCATAAGAGATTGACTAAAGGCACAACTTAATCTTGTAGATTGAGTGCTGCCTCATTAACATAATAAAGGTAGGATTTAAAATACATAGGAAAATCACATCAGATGACAAAATGGTGGACAATCACAGAGTACTGGGAATCACAGCCTGGACAAGTTGACACATATTTTGGGAAGACAAAATTCAATCCATGACAGATTGGCTATGCTGTTACCAATCAATTTTAATTAATAGAGAATGGTCCTTTACCTCAGTTTACTTCTGCACAGCAATCTAAATTATATGCATTAATCTGAACATGTCAAATAGCAAAATACAAAACTGTAATCATTTATACTGATAGTAGATAAGATATTGGAGTCGTCTATGATTTTGGCAAGCCACGGAAACAAAAGTTTTTTCACCTCAGCTGGAACTTCATTAAAATATGACCCTTTAGTTAATGAGTTAATGGTTTGCTATCCAATTACCTAAAAAACATAGCAACAATCAAAATTCAAACACATACCAACAAAATTGAGCTGGAACATCAAGGAAATGTTTTCGCCAATTATTATGCAAAATTAACTGCAACCTCATCGATTGCTAGAAATTGCTCAATGATACTTAAAGAAAATTCTAAATTTGAAGACCTTTTAGAAATCATAAAACAAAACAACAGGATGACTCTGAAGAGGAAAAATAAACTTGAATAAGTGCTAGTTGTAAACTTAATGAAGACACTGGATTGATAGAAGGACAAAAGTAAAAAATTAGCTCTACCTGAATCTTAAAAGGATTCTTTAATTAGAACTTTGCATTCTCTAACTTATCATGGATTTACAAAAATGAAACAAATCATGAGAAATTACTGGTGGGCTGATTTTTCCTAGGAATCTAAAAAAATCGATAATCAATGCAGTATTTGTTTAACCCATAATACAGAAAAAAAACTATCTTGACAAATTCTGGGCAGGATCATCCACCAAAAGGACTTTTGAACATTGCAAGTGGATTTTATGCAATTACCTCCCCCTATAGGATATCATTATGGCCTGGTTATGATTTGTGTGTTCTCCAATTGGATAGAAGTGTTTCCTTGTAAAAAAGCTGATGCAATGACAGTGGTGAAAAAATTCTTAGAAGATATTTTTCCTCTTTGGGAAATTCCTAAAGAAATATCAAGTGATACAGGAACTCATTTTCCTGAGAAGATTATTCAACAATTAATGAAAGTATTAAAGACCAATTGGCATTATCATTGTTCCTATCACCCCCAATAAAAATTGCTAAATTGACAGAAGACACAGGACTTCCTTGATCAAAAACTTCGCCTCTGGCCCTTATGGCTATGAGATCAACTCCAACAGGAAAACACAGATGAAGTCCCTGTGAAATTATAACCTGGATATACTATGCCTTTAGCTATTTCTCCCATCTCCTCTTGGAAACTTTGGTATGTTACAACACTGTAAACTTCTAATGGACTATGCAAAAAAATATTCTCAACAAGTTAAGGATGACTTTGAGGAAATCATCACAACTGGAACAATGAATTTACACCAAGAACCAGGAGACTGAGTCTTTTGGAAGTGGTTTCAACAGAAAACTGCATTGGAGCACCGCTGGAAAGGGCCTTACCAAATAACAGCATGAACTTCTGCAAAATTACAAGGGATTGACCCTTGGACTCATACCATAACTTAAGAGGGTTCCAGCTGAACTTCGGAACTCTGAAATAACAGGGTACTTAAAAGTTAAATTTACGAAACAATGATTTTTAATCTTTTTATCTTTTCTTTAACTTTTTCCATTTATAAATCCTTTAGTGATCATAATGTCTTTGTAATATTAGCAAGGAAAATGGCTGAAGCTGCAAATGAAACTAATTATTGGGCATGAGCTCATACTCCCGTAAGTCCTCAAGTGGGAATGCCTTTAGTGGTTGTTCCTTTAACTATACAAGAATTATCCTTTATTACTAATTTAAGGTGTGAAGAGCAAATCCTCTTTTGGAATGATTCCTCTATAACAACTAAAATTTCTGATTGGAAATATGAAATAGCTGTGGAGACAAAAGGAACTTGGTGTTTTTCCTGAAGTCAAACGGATGGATACTTCATGGAAAATAATTTGTTCAATTTCTGTATGGGAAAATTCTTATTACTATCATGATACTGGTGTAGAATATGAATGAAAAATGCCATTCAAAGATAGTATATCTGCTTTTAATGTAATCCAAATACACATGCATAGAGGGAGATGCTAGTTAAATGCTACAAGGGTGATAGGACCAGGGAGTTATTATGATAGATTCATTTCTCCTTTTGGAGTTTATATACTGGTTATGTTATCTGCTGTAACTCCCCCTGGAGCTTATTCATGGTTAGTGTTTAAAGGTCATTATTTTGTCTGTGGCTGAACGGTTTACAAAACCCAACCCTCCAACTGGACTGACGTCTGTTATGTTGCATATACAGTACCTCGTGTTTCCTTTCATGCTAAATTACCACAAGGGAAAATTTGTAATATGAGAGCAACAACAGAATTGAAAACCAGAGATAAAACATTAGAGGAATTAAATAAAAAATTATCTAAAGGGGGTCATCTTACCAACAAGATTTTAATTGGATGTTCTACAGCTGTTATAGTTCCTAGAATAACAGGGGTTGGACTAGTTTGTGTTGGAAGAAAAAATATTAGATTACAGATGATATTGGACAAATAGCCCTAGAGCTAGAAAAGATTGTTAAAGATCTAGGACTAGTTATAAGATCAATATCTGAAGAACTGTCTGAAACTAGAGCCATAACTTCACATAACAGGCTTGCCTTTGATTACTTGTTAGCTTCTTAAGGTTTTATCTGTGCCTTAATTAATGAACATTGCAGTGTTTATATTAATGATACTCAAGATGAGGTTTTCCAAGATGTTGTGGCAGCTGAAGCTCACACAAGAGCCAATGTTGATATTGCATATATGAAACCTGAAACTTCATGGGATTTATTTTCTTGGTTTGTAAAGATGGAGTCCTGGTTTCATGGAGCTTTTCAGATAATTGTTTTGCTACTTTTATTAGTATTTTTGCTCTTCCTTCTAGTTCTTTGTGTAGTCCCTGGGGTCTTAAAAGCTTGCAAGCAGCCATCTAAGATGCAACAATTGGTCTCTTTTCATCTGGAACAAAAAAAGAATAGGGAAGACCTTGATTCAAATGAAGAATTAGACGATATTTCTAAACAGTCATATGAAACATCATGAGACCAGGAGAACTAGATGGTGCCCGATCACACGTATTGAACTTTTTGATCAAAGATTCTATAGCATAATCCTGATCAATAGGGGGGAACGTAAGAGCAAAATTAAATTTCTCACAGATTTCAGACTTGCTGGAACCTCTGAGAGCAATAGTCCATGAATCATTATGCTGACTTGCCTTGACCTTAGGACTCAAAACCACAAAAAATTTCCATACCAAATAACATAGACCCTTGTCTTGGATGATTAATTAGTAAAATACTTCAAATAGAAGAAGCCGTTCTTTCTCACAAAGATAATCATTTAATGGAGTAAAAGCGTTCGCCTTGATCAAACGTGAATAGCTTTCCCAAGAGAGACATGTAACTTTGGTCTGTACCTAGTTCACTTGATCAAACATGAATCTCTCTCCCAAGAGAGATATGTAACTTCTTGTTCTGTACCTAGTTATTTACAACTTACATCTGTACTGAATTTGATTATAAAAACCTATGCAAAATCCTCTCTTTGGGGGCATTGTCAATTTTGAGTGGAGAGTGCTTCCCCAGTTTGCAAATTGTGATAAGAATAAACTTTGATCATTTTCTTAAAATTTAACTCAATCTTCTACTAATTATAACAGAACCTACCAGCCACTCCATTGAAGAAAGATGTGGCAGTCTGCTTCCATAAACATTTACAGCCTTGGAAACCCTATGGGGCAGGAATTGACTCGATGGCAGTGGGTAGTATGTCCCATGTAATATTTGGGATATACTTATACTTTAAAAAAATCATTTTAGTTGAGAATGGTTGCAGACTCGAAGAATATCGTCAACGTCACTGAATTGTACATGCAGAAACCGTTGAATTGGTGTATGTTCTGCTGTGTATGGTCTCAACAAAAAATAAAATAAATTTTATTGAAAAAAATCATTTGGTGTTACCTGAAATTCAGATCTAACTGGGCTTCCTGTATCCTTATTTGCTAAATCTGGCGCTTCTACTGCACACCTCTGTGGCTCCAGCTCCCTCACCACTGTGCCTCCATCCATGCTCCAGCCCCATCACACCTTCTTTCAGTTCCTGGAGCTTACTGTGCACCTCCCACCACAGGACCTTTGCACAAGCTCTTTTGGCCTCTTCTCACCCTTTTCCCTCCCACGTGGTCTTGTTGAATTCCACTCATCCTTTAGGCCTAAGCTGAAAGGTCACTACCTCTGGGAAGGCCACCAGCCTCCCCTAGTAAATCAAGCTCCCAACTGTCTTATCCACACTTGTAACACCAGCCCCTACCCCCAGCACTCTGACCACATTTGATAATTGGGTTCACAAAGTCTAGCTCTCTCCCCAGACATCTACTCTGGAAAGGGAAGGACCATGTCTATCTTGCTCACACCCAGCACAGTGACTGACACTCACAAAAGAAGTGTCCTGCAAATAAGTGAGCCAGTCCCTGACCCAGGACAGCAGGGCCCAAGTAGAAGCCAGCATAGGGGCCCAAGTCTGCACCATCGCCCGTGAGTGCCACAGCTATGCCACCACCCCAAGGGACATTGCAAGGCTCCTCTTGAATGCAGTAGGTAATGGCTTGTGAGCAGAGTCTACTTAACAAAGCAGAATTGGGGGAAATCAAATGTGAAAATTCTGAATAACAACTTGTGGCACTGCAAAGCTTCCTTTTGTTTTGTTTTTTAAGTTTTATTTCCCAGGTATAAAAAAAGATACCTTCTCCAGATTGAACCATTTCAAGGACTGATGGGGTTGGATTGCTTGGCCAGCACAAGCTTTGAACTGCTTCTTCCACCAGCAGCAAAAAGGTGTTGTCAGAAACAGCAATGATCCCAGCCCTGCGCCCAGCACTGTGCAAAGGCTTGTATTCGCTCCCTCTTCACCATGGTCCTATGACGTAAGATTCTGCAGATGAGAAAACACAGGCTGAGCTGCGGTCATTCTCGCGGGGTCATAGAGCTAGCAGGTGGAGCCAGGCTGGAACCCAGCACTAGAAAAGTTGTCCTCCTCTCTGCTTCCTGCTCCAGGGACCTGTTAGGAGCTCAAGGGCACTCAAAAAACCTGTTGCTGTCGAGCTGATTCCAACTCATGAGGACCCCATGTGTGTCAAAGAAGAAAAACCCACAGGGTTTTCATTGGCTGATTTTTCAGAAGCAGATTGCCAGGCCTTTCTTCCAAGGCACCTCTGAGTGAACTTGAACTTTCAACCTTCTGGTTATCAGTCAAGCACATTCACCATTTGAACCCAAAATTCAACCAGAGGACTCTGCTTCTGGTAATTAATTGGTGATTAAGACTCTGCTAACTGATTGTCCACAGAATACAGTGATGAAACCGAGAAGAACGGAAGAGAATAGACTTTAGGCGGGAGGAGGGAGTTGTCCAAAGTGAATGCTTGTCTTTGTGGCTCATGGCCTGAGGCTAAGTACCACTGGCACAAGGGACACCAGGGATACCAGGGGGACATCAGTCTGTCTGGCCTAGGTGACCAGAAATCTGGAGCTGGTGAACCGTGGCTGTTCAAGTGAGCAGGGGAATCCCAGAAGGGAACATTACTGAGAGGGAGCCCCTAATTCTGTCCACATCTCTGTATGAACCCCTGGCCACACCTACAACAGACACAAAGCTGCCCAGCTCAGACAAAAGACAGGCGCTGGGACCAGAGCTGCTGCCCTAGAAACAGTTTGAAGTTCAAATTCAGCCAATATCACTGCCGGATAAAAACAACAGGAGCAGCACTCATCAGAGGAACATAACGAAATTCCAGAATCGTCACAATTTAACATTCATAATATCCAGCTCTATTAGTTTCCTGTGGCTCCTGTAACAAATCTCCACAAATTAATGGCTTACACAGTACATATTTATTATCTTACAGGCTGGAGGTCAGAGCCCTAAACTCAAGGTGTTGGCAGGGCTGCAATCCTTCCGGAGGCTCGAGGGGAGAATCTGTTTCCTTGTCTTTTCCAGCTCCTGTATGCCTTGTCTTGTGACTCCTTGTTGCATCACTCCAACCCCTGCTTCCGTCATCTTAGCTCCTTCTCTGCCTTTGACCCTCCTGCTTCCTTCTTATAAGGACCCTGGTGATTACACTGGGCTCACCTGGATATACCAGGCTAATCTCCCCACCTCGAGATCCCTAATGACATCTGCAAAGTCCCTTTGCCATATTGTCATGGATTGAATTGTGTCCCCCCAAAATATGTGTCAACTTGGTTAGGCCATGATTCCCAGTATTGTATGGTTGTCCTCCATTTTTGTGATATGATGTAATTATCCTCCATTTTGTGGTGTGTTGTAAATCCTAACCTCTATATGTTAATGAGGCAGGATCAGTGTGGGTGTATCTTGAGTCACAGGCTTATAAGAGAGTGTGAACCAAGTCACACCCTTACTTAAGTCAAACCCTTGCTTATGTCACACCTTTTATATTACAAGAGACAAAAAGAGAGAGAAGCAAGCAGAGAGAAGAGGGACCTTGCTACCACCAAGAAAGAAGAGCCGGGAGCAGAACTTGTCATTTGGACCCGGGGTCCCTGCACTGAGAACCTCCTAGACCCAGGGAAAGATTGATACCAAGAGACATGGCCATCTCCAAGGAACACCAGGCCTACAGATGTTGAAAGGAGACAAGGGCCTTCCTCCAGAGCCAAAAGAGAGAGAAAGCCTTCCCCTAGAGCTGGCACCCTGAATTCAGACTTCTAGCCTCTTAAACTGTGAAGGAATAAATTTCTGTTTGTTAAAGCCATCCACTTGTGGTACATCTGTTATAGCAGCGCTAAATAACTAAGACACATATAAAGTAACATGTCCTCAGGTGCCGGGCGTTAGGACGTGGACAACTTTGGGGGACCGTAATTCTGTCTACCACACCAGGATATAATCCAAAAATTACCTGACAAATGAAGAACTGAAAATTAAGAGATTCTTAAGAGAAAAGAAAGTCAACCAAGATGAACCAGATGTTGGAACTAGAATACAAGGATTTTACAGCAGCTATTATAACTATTCTAAATAAAGTTTAAAAAAAATAGTGAAAAGATAGAAAATCTCTAAAGATAATTAGAAATGACAAAAAAAGGACCCAGCTGAAATTTCAAAACTGAAAAATATAATATCTGAAATGAAAAATGAATGGACTGGATGGACTTTTAACAGCCAAATTGGGGGGGGGAACCTTAAGAAAGAGTAAGTGAATGTGAAGGTAGATTAACAGAAATTATGAAATGTGAAAAAGAGAAAAAGCAATGATTAAAAAAAAATTTAAAAAAAAGAAAAGAAAGAACAGAGCCTTGGGAGCTCACTGAAGTGATAATGAACAGTCCTTCATACATGTAAATTGACTCCTAGTAGGAGACAAGAGAGAGAATGGAGTAGAAATAATATTCAAAGAGATAATAGCCAAAACTTTTCCAAATTTGGTGAAAGACAGAAATGTTCTGAAACAAGATAGTCAATGAACTCTAAGCAAAATAAACGCTAAGAAACCCAGACCAAAGGTGTCATAGTCAAACTGTGGAATGCCAAATCAAACAACACAACTTGAAAACCGGGCGAGAAAAATGACATGTTGCTTACAGGGGAACCATGCTTCAATTAATAGCCAACTTTGTATCAGAAATTATGGAAATCAGAAGGTGTGGAATGACAACTTTAAAGTGATAAAAGAGGAAGAAAAAAAGAACTATCAGACAATTATAAATCCAGTGAAAGAATGAAGGCAATAGCTTAGCTAAGCTAGTAAAGAATGTCTGCCTTGAGCATTGAACTCTTTTAAGGTCTATCTAAATGGGATCAAACTGACACAGCAACTAGAAAGATTAGATAGGATCTCAGGGGATAGTGAGTTTACTTTAATGGGGAGGAACAACTCAGAAAAGGAGGATGAGAATGGTTGCACAACTCAAAGAATGTAATCAATGTCACTGAGTTGTACACGTAGAAATTGTTCAGTTTGTGTATGTTCTGATGTGTATATTCTCAACAACAACAAAAATAAATAAATTTAAAAAAAAAAGAAGAAGGAAGGCAAAATAAAGACAGTCTCAGATAAAAGAAAACTAAGGGCATTTGTTGTCAGCAGACCCACACTACAGGAAATGCTAAAGGAAGTTCTTCAGCCTGAAGGGAAATGACACCAGATGGAAACTCAGATCCTCAGAGAAAAGGAAATGACAAATTCATGGGTATCTGTAAAGGACAATTATCTTTTCTTTTTTTCTTTCAATTTTTTTAAAACCAGATAACCATTTAAAGAAACAATTATAATATTGCCTGGTGGAGTTTATAATGGGGTTTATATAAATAAAATATAACAACTATAATATAAAAGATGGAGAGATGAACTACACAATTGTGAGATGTCTACATTTTACATGAAGGGGTATAATATTAACAGAAAGCAGGCTGTGAAAAGGTAAGGATGGATATTATAATCTCTTCAGCAACTGTTAAAAAAAATAATGCAGAAAAGTGTAGCTAAAAATTTAACAGGAAAATTAAAATAAAATCCTGAAAAATTTCCAGATAATCCAGAAGGGGGGGGGGGCAAAGAAACCAAAAAAAAGAAAAAAAAGGACCAAATACGTAGATCAGAAAAATGATAAAA
Organism: Trichechus manatus latirostris; assembly: GCF_000243295.1. Lineage (NCBI taxonomy): Eukaryota > Metazoa > Chordata > Mammalia > Sirenia > Trichechidae > Trichechus > Trichechus manatus. The sequence goes on from NW_004443944.1 coordinate 6,312,623, forward strand.
AGGTGAATGCAAACCCAATCATATGAATAATTAGATTAAATATTAATGAAGTAAACACTCAAAAGGCAGAGATTGTCAGAATTAAATTTAAAAAAAAAAGACAAAACTGTATGCTGTTCTCAAGAAACATAGTAAACTACAATAGGCTGAAAGCAAATGGATACAAAATAAGATAACATGCAAACAGTCAGCATAAGAACATGCGTGTGGCTACATTAATATCAGATAAGATAGATTTCAAGACAAAAAATATTATCAGAGATAAAGATGAACATTTCATAATGATAAAAAGAAAAGGCCAATGCATCCGAAAGACATAGCAATCATTAATGTGTATGCACATGTTTCAAATCACATGAAGCAAAAAGTAGCAAAATCAAAGGGAAAATAGATAATTCTTCCAATAAAGTCATATTGGAGATTTTAAAATCTCTTTCTCAACAAGAGATAAAACAACTAGAAAAAAAAAATCACACAGATCTGAACATCAGTATCTACCATCTGACTTAAATGGTATTTGTAGAACACTATACAAAATGGGTGAGCTCTCAGCTGCTAACCACAAGGTCAGTGGTTTGAACCCACCAGCTGCTTCATGGGAAAAAGATGTGACAATCTGCTTCCGTAAAGATTACAGCCTTAGAAATCCTATAGGGTTGTTCTACTCTGTCCTATAGGGTCACTGTGAATCGGAATCAGCTGGACAGCAATGAGTTTGTTTTTTTTTTTACACTATACGCAACAACAGCGTAAGACACATTCTTTCAAGTGCACATGGCATGTTTACAATGACAGACCATATATTGGGCCATAAAACAATAAATGTAAAAAGGTTGAAATCATACAGAGTATGTTCTCTGATAACAATGAAGTTAAATTAGAAACTAATAACAAAAGGTAATTAGGAAAATCGCAAATATTTAGCAAATAAACAATACCCTTCTAAATAATCCAGAGGCAAAGAAGAGATTGTAAAGGAAACAAGAAAATATTTTGAACTAAAGAAACATGAAAATACAAAATATCAAAATTGGTGTCATTCAACTAAAGCAGTGCTAGGAAGGAAATCTATAGATTTAAATAATTATATAAGAAAACAAAAATATCTCAACCATTGATGAGTTCCCATCTTAAGAAATGAGGGGGTGAAAGGAGCAAATAAACCAAAAGTAAGAATAAGAAAGAAAATAATAAAGATAAAAACAGAAGTCAATGAAATAGAAAAAAGGAAAATAATAAAGAAAATCAATGAAATTAAAAGCTAAAGTTTTGGAACAAGCAATAAAATTGATAAACCTGAACTAGCAAAAATGTCTGGGAATGAAAGAGGGGACATCATTACATACCCTATAGTCATTAAATAGATTGTAAAGGACTATTATGAGCAACTTTAAGTCCATACATTGGGTGAACTCAGAAACATGATTTATACTTCAGAGCTCCCATGGGATCAAGCTGAGGCTGGACTTCCCTGAGATTTCACCTTCATACCTTGCTTAGCTTCTTCTCCTTCTTCACCCTGCTGCCCCTACTCTCTCCCCAGTTTCTCCTGGAAACACATTCTTAATAAATCACTTGCACACTTATCCTCGCCTCTAGAGAACCCACCCTAAGGGAAGGTATTGTTGGGTGCTGTGGAGTCGATTCTGACTCATAGAAACCCCATGTGACAGAGTTGAGCTGCCCCTTAAGATTCTCTTGGCTATAATCCTTATGGGAGCAGATCACCAGGTCTTTCTCCTGAGGAGCTGCTGGGTGGGCTTGAACTGCCAACCTTTTGGTTAGCAGCCAAGTGCTTAACCATTGTGCCACTGGAACTGTTTGATGTAGTTAAAAATAAATATCTGGTTCTTCACTGTTCAACATGGTAGACACTAGCCACATGTGGACACTTAAATTTAAATAAATTAAAATTATATTAAACTAGAAATTCAGTTCCTCAGTTGCATAGCCACATTTCAAGTGTTCAATAACCACGTGTGGCTCATGGCTGCAGTATTAGAGCAGAATGAACATTTTCATGATCATACTTCTGTGATATTGGATAAGGTTCTATCGGACCATGTTGGTCTAGAGCCCAGGAAAGAGATCAGGGCTGTCAGCACAACTGGACGAAAGCAAAAACACAGAAGTTTCCTAGACACATCCAAGCACTTTGAGGGACCGAGTAGCTAGGGCTGAGGGCTGGGGACCATAGTCTCTGGGGATATCATTGGCATAACACAGTTCATAAAGAAAATGCTCTACATCCCACTTTGGCTAGTAGCATCTGGGGTCTTAAAAGCTTGTGAGTGACCATCTAAGATACATTTATTGGTCCTATCTCATCCAGAGCAAAGGAAAATGAAGAAAACCAAAGACACAAGGGAAAGATTAGTCCAAAGGACTAGAGGACCACATGAACCACAGCCTCCACCAGCCTGAGACCAAAAATAGATGGTGCCTGGCTACCACCAACGACCGTTCTCACAGGGAACACAACAGAGAGTCCCGGACAGAACGGGAGAAAAATGTAGAACAGAATTCAAATTCAAGGAAAAAAAAGGATGTACTGGTCTGACAGAGACTGGAGGAACCCCCAAAATATGGCCCCCGGACACTCTGCTAACCCAGAAATGAAACCATTCCTAAAGCCTACTTTTCAGGCAAAGATTAGACATGCCTATAAAACGAAAAGTAACACACTTGAGGAACATGCTTCTTAGTTCAATCAAATACGCGAAACCAAATGGGCAACTCCTGTCCAAAAGCAAGAAGAGAAGGCAGGAAGGGACAGGAACTGGACGAGTGGACACAGGAAACCAGGGATGGAAAGGGGGAACGTGCTGTCACATTATGGGGATTGCAACCAATGTTACAAAACAATACGTGTACAAATTTTTGAAGGAGAAATTAAAAAAAAGAAAAGAAAGAGGTCAGGTCTGTGGAGGTAGTGAGGGGGGTGCAATCAGTGTTTATAGGTGGTGTATGAAGCCATAAATATCAGCTGAAAGCACCTGTAGGCTCTGCTTATCCAAAGAGACAAAATACATAAGTAACAGTACTGGTCATTTCTTGCCATGCTTCCTTCGGCCACTCACAGGGAATACAAGAGTTCCACACACCCAGTCCTGCTGTAGCATGGTGCCTTTCTGTGTGAGCTTGTGGTCCCTGCTTTTTGCCAAGATGAAATACATCACTAGGCAATAAACAAAGAACCAGAAGGAAAGATGTATAATTTCCCCCTTTAGCCTGTCAGTCACATCATTCATATAGATGTGATTTAGGAAGGCAACATTTTTCTCTCTGCCTGTGAGCTAATTGAGTACATATCCACAAGCTGACAAGCAAATGTTTTTCCCATTGTTTTTCCTCAACCCGCATTCTGCTAATGCTGTCAACCAGTGTGAAGTCGCAGTTCCAACCCAAGGATGATCAAGCTGCCCTCAGGATAATGGACGGTGCTGGAGTCTCGGTATTTTTGTCTGTTTACTAGGTAGTAGTTAGAGCCCTGGTGCCGTAGTGGTTAAGCACTCAGCTGCTAACTGAAAGGTCAGCGGTTCAAATCCATTAGCCGTTCTTCAGGAGAAAGTTGTGGCAGGCTGCTTCCTTAAAGATTTACAGCCTTGGAAACCCTATGGGGCAGTTCTACTCTGTCCTATAGGGTTGCTAGGAGTCGAAATTGACTCCACGGCAATGGGTTTGGGTTTTTTTGGGTTCAGTTAGGAGCACACAAGGAGCCCTAGTGGCACAATTGTTAAGTGCTCAGCTGCTAACGAAAAGGTCAGTGATTCAAACCTGCTGGCCACTCTGTGGAAGAAAAGACCTGGCAATCTGCTCCTGTAAAGATTAAAGCCTAGGAAACCCTTTAGGACAGTTCTACTATGTCCTATAGAGTCACCATGAGTCAAAATCGACTTGATGGCACACAACAATAACAACAGTTGGGAGCACAGGGGCTGGATTCAAGCCAACCTGGATAGGAATTTCAGCTTAGCTACTTGGTAGCTGCAAGGCCTTGGGCATATTACCTAGTGCTTCTGAGACTCAATTTCTTCATCTATGGCATGGAGATTATAAAAATTCTCACCTTGCTGGGCCACAGATATGACGACCCTTAAAAATTCCCTGGGGGTCCAACCTCTTCTTTTGACAGGTGGAGTGGAAGGGAGCTGGCCACCAGCAGGAGCACAGGGTGGACAGGTGTGAGAAGAGCCCTTTGTTTCCTCATCCGTGCTTCATCCAGCTAGGAGACAGGGGTACCGAGTTTCTACCAGGCCCTAAGGAGGCACAGGGGATGCAAAAAATCAATAAAGTTTGCAAAGAAGACATACAAATAGCCCACAAGCATGTGAAAGGATGCTCAAAGTCGCTAGTCATCACCAAACCAAAACCAAACCCATAGCCCTCGAGTCGATTCCGATTCATAGTGACCCTGCAGGACAGAGTAGAACTGCCCCATAAGGTTTCCAAGGAGTGGCTGGTGGATTCAAACTGCCGACCTTTTGGTTAGCAGCCGAGCTCTTAACCACTGTGCCACCAGGACTCCCGCTAGTCATTAGGGAGATGCAAATCAGAACCACAATGAGATACCGCTTCACTCCCAGCAAATCAGAACCACAATGAGATACCGCTTCACTCCCACTAGGACAACTGTTATTGTTGCTGTTAGGTGTCATCCAGTCAGCTCCGTCTTATAGTGACCCTCTGTACAAGAGAGTGAAGCACTGCCTGATCCTTTGCCATCCTCACAATTATTGCTACGTTTGAGTCCATTGTTGCAGCCACTGTGTCAATCCATCTCGTCGAGGATCTTCCTCTTTTTTGTTGACCCTCTACTTGACCAAGCATGAGGTCCTTCTCCAGGGACTGGTCCCTCCTGATAATATATCCAAAGTACATGAAACAAAGTCTCACCATCCTTGGATTCCAAGGAGCACTCTAGCTGTGCTTCTTCCAAGACAGATTTGTTCGTTCTTCGGGCAGTCTGCAGTGTATTCAATATTCTTCACCAACACCATAACTCAAATACATCAATTCTTCTTCGCTCTTCTTTCATTTCCCAGCTTTTGAATGCATACAAGACGATTGACAATATCATGACTTGGGTCAGGTGCACCTTAGTCTTAGTCTTTAGAGTGACATCTTTGCTCTTCAACACTTTAAAGAGGTCTCTTGCAGCAGATTTGCCCAGTGCAATACGACGTTTGATTTCTTGATGCTGCTTCCATGGGCGTTGATTGTGGATCCAAGTAAAATGAAATCATTGACAGCTTCAATCTTTTCTCTGTTTATTATCATGTTCTTACTGATCCAGTAGAGAGGATTTTTGTTTTCTTTATGTTGAGGTAAAATCCATACTAAAGGCTGTAGTCTTTGGTCTTCATCAGTAAGTGGTTCAAGTCCTCTTCGCTTTCAGCAAGAAAGCTTGTGGCATCTGCCTATTGCAGGTTATTAATGAGTCTTCCTCCAATCCTGATGCCCCGTTTTTCCTCATATAGTCCAGCTTTTCAGATTATTTACTCAGCATAGAGATTGAATAAGTATGGTGAAAGGATGCAACCCCGATGCACACCTTTCCTGATTTTAAACTAAGCAGTATCCCCTTTTTCTGTTCTAATGACTGCCTCTTGGTCTATGTGCAGGTTCCACATGCACACAATTAAGTACTCTGGAATTCCCATTTGCAGTGCGATAGATTGCTTTTGTGTGGCCTTTCTTGCCACGGTCTTCTAACTCCCACCCAAGCGATTGGACAGGACTATGTAGATAGGGTAATTGTGGCCCACCAAAGGGATTGGTGTGTTTTGCCATCCCGCTGGGCTTGAGGTGAACCACCCCAGAGGCAGGAGAGAGAGGGTCCCACCACCACCAAGGAAAAACAGCCAGGAGTGGAGAGCGCATCCTTTCGACCCAGGATCCCTGTGCTGAGAAGCTCCTGGAACCAGGAGACAGAGAGAGAAAGCTGTAACCCTGAAGACTACAAGAATCAGTGGCAGGAGAGACCGGCAGGAGATGGTGCATTGGGCTTCTCGGCTGATGGAGCAAGAAAGTTGAGTGCCTGGGGTGCCTCTGGAGACTTACTGGCTGAGCTAAAAGAGCTTTGTAACACTTGCCTGAGCAGGGCAGAGGCCTGGAGCCAGAGACAGATGTGCTCGCGAGAACGCTGGAAGAGGCTGTCCTGATGGAAGAACCGTATCCTGAACCTGCATTGTAACGTGTTACTTCCCTAATAAACCCCATAATCGTGAGTATTGTCTGTGAGTTCTGTGTGGTCATTGCAATGAAGTATCAAACCCAGCAGAGAAGTAGAGAGCACCGTGGGAGGGACAGTTGGTGTCAGAGCTGGTAAAGATGGCGGGGAGAGGAGGCATGTCTGACCTCCGCCTTGTAGGAATCAGCCTTGGGCTGTTGATCTTGATTCTCCTCCCCCTTGTGAAGTTAGAGGAGGTCAGACATCACCCCCTTGCCATTTTTACACCATTCTTCCAAAAGTTATCCGTAATTTGTTATGATCCACACAGTCGAATACCTTTGTATAGTCAATAAAACACGGGTAAACATATTTCTGGTATTCTCTTCTTTCAGCCAAGATCCTTCTGCCACCAGCAATGATATCCCTCCTTCCACGTTCTCCTCTGAATCTGGCTTGAGTTTCTGGCAGTTCCCTGTTGATGTACTGCTGGAATATAACAAAAACAGAAAATAGTAAGAGTTGGTGAGGATGTGGAGGAACGGGAACCCTCTTACAATGCTAGTGGGGATGTAAAATGGTGCAGCATTTACACGTGGAAAACAGTTTGGTAGTTCCTTAAAAAGTTAAATATAGCATTACTATATGACCCAGCAATTCCACTCTTAGGTGTATACCAAAGAATTGAAGCAGAAACTCAAACAAACTCTTGTACCCCAATGTTCATAGCTGCACTATTCACAATAGCAAAAGGTGGAAGCAACCCAAGTGTCCATCAGTGAATGAATGGATGAACAAATTCTGGTATATCCATGTTGTTCTTGTTGTTAGGTGCCATCGAGTTGGTTCTGACTCATAGAGAACTCATATTTCACAGAACAGAACATAGTCTGGTTGTGTGCCATCCTCACAATTATTGTTATGCTTGAGCCCATTGTTGCAGCCAGAGTGTCGATCTGTCTCACTGAGGGTCTTCTTCTTTCTCATTGACCCTCTACTCTACCATGCGTGATACCCTTCTCCAGGGGTTGATCCCTCCTGATAACATGTCCAAAGTAAGTGAGAAGAAGTCTCGCCTTCTTCACTTTGAAGGAGCATTCTGGCTGTACTTCTTTCAAGACAGATTGTTGTATTTCTTCCAAAACAGATATCCATACGATGGAATATTATTCCTCAATAAAAAGGAACTCTGCAAACCCAGAACTGAAATCATTCCCGAAGTCCACTTTTCAGACAAAGATTAAGCAGGCCTATAAAACAACAAATAACATACATGAGGAACATGCTTCTTAGTTCAATCAAGTCTACGAGACCAAATGGGCAACCAAGACAAGGAGGCGTAAAGAACAGGAACTGGACGAATGGTCACTGGGAACCCGGAGTGGAAAGGGGGAGCGTGCTGTCACTTTGTGCGGATTGCAACCAATGTCACAAAAGAGTATGTGTATAAATTTTTGAATGAGAGATTAACTTGAGCTGTAAACTTTCGCCTAAAGCACAATAAAATTAAAAACAAAAAACAAAAAAATGAATGAAGTACTAGAACATACTACAATGTGGATGAATCTCAAAAAACATTACGGTAAATGAAAGAAGCCGGACACAAAAGGCCACATATTGTATGATTCCATTAACGTGAAGTATCCAGAATAGATAAATCCACATGCAGAAAACAGACGGACAACTTTCAGGGGAGGAAGCGGTAATGAGGAATGACTGGGGGAGGGGATAATGGGAAGTGCTGCTTAATGGATACATGGTTTTCTTTGCACTGAGCCCTAATGTAGACTGTGGACCATAGTTAGTAATGTTGCTGTTGTTGTAGGTGCCATTGAGTTGACTTCACTCCTAGCAACCCCATGTGACAAAATAGAACTGCCCCATAGGGTTTCCTAGGCTGTAATCTTTACCGGAGCAGATCACCGGGTCTTTCACCTGTGGAGACACTGGGTGGGTTTGAACCACCAATGTTTTGGTTAGCGGTTAATGATAATGCATCAATATTAGTCCATCAATTGTAACAAATGTACCACAAGAGAGCAGAATCTTAATAAAAGGGAAAACTGCAGGGCGGGGGAGGTGAGGGGATTATGGAAACTCTGTACTCTCTGCACAGTTTTTCTGTACACCTAAGACTGCTCTGAAAAATACAGTCTAATAATTAAAAAAGAAACTTGATGTCATAAAAAATAAAATGAATCAGATGGTGACTGTCATGGAAAGATGCCAAGACATCGTTTTGCGGCTTACTTTGTGTATGCAAAGTAAAATGACATGTCAGAGTACACACATGCATAAACTCACAATCGCCCTTGTGCGGGTGGGAAGGACACACTGCAGGGAGGCATGCAGGATCAGGTGGGATAAGACCTCTTCGTTTTACTGCCCATGCTTCTGCAGCTTTTAAGTTTCTATAATGAGCGTGTGTTTGCAAAATACTTATATAAGGGTTTTGAGGAAGAAAACATACAACTTTAAACACGGCACCATCACACAGACAGATGGGAGCCCAGGGCTGGTAGGGGCATATGGGAGGGCAGCCAAAGGGAGTAGCAGTCAGGGGAGGCTTCCTGGAGGAGCAGGCATCGGTCCTCTCGGAGGCTGTGTCTCTCCCTGGGGCCCTGGGGAATGGCCCTCCTCTTGGTCTCTCCTCCTTCTCTCTCAAGAAGTCAGTCCTGGAAGCGCCCGTCAATGCAATTGGGATTCACTGGGCTGAGACCAAATGGGGGCAAGTGTCTGCAAATACCAGAAAGCCCTCGCTTCTCCTCCTCCTCTCCCCCTGCTCCGGCCACCCCTCTCCTTTATAATAACAATAATTTTATATTAATTATTGATAGTCACTTTGTGCCGGTGCTGCTGAAGTACTTCACTTGTCTTAACTTTTCTTCTTCTAAAAGCGGGTACGATTATTACGATAAATATCGCAGGTTTGCAGATGAGATAACTGAGGCACAGAGAGGCTAAGTGACTTGCCCAAGGTCATACAGCTTCAAAGTGGCAGAGCCAGGATTTGAACTCACGCAGGCTGGCTCCTCCATGCAGACACTTACCACTTACTGGCGACCTTTCCTTAGATGCTCACTCGCTCCCCCACAGTCCCCCTTCCTCCACTGTCTCGCTCCCTCTTCCTGCCTTCCGTCCCTGGCTCTGCCCCAATGGCATTGAGGAAGGTCAGCTTCCTTCCGCAGACCAAGCACATTGTAGCCGGCTCAGCTTCCTGAAGGCAACGCTCCTCCTAAACCTTTTAAAATGTATTTATCTAATTAAAAATCTCCTGGCAACCTAACATGCCCCAAAGAGTTTGTATTTTAACCAACACACACAGGCCAGGCCCAGCCCATCTGGGCAGGGCAGCCCCCAGCCCAGGAGCATCCCCTGCCGGCCCTGGGGGCGGGCTCCAGAGCAGTCTTCCGTCTGCAGAGTCAGCCAGCCACGTTTCCAGCCCAGGAACCTGCCGCTCAAAGCCTCCTTTTTAATTAACTCCATCTCTCAGGCAGCCGGAGCATGTGGGCAAACTTCCGTGTGACTTCACTGTGAAGCCAGAGCACATCCCGGTTTGCTTTCCAAGAATAGAAGCAGGGAGATGGCAGGAGGGAGGAGGCTGGGATCTAAAAATGCGTTTGCAGCCCAGAGCAAAACAACCCAGCCCAGAGAGGGGGAGAAAGCAACGCGCGCGCGCGCGCGCACACACACGCGCACACGCACACCCAGCCAAGCCCGCTGGGTGCTGTCTGCTGCATCCCTGGGTGTGAAACGCGGCACCTGGCAGCCTGCCCAACTGTCTGGCAGGGAGGGGGAGGGGGTGCTGCTAATCCCAGGAGCCTGCGGCAGCTGGGGACACCCATGGGAGTCTAGACTTTTTTTCTGGCTGGTTGATTTTCCCCAATCCACAGAGGTGACTCACGAGCCTCCAGGCTGGGCTCAGAGGTTCACAAGAGCCCCTAGATGTGGTACAAAGTTCCAGGAATTCGGAAGCCAAATACCTACAGGGGAGGGGCAGGATGTAGCATCAGTACCCCCATCCCCATGGGAAGCTGAGAGGGAAAAGGAAATCCGAAGGTCTGCTGCTTGACGGGAGAGAGGAGGGATGCCAACCTAGCTGCTGACAACACCAAAACCATAATAACAACAGCTACTGTTATCTGAGGGAGTCCTGGCATCAAAATGGCTAAGCACTGGGGTGCTGAGAGGTGGTGGTTTGAGCCCACCAGCCACTCCATGGAAGAAAAGACCTGGCAGTCTGCTTCTGTAAAGACTACAGCCTAGGAAGCCTTATGGGGCAGTTGTACTCTGTCCTATAGGGTCACTGCGAGTCAGAATCGGCTCAACAGCACACAACAACAATGACAACCGTTTGCTGAGATTCCTGGTCAGTCACTGTTCTAAATACTTTACCTGTAATACCTCACTAGTACCATGTGAGGGGCCAGCTATTCTTGCCCCCATTCTACTGATGAGAAAACTGAGGCCTGAGAAGTTTGTCATAGGCCCAAGTTCACACACTCAGGAAGGGGCATGCCAGGATTTACACCAGGTGGGTCACCAGCACAGTCAGGGTCCTTCATCTCTCTGCAATGTCAGCTCCCGAAAAACTAACCGTACCATCTGTTTGCCCACTGCCTACAGCAGTGCCACCTAGAAGTGGCCTGCATTATTGATGCAGTGAGTGAGATGTTTCACTTCTGGTAATGAGATTATTCAGGGGGCCCTTGGATTTAGCATCCACTATCAATTACTTGTCATTTCTCACGCTGAAGCGAGACTATTCTACCCTTCAATTCTCTTTCAAACTTTCCAATAATCTGTCAAAAAGAAAGTCTCAGTTGGGTGCCAGCTTGTCCTTAACACCTCCCTAGCACTTGCTAATATCCCTTATAACAAAGACAGCAGGTTTAGCATCCAGACGTTGTTAGTTGCTGTGTTAGTTACCTAGTGCTGCTATAACAGAAATACCACAAGTGGATGGCTTTAACAAACAGAAATTTATTCTCACAGTTTAGGAGGCTAGAAGTCCAAATGCAGTATGCCAGCTCCAGGGGAAGACTTTCTGTCTCTGTCAGCTCTGGGGGAAGGTCCTTGTCATCAATCTTCCCCTGGTCTAGGAGCTTCTCAGTGCAGGGACCCTGAGTCCAAAGGGTGCACTCCACTCCTGGCTCTTATTTCTTGGTGGTATGGGGTTCCTCTCTTCTCTGCTCGATTCTCTCTTTTATATCTCAAAAGATATTGTCTCAAGATACGACCTAATCCTGTAGATTGTGTCCTGCCTCATTAACATAACTGCCTCTAATCTGGCTTAATTAACATCATAGAGGTTAGGATTTATAACGCATAGAATAATTGCATCAGATCACAAAATGGAGGACAACCACACAGTACTGGAAGTCATGGCCTAGCCAAGTAGATACACATTTTGGGGGGACTCAATTCAATCCATGACAGTTGTCTTTGTGTTTTTGTCCAGTTGTAGTCTACTAATGGCACGTGACCCAGATTTTCTTTTTAAGGTGGCAGCACATCACTCACTTGCAAAATAAATTAAGCCATAGAAGTTTCCTAGACACATCCAACCTCTTTGAGGGACTGAGTTCCTGGGCTGAGGGGTGGGGATCATGGTCTTGGGGGACATCTAGGTCAATTGGCATGAAATAGTTCATAAAGAAAACGTTCTACATCCCACTTTGGTGAGTAGCGTCTGGGGTCCTAAAAGCTTACGAGTGGCCATCTAAGACACATCTATTGGTCTCATCCTCTCTGGACCAAAGGAGAATGAAGAAAACAAAAGACACAAGGAAAATATTAGTCCAAAGGACTAATGGACCACATGAACCACAACCTCCACCAGCCTGAAACCAAAACTAGATGGTGCCCGGCTACCACCACTAACCACTCTGACAGGGATCACAGTAGAGGGTCCCAGACAGAGCTGGAGAAAAATGTAGAACGGAATTCAAATTCACACAGAAAGATTAGACTAGCTGATCTGACAGAGACTGGAGGAACCTCCGAGACTATGGTCCCCAGACTCCCTACTAACTCAGAACTGAAGCCACTCCTGAAGTCCACCTTTCAGCCAAAGATTAGACAGGCCTATAAAGCAAGCAATAAGTCACGTGAGGAATGTCCCTCTTAGTTCAATCAAGTGCACAAGACCAAACAAGCAACATCTGCCCAAAAGCAAAGATAAGGCAGGAAGGGACGGGAAACCAGGACAAATGGACATGGGGATCCCAGAGTGGAAAGGGAAAGGGAAAGAGTGCTGACACATTGTGGGGATTGCAACCAATATCACAAAACAATTTGGGTATAAAGTTTGGAACAAGAAACGAATTTGTGCTGTGAACTTTAACCTAAAGCACAATAAAAATTTTTAAAAATAATAAATAAAGTTTTTAAAGTGAGTTGGATCTTTTAGGTAGATGCTGAAACATTTATGGATGAAGTGACATGAGGTCTGGGATTTATGTCAATAATCTGGGTAGGGGATGAGTGAGGATCTAGAAGAAACAAGATCAGCTATGAGTTGAAAATTTTCGAAGCTGAGTGGTTGGGTACACAGAGGTTCAGAATATTATTCAGGCTACTTTTATATGTGTTTAAAATTTCCATAATAAAAAGTCTTTTTTAATGCTAAATTTTTTAAGTGATTTGTTTTAAAGAAAAAGATTAAGTAATAAATAAGAAGGAGTCCTGGTGGCTCAATGGTTTAGCACTTGGCTGCTAACTAAAAGGTTGATGGTTCGAACTCACCCAAAGGCTCCATGGGAGAAAGACCTGGGGATCTGCTTCTGTAAAGATCACAACCCAAAAAACTCTATGAGGCCATTCTACTTGTCACACGGGATCACTATGAGTCAGAATCGACTCGATCGCACCCAACAACAACACTAGTATAAGTGGTACCCAGTTACGGCTACAACTGTGACAGTGAAGAGGAAGCACCCACCACGTGAGGAATGCTAGCACATGACAGGTTTCCAACATTTGCAAGCTGATGCTCTCCCTTCTAGGAAGCAGGGGGAGGGGGAGTACGCCGTCCTGCCCCTCCCCCAGAGCTTCCCCCCATTACCCTCACTGTGGGGTCCGTGGTGAGGCTGGCGATCTCATGCTGTCCTTGATGGAGAGGGCAGGAGGGAAGGCATTGTCTTCTTATCTTTGCCCTTAGACAATATAAAAGTGCAGTGTTGCTAAAATGATTCCCATCTGGAAATCCAATTGCATTAGGAGTGAATGGGCCTGGCCGGGGGCCGGGGTGGGGGGTATCTCAGGGCTTCCTGCAGAGGTCACCCACAGGCCATCCTGCAGACCCTGGGCTCTGGCAGTACCTCTGACACGCAGAGCTTCATAAGCACCGGAGTGCCCGGGTCTCCTGGTCTACACGGAACCAGGACAAGCTGGACTCCCCAGGTGCAGTGAAAGTAGGCTTTCAGGGGCTCTGGACTTGGAGATTCAGACAGAAGGGACCTCACGGAGCAGAGACCATGAGCCCATGGACAGAGATATGAGGGGTCTCAGGATACAGCCCCGAGTCCCTAATCTGCACCTGTCGCTGCTGGGTCCCTCCTGAACAGGGCTCAAATCAATTCCGACTCATAGAGATCCTATAGGACAGAGTAGAACTGCCCCATAGGGCATCCAAGGCTGTAATCTTTACAGAAGCAGATTGTCACATCTTTCTCCTGTGGAGTGGCTGGTGGGTTCAATTAGCAGCTGAGCACTTAACCTTTGCGACACGAGGGCTCCTTGGGATTGTTGCAGGAGTTGTAGATACAGGAGAGATGATGAGCTTGCCCGGGGTCCTAACAGAGACGACTGGAGGTCAGGAAATTCCTTCATCCCCCCACTTGCAGATGAGAAATGGAGGCACTCACAGAGGGGAGGGAATTGCAGAGCAGAAAACGAAGGTAAACCTTGACTGAACACGTATTACGCGCTGTGCGGTGTCTCCTTCATTCCCGCTGCAGCCCTGTGACTGACACCCCTGCACAGTGAGCTGGGGGATGGACACGAGACTTACCTGAGGTCACCCAGCTTCGTTTGGCTGGGCAGCAACTCCAGGCCAATGGCTGTGATGGGTGCCGGCCACTGTACTGAGCACTGTGTGTCGAGCACCATCACCCCAGGGGCCGACAGCCTGCTAGACCCACATCACGCCGTGCCCTGGGTGGTTGAGGAAACCGAGGCACAGAAAGGAATGAATACTACTCTAAAGTTAACAAGTGCTGGCCAGGTTCCAACACAGTGGTCGAGCCTCTGTTTGGATCACTGTCCCGTGTGATCTGCACAAGCCACATGTGACTGTTGAGTACTTGAAATGCAGAGGTAAAACACTCCACTGCTAGCCAGAAGGTCGGCGGTTCAAACCCACCTGGCGCCTACTCAGATGTGGCAATCTGCTTCTGTAAAGGTTACAGCCTAGGAAACCCTACAGGGCAGTTCTACCCCAAACTGAGACGTGCCGTGTGTGTAAATACACCCTGCGTTCTGAAGGCTTAGTATGGAAAAAAGAAAGAATAAAATATCTCATTGATAGTTTTTTATTTTGATTACATATTGGAATGATAATATTTTGAACTTATTAGGTTCAATGCAACTTTAAATCATATGACTAAAATGAGTTTCCTCTACATATAAAAACCTGCACACAAGTGTTTATAGCAGCATTATTCATAATTGTGAAAATTTGGAAGCAACCCAGACGTCCTTCAGCAGGTGAATGGATAAACAAGCCGTGGTCCCGCTGTACAATGGAGGACCTGTCTGCGATAAAAAGAAATGAGCTTTTGAGCCACAGAAAGATCCTGAGGAAGCATAAATGCATATTGTTAAGAGAAAGAAGCCCATTTGAAAAGGTACATGCTGTATGATTCCATTTTGATGACATTCTGGAAAAGGAGCAAATACAAAGACAATAACAGAAAAAGAAATCAGTGGTTGCCAGGCACTCGGTGGAGAAGGGGAGGGATAACCAGGTGGAGGGAGCATGGGGCATTTTTAGGGCAGTGAAACGACTCGGCTTGATACTGCAGTGGTGGACGCAGGACAGTATACATTTGTCAACACCCGTGGGACTGTACAACGCAAAGAGCGAACCCTCTTGGGAGCTGTGGACTTTAGTTAATAACAATGTATCCAGATTAGTTCATCAACTGTAACAAAGGTACCACAGGAAGGCAAGAAGTTAATGATGGGAGAATCAACGTCCGAGGTGGTGAGGGCTGTGGGAACTCTGTTATTTCTATACAATTTTCCTGTAACCCTAAAACTACTCTAAAAAACAGTCTTTTTTTTTTTTTTTTAAGTCGGGAAGAGGGCATTGGAGGGGAGGAGTTGGGGAGACCAGAATAGTAGTGTATTCTGGTTGGTTGAACAAGTGAAAAACAAAAACAAAATTAATTTCTCCTCTTTCTTTTTACATTTTATAATGTTGTTTAAACCTGTTGCCGTCCAGTTGATTCCAACTCATAGCGACCCTATAGGACAGAGCAGAACTGCCTCGTAGGGTTTCCAAGGAGCTGCTGGTGGATTCGAACTGCTGACCTTCTGGTTAGCAGCCGTGCTCTTAACCACTGTGCTATCAGTGTTCCAAAATGTTGTTACCTGCTGTCCACTCTATTTCCAACTCACAGCAGCCCCGTGTGTTACAGAGTAGAACTGCCCCATAGGGTTTTCTAGGCTGTAATCTCTATAGAAGCAGATTGCCAGGTCTTTCTCCTTCAGAGCCACTGGGTGGGTTCGAACCACTGACCTTTCGTTTTCCAGC
This sequence comes from Trichechus manatus latirostris, assembly GCF_000243295.1. Classification (NCBI taxonomy): domain Eukaryota; kingdom Metazoa; phylum Chordata; class Mammalia; order Sirenia; family Trichechidae; genus Trichechus; species Trichechus manatus. The sequence continues at coordinate 6,328,555 of NW_004443944.1, forward strand.
TAAGTGCTTAACCACTGCACCACCAAGGCTCTTTTTTTTTTTTTTAATGTGGCTACTAAGAAATTTAAAATTTAAAGCCCATTTTATAGATGGGGATCTACAGCACACAGTGGTCAGGGGACAGGTTCACGGGCGGTCACCCCACGCAGTCACACAGAAGGCCTTCACTTGGTTTAATGCTCTGCCGTCCCCATCTTGAAATTCTTAATAACTTTGGATCGAGGGGCCCTGCATTTTCACGTTCCATTAGTCCTGCACACAGTTGTTGTCGTTGGGTGCCATCCAGCCCATTCCCACTCATGGCGATCCTATAGGACAGCGTAGAACTGCCCCACAGGGTTTCCTAGGCTGGAATCTTTATAGAAGCAGACTGCCACATCTTTCTCCCACAGAATCACTGGGTGAGTTTGAACCACTGACCTTTCGCTTAGCAGCTGAGCACTTTACCTGCACACAGAGAGCAGGTAGATGCCCCAAATGGACATGGTGAGACAGTGGCAGAGCCAGATGCAAACACAGCAGCCAAGGGCAGGTCCGGGCTCTGAGCATCCCACTCCACCCCCAGCGCAGCGGAATTGCAGCCCAGGACAGCTCAAGCCTCCCATCTACCCCTTCACCACACGCTTAGTGCTTTGGTGACCACACTCCTCTTTCTGAAAAGCCCCAAACGGGTCCTCCCAGTGGTAGCTCAGGGGTAGAATTCTCACCTTCCATGCCAGAGACCTGGGTTTGATTTCCGGCCAAGGCACCTCACGTGCAGTCACCCGTCTGTCAGTGGAGGCTTGTGTGTTGCTAGGATGCTGACCAGGTTTCAGTGGAGCTTTCAGACTAAGACAGACTAGGAAGAAAGGCCAGGCAATACAACAACAACAGCACAATGCTTATACTCCTTTCCCCAGCCTTTCTGTTTAAATTTCGCAAACTGGGCATTGCAGTCCTCCTTTGTTCCAGAAGATTCTGGCCTTCCAGCCCACTCGTGGTGGGTTCCTTCCAGCAAAGAGAAGAGAAGAAGCCTAATTGCGAGCTAGGTATGATAAGATGCAATATTATTAAGGCACTTTTTATGAACTTCATTGTTTAAAAGCCTGCCATGCTTAATCATCTTAGCACCGTTAAATTGGAGTTAACAACAACCCCGTGACTTACACTCTGAAATGTCATCATTTGATAACACGCGTGCAAGGCGGTGCCAGGGGAAATCTGGGCCAAACAGGTGAGCTCCCGGCTTCCCCACAACGTGTGTCCTCATTCTAGCAGGCCACGAATTAAAAGAAGGGGTGCCCGTGATACCCAGGGGCCCAAAACGTCAGGCCGGGTAAATCCACCCCACCATCACTTGGGGGGAAGGGGATGAGGAGGAGACTGGATGGGAATTTTGTCGATCAAGTCATGTCGTTTCTTCTTTCATGCTTGACAAGCAGTATGTTGTTGTCGTTAGCTGCTGTCGAGTTGGCTCTGACTCACGGTGACCTTTTGTATAACAGAATGAAACGTTGCCCAGTCCTCTGCCATCTTCAGGATCGCAAGCACGTTCAAGTTCATCATTGCGGCTATTGTGTCAATCTATCTCACCAAGGGTGCCCCTCACCTTTGTTGGCCTTCTAATTCGTCAAATTTGATGTCCTCCGCCAGCAATTGATCCCTCCTGATGATGGGTCCAAAGCAAGTGAGCGGGACAATGTTCTGTTGTGGTTCATAAGGTTTTCGTTGGCTAATTTTCAGAAGCAGATTGCCAGGCCTTTCTTCCTAGTCTGTCTTAGTCTGGAAGCTCCATTGAAACCTGCCCACCAGGGTGACCTTGCTAGTATTTGAAATACTGATGGCATAACTTCCAGCATCATAGCCACCGCAGTATGACACACTGACGGACAGGTGATGGGACAAATAATAGAATCATTTATTTGTAAAGTAAAAAGTATATGTCCTTCTCTCCCTCACTCTGTAGTCAAACAGGCCAGGTTTGAATCCCAGCTCTGCTACTTGAAAGCTGTGTATGCAACGTCACCTCTCTGAGCCTCTGTTTTCTCATATGTACACAAGGCATCAGAAGGTAGGTATAATTCAAACCATGATCTGAAATTATCCCCTGATGTTATCTTTAAAGTAAACAACTGTTTAGCTAAATTAGTAAAGACCGTTCACCATGCGCATCACGCTCTTTTAAAAATTATCTCCATGAGATCAAATTGTCAACAGTAACTCTTGGTTAAGAGCTAAGGCTTCTGACCAAAAGGTCAGCAGTTCGAAACCACCAGGCACTCCTTGGAAACCCTATGGGGCAGTCCTACTCTGTCCTATAGGGTCGCTAGCAGTCAGAACCCACTCAATGGTAACGGGTTAAGTCTAAGTCAATGGTGACTGGCGATACACCGAGAAGAATGTCACCAGTGTCACTGAATTGTACATGTAGAAACTGATGAATGGCTGTATGTTCTGCTGGGTACACTTTCACAAAAATTTTTTTTAATTCGAAATGTAACCATGATTAGCAGATTGGGGCACATCCTTTCAGACTTTTGTGTACCTATAAAATACATCCACAGCATAAGATCTTATTACCTTCATTGGACACAGACTGTGTTTGTCTTTCTTCGTTCTTTGTTGTTGTCTTTAGATGCCGTCCAGTCAGTTCCTACTCATAGTGACCCCATGTACAACAGAATAAAACACTGCCTGGTCCTGCGACATCCTCAGTCGTTGCTATGTTTGAGCCCACTGCTGCAGCCACTGTGTCAGTCCATCTCGTTGAGGGTCTTCCTCTTTTTCGCTGACCCTCTACTTTACCAAGCAGGATGTCCTTCTCCAGGGACTGATCCCTCCTGATAACATGTCCAAAGCATGTGAGATGAAGTCTCTGCATCCTCACTTCTTTTTTTTTTTTTTTTTTTATATTCTACTGATTTGTTTTATTCTGACTTTGATAGGCCAAAGTTCATTCTTCTCCATAAGGTAGAATAATTTAGTTCCCATTTTGGTAGCTCTTTTCAGGCCTTGTGATTAGGTAAGGCATCTAGTACAACCTCTTCAAGTTTTCACCCAAGGGCTGAATGGAAAATTCTTTTGTTGAGGCTGCAAGAAAAAGGAACAACGGCAGTGGCAACAGGCATGGTAGATGTAAAGCTGAGACATGGTAAAACAGAGCCAGGAGTGGGAAAACATTTCAGACACCTTTCTGAGCATCAGAATTCAATTGTGTCAGAAGCCATTTACCTCAAATGGAAAAACTTCTTTATTGTTTTAAAAATAAATTTGATTTAGGTTTTTTGTGTTTTTTTTTAGGCAAATTGGGCAGTCTATTTCTGTATTTTTTTTAACTTTTTTTTTTAATTGATGTAATTAAATGAAGTTTACGTTTCAAGTTAATCTCCCATACAGAATTTTCTCTTTTTTTTTTAACATACATTGTTATGAGACCCCAGTCACTCACCCCATTCTGCGACAGCACACTCCTCCCCTCTGCCCCTGATTCCCAATGAACATTCAACCAGCTCCTAACTCTCTCTGCCTTCCCCTCTCACCTCTGGAGAGACGCGGTCCCTTTGGTCTCTTATATCTACTTGTCTAAGAGGCACATTCTTCACGAGTATCACCTTTTGTCCCACAGTCCAGTCCAATCCCTGTCTGAAGAGATGGCCTCGGAAATTGTTTTAGTTCCAGGGTGATGGAGAGACCAGGGGCCATGCCTTCCGGGGCACCTCCAGTCTTAGTCAGACCATTAAGTCTGGACTTCTTACTAGTATTTGAGTTCTGCATCCCATCGTTCTACTGCTCCATCAGGGACCCTCTGTTGTGTTCTCTGTCAGGGCATCTGCATCCTCACTTCTAAGGAGCATCTTGGCTGTACTTCTTCCAAGACAGATTTGTTCTTTCTTCTGTCAGTCCATGGTGTATGCAATATTCTTCTCCCACACCATAATTCAAAGGCATCGGTTCTTCTTCGGTCTTCCTTATTCATTGTCCAGCTTTCACATGCATATGAGGTGATTGAAAAATCCCATGGCTTGGGTCAGGCACATCTTAGTCCTCAAAGTGACGTCTTTGCTTTTCAATGCTTTAAAGAGGTCTTTTGCAGCAAATTTGCCCAATGCAATACGTCATTTGATTTCTTGACTGCTGCTTCCACGGGCGTTGATTGTGGATCCAAGTAAAATGAAATCCTTAACAACTTCAGTCTTTTCTGTTTATCATGATGTTGCTTATGGGTCCAGTCGTGAGGGGTTTATTTCTTTTTTTTTTAACGTTGAGGTGTAATCCGTACTGAACCAGGCTGTAGTCTTTGATCTTCATCAGTAAATGCTTCAAGTCCTCTTCCCTTTCAGCAAGGAAGGTTGTGTCATCTGCATATCGCAGGTTGTTAGTGAGTCTTCCTCCAACCATTGTTCTTTACAAAACTGAAATTCTCCTCTTTATGTTGGTTTGCACCTCGGTCCTCTGTTGGATCTTTTTCTCACGCAGCAGCGGCTCATGGAGACCTTTCCACATCAGTGTTTACCGATGTAGTCCGGGGGTTGGCCTGCTTTTTCTGTAAAGAGCCAAATAATAAATAGTTTGGGCTTTGCAGGTCATGTGGTCTCTGCTGTGACCGCCCATCTCTGCTGTTGTAGCATGGAAAACAAATGGCCCTAGGTGTGTTCCAATAAAACTTTATTTACAAAAGCACGCCATGGGCCTGACTCCGCCCCCAGGCTGTAGTTTGGTCGGCCCTGCTCCAGCCTGATTCTTGTGGACTGCTGCCTGTGTCCACAGGACAGGTACAGTGGTGTTTACTCCATTTGCCTTTGAGTCAACTCTTGACGACCTCATGTGTGTCACAGGAGAACTGTGCTCCCTATGGTTTTCAGGGGCTGATTTTTCAGAACTAGATTGCCAGGCCTTTCTTCCAGGGCACCTCTGGGTTCACTTTGAACCTCCAACCTTTTGGTTAGCAGCCGAGCACTTTCACTGTTTATACCCCGCAGGGACTTCGGTTATTTATTTATACATGGGCATTTAGGTTTTTCCCCAAGTTTGATTCTTTGAACAACGCTTCCACATCTGGGCAGTTGTTCCTGTGGCATGAGTTTCTCCCAGCAAGACTGCTGGGTAACGGGAGGTGTCCTCCAAACCTAGGAGTCCCGGTTCAGTGATGCAGCATGCACCTGTGCAATATGATGGCCGAAAGGGATCTGCAGGGGTCAACTGGCCCCTCCTTGTTGTTTCACGGACAAAGGTAGAGGCCATTCTAGCAGCGGGGACTCCCCAGGGTCATAGAGCATGGTGGTGGGGAGAGAGCAAGGGGACCAAGTTTCAAGAGCTGAAACCCAGCCCTGTGCCTGGCACCAAGGGCAGGGACAGACCCGAGCCTGCAGACTCAGCACCTCCTCTCACCCCGGGAGCTCATCTCAAACAACCATAACCGACCCATAACCACCCTACAGCACCAGGAAGAGCACCCTGTGCACTTCTAGATCTGTTGTTGGTTACCATCAAGTCCGCTCCAATCATGGCAATCTTATGTACAGCAGAAGGAGACGTTGCCCAGTCCTGTGTCATCTTCACGATGGTTGAGATGTTTTGGGCTAAGGTGGTGGTGAGGGAGATGGAGAGTGAATAGGTTTATGAGGAATTTAAGAAGGATAATATCTACTAAAGCTGAACCCGTGCATGTTCTATGACCTAGCAACTCCCCTGCTGAGTATAAACCCAACAGAAATGAAAACACAGGTGCACAAAAGACACAAGCAAAAATGTTCATGGAGGCTTTGTTTGGAATGGCCAAGTACTGAAAGCAACCCAAATGCCCATCAACAGGAGGATGATGTCTCAGTCATCTAGTGCTGCTATAACAGAAATACCACAAGTGGATGGCTTTAACAAACATGTATTTATTCTCTCACAGTCTAGGAGGCTAGAAGTCCGAATTCAGGGTGCCAGCTCCAGGGGAAGGCTTTCTGTCTCCATCAGCTCTAGGGGAAGGTCCTTGTCATCAATCTTCCCCAGTCAAGGAGATACTCAGCACAGGGACCCCAGGTCCAAAGGACATGCTATTTTCCTGGCTCTCATTTCTTGGTGGTATAAGATCCCCACGTCTCTGCTGGCTTCTCTCTTTTATATCTCAAAAGAAATTGATTTAAAATGCAACCTAATCTTGTAGATTGAGCCCTGCCTCATTAACGTAACTGCCTCTAATCCCGCCTCATTAACGTCATAGAGGCAGGATTTACAACACATAGGAAAATCCTATCAGATAACAAAATGGTGGACAATCACACAACACTGGGAATCGTGGCCTAGCCTAGTTGACAGACATTTTGGGGGGACACAATTCAACCCATAACAGATGGATAACTGCACTCTGGTATGTTCACACGATGGAGGACAACTCAATATTAAGAAGGAACACTCTTCCGGTACACACGACGACAAGGATGAATCTCACAGACATAACGTTGAATGAAAGAAGTCGGATTCAAACAAGAGCGTATTGTACGATCCATTCATATGAACTTCAAGAGCCAGAAGACAGGGTGTTAGAAGAAGGGGCTTCTGAGAGGTGGTCTTGTTGGGCTTCTTGATCCAGTGCTGGTTACGTGGGGATGTTCACTTCATAAAAATTTACCTGGTCACATATGGTTTGCCCGCTTTTCTGTGCGCGTGTGATTCTTCCGTAAATAAGTCTATTGTAAAATAGAGGTAGATTTATCAGCAGGTGAATGGATAAACAAGATGGGGTATCTGTGCAACAGAGCAGTATTGTTGTTGTTAGCTGCTATAGAGTGGACTCCGACTCACGGAGACCTTATATATCACAGTCCTGCCTCATCTTCATGATCAATATCCTTATAATAGAACACTAAAGCAATTGCCATTGAGTCTATTCTGACTCATGGTGACCCCATGTGCGTCAGAGCAGAAGTGCTCCATAGGGTTTTCTTGGTTATAATCTTCATGGAAGCAGATCACCAGGCCTTTCTTCAGCTGTGCCACTAAACCCATAGCCATCGAGTCAATTCCCACTCATATTGACCCTATAGGAGAGAGTAGAACTGCCCCACAGGGTTTCTAAGCCCTGATGGAGTAGTGGTTAAGAGCTCGGCTGCTAACCAAAAGGTCAGCAGTTCAAATCCACCCGTTCTCCTTGGAAATTCTATGAGGCAGTTCTGCTCTGTCCTACAGGGTCACTATTAGTTGGAATTGACTTGATGTCATTTGATAACAACAACAAATTGTATATCAACTATGCTTCAATAAGCTGTCAAAAAAAATAAATAAATATAGAACCTCAGAATTTGCCAGTGGAACGTGGAAGCTGCTGGAGGGATCCCAGACTCTGTACCAGGAAAAGGGAAGAAGTGGGGTCCTCAGTCACAGTTGTCGTTTGCTGCATTGGTGTTGCTAACTGAAGAATTCTACCCCCCTCCCCGACTCCGCCAGCTCCTCAAAAGCAGGATGTGGGTCTGTGTGTGGGCGCCACTGCCCCACCCCCACCCCCACCCCCTGGTATTTATGTAGCACAGGGCCGGGCACCAATGAATGTTTGTGGAATAAATGCTCGCTGTCCGAGGGAAAGCGTTCCTTTCCTAAACATGCATTTAGATTGCAAAGCCCTGATGACGACTGCCCAAGCTGAGGGGTGCACGTGTCTGTGCTTGCTTTCTTAATTCAGCAGCTACCCACAGGAGACCCAGGGCAGAGAGCAGAAGGAAGCAGGGAGAACAGGGAGGCCCACAAGAGGCCATTGCTGAGGCCCCCAAAATGTGCACCAGAGAAGAGCAGCTGCTGTTTGCTGAGCACGTCCTGCCACTCCACCTGCCTTGGCGCTGTGGTGCCGGAGACGCCCTGACGAGGTCAACACTCATATCATATCCGTTTTACAGGTGAGAAAACTGGGCTCTGGTGGTTCCCAACCAAAGCTCTAGAGCACGGGTTCCCAACAAGGAGTGATTTTACCTCTTAGGTAGGGTGCCAGGTGTAGTGACGAAAAATACAGGGCATCCAATCAAATTTGGATTTCAGATCAACAGACTGTTTTAGTGTAAAAACCAAACCTATTGCTGTCGCGTCTATTCCGACTCACAGCTACCCCGTGTACAACAGAATAAAACACGGCCCGGTCCTGCGCCATCCTCCCCATCGTTGCTGTGTGGGAGCCCATTGTTGCGGCCACTGTTGAGGGTCTTCCTCTCTTTTGGATGAGCCTCTCCCTCACCGTACATTGCATGGGGTATATTTATGCTATATTTATGTGTGTATTTGGGACACACTTCTACTAAAAATGATCTGTTGTTTATCTGAAATTCAAATTTAACTGTGTGTCCCGGATTTGTGTCAGGCAACCCTAACCCCAGTGGACATCGGGCCATCTCTGGAGTCATTGCTGGCTGTCACAGCTGCGGGAAGACTGTTACTGGTCTCCACTGGATGGAGGCCAGGGGTGCTGCTACTCATCCTACAGTGCCCAGGCCAGCCCCACCCCAGAAAATTAGCCAGCCCCAAATATGAACTGTGCCAAGTTTAGCAACCATGACCTAGAGCTAGGCTTAGAGGGTTGAAAGTCGGGATCCTCCGCTGTGGGGTGAGAAGAGGCAGGAGAGGGAGCCCCGGGCCAGATCGCGCCTCAGCGGTAAGCCATGGGAAAGACACTCACACCCAAACGCGGAGCAGAGAGAACAGGCACCCCGCTGCATGCCCTGCCCATGGGTCTGACTGTGGCATTTGTTAGAAAAGTGTGTAAGATGACACGCGGGGACCTATAAATAATTAAATAAATAACCAGAGAGGCCCAAATTAGACGTCTGGTGGTTCCAGCGTGGAGATTTGGTACAGTTTGCTCCAAGCATCCTGGTTTCCTTGGAGACGTTGGCCACGCATTAGCTGTCTTGGGCCAAAAATAAAAGATTTGCAAGAAAAGAGCCACAGGACTGTGCCACCACCGCCACCGCCACCGCTGTAGAAAACAGGTTTTTAAAACCCAGACAATCCCAGACTCCCGGGAGAGGGAAGTGACTTGGTTCTCCGTTGCTCCTGTTGGCAGGAGGGTGAGTGGCTGAGAGAGAAGGCTTTGGATTCGGCTGAGTCTGGCTTCCTGTCTTGGCCCTGATAGTAACAGGGCAGCTTTGAGTGTGTTATTTAACCTCCCCAAGCCTCCAAGAAGGAGCCCTAGTGGTGCAATTGTTAAGCACTTGGCTGCTAACTAAAGGATTGTTGGTTCAAACTCACCAGTGGCTGTGCAGGAGAAAGACCTGGCAGTCTGCTTCAGTAAAGACTACAACCTAGAAAACCCTATGGGGCAGTTCTGCTCTGTCCTATAGGGTCGCCATGAGTTGGAATCCACTAGATGGTAACGGGTAGTCTTTACAGAAGCAGATTGCTGGTTTCGAACAGCTGACCTTTCAGTTGACAGCTGAGTGCTTTAACACTGCACCACTGGGACGCCTTAACTGTGCACGTACATCAGTAGTTTTTAAGTTTTATTGGTTTGTTAGCAGAAATATAAGCTGTCTGCTTTTGTGTTCATCTCCAGTCTTCCACCCCACAGGCCTCCCTTCCGGACAAAACATGCTTGCCTCCTCCTCCCCTTAATTCCTCTTCTCTGGGCCAGGTTCTGACATTTGAGGCCTGGGGACCCTAGGGTTGAACTACCAGGAAGCCCGCATCTGTTCCGTACCCCGGGAAGTGGGACTTTTACCCTCATCTCATCCCAGCGACTCACCTCTTCCTGGTGAGGCTAGGAGAGGTGAAATGACTCGCCTTTTGTTTACTGGGCTGGTAGGTAAGTGGCAAACCAAACCCAACCAAACCCGTTGCCACTGAGTCAATTCTGACTCATAGCGACCCTATAGGACAGAGTAGAACTGCCCCATAGGGTTTCCAAGCAACAGCTGGTGGATTCGAACTGCCAACCTTTTGGATAGCAGCCGAACTCTTAACCACTATGCCACCAGGGTTTCTAAGGTACGTGGCAGAGCTATGTGAATTCAGCCAGACCTAGGCTTACCCTGCAGCTACCTGGGCAGTGTGACCTGGAGAAGGGGCTGCGCAGGACCAGAATTCACGGACTGGTCTAAAATTCACATGGGGACGGGGGAGACCACCACAGGTAAGTCATTTTAAAATTGCCAGCCAAGAACATTTTTTTAAAGTTACTATCTGAGCTCACCATTATTTCATACAAGAAAAAAAATTTTAATATCAAAAAAAAAAAAAGGAGAAGACAGTTATTGTTGCAAAAAGCTCATGCCATGTTCCTGTGGTCCTAATTTCACAAGGGCCTGATGGAGACCCCGTCCCAGTACAGAAGCAGGTCCCCAGCCTGCATGGGGCAGTCCCTGGCAAATTCAGTTCTCTGAGCTTCCGTTTGCACTCATCTGCAAATGGACAGAAAAGAACCTGCTGCCGGGGTTGTTCACTGAGTCAGCCAATATGTACTGAGCACCTCCTGTGTCCCTTGGTGGCACCAACAGTTTGTGTGTCACTGCTTACTAGTCCTAGATTGAATTATGTCCCCCCAAAAAATATGCGTCAATTTGGTGAGGCCACGATTCCCAGTATTGTGTGGTTGTCCTCCGTTTTGTGATTGTAATTTTACGTTAAAGAGGATTAGGGTGGGATTGTAACACCCTTACTGAGGTCACATCCCTCATCCAAAGTAAAGGGAATTTCCCTAGTTTGTGGCCTGCACCACCTTTCATCTTACAAGAGATAAAAGGAAAGGGAAGCGAGCAGAATGAGGGGACCTGCGCGGAGAAGCTCCTAGTCCAGGGGAACAATGATGAGAAGGCCAACAGAGAGAAAAAGCCTTCCCCTGGAGCTGATGCCCTGAATTTGGACTTATAGCCCACTTTACTGTGAGGAAATAAACTTCTCTTTGTTAAAGTCATCCACTTGTGGTATTTCTGTTATAGCTGCACCAGATGACTAAGACATCACCTAAAGCTTGACGATTCAAATCCAGCCAGCTGCCTAGCAGAAGAAAGGCCCGGTAAGCTGCATCTGTAAAGATCACAGCCAAAAAAAAAAAATAACCCTATGGAGCACAATTCCACCCTGTAACACATGGAGTTGCCAAGAGTCGGAATCCACTTGAAGCAACGGATTTGGTTTTGTTTTTGTGGGCCTCTCTTTGCGCTGGCCCCAGGCAAAGTTGGTGGGGGGGGAGGGAGGAGATTGAATAAAGCAAAAAATCTAAAGAACTTACTATAGGATCTGGGTGAGGCTATTAGCATCCTTAGTATTATTATTTCCACTACCTTTGTTGTTGTTGCTGTCATTACTGCCCACCAGACCCCCCATGTCAGGTCTTCTGATTCCAAAGCCAAGTCCTTCTGTTCACGGGTAAGAGTATCAGTTTCATAACTCAACAGCCTGGATTCAAGTACTGACCTCCAGCTGAGCAAGTGACTTCCTTTCTTGGTACGGTGGGGAGAGTAATGGCACCCACCCCATGGGGTTCTTGGGAGGGTCATGTGAAAAAATTTAGGTAAAGACATGAGAGGAGTGCTGGAGAACCCAGAGGTCGAACGGTCTAGACTGCAGGCTGGTAGCAGGAGCCCTGGTGGCCCAACAGTTAAGAGCTTGGCTGCTAACCGAAAGGTTGGAGGTGCAAACCCACCAAGCGACTCCTCAGAAGAAAGACCTGGCAATCTGCTCCCGTAAAGAGTACAGCCTAGAAAACTTATGAGGCAGTTCTACTCTGTCACACGCAGTCGTCATGAACTGGAATCAACCCCACGGCACAACAACAAAGTAGTGTGAACAGTAGTCCAGCAGCAGGAACTCAGAACCAGACCTCGGTAGTATCGTTATGATTATTGCTGCTATTGCTGTCGTTGATATAAGTCAGCGGATCCCACTCATTCCCCATCACACATGGCCGAATCTGTGAGAGGCCCTCGCTGCTTCTCTCTTCCTCCTGACTCCATTTGACCAAATGAGTTCAGGACCTGAAGGCTGTCCTTGACCATGAACACGGAGGTGTTGACCAGCCATGTGGATGACACAGTGGCCACCTGCGACCTTCACCAAAAGGGACCAGACCCCTCCAGGAAGAAAAGGAAGCCTTGTCCGCCTGCCTTTACAGTACAAAAGAAAGAGCCTCAAATTTCAAACTGAGGGAGCAATTGAACGGAGCCACATGGAAGCCACACTTCTACTGGGGGAGGCTGTTCCCAGCCCAGGGGCACAGGCAGCCCCACTGGCCTCAGATAGCTGTTTTCCTTCCCCCCACAAAAGCTGCCCAGTCACTTTGAACCCTAAGACATCACCAAAAGTGGCTGAAGCAAATGGCTTTATAAACCAGGAGTGAGGGCCCGGAGGCAGAGACCCGTAATGACCCAAGACACCTTGTTAAAGGCGGTTTCTCCAAAGTCTTGATACATGCTGCAGTATGGACGGAACTGGAAGACAGTATGCTGAGTGAAATAAGTCAACACAAAACGACAAACATTGTATGGCCTCCCTTATATGAAAAGACAAGAAAAGGCAAATGTATGGAGACCAAAGTATATCAGTAGTTAGCAGGGGTGGGATGGAGGGAGGGGGAGGGGTGGGGTTAACGGTGATGGAAAAATCACATTGATGAAGGGTAGGGTTGCACAGTCGATTATTGTAATTGCTGTCAATAAGTTGTACACCTGTAAAAAGTTGAATTGGCAATAGTTGTATGATAGATATATTTACAACAACATTATAAAAAAAAAAGAGTATCTCTCCACTGGTCTCATCCCTTCAGGAGCAAGGGAGAATGAAGAGAACAGGATACAAGGAAAAGAT
>NW_004443944.1:6341905-6356905 GCF_000243295.1 Trichechus manatus latirostris
TAAAACAACATGTGTACTACTGTTTCATGAGAAACTATTTGTTCTGTAAGCCTTCACCTGAAGTACAATAAAATATATATATATAAAAAAAAAGAGTATCTGCTGAGGCTACTTATGTACAACCAAACACCTCATGGGATTTGGTTCCTTTGTCTGGAGGCTTAGGGTCATGGTTTCATGGGACATCCCAGTTAATTGGCCTAATAATGTGTTTAGTGCTTTTGTTCTGCCTCCTAGTTCATTGCATAGTGCCTGGGGTCTTAAAGGCTTGCAAGTGGCCAGCCAAGGCACAACAATTGATTTCTATTCACCTGGAGCAACAAAGGAAGAAGGAGAGTCAGAGACAGGAGGAGGATGTGGAATGTGTGTCTAATTGCCTCCATGAACAACTGCCTCCTTTGCCATAGACCAGAAGAACTGGATAGTGCCTGGCTACCATAACTGAACACATTGAGCAAAGATTCCATAGAAGAATTTTGATCAAAAGGGAGAAAATGCAGAACAGAATTGCAAATTCTCATGGACTCCAGTCTTTCTGGAGCCATCGAGGCTGGATGAACCCCTAAAATTATTGTCCTGAGATAATCTTTAAAACTTAAACCAAAAGTATTCTATGAAGCCTCCTTAAATCCAAACAATAGTCCAGTTTAACTAGTAAAAAGTGTCTGCCTTGAGCATGAAGAACTATCTATATGGGATCAAACTGACAACAGCAACAAAACTCAGGAAAGGAGGGTGAGGGTGGTTGCACAACTTGAAAAATGTAGTCAATATCACTGAACTGTACATGTAGAAACTGTTGAATTGGTCTATGTTTTGCTGTATATATTCTCAATAACAACATCCCAAAAAGGGGGTCGGTTTCTCTCCTGTGAATGGGGGGCAAGAAGCGGGATTTGTGGATGAAGCCCATGTGCATTCTGACAACCCCTCACTCAGTAGCTCACCAGGGCCTCTCTGGACCAGAGGCAGTGCAGGAAGCTGAGCTTACACGGTGGTGAAAAAGATACATGACAGTCTTCACAGGGCTTACAGTCTAGAGAGGCAAAGACAGCTAGAAAGTAAATAAAACAATCAAAAAAGAAAAACCAAACCCCTTGCCATGGAGTCCATTCTGACTCATGGCAACCCTATGTGTGTCAGAGTAGCACGTCTCCATAGGGTTTTTTAGGCTATAATCTTTATGGACACAGATTGTCAGGCCTTTCTTCCATGGCACCACTGGGTGGATTTGAACCACCAATCTTTAGGTTAGAGAGCAAATTAAGTAAGCAAATATACAGCTTAAATACTTCACAGCTTCTTACCGGTGACCTCGGGGAAAGAACCTGGGGGGAGGAGGGGGAAAACTTCCCAGGAGGATGAGAAGACCATTCGGGCAGAGTTAACAGCACTGGCAAAGGCCCTGTGGTAGGAAAAAGCCTGTCCGTCAAGTTCAAGGCTACGTGGGAATTAAGTGTGATGGTTAAGGTTATGTGTCAACTTGGCTAGGCCATGATTCTCAGTTGTTCAACAGATATGATGTGATCTGTTGTGATGTAATCATCATCCATGATGTGATCTGTTGTGATGTAATCAGTGTCCATGATGTGATCTGCCTTGAGGCAGATCAGCCAACAACTTGGTGGCAGGTTGATTACATTGGACTGCTTCCATCATGGAAATGGTAGCATTTTGTTATTACTGGAATAGACACTTTGGATACAGATTTGCCTTCCTTGCATGCAATGCTTCTGCCAAAATTACCACCCATGAACTTACAGAATGCCTTATCCACCATCATGGTATCACACACAGCAACACCTCAGATCAAGGGACTCACTTCGCAGCAAATGAAGTGAGGCAATGGGCCCATGCTCATGGAATTTACTGGTCTTACCATTTTCCCCATCATCCTGAAGCAGCTGGCTTGATAGAACAGTAGAATGGCCTTCAAAAGACACAATTATGGTGTCAGCTAGGTGGCAATACCTTGCAGGGCTGGGACAATATTCTCCAGGAGGCTGTATATGCTCTAAACCAGCATCCAGTATACGAGGCTGTTTCTCCCATCACCAGGATTCATGGGCCAGGAATCAAGGAGTGGAAATGGGAGTGGCACCTCTCACTGTTATCCCTAGTGACCCACTCAGAAAATTTTTGCTTCCTGTCCCTGTGACCCTATGTTCTGTAGGTCTAGAGGTCTTAGTTCCAAAGGGAGGAATGTTCCCACCTGTAGACACATCACTGATTCTTTTGGACTAGAAGTTAACAAAGCCACCTGGCCACTTTGGGCTCCTCATGCCTCTGGATCAACAGGCAAAGAATGGAGTTACTGTATTGGCTGATGTGATTGATTCTGATTACCAGCGGGAAATCTGATTGATATTACATAACGGAGAGAAAGAAGAGTATGTCAGGAATACAGAAGATCCCTTAGGACGTTCTTAGTACTACCATGCCCTTGATTAAAGTCAATGGAAAACTACAGCAACCCAACTTTGACATGACTACTAATGGCCCAGACCCTTCAGGAATGAAGGTTTGGGTCACCCCACCAGGCAAAGAACCACAACCAGCTGAGGTGCTTGCTGAGAGCAGAGGGAATACAGAATGGATGGTGGCAGAAGGTAGTTCTAAATACCAGCTACGACCATGTGATCAGTTGTAGAAACAAGGAATGTAATTAGTTTTAGTATTTCTTCCTTGTTTTGTTATATGTATATGTGTGCATATATATACATATATATGTGTATATATATAGCAAATATCTTTCTTTTCCTCTCTCCCTTATTCCATTTCTTATTATAAAGTATAAGATGTAAACGGAGCTAGTGCGTTTTTAATTGTACACGTTAATTGTATCATGTTAGGCGTAAGTATGACTTTAAAGTTGTATTTATTTAGAGATTATGTATGGTTTAAGGAGATGTGTACAGGTGCCCAGTTGACAAGGGGTGGACTGTGATGGTTAAGGTTATGTGTCAACTTGGCCAGGCCACGATTCTCAGTGGTTCGGCAGATATAATGTGATCTATTGTGATATAATCACCGCACGTGATGTCATCTGTTGTGATGTAATCATTGTCCATGATGTGATCGGTTGTGAGCAGCCAGTCAATTGAAAATGGAGAATTTCCTTGGATGTGTGGGCTGCATCCAAATATATATGAATGTTCTGGCAAAGATAGCTCTCTCTGGATCCTGCATTCAACTCAACATCCTCTGACCTCCAGTTCTTGGAATGTGAGCCAACAGTCAACCACCTGATCTGCTGATTTTGGGTTCATCAGCCCCTGCAACCACGTGAGTCAGAAGAAACCTCCATCCTGATGCTTGACCTCAGATTTCGGACTTGCCAGCCTCCACAACTGCATGAGCCATTTCCTTGAGATAAATCTGTCTCTGTACATGTGTGTGTGGTTTTGCTTCTCTGCAGAACCCAGCCTAAGACAATGAGCAAGGAAGGAGTGGCAGGAAAGCAGTCTGATGAGACAACTAGGCCAGGTCCTGCCCAGCCTGGGCGCCTGGCCAGGGGTGGGAACCTAGTCGCCATGCAAGGGGAGTCCGTCTGAAGATTTCACCTGCGTCCCTGGGGCTGACTGCTCACCTGGTCCACCTGGAGGCACCTGGCTGAAAAGAGGTCTTGTCTGTCTGGCCAGCTCAGCCTGCATCACCCTGATTTGTTTTTCAGTGGGAGAAAGGTAAGCTTCTTGCCCAGCAGTCTCCAGGTCTGGAATTTCAATTGCTTGGTCAGGCTTTGGGTGAGGAGAAAGAGCTAAGGTGTGCAGTTTTGTCAAGACTGTGTGGTTTTGTGCTTGTTTTCTTGACAACTGCTCTCAGAGGGGACTCGAGCATTTGTTTTGACTGCTGGACCATGGGCTGCATCTGTTCCGTGTCAGGGGCAACACGGAATGAATGAATGCATAGTAAAATGCTGGAGGACGTGGCTGTAATGGCATTCTTCAAAGAAAAATTGCTGAGTATTTCCTTTATTCTAAGAAGCTACCAGGGACCCTGGTGGCGCAGTGGTTAAGAGTTCGGCTACTAACCAAAAGGTCAGCAGTTCAAATCACCAGCTGCTCGCTTGGAAATCCTATGGGGCAGTTCTCCTCTGTCCTATAGGGTCGCTATGAGTTGGAATCATCTCAACAGCAATAGGTTTGGTTTTATTTTGGAAGAAGCTACCAGAGTCTCTGGGGTGGTGCAAACAGTTAACACCCATGGCTGCTAACCTAAAGGTTGGAGGTTTGAGTGTACCCAGACGTGCCTCGGAAGAAAGGTCTGGTTATCTACTTCTGAAAAACTAGCCATTGAAAACCCTGCGGAACACAGGATTTCGTAGCGTTACCATGAGTCAGAATCAACTTGACAACAGTTTTTTTATTTTTTATTTTTAAGATGCTATCAATGTACCATTGATTCAATAGCAACTTTTCTGGGAAAAGGAACCTATATTAAACGCACGTATCCACTGAAACATGTGTCCCTGTTTCAGAAACTGAAGACTGTGGCTCTTGGGGGGAGGGAACCAAGTAGGTTTGGTTCAATTTTGCATTTCCCTCACGGATGCAAACTGTAGGTGCTAAAGCAATGTCTGCAGAAAGAATTGCCAGAGGCAGGGAGTGCAGAAATGGTGAGCTGTGCACTCTAGACATTTGAAAAACAGATTTGCAAGCCTTCTGCTCTGGGTGGTCAGCCTGCCGTACGAGGCTTTAGATCAGGATCCCTTCCTGTTCACGGTGGGATATGTGAAGTGCGTGATGCTCATGTTGGGAGAGGAGATGAAATGACAGCTCGAGGCCCGTGACAAGGGAATCGTCCAAGGGGAAGCCCCAGGGCTCTGTCTGCACTTGGATCTGTCCTGTTCAGGGTTTTCATTGAGGATTTAGATGAAGTCCTAGAACCTGTTTCTGTCAAATTTGTAAGTGACCCTGAGGGGAAGGGAGGGCTCAGGGGCTGGAAGGTGAAGGTCCAGGGTCCGAAAAGGTCAGCGAGGCACAGCAAGTATGAGTTCCGGCCCTGGGCTTCCTTCAGTGGCAAAAGGCAAGGGTGACACCTTCCAGAATGGCTACAATAAAAGAGACCGGCAATGCCAGTACAGGTGAGAGTCCAGAACCGCAGGAAGGCTCATTCAAGCGCTGGCAGAGGCGCAAATCGACACAACCTCCTTGGAAAACTGGCGATATCTACAAAAGCTGAGTGTGAGCCCACCCTCTGACAATGAATCTCAGACTTAATAGTCAATGAAAAAAATATCTGATGTACTGTATGGCATACTGTAGACATTCCGTTTATCTAAAGTTCAAGTACCGGTAAAATGCAATATTTCATAAAAGAAATAAGAATAGTGGTTACCTCCGTAATAGGGTCGAGGAAGGGACAGAAGGGGACTTTCTGGAGTGATGGAAATGTTCTATGTCTTCATCTGGATGGTGGTGACATAGGCAGATGCAAGCATAAAAGTCTTCTAGCTATAAACTTTGCATCGTGTACTCTACTGTGAAACCAAACACAAAAGCCGTTGCTGTTGAGTTGATTCCAGTTCATAGCCACCCTATAGGACAGAGTAGAACTGCCTCATAAGGTTTTCAAGGGCTGTAATCTTTACAGAAGCAGACTGCCACATCTTTCTCCCACAGAGCGACTGACTGATGGATTCGAACTGCTGACCTTTCGGTTAGCAGTTGAGCACTTAACCACTGCACCACTAGGGCTCCTGTACTTTACTGTAGTAATGTTATATTGCAATTAAAAATGAAAAGTTGAAGGACAGGAAAGCTAGCAGCTGTGTGAATGGTGGCAAGGTGAGTTCTTCAAGCCGGGATTTCTATGGTGACCTGCAGGGACAGCGAGCACACCTGCGGGCGCCGGCCCCTCTTCCTGACCAGCAAATATCGGGAGAGTGCAGTGGTTAAGTGCAAAGGATCTGGAAGCAGACAGACGTGGGTTCAAATCCCAGCACCGCCAGCAACTAGCCATGCAGCCTCAGAAAAGTTACCTAGCCCCCCTCTGCCTCAGTTTCCACATCTGCAAAATTGGGGTAATAATAATAATGCCTAACTTGTCAGCTTTTTTTGGTGAATACTAAATTAGAAATGATCTGTAAAATGCCCAGAAAAAAGCCTTGCACATAATAGGCATTCCATCCATGCTAGCTGTTGTTCTTTATTGCAAAGTTACTGTTTATTAAACACCTACTATGTGCCAAGCACTGTGATGAGAATTGGTCTTTGAGTAATGTATTCAAGTGCATGTTGAACATAAACTACGCCGCAGACACTCCACAGGACACACGGCTACCGCACTGTCAGGATTGAATTGTGTCTCCCCAGAGTATGTGTTGTAAATCCTAACCTCTGTGCCTGTGGTTATGATCCCATTTGGGAATGGATTGTCTTTGTTATGTTTATCATACAGGATTATTATAGGGTGTTCTTGAGTCAACCTCTTACAAAATATAAAAAGAACAGATTAAGCAAGCTGAGACTGGGGAAGAGAGATGTCAAGCCACATGAAGATTGGCCAGGAGCAGAAGCTCAGAAGAGATCAGGACCTTCCTCCAGAGCCAACAGAGAGAAAAGCCTTCCTCTAGAGCCAGCACTCAGAATTCAGACTTCTAGCCTCCTTAACTGTGAGAAAATAAATTTCTGTTGGTTAAAGCCACCCACTTGTGGTGTGTCTGTTACAGCAGCACTAGAGAACTAAGACAGCCGCTTTTCATAGAGGAACTAGAATAAAAGTTATAATGGAGTTTAACAGAGCAGAAGAAGTTGGAGGAAGTAACTTTACAGGTATTTTACAGATTAAACGAGACGTCCAGAAAGGTTAAGCCACTTGTCCAAGGTTACACAAATAGCAATATGTCATTTGATTCTTGACTGCTGCTTCCATGGGCATACCCCATGGGCTGCCAGAAGGAACAGATCAGTCCTGTAGGAAGTACAGCCAGAATACTCCTTAGACGGGAGGATGGTAAGACTTCCCTCGATTACTTTGGACAAGTTATCAGGAGGGACCAATCCCTGAAGAAGGACATCATGTTTGGTAAAGTTGAGGGTCAGCGAAAAAGAGGGAGACCCTCAATAAGACAAATTGACACAGTGGCTGCAACCATGGGTTGAAACATAGCAACGCCTTGCTCAGAATTCTAAGTGGTGGCGGAAATGCACTCACACACTGCTTCCCCAGTGAAAGGGGATGAGCCCAGGGTCCCGGTCGCTCTGGGCCTTTAAGCGCAGGGACCCGGCCCGCCCTGCCACCACCACGTGGATTTAAAACCCACGCGGCTGCCGGGCTCCTGCCCCTCTGCCGCCATTGGCCGAGGCCTCCCGCACTTGTGTCCAATAGAACTGGCATTCCTCGGAATCCGAACTTGGGATTGGTCCGCCCGCTGTGTCATTTCAGGCTGCCTGTGACGTCAGGGATGTCTGGCACCCTCCCCCCCCCCCCCACCTTTCGGTGTCTTGACACGTTTTAAAGGAGCCGCAGGGGAGAAGACGCGCGGGCTGCTTCCCAAGTAAGAGTTTCAACTTAGTGTTCATTGTGGAAGATACAGCAAAGCGACATCAGAAAATGTAAATTGAATTTAACTCCGTCGCGCAGAGCTAACCACGGTTAACATTGGGGCATATATCATTTCAGTCTTTTTTCCTAATAATAAATAAAATTTTATTTTTACAAAATTGGGATCAGTTTTGCAGGCTCTTTTTAAATTTGTTTTTTAAGACTTTTCTCTGTATCATCAAATATTCTTTGAAACATGATTTTTAATAGTTGCATTATTTTTTTACCTTGTTTACATATATATTATTTCATTGCGTTTTTGCGTTCACGTTTTTTGCCCATTTGTCTGATTATTTCTGTAAAATGTGTCCTAGGAATGGAATTTCTGGGCAAGGGTACTTATGCTTTTAAAGGCCTAATCTGTATTGCCAAATTGTTTTTACATTCATTCCTTTAGCAAATATTTATTAAGCAGGAATATGTGCCACTCGCTGCTAGGAGCTGGAGATACTGCAGAGAACAAGACAGATGTAGCCCATGCCGCCTTCAAAAATGCAATGCCAGTTTCACTGCCTTTGAAGCAGCCGCTTGGACGCTGGTTGCCAAGCCCCATATCTGAGGGCGGCTTCCCGGAAGGGAAGGCCAGGAACCGTGGCTCTAGCCCCAGGCACCAGGGCTGTGGATAAAAGACAGGGTGTTTTCTGGTGGCTGCACCCTGTGGGACACTGAACGAAGCAACTCACAAATTCATTAAAAATTCTAATTCAGGGTCAGTTCTCTGAAGGGAAGAAGGAGATTCTAAGGAAGGCGGTCTTGAATTTTGTGTAGGACTAGAGGTTGCCAAGCAGCCCTGGTAGTGCAAAGATTAAGTGCTCGGCTGCTAATTAAAGTTGGTGGTTCAAAACTACTCAGCAGCTCCACAGCAGAAAGACCTAGTGGTCTGCTTCCGTAAAGACTGCACTCAAGGAAACCCTCTGGGGCTGTTCTCTTCTGTCACACGGGGTCACCATGAGTCAGAATCGACTTGATGGCGGCTAACCACGACAACAGGAGGTTGCTAAGGGCAGAGTCCGCAGTAAGAACAATAATTAACTTGCCAGGCCCTGTGCTAAGCACCCAGGAGCCCTGGAGGCACAGTGGTTAAAGCGTTCGGCTGCTAACTGAAAGGTTGGCAGTTCGAACCCACCAGCCACCCCGCGGGAGAAAGACGTGGCAGTCTGTTTCCGTGAAGATTGCGGCTTGGAAACCCTGTGGGGCAGTTCCACTCTGTCCTGTGGGGTCGTTATGAGTCAGAATGGACTCGACAGCAACAGATTTGGTTGGGTGCTAAGCACCATACATGTGTTTTCCCATTTAATTCTCCCGGCGGTCGCCTGAGTTGGCACCTTTATGATCTCCATTTTAAAGATGAGGAAACTGAGACTCAGAGATGTTAATTAACTCCCCAACGTGCAAGAGAAGTGGTAGTATATACTTTCGCGACTCACAGATTTAGGCGTGCAGAATTCAACGCCTGGGGGATGGTTCAAGGACTGAATCAGCCCCCCACCCCAGAAGTCACTGTGCACCCCCAGGGTCTGGGGCAGCACCTGCATGCACGGTGTGGCCCCCGGTGCTGGCGAGCCATA
The DNA here is from genome assembly GCF_000243295.1 of Trichechus manatus latirostris. Classification (NCBI taxonomy): domain Eukaryota; kingdom Metazoa; phylum Chordata; class Mammalia; order Sirenia; family Trichechidae; genus Trichechus; species Trichechus manatus. Next base: position 6,351,019 of record NW_004443944.1, read on the forward strand.
GAGAGCCAGGCAGACCCCTCAGCCTCTGTGATTAACTTGGCCCTGGCCTTCACACCCAACCCTTCCCTTGATTGCCTCCCCTCAAAACCTGTCAGCCCGCTGAGAGGCCCATCCTCTCCCCGGAGACCCTTTCTGCCACTGAACATCGCATTTTTACAGTGTCACCCCTAACAACGGGAAGATGCACCATTCATGGGAACAGAGACGTGGAACATTTTTTGCTGGGGTGTTTTTCGTTCGTGAAATCAGCTTGAATGATGAACAGTTCTTTCTGGAAATGTTTAAGATGTAAGTTGAACATCTGGAATCTTCCAAACCCCTCAGAGGCTCTGGCAGACGGGTCTGTCTATTAGCTACTTAAGGTAACCAAAGACCTTGGGGCCCGGGCTGGGCAGCAGGAGCTGAGTTCTGGCTCAACTCTGCCCTTCACTCCAACTTGGAGCCTGGGTGGCGCAGAGCGTAAGAGCTTGGCTGCTAACTAAAAGGTCGACAGTTCGAATCCACCAGCCGCTCCTTAGAAACCCTATGGGACATTTCTATTCTGTTCTTTAGGGTCGCTATGAATCAGAATTGACTCGATGGCAACAGATTTGGGTTTTTTTGGTTTTGACCTTGGCCAAGTCATGTCCCTCTCTGGCCTCAGTTTCCCCATCTGTCAGAAGACAGGATTTGGCAGGGGAGGCTCCCCCTCTGCCCAGCCCCATCTCCCTGCCTGGGCTCCAAAGCTTTGTGCTCTGTTCTTTCTGTAGAAACCAGTTCTCAGCTGGAAATGAGAAATTGGATGGAACGGAATGGGACTTGGATGATTCCCCCGGGGGGTGCTGGAGAGCTCAACCAGGTGACATTTGTCCAGGGTCACCACTTGTATCACCAGCTAAACACACATACCACACGCTGAGCTACCCACAAAACACACAACACACAACACACACACTCCGCACGTGACACAAATACCCACATATACACCCCACACGTGTGCAGCACATACTAGTCACCCACAAATCCACAACACACACATCACACATATACAAACACCACACACTACACAACCAACACCACACACATACACACACACATGCACGAGGGACACACACAGCATTCACTTACCCCCCCACGAATACACATATATGCATGCCATACATGTACGCATTAAACCACATGCACCCACAAACCCACAACACACACCCATCACGAATGTACAAACACACACTACACAACTAACAAAACCCACAACACATACATGCACACGACACACACACCGCCACACACATACCCCCCCGCACAACGCGAACACCCACACACAGAGCACATGTGTGTGCAGCACACACAATACACCCACACAAATCCACAGCACACACCAACACACACCACACACACACCACATGCCCACACAAACCCACACCACACACACACACACACACACACACACACTGCACAAGAGCCTTCTGGCTAATAAGACGTCCGGTTTCGGCCTCAGGCAAGCACTTACAGCTTTCCCGACGCCCGGGTTTCTGGCTTCCAGGTGCTTGGTTAGGAGCTCATCGGTGGGTGGGCGTCCAGGGGACCCGTGGAGTATGGAGGTGCTGCAGGGAAGGGAGAATTAGTAGCAAGTGGTGAAGGTCGCCCTGGTGGCACAACGGTTAAGCACTTGGTTGCTAACTGAAAGGCTGGCTGTTCAGACCCACCCAGCTGCTCTGCAGGAGAAAGACCTGGCGAGCTGTTCCCTTAAAGCTGACAACCTAGGAAACCCCATGGGGCAGTTCTACTCTGTCACATGGGGTCACTATGAATTGGAATCCATACAATGACACCTAACAGCGGTGAAGGTAGCCAAGAGGGTTTACTTGTTCTTTTGGGTGTGTGGGTACCACTCACTCACGTACCCCACAGATGTTTGCCTAGTGCCCACTGCATACCAGACCCCGATCAGGGCACCAGGACGCAGTGGGGCTTACCAGGCTCTGTGCTGCCCTACGGGGGCTGACAGTCTAGTGGGGGGTAGACAGGGAGCCCACAAAAGTACGTGTTGTTGCAGCTGGTCACCGTGCTGGGCCTTGACACACCTCCTCCCCTTGCTGGGAAATCCTGGCCCCTTCCCACTCAGTGAAGGGGGAGATGCAGGCTCAGAGAGAAGAACTGCCCGTCAGGGTCCCCTACCAGGGACTTTGGCCACTGGCATCCCTGAAGTGCCTCTCTGAGTTTCTTCCACATATCTTGGCCCCCTCCCAGCCCCCTTCAGCCTCACCCCTGCTCTGAGCAGCCAAGGACTCTTCCTCTTTACAGGTTTTGGACGAGCTGTGAGAACTGTGGTGCTGGGCAGCCTCCCGAGGCAGCTGGGCGGTGGTCCCGAGTCCAGGGGGGTGGACACCGGCAGACCCAGTGTGGGTGGGGAGGGGGCGCACAAGGCACCGTTTGCTGAGGTCATGAGCTTTGGGGGTCCAAGCACCTGCAGTCACACCCCAGCTCCACCCTCACCCCCTGTTGCCTCTGAGCCTCAGCGTGCCCAGCTGTCAAACGGGCATAATATGAAGCTTGGGCCTCCTCGGAACACTAATCCCTGGCACGCTGCAGGAGCCTGGGGCGTGTTTGCTGAATGAGTCAGTGGCGAATACAAAGCAGTTAGAACGGGGCCTGGCACACAAGCAGCACCCGGTAACATTTGCTCTGCTCTGCATTTAAAAACAAAACAAAATGAGACAAAAAACCCAAAAGCCCAAAAGCTCACCAGGGAACGTTCACAGGCCCAGCAAACCACAGGCAGGATTTGAACAAGAATCACATGGCTGCAAGAGTTTCCAAAGGCGGTAAGTCCGCACCGGAGGTGGTTAAGCCGCTTCAGGCAGCCCAAGGCTCCTTCTGAAAAGGCGGTTCTTTTTGGGGGGGCCTGGGAGTGGCAGGAGGCAAGGGGGGCACGACCGGTCCTGGGGAGCCCCCACTGCCAGTGCTTCAAGCAGGCCCTGGTTGGCCCAGTGGGTACACTCAGGACTCTGCTGCCACCACCCTTGCCAACAATCAAAACCCACGTAGGCATCCCTGGGGTCCCAACCGGCCGCCGAGCAGACCTGGCTGCAGAATTTGAGGAGTGCCTTGTCCACAAGTTAAGGGTCCCTGGGTGGCACGAATGGCTTGTGATTGACTGCTAACCTAAAGGTTGGCGATCTGAGCCCACCCAGAAGCGCTATGGAAAAAAGGCCTGGCGATCTATTTCTGTCTTAGTTATCTAGTGCTACTGTAACAGAAATACCACCAGTGGGTGGCTTTAACAAACAGAAATTTATTCTCTCACAGTTTAGGAGGCTAGAAGTCCAAATTCAGGGGGCCAGCTCTAGCGGAAGGCTTTCTCTCTCTGTTGGCTCTGGAGGAAGGTCCTTGTCTCTTTTCAGTTTCTGCTTCCTGGTTCCGTGGAGATCTCCATGTGTCTTGGTACCTATTACCCCATCTCTCCTCTGTTTGCTTGTGTAATGTCTTTTATATTAAAAAAGAGATTGACTCAAAATACAACCTACGTTAATCCTGCCTTGTTATGGATTGAATTGTGTCCCCCCAAAATGTGTGTCCTCTTGGCTAGGCCATGATTCCTAGGATTGTGTGGTTGTCCTCTATTTTGTGATCTGATGGAATTCTCCTATGTGTTGTAAATCCTAACCTCTATGCCATTAATGAGGCAGGATTAAAGGCAGTTATGTTAATGAGGCAGGACTCAATCTACAGGATTAGGTTGTATCTTGAGTCCATCTCTCTTGACATATAAAAGAAAGAAGCGAGCAGAGAGAGGGACCTCATACCACCAACAAAGCAGAGCTGGGAGCAGAGCATATCCTTTGGACCCAGGGTCCCTGTGCTGAGAATCTCCTAGACCAGGGGAAGATTGATGACATGGACCTTCTCCCAGAGCCAACAGAGACGGAAAGAATTCCCCTGGAGCTGGCACCCAGAGTTTGAATTTCTAGCCTCCTAAACCATGAGAGAATAAATTTCTGTTTATGAAAACCATCCGCGTGTAGTATTTCTGTTATAGCAGCAATGGATAAGACATGCCTCATTAGCATAACAAAGACAACCCATTCCCAAATGGGATTATAACCACAGGCATAGAGGTTAGGATTTACAACACACATATTTGGGGGACACAATTCAATTCATAACAACTTTCATAAAGATTACAGCCAAGAAAATCCTATGGTGAGATCTACTCTGTAACACGTGGGGTTGACATGAGTCGGCAATAAACCCGTTGCCCTCAAATCGATTCCAACTCATCACAGCCCTGTACTACAGAGTAGAACTGCCCCATAGGGTTTCTAAGAAGCAGCTGGTGGATTCAAACTGCTGACGTTTTGGTTAGCAGCTGAGCTCTTAACCACCACACCACCAGGGCTCCGAGTCAGCAATGAGTGTCCACAAATCATGAAGAATTTCAGGATGGTGATGGCAGAGCAGGAAGCCACCTGCTGTTCTGTGTGCCCCTGAGAAGCTGGCCTCGCCCCCAAGGCAGGCTCAGGAGGGCGCTGGGGGCAGAGGCCCTCACTGACTCGGAGGAGACCTTTTCTCTCTGAATTTCCGTCTGCGGCTCCGCAGCCCATGGTCAGGCACAGAGCCGCCCATATTGTCTGGAATCCCTGAATGACCTGTCCCCACAGTCTCCTGGGGACACACACCCGTTTCACAACCGCACGACCTATAACCAGGTTGGGAAATGCGTCCTGAGACCCAGACTTCCTGGGACCATGGGGATCCCTTAGCTCCCCTTCCACACATGGCTGTGGCCTGGGTGCTCTCCCCACGGTCCTCCTGTGCCTGCTCCCCCCTCCCCGAGAGGTCGCCCTGACCTCCCCGAGAGGCCTGAGTCCCCAGCAGCCCCCCTCTTCCCAGCCCTTCGCCCTTTCTGGGATGACAGCCTGGACGAATGTGTTTAGATGTCTGTTGCCTGCCATACCCGCGTGAACATGAAGGAAATGCCACCTGAAATGGCCCACTTCAGTTATGGGCTGACGGGTGTCACTGGTCTCCCTCACCTTCACTCTGCCCAGTGCAGAATGGTGTGGTTGTTGGGTGCAGTCCAGTCAATTGCAACTCATAGCGACCCCATATGACAGAATAGAACTGCCTCATAGGGTTTTCTAGGCTGTAATCTTTACAGGAGCAGATCACCAGATCTTTTCTCCCAAAGAGCCATTGGGTAAGCTCGAACTGTCAACCTTTAGGTTAGCAACCAAGGGTTTAACCGTTGTGGTAACCCACCAGGGCTCCTCAGTTCAAAATAGAAGCAATAATTATTTATCGAATGAATGAAGTAAACGGGTTTCCCTGACTTGTGCCTCCCTCCCGGTTCTCACACACACACACACTCCCCCCGCCCCGAGTAGAGCTCTCCCATCTTGGCCCCTTAACACCTCACCCCCGCCCCTCAGAACCCGCTCAACCGGCAGGATCAGTGAGCTTGGGGTTCACTCGGGGCTCTGTCCCGCTTATCACTTTGTTTCCAGTAGCTTGATGTCTGGCCCACATACGGCTGCCAGATTTAGCAAACAAAAATACAGGACGCCCAGTTAAATTTGAATTCCAGATCCACAAGGAATAATTTTTTGGCATAATTCTGTTCCAAATAGTGAACGGGACACACTTATATTAAAAATCATTCATTGTGGATCTGCATTCAAATTTAATTGGGTGTGCAGTATTTTATCTGGCAGCAAATAGGGCACACTTATACTGAAAATTGTTCGTAAAACAAAAAAACAAACGTGTTGCCGTCAAGTTGATTCTAACTCATAGCGACTGTATAAAAATTATTCATAGTGGATCTGAAATTCAAATTTGTTCAGCTCCCAGTGTTCCATCTGGCAATCCTAGGTGTGTGCAAAGCTTCCCAGAAGTGTGGGGTTTC